>NC_140571.1:21532785-22230214 GCF_057381845.1 Rhamphochromis longiceps
GAATGTAATTTAATCTCAATACTCAATTATTTCAAATAAATACAGAAAACCAATTACAAACAGATGGTCTTTGACAGGTAAAATGAGGATTAGTCATCAGTGGTAATTTCCCAAATGAAAGGAAGTGAACTATCAGCTTCCACATTATTGTCATATTTTTAACTCTTGCACTGAAAAACTAAATTTAATGTGAAAGAACTGTTGAGGTACAGAGATCCTTAATGCAATCGACCATGTAACATCAGTGGTACCAATTCTCCAACCCACACACTGAAGGAGTGAGCAGGGTTCACTGCTCAAAGAATACTAAAATTAGCTTTTCATCAATGCAGGATAGTAAATAATTATTGAAGTATGCCTCAGATATACTGCAGTTTCACAAGGTTCCCCTCTGTTATGCATCAAAAGGCCATACAAGGTGTTTCAAAAGCCAAGCGGGAGAGTTGGTGTTGTGAAACATGTTTCTTTAACCAATGTGAAGCAGTTTGTTAAGCAATGCTGCAGAATAGCTGTCAAATCAATAGTTTGTGGCGTAAAGAATGTACAGGTGTGGTTTCATTCATTTAACCAAGAATTTTACATGCCAATAAAAACTAATAATTGCAGCATTGTTAAAAGCTACTTAAGTGTATAACAATGTTTTTATGTTTATATATATATATATATATATATATACACACCCAGCACGCCCCTGTTTATCCTTCAAGCTCGGGTCCTCTACCAGAGGCCTGGGAGCTTGAGGGTCCTGCGCAGTATCTTAGCTGTTCCCAGGACTGCGCTCTTCTGGACAGAGATCTCCGATGTTATTCCCGGGATCTGCTGGAGCCACTCGCCCAGCTTGGGAGTCACCGCACCTAGTGCTCCGATTACCACGGGGACCACCGTTACCTTCACCCTCCACATCCTCTCGAGCTCTTCTCTGAGCCCTTGGTATTTCTCCAGCTTCTCGTGTTCCTTCTTCCTGATATTGCTGTCATTCGGAACCGCTACATCGATCACTACGGCCGTCTACTGCAACCGTAGTGCTGCATTAACATCATCTAGCAGACCTTCTGAGGGTACTTCACGTAATCTTGGTAACCGGCTACGGGGGATCCAGGTTTCAAGCTTGGCCATGATCCTATTTTTCAGGTCAGTTCCCCTCGCACTCAACGATCCTTCTCCTATCGCACTTGGGGCTATGTACCCAATCTACACAATATTTTCACGGACCGGCCTTTAAGGTGTCGCGGATAAATACAACAAAATAAAATGATACGACCAAGACAAAAAGTATTTTGTAAATATAATAATAAATGCAAATTTACTGTGTTATTGTGTAACTTTATTAGCAGCGTCCTCCTGAAATGCACCAACAACATTGACAGTAACATCCTCCTCTCTGCCCCTTAATGCTCTCTGGACGCTATGGTAATGCATAAATATTTCTTTCAAAATAAGATACACAACTACAACACGGGAAAAGACCCAGGGAAACCAAGTTAACGATAAAAACCTTGGAAACCAGTACCCCGGTACCGCTGCTCTATTGAACTTGACTGCATGCTGAGGTGGCAATTCAGCCATTTGATTCATGTTACAGCAGCTCATGAGTAAATGAAAATGGTGCAATAAAAGTACTTTTAGAAGTAAATTTTTCCAAGCATTAACATTTACTTAAATTTACTGGAGTAGAGTTAGGGGTTGCCACTTCAGCATGCAGGGTTAACTCTGGTTTTACTGTTCTGAAAAAGGCCTTTTTCAGGGAACACAAAATGGTTAACAAATTAAAGCTGTTCTGCAGCAATTGTGGTTGACCAAGCCTTAAAAGCTGGTGCTACTAATTCCTACAGGTGTTTCAAATTGCCTGGATTACTCTGCCTGGATAAAAGTAGTGTTGGAACACACCTTGGTACCATATGTTCGTGAGCACCAGTAGAACAGTATTGTACTGCAGAAAGTAGTGTGATGCTACAAAAATGGTGAGAAAAAGGCAATTAACAATGGAAGAAAGAAAGACCCTCATAACATTAAAAAATTTAGGTATTTCTTCCACAGAAATTGCAAAGAAAGTCAAGGTGTCACTGAGTAGAGTTTCCTTCACAATCAAAAGCACTCAGAAACTGGGGCAAACTGTGACAGGAACAGGTCTGGCAGACCCAAAGCCACAGTTGAATCAGAGGACAGGTTTCTGAGAGTTAACGGCTTACGTGATAGGCGGCTCACAGGACAACCATTTCAAGCACAGCCTTGATAGTGGTCGTGGTAAGCAAGTCTCAGTTTCAACTGTGAGGAGAAGACTTTGAGCTGCAGGTTTGACAGGACGAGTTGCAGCAAGAAAGCCATTGCTAAGATGTCAGAATAAGACAAAGAGGCTTGCCTGGGCCATGAAACACTGTCATTGGACTACTGAAGACTAGAAGAAGGTATTCTGGACCGATGAATCATAATTTGAAATCTTCGGTTCACCACGCAGGATCTTTGAATGCCATCGAGTATCAAAGGGATGGTTCCACAGTGTTGGCATCAACTGTCAAACATGGAGGAAGAAGTTTGATGGTCTGGGGCTGTTTTGCTAAATCCAAGGTCGGTGACTTGTACAGTGTGAGAGGCACCCTGAATCCTACCTTAGTTATGTTGTAATAGGTGTAGGCTGCTGGGGGATTCCCATCATGCACTGAGTATTTCTTCTTTAGTCACCTTTCTCACTATCTATGTGTTAATAGACCTTTCTGCATTGAATCATACTTGCTATTAATCTCTGACTCTCTTCCACAGCTCATCTTTTGTCCTCTCTTCCTTCTCTCACACCAACTGGTTGCAGCAGATGGCCCCGCCCCTCCCTGAGCCTGGTTTTGCCGGAGGTTTCTTCCTGTTAAAAGGAAGTTTTTCCTTCCCACTGTCGCCAAAGTGCTTACTCATAGGGGGTCATATGATTGTTGGGGTTTTCTCAATATATATTATTGTAGGGTTTACCTTACAATATAAAGTACCCTGAGGCGACTGTTGTTGTAATTTGGCGCTGTATAAATAAAATTCAATTGAATTGAATATAATCAAACTAATCAACGTTAGTTAGTTTAAGTACAACGTTACAACTGAATGCTAGTGGACTCAAAAGTGGGCTTGAAAATCTGGAAACAGCAGGTTAACGTCTGACAGGCTACAAATATTGATTAAAAAACATTGATCACGTGGTTTTACAGTATTGCTCTTAATATTTTATAAAAGCAGAAGCATCTACATCTAAGTTCTCTATTGACAGTGTTCTCTCTTTCAAGATACTTTTATCATAAGAACATTATGCCTTAATTTTTTATATGTTTTTAAACAAAAAGAAAAATTAAAGATAGCAAAAGAAAGTTAAAAGACTATTTAAAACTGTCTTTCAGCCAGTCTTGTTAAAATCATGAATAGTATTGTTTTCACAATGACCCTGGAGGGAGAATCTAACTCTTTAGAGATGCTTGGACTTGCTGAAGCAGTGAAGGCATGCAGAGCAAAGTGAGGCCTAAGGCCAATACACCCCCCACCCACCCCCACCCCGTGTTTTTCCCCAAACATCCCCAAGCAGCATTTTTAGCATCTGCATAAGAGGCCTGCACTTTTAAAAGTGATACAAACGCAAAAATCTCTGAGCTGAGATGCTTGACAGCTGTCATTCTAGATAAACTAAGTGACACAGTAGCTTAGCAAAGGCAAGATGGTTAATTCTTTCTCAAAAACCTGAAATGTTCCCACAATGTTTCCCCATACCGCTGTCACGCTGTCAAAAGTCAAGCTGGTGCTATCAGTGCTTGTTTTAACTTGGTTACACAGACCTTGTCAGGGCTTAACGAGGCTACACAGAAAGTTTGTTTACATGCCATGATTAAAAAACAAAGGTGCTTTTGCTTCGTAGTTAGATGTTTGAATTGTTTGTATTCTATATTCTATATCTATTTTACAAGTGAGTTTTGGTCTATGTAAGTCCCGTTGGTCTAACAGTGCAATAACAGCTGGTGACTCACCCCCTCATGCAATAAGGAGGAGCTACAAACTGGGGGCAGAGCAGCAGTACAAAAGAGATGCCTACTGTACCTGCACACTGACTTACTTCCAGATTTAACTGGAACTGGTACTGACTTTCGCCTGAAAGGACATAAAGTAGCAATGACTCAAGGACTGAAAGAAGAAACCTAAAGTTTTAAAAAGGACCAAAACTAAAGACACCGAGGAAACCTGTTTGACAGGATTTCTTCTGTTTTGACTGCTAAAATGGAACTCGATCTTTGAAGTGATTTCCTCTTCACTTTAGAGACAATGCTTTGCTCTATGCTTCCAGGGTAGAATCTGTTTCTGTTTTCAAGCTTGGAATTAATATTTGCTGACCCCCAGGCAATTTGTTTTTTGACTGCTAAAATGGAAAGCACCAATGGAACTGAACAACCTCTTGAAGACGATGAAGCTGCCGAGATACAAGTGTACAAGTTCTATGCAGCCGCAATAATTGTGATTTTTATCTTGGCTTTGCCTCTGAATGCATCTGTCATCCACCTCTTTATTTTCAAGCTAAGGTTTTGGAAATCCAGCACAAATAATATCTTCCTCTTCAACCTGGTTTTGGCTGACATCCTCCTGCTGATCTGCTTGCCCATAAAGGCCTATACCTTCATCCAGGGAGTTAGAAATAGTAACAATGACGCTGTCTGCAAAGCCATGCTTTTCATGTTGTTTTTAAACCGTGGAGCTAGCATCGCCTTCCTAACAGCGACTTCCATCCATCGGTATTTTCATGTGGTGCACCCTGGTCGAAAAAGTCCCCTAAAAGCGCTTAAGAAGTCTCCACAGATCTCTGTCCTCATCTGGGTGCTGCTTCTGCCTCTCACCATCCCCACCATGCTCAAAAACTTTGACTGCTCTTACAGCCTCATTAAAGAAAATGCTACCGTGATCAAGGTAATGCTTACTTGTTTCATGCCTTATTCTCTCTTACTGTAGACAACACGTGCATAAATTAAGGTCATTGTGTCTTAATACTTATAACAGTTTAATAAGAGTTTAATTTTGTTTTAAATCTAGGAATCCTCCACAGCAGTCATGCAAAGTGATTTTTAAACAGAGGTTAGACTGCTGACATTCCCTTTTATTTTTATCCCCCTATCTAAGGATGTGGTGGATGGCATCAGAGAGACTGTAATCTTTACTCAGATCCTGATCCCGTTTGTCATCCTGCTCTACTGCACTGTGCGCATCGTCAACCGACTCAGGAAAAAAACAGTCGGGGATAGGACCAAGCTGAAGAGAGCGGTATTTCTGGTCACTGCTGTCATGGTGCTCTTTTCATTCTGTTTCCTCCCCTGCACCATAGCCAGGATGGTTCTGCTTACCATTCGGGTCAAAGATATGCCTGATTACATCGAGCACAAAGCTGTAGTGGCCTTTGATGGCCTCGTGGTCCTCTCCTACATAGACTGTCTGCTCGACCCACTTGTCTACTGCTTCTCTAGCACCAAGTTCAAAGCACTTTATCTATCCAATTACTTCCCATTTTTAGTAAAAGAAACTCCACAGGTCAGCTCAACAGGAAAGTCAAACAGAACTACAAATGCTACTGTCATTTCATGTTTATGAAAACAAAGAAGGGAGAGTTCCCATACAGAGTGTGGTTTCACTCTATAGTAGCCGCAGGTTGAAAAAAATGGTTCAATGGTTAAAATGTGTTATGAGGACAAGGCATATATATATTTGAATTCCTACTTTCTTAAGATTTTCAAATATACAGAAGTAAAAAATGAAAAAATATATTAGTTTATCAGCCCTATGGATATAGCACAGGGGTCAAAGTTTGAAATTTCTCTAAGAGAATGCCTCCCAGCCAAAGTATGCACATCTGTTCTTCTGTCAAATTATACCAACACAGCTTTTATCTAAGCCACAACAGTGAAACAAGTTTTTGTTTTTCACACCATCTGTTAGATAACATTTAGGGGATCCTCAGTCTGCAGGTGATTAATACGTCATTTTAAAAGTACATACAGGGAAATTATCATGACATGATCATTTCCAGCTCATAACAGTTCAATATAATAATTATTTTTTATATTCATATTTATTTTGTCTTATACTGGGCCATGTAGCAGACATTCAGGTTATCCACAGTCAGAAGTAAGTCTCGCTCTCAGTCATGTGTCTTCTGATTGGCTTCACATCATCAAATGGTGGAATGGGAAGGATCTACACAATTTTAGGCAGGTGGCTTTAACATTGTGGCTGGTCGGTACTGAACTGTTTGTGATGTGTGAATAGAGATATGTATATATATTCATCCTGAGATTATTTCTAGTAAATGGATTACGGTATGTTGGGAACACCTTGATGATACCACCTTGAAAGCTCTGCTCACAAAGTGCCACGCCCACAAACGACTCTTACAATGTAACACGTGAGTCATACACTCAACCTGAACTAATCTTCACCCTGACTTAGTCCCAGAAATCCCAGCATTTCTATATAAGTCACATGGGTGAAATTACTCACCTTAATGACACCATCAGTAGATGTAGCGCGCCGAGTGAGGGTATGTCTGGTGTAACTGTCTGTCAGTAAATAGACACCTCCCTGATTTAAGTAGTCAATAAGCTGGAATCTGGTGAGTCTATGCTCCCTGCTTTCATCTACAATTTAAATCGTCTGTGGGTTAACAATGAGTCACTGCAAGGTACAAACACTTATGCACTTATTTGGAATAGCAGTATTTGTTATAGTTCTTTGTCGTAAGAAAATAATGAATAACTACAAGTGTAATAACTGAGTTAAATAATTCTTTTGAGTTATGGGTAAAAAACAAACTGAGGACATTGATACATAAGCTAAGGCAAAAATGTAAATAATAAGGAGACAGAGTTAGAAGCAATAAATATTAGCACCCTGCAGTGATTACTTTGTTTACTTGTCTGAAAGTTGTGTAAATGTGACATTTTGAAAATATTATTTGTTTATCTGTGACCCTAATGAATTCAGCTGCAAAGTCAATATGCTTCATTCTTGTGTTACCATATCATTCAATCTGCATTTTACATTTAAAAAGTACATTTAGAAATCCACACTAAAAAAATGGCCTTTTGATGGATGACTACACACTCTGGACATAAAGAAAAGAGAGTAAAAGAGTAGGAGGGAGTCCTTACCTTCCTTGAAAGGAATCTTTGCAGAGTCCTTATTATTTATTTCTGGCCTTTTGAACCAGATGGTTAAAAAACATTATTACCACCCTGCTAGCTTTCCTTTTGGGGCTGCCAATATTTGGGTTTTTTGGTATGCAGGAAAAAACAACAACATAATTCTCCCCATCAGCACAAATATGAATACAACCGTGCCTTTTTGTGGATAAGAATTACATTATATTATTCAGACTTAAATCACTTCACAAAAAGTGACACTTATTGTTTTCTTAGAAATTCCGAATGTTTTCATACCCTAGATATATTGTAGCAGTAAATTAAGTTGTGAAAAAGACTAACACAAGTTGGCATTTTATATTTTTGTTTGCATGAGGCATTTTGTAAATATTTTGTGTATTTTTACTTCTGCACCAACATGTTAATCTTCATTTTCTGCTGATGGCACATCAGAAATTTTGGTGTACATGTATATGTGGATATATGTTAATATATTTGCATACAACAGCTAATTAAATTAACAAAAAGAAAACATTTCCATGATGTTCAGATGTGGGTGAAAACACATTCAGGCCAAAATACAGCTCCTCTATGGGGTTATGAGTGAATGTCACTGTTGTGACAAGTGGCTCTATTAATTAATTAATGAGGTAAAAAGTGTCAAAAAATTGCTGGTTCCACTCTTAACGGAGAGCTAAAAGCCTTTCAGTGTATATTTGTGACTGAAAATGATGGCACGGATGGAAAACTTCTGGAAGGCTTTAGGAACCACAAAAGACGACTGTAATGTATCTAATGGTGAACTTTAAACTCAATCTGCCAAAATAATTCATAATTATTACCATTAAAACTTTTTCTTGGCCGTTTTGTCTCTTCTTGCACAAATACGTTTGAATTTAGACTCAAGAAAAGAAGAGAGACAGATCAAGGGTTGCTGGGATACAAGCAGTCAAACATGTGGTTATGGCGTGTTGACACATGTAAAAAGACCAGTTCTGACAAGTTTTGGCAGACATCAAATTAGAACACATTACGTAGCTTTTACTGACAGAGATGACACTGGGATTTCTAAAGAATGTGAGACCATGTAAAGAAATAAGATAAGAAGAGACTGTATCTGAGGGAAAAACATGACATTGAGATTTTAGACAGAAAAGGGAGAAATATGCCATTTACTGTTTACTGTATATAACTACATACATTAATATTTTTTCAAATATAAATTTTGTTTTAAAAAAATTGTTAATTTTTTCCTTTCATGTGACATGAAAACACTTTTTTTTATTTTTGCGGCCAACATGTTGTCAAACTAATGACTGAGAGGGAAAAGAAGTTGTCTCATTTTAACTGTTAGCAGTAGTTTGCACACCACGGCAGGTACTCCTAAATGTAAGTAGCCTCTCAGTAGGTCAGTGCACTCAGCTTAGCCACAAAAAATGCTCGTTATTGATTCATGGAACATGATTAAAATCTAACCCAACAAGGTTTCTTCCCAGTCCCAAAATCTACTGAAAGAAGCTCGACCCACAGTGACATTGTTCAACATCCCACACAAGCCACAGAATTGCTGCCAACGCCTTGGTGCCAAAGAACAGAGAAAACCCTCTGGGATCCCACATGCATGTCCATACCCAGATCTGTTACAGTTGTTTTGGCAGTAGGATAGGGACCTAAAAAGTGTCAGGCTGCTGGTATTAACATTGTGTTTGATTTATAATTTAGATGTTGCCTGGTTAAGTAATACTGTTTGTTGCATTATCTGTACTCTATGAGATTTATAAAACTAAATTTTTTTTTTTTTTTTAAATTAGCTTAAAATACAGACAGACTGAGATGTAGGAATCATTGCACAGCATAGATAATTCACAAGCAGACAGTCAACCGGTGGCTATGTTAGCAGCAGGCCTCTGGGTCCGGGCTTGTCCAAATATTTCTCTGTGCTCCTTTAACCGCAGTTTGTTACAGCTGTTTTGGATTCTTGTACACATGCTCTTCGAAGTTATTTAGTTTATGTCTTGATGTAAGATGTTTACTTTGTTACGCCTCATTTTATTTTGGCAGTCTTTTGTTCCCTGTGTTTTGCATTTAGTTTTACTTCATTTATCTTGTTATCCTGTGATTGTTTGGACCTGTTTGTTTTCCCTGTTCCACATTCTCTTGGGGTCCAGGGTATAGTTGGCCGTTTTTGACTGCTTTTGATTTTACCTTTATATTTCCCCTTAAAAAATTGTTTTCTTTGCATTGTTTGTGGTATCGTTGCTTTCAGTACAACCTCACGTCTAAATTTACAGTTATTTTTTCATGTTAACATAGTGTATTTATACAATTGGCCTAAAATAACACAAAAAACCTAAAATTCAAGCAAGTAAGTATTTTTTATTGTGAGAACCACAAACATGTTAAATGAATCATTTTCATAACTTCATCAGGTAGTGGCCTCCAGCTCACACTGGAGCATCTCGCAGCCGAGGGTGAGATGACAGGAAAGAGAATCAGCACCTCCAAGTCTGAGGTCATGGTCCTCACCCGGTCAAGTGCTCACTCCAGCTTGGGGATGAATTACTGCCCCAAGTGTGGAGTTTAAGAATCTTTTGTCTTGTTCACGTTTGAGGAGAGAAGGGAGCTCGGATGAGAGATGAGATTTGCTCATTCAAATCAAATTTTACCGTAGTTTAGTTTTATTTCACGATAATAAATCAATACAAGATATGAACTCTTATTTATTCTCCTTTCTTTTAGCAGCTGCTCTGGAGAGTATAGTGATGGTGGTTTTGATATGAGTCATGTCTGTACGGAAGAAGCATGTTTTTTATTAAAATATTACAAAATATTACTGATTGTCTATTTAACTTGAGTAATGCTGTTGCAAAATACTCACAACTTGCTGTAACACTAAAACATATTTATTTTTAAACTGCTCTCACATTATCTTGGTAAGAACTTATAAATAACATAGCAAAGAACAGGGAAACAGTCAGAACCCATCTCCGATCTGAAGGTGCAGGGAAGCAATCCAGAGCAAAATTAACCTGGTCATTTACATGGTAATTTCTACGATGCAAATGATTTACACTGTAAGACAATATGAATTAATTTCCCCATACCAAACAATAGTTTTCCCATAGGTATGGGAGTCGAGAACCGGTACTTGCAGAAAATCAGTTCCCAGTAGTCCAATTCCTGCTTCCTGCTCCAATTGTCTGCTTGATCTCAGTCCCACTTATCGGTTCTTGCACTCACACTCAGTGGGATGTAAAAGTTTGGCCAACCTTGTTAACACTTATTTTCCTGTATAAATCGTTGGTTGTTACAATAAAAAACGTCAGTTAAATATATCATATAGGACAGCAGTCCCCAACCTTTTTTGCACCATGGACCGATTTATGCCCGACAATATTTTCACGGACCGGCCTTTAAGGTGTCGCGGATAAATACAACAAAATAAAACTATTACCGGTACCGAAAAAAGAAGATTTATTCATAACACATGTGAAAAGACCCAGGAAAACAGAGTAAACGATAACAAAATAACGCTGAAAACCGATAAAAACCCTGAAAACCATACATTTCACACCTGAGCCTCAACTCTCGCGGCCCGGTACCAAACGACTCACGGACCGGTACCTGTCCGAGGCCCGGGGGTTGGGGACCGCTGATATAGGAGACACACACAGTGATATTTGAGAAGTGAAATGAAGTTTTTTGAATTTACAGAAAGTTTGCAATAATTGGTTAACCCTTGTATGGTGTTCGGGTCTGTGAGACCCGTGTTCAGTTTTTTTCAAAAGAAAAATTAAACAATTAATTATTTTTTCACGTGTAAATGTGTTGTGTCTTTCCACTCACTCCACTTGATTATAACTGATTTATTTATAACATTTTATATAAAAGAAAAACGAGAAGCACATTAATTCATAAATGTGATCTAACAAAGGTAAAGGGAAAAAATTAACCATGTTTGCTGTTCATATGTCTTGTAATTGGGATGAAGTAAACATCTGTTGAGTAATTTAACATAAAATTGTTTGATAGTGTTAATTTGGAAAGCCAAAACTCTAGCGGGTCCACCAGACCCATGAACACTGGCTGAGTAACAAAAATACGAACACTACACAAGGGTTAAACAAATTCAGGCAGGTGCATAAATTTGGGCACTGTTGTCATTTTATTGATACCAAAACCATTAGAACTAATTATTGGAACTCAAATTGACTTGGTAAGCTCAGTGACCCCTGACCTACATACACAGGTGAATCCAGTAATGAGAAAGAGTATTTAAGGGGGTCAATTGTAAGTTTCCCTCCTCTTTTAATTTTCTCTGAAGAGTAGCAACATGGGGTCTCAAAACAACTCTCAAATGACCTGAAGACAAAGATTGTCACCATCATGGTTTAGGGGCAGGACACAGAAAGCTGTCTCAGAGATTTAAGCTGTCTGTTCTCACAGTTAGGAACATGCTGAGAAAATGGAAAACCACAGGCTCAGTTCAAGTTAAGGCTCAAAGTGACAGACCAAGAAAAATCTCGGATAAGCAGAAGCAATGAATGGTGAGAACAGTCAGAGTCAACCCACAGACCAGCACCAAAGACTTACAACATCATCTTGCAGCAGATGGAGTCGCTGTGCATCGTTCAACCATTCGGCGCACTTTACACAAGGAGATGCTGTATGCGAGAGTGATGCAGAGGAAGCCTTTTCTCCGCCCACAGCACAAACAGAGCCGCCAAAGCACATTTGGACAAGCCAGCTTCATTCTGGAAACACTGCTCAAAATCCACTAAGGCATTCATGCAGAGGAACAAGTACAACGTTCTGGAACCGCCATCTCAGCCCAGACCTGAATATTATTGAAAATCTGTGGTGTGAGTTAAAGAGAGCTGTCCATGCTCGGAAGCCATCAAACCTGAATGAACTAGAGATGTTTTGTAAAGAGGAATGGTCCAAAATACCTTCAACCACAATCCAGACTCTCATTGGAACCTACAGGAAGCGGTTGCCCAAACTTTTGCATCCCACTGTAAATCACCTGATTTGTGTTCACGTCTAAGAAGCGAAAAATAATGGCGCAGTCTAGAGTGGAAGTGTAAAACTGCACCCAGGACAGAAACAGCTGCATTATGCTGCTAAGATAACTTCAGTTTCTTTACAAGCATCTGCCAAGATGCATGCTAACGCTAAGCTAGCCAAGAACCCAGAGTGAAAATTGAGTGAATGCCGACCCCAGGGGCCAGACCCTCAACTTCAACAGGTAACAAAGCAGATGAGCAGTCAGGTTGCAGCCTCCCTCTCTTCCTGTTCACGTTTCCAAAGCAGAATCCCTGGCGATCGCTTTTTTGTTCTGGTTTTCATCTTTGCTTTGTCCAGTCAGCTTTGTATTCCACTACGAAAACGATTTTAAAGATGTGTCACCTCATTAAGCAATTGTTTTAGTCTGTGGGGTTGTAGCCTCAGGTTTATGTTTTTAAATAGTGATTATGGCAAACTGTGCTTGAGCTATTTTACAGAGTAACATAAAAGTAACGTAACAAATAGTATAACAAATTACTTTTCCCTGGTAGTAATTATGCAATTAAATAAAGTACTATATTAAATAAAAGTACTGTATTACTATATTCAGTAATACGTCACACTTAATCCTCTATAGCCACACACCGTGATCTGCCAGACACACCAACCCATCCCTGTTTTACGGGTAAAACAGGGATGGGTCCAGGAGGTCTATTTGGAAAGAGAGCACAGGTTGGATCGTTGGCAAAATGCCGGGGCAACACTAACGCAAGTCGCACAACTATCCAGTGACGAGTAGCACAGCTTCATTGTCTTAAGTAGTGACAGGAACACAGAGGTAATTGGGCGCAGGTAGGTACTGTAGATGTCCTGCAGGTGCGTGAGCCAAAGGTGGGAACCCATAATGAGTCCCGCCCTGGGAGGAGCGAAAGAGAGAGAGTAACAACAACAAAAACACTGTCACAGCTGACCATCCTCAGGCAGGCCTGCTGGGCCATGACATACACTCATATTATTGGTATAGAAAAGTCACGTTGCAATGGCTGTAATGGGTTAAAATTCGCACTGTTACAGTCAGACGTGCAACAAGCCATAAAGCACAAAACGTACTCAACTGTGTTCATGTGTCTGTTGCAGAAACCATGTGGCATAGCTCATTTGTGCAACATTGTGTCAGACAATGACACAGCAGTACAGTTAAGTAAAGTGAAGTAAAGATGTCAGTGCATGGCTTAATAGGATTCAAATTTATATTGAAGTTTGAAATGATTAGTTTTCTTGTATTTTACAGCAGAGGGCAGCTTTAGAGAGGAGGAGGAATGGTTACTTTAACGGTTAACATGAACAGAGCAAAGTATGTTGACTTTGACAAGATTGCATGGTTGACTTAGTTACCAAAAACGCTGTTATGCATTTTCAGGTTGATTTTTGCAAGGAGTATTTTGTAAGAATGACCAAAGTGTTTGTCTATGATTTCCTCTGAGTTTTCATAGTTGTAGAAGACTCTTTATGCTCATCCTAAAGCATAGACATGACTTTTCCACTGCTTGCAATTCTCTAGTATGTTCAAACAAAGGTGTACTTGAAGATGAACTCCTGTCTGTATTAGAAAGCTGTAATATTTCCTTAAAGAATCCTCTTATATACTGTAACAAAATGTATGCAGTGTAAACTCATCAGATCTTCAGACAAACTTGTATTCTGGCTCAACCTCACCCCATGAATCATACAACTATTTCTTTGAAAAGTATTCACAACCCTTCACTTTTTTGTTGTATCTTTCATGTTGTACAGTTTTCCTATATGTATGCTCAACAACACTTAACCAAACATGCATGAATTCATGATGATACCATTCCTGTAGAGTGTCATTTGGGTCTGGAGAATATCCCAGCTGGAACTGAGGAAGAATACAGCCTGGAAAAATCCCTCCTCTATGACAAAGCTAATCCAAAAACACAATATTCATGCCTGTGGATACCATTTAACCCGCTGTGTGCCAGCACACCAGCACAGACAACATTTAGAATATTAGCAGGTCAGAATGCAGAACGTTTCAAAACCTTTCAGTATCACAGAAGCACAATGGTCTCAATCATTTTGAAACGGAAAAAAAAGTTTTTCAAATCATAAACAAATGTGGAATTCCAACATTAGATTGCACAAAGTAAGAGGTGATTTCATTTGAAGATAATTATCACGTGCACACTTTCCAAGCTATGAAGCTGATCCTTCACTCATTATTTCTGTGGCACCGGTGACATATTGATAAAATAGAGGTATAGGTTGGCACTGCCCGTAATCCTTCAACCAAATAACAAAAACACCTGATTCTGACCCTGGCAAACTCTCACTTTGACATAACCAAAGTAGGTTTAATCAAGAAAACTGATAAGTATTAATCCAACTTAGATTAGCTGGCATGGAGCTGAAATACAGACTCTGCCAGCGACTATAAAGTAGCAGCTCAGTCAGACTGGCTTTCCATGCAATGCAAGAAAAGATGTGTCAGGAAGAGTGGAACAAACAGCCTGAATCCAGATGTGCAAAGATTGAAAACCCTTGAACATAGAAGGCTGTAGCTGCTGCCAAATGAGGCTTTGACAAACAAATGTATCTGTCAATAAGACACAGGTTTATGATTTTTTTTTAACATTTAAAAAAGATTCATAAACAATGTTATTACTTTGTCATAACAGGTTATTGAACGTAGGAAAAATCTCAAATCTAAAACTGTGTACCTAAAGACACTGATCTGTCACTTTATAGCAATGTAAAACTTATATGTGTTTGCATGTTTTTTCCATGAATGTCTCCAAACATAATATTGCAAATGTGCAAGCATGATTTTGTCATATTGACAGTCCCCTGAATGTCACAAGGAGTTTAGCCAGTCTGCTGATAAAACCACCTTGAACTACCAGTTTCCAAATAGCTCTCTCTCTCTCTGTAACATCGAAATTACTGTCAGATTCCTTTTTTGCAGTAATAATTTAGAGTTTGCAGATTGAAAGATTCATAAATGTAACTCTCATGCTTAGTTTCTCAGTCAGTTGAGTAGAGCTCCCTAAACCACACCTCCAGCACCTCCTGAATGTAAATACTTCTTCGCAAGTAACCAGCGTGGTAGCATCACATAAACAGAGGCTAAGAGAGGGCATTTTCTCCTTTCTCCTTCACTGCATTGAGAGTGTGCTTCCTCCGTATCTTTTGCCATGGAAAAACCAGCCTTGACAGAGGTCCACAATCACTGTAAGGCTCTCTTAAGGGGACTGTTCAATTTAAGGAACTAGAAGGAGAGTGAGAAGGAGCATCTGTCCCTGAGGGGTGAAGATTCGAGATCATAGGAACCTACAACAACCTCCAGGATAAGGGATTTAACTGCAATGCTTGCTTTCTCAATATACGACATATTAATTTGACCGTAGCTTTATCTGCTATAGAAGGTGGACATTTTTTGCCATTTATATGATGATTCAACAAAACATGTCTGTAAATCGATCAGTTGACCACTGCAAAACACCCAGTGACATTACATACCAAGTCCTCTCCTGGGTAATGGTGGGAGAATTTACACTGGGTCTGCCTCTCAACCTGTCCGTTCTCTACATCTTCATCTTCAGGTACGGGAAATCTTTTTACTCGTTTACATTTATTCTCGTTTTAGTAAAAACCAAGAGGAAAGCTGTGCTGGATTCTGGTTACTGGGGGCAAAGTTTGCTAAATGAAGTGTAAACCAACTGCGCTACTGATGTGGCGAAGAAAGCGGTTTTAAGTTTATCTTTAAAAGACTGTGACCACTCTGATGCAACCAATTCAGATGCCATGAAAATAACAAGACCTACCAAAACTCTATTAAACCTTTGAAATGGACAGATGAATCCAATTTTGTTCTTGAAAAGTTAAAATAGAAAGTGTAGAACAAAAAAGCTAAGCTGTAAGTGTTACACTGAAGTGCAAACAAAACAAAAAAGCAGACCTTGCAAGTCGCTACAAAGTAAAATCTACATATGTTCCCACGCTGGTCTATGAGTTTTGAAGAGTTTATCTGACATGAGTCTGAGTGCGACTGTCCAACATTTTACTCAGCTCTCCGAGGAGAGGACGAGGTCGTGTAGATGGCAGAAACAGCATCATAAGCTTAGGTTTATTTTTTTCCTGTTCCTCTTCATTCGCTCTTGATACAAAGCAAACTCGCTGGCTGTGAAACAATTAACTGTTATATGACCTTTTTAGATACAAGTTCTGGAAGAACAAAGCGATCTTCTTGTTCAATATTGTGGTTGCTGATTTCTTGCTGGTGGGCTGCCTTCCTTTCAAGATCCATCATTACCAGCACAACTTGAGGCGCAGTGAGGACACTGTGCTTTGTAAGATAATGCTCTTCATGCTGTTTCTCAATCGAGGAGCCAGCATCGCCTTCCTCATCACAATGTCCCTCGATCGCTACTTCAATGTGGTCCATCTTGGAAGGAGAAATTTTGTCAACGTGTTTAAGAAATCTCCTCAGATTTCTGTCGTCATCTGGATCCTCTTGCTTCCCCTCACCACTCCTACTATGGTCACAACCTTTGAGTGCTGCAACAGCCACGGACGGGAAAAGGAGACATTCTTACATGATGTGACGGACACCTTTAGAGAGGTACGGTTTCAGTGTATTTGTTTGGATTTAGTGTTGTTTTATGTTACCTAACAATATATACTGATGACAACTGACTAAAAACAGGTTGTTCGCTGCCTCGCTCTGACAGATCAGATGGCCTCCAGCCTCCAGAAAGAAAACGGGTGGATTTGGATTCAAAAAAACTTTAATATTTATATTTGAACATTTAAGAAGAACAGCAGAGATTAACACAACTGCTTCAACTTCCTATAAAGCTGGCATTACAGTCAATATCCAGTTCAGTTCCCTAACTGGCAGTTCCTTTCCACAAGACATAGATACACTCACCCAGGCGTGGCAGAACCGAATTAGAGTTTTTCTGAAGTAAAAATTGGAGACAGCGTATAAACAAAAGTTTTCATGAATCATTTACATTTATTATTAAGCACGTTTTTTTCTCTTTGTCCTAATTATTAATATTCCTTTGTTTATGTAACTTTTGAAATAAACACAGGATTTTCAGGGTCTGGACCAGTGATGGGATGAGATGTGGAACGTGTGCAGATAAAGATAAACGCTTCTATAGACACTTTTCACAATATTTGGAAATCTTAGAGACCAGACAACTGTTAACTAATGTTAGAAAAACAAAAATCAACAGATAATCACCAGTTATTCTTGAAAGAAAGAATTAATTTGAATCGTTTACATTTCTAACTTAACATCATAACTTAAGTAAAAGGCAGGGGGTTAGCTGGAGAAGCTAAGGAGGGGTTTAAAGGGGTCAAAATATTAGTCCATGATTGAAGACAGAGTGTTTAAGTTAGGAGTGTACATGATAAACTTTCCCATGTCTGTATAGAAATCCAAGTTGACTGTGTGACACATAGAGCTATTGTAACGAGTCATACCTAATAGTGGGGTTTTTGTTTATTTTGTTTTTGTAAGATTGTTTTCTTCTCCCAAATCATCATCCCCTACATCATCCTCGTCTACTGCACGGTCCGCATTGTCAGCCGGCTGAGGAAGAAGACGGTTGGGGAGAAGACTAAGCTGAGGAGGGCTGTGTGCTTAGTCACATCTGTTGTCGTTGTCTTCTCCTTCTGCTTCCTTCCCTGCACTATAACTAGAGCAGCACTGCTGTTTGTGCGGCTGAAGAACTGGCAGGATGCAGAAAACATAGCTGTCCAGGTGTACGACGCCCTCATGGTTTTGTCTTACAGCGACTGCCTGCTGGACCCGTTGATTTACTGTTTCTGTAACTCAGGGTTTAAAGATGTTTACATATCTACCTTTTGCCCTGTATTTATCCAGAAGAGACTGACAAATTCTGACTCTGGCACCCCAAACACAACAACATGTACTAGTACTACTACTACTGCTGGCGCTAGAATGATTTTTTTGCCTATAATGGAGAAATAATCTGTCTCTGTGATACTTGACTCACTCACCCACTCATCCACCCACATAGGTGTTTTTAGCTGGGGAAGAAGTGCTGACAATTTGAAGTCATCAGATGACATTTACTAGGTAGTAAACACACAGCACTCAGTAAACACCACAGTTACTAAACAGAGTTAGTGAGTAGCTGACATGCAGTTCAAAGATTTTTACATTTTCTTCCTTGTTAAAAGATGATTAGTTTACAGATTGGGGCACTAATGTAGGCGGGAGGTTGCTTATTAAATGTAAATATTTTTCTTGTGTGCATGTATAGTTATTTCTTGGGTTATTTTCCACAGGACGCCAGGTGATACTGCTAAATGAGTGTTTATTAAGGTTTTCAGGTGCCTCTTGTTTGATACTATTACTGAAGGATGGTTTTTATCTTTCCAGTTATAGAGGGCTGTTTTTGTAGCCACTGTTAAAGGTTGGTGTGTATTTGTTCATACTCATGCCAGACCTCTTTTATGTAATTGATCCTGTTATATGAGCTCTGTGTATGATTTTAGATTAGATTAGAGAAGAGGCACAGAGAACATGTCCAGTGATTGTTTTTACCTTACAGTTATGGGCATTTATTGTTGGTTTTTATTCGAAGATTAAGACACTTAAATTGTAACGACCTTTTTGTTCCTGCAATGTTTCAGTGAAGGTGCTTTTCCTTTTTTATTTTTTTTATACTACAAGGTCAGCTCAGAGTTTTTAAACAACCTTCTATTGAAAATAGAGACTTCCTTTTAAGGATGTCTTGCACTGCATATGAGTATATCCTCAGTAATCTGTTGTGAGGAACTGCCTTCACATGTACATACAGTCCTATGAAGACAATAGCTTGGTTAAAGTAATACTAACCAGCGTGACCATATAGGGCATTTCAGTGGATTAATAGGGAAGTGTATAAAATTAAAGATCCTGTCTGAGTAGTCCACTCATAAAAGTTAATATACAGTTTTTAAAATTATTTGTGCTAGGTGGAAATTTACACTTCAACTGCATGTTTTAAATAGTAAAATGTATATGCATGTTGTATGTCAATATTTACTTAAATATAAATATTAAAGCATTTTTAGTTATTAGGGTTATTATTAAACCAGACATGATGACATGATATGTTAGTACTTCCTGTAATAAACCAAAGCACTTAGCATTAGTGATATCTATTTTAACTCTCTTTTATTCATCCTACTAGGAGTAGGCCTTCTTAAGGCTGACTTAAATATGCACAGGTGTCATTTATCACTCAGGAATCTCTATAATGCTGAATGCTGAGCATCATCTCTGTCATTAATGCCTCAAACCTGCAGGTTCACCCGCAGTGCAAAATGTTGTGAAATCTACCAAGTGTTCTGATGCTGCTCAAAAAACTGCATTTGACCTCTGAACTTTGAGCACTTGTTTCAGTTACTTGTGGAATTTTATTACTGTGGCTATTTTTACATTTCCCATCACAAAGTGTTTTTTCTTATTGTATGAATAAACTAGTGAGTGCTGGTGTTATTGATTAACTGCCACTACAAAAATGTCAATCCTTACCGGACAACATGTTACACTGTACACATTTTTTTGTAGCACTGAAAACTTAAATTATCTGCCTGTATGATGATGATGATGTGTGCATACTGCTGCTGTAACTACACATCTGACAGAGTTTTTGCAAGTGAAGAGTGTTACCTTTTCTGAGTAAAATGTTACCACAAGAAATACACAATCGTGCAATGTTTACTGTTCAGCTTTTTCTGACACGGTAAGCCTTTACCAAACATATACAAAAAGCAGAAGTAGCTGCCTTGCGACGTCCAAATATTGACACTGTTATAGAAAGATGCTCGAGTATGTTCATGAGCACAACATGAAGTAATTTTTATGTTGAAATAGCATTTCCTCACATGCGGTCAGTTATTCGTGGATGAGGCCCACACTCTGACAGATTCTCCACATTTTATGGTCTCCAGCCTTTGCGCTGTGTGGGTATTATAACAGCAGGGAGAGCAGCTGCATAGCCTTGAAGCCGAGACTAGTAACCCCTAAGCCAGGATATCATAGCAATCATAACAGCAGAGAACAGAAGTATGAAAGCAAATGCAAAGAAAGGCCTAAATGTAAAACAAACACGGAACGTTATTGAATTACTGTTCTTGCCATCGCTGCAAATTGACTTTCTGCTTCCTAAAAGCCTGTAACGACTTAATGACACACCCTCAGCCTGAAACGTTTTATGGGATTTGGGTCATTAAGGTAAGTGACAAGTGCAGCGTTGGAAGCTTGACTAATTCAAGGGGAATAAAATTCCTCCTGTCATTATGTGCACCACTTGTATTGATCCACTTGAAAAAGCTCAGAATGAGTTGTTGAAAATGTTTAATTCTTTCTCTGAAAAAGCAGATTTTTGAAACCCAGTGGACTGACAGGTTTGTGTACTGGGACTAATTTGTTCCTAAAAAACAGGAGTCTACTATATTCAGGCCTTGTGGACCTGCTCTGCTTGCATGAAAACAAGCTCGTACGGTTCCTTTACGAATACATTTTTGGAAACAATCAACGCATAAATTTGTAAATTAGACACAACAGGAACACTAAACTCTTCCATCTGGGAAGCTTGAGAAACATTTCTGCTTTACTACACCTGCACCACAAATGTGCTGTGTGAAGAGGAGTATCTCATGGTACAAAATATGTCATTTTTGTCCTTGGCATATAATTAAAGATAAAAAAAAAACCTGACATCATCATTTTGGGAAAGTACTGTGGTTCTTAACAAATAATAAGTGGACTCTCCCTGAAAACAAAAATGTGGCGACAGCTCTGATGATATTGGATTAATCCTGAGCATGCTGCCTTTAGTTTCACGGCTGAAACTTTGATTATTTATGCTATAAATCCTGCTGCTGTGTGATGTTACAGCTCTTTGGTAAAGAGCAATTATTCAGGGCTGTATGCAGCTGGCATTGCTGTAAAGGGGATAGAGCAGATTGTACTACAGCTGCAGGGTGCTCCATCCCAAATTAACCTAGTGCCATTACTGATGACATATGTGCTTGGGCTGCTGTTTTTCACTAAGACAACAGAATATAAAGTAGTTTTGAGATCTAAAAGGTTAATCCAGTGCAGCAGTTTTGTGAGCTTGCATTCTTTCTAATGGCCAGCAGGGGGCAACTCGTGTAGTTGGTTAAAAGAAAAGCAGGTTATACAGAATTTATTATTTTGACATTAATGAAAGCAACTTTTGCAA
This sequence comes from Rhamphochromis longiceps, assembly GCF_057381845.1. Taxonomy (NCBI): domain Eukaryota; kingdom Metazoa; phylum Chordata; class Actinopteri; order Cichliformes; family Cichlidae; genus Rhamphochromis; species Rhamphochromis longiceps. The sequence goes on from NC_140571.1 coordinate 21,554,207, forward strand.
ATTGCAAGACGGTCACCCAATAGCATATGCTCCAAAGACACTTACCCGGACAGAGGTTAATTATGCACAGATTGAGAAACAACTCTTTGCAGTGTTGTTCAGATGCAGACGTTTCCACACCTACATATACTGCAAAAGAGTCGTTGTCGAGTCAGACCACAAGCCATGGAGCACATACTGAAGAAGCCAATCTCTGTAGCTCCGGCTCATCTGCAGTGCATGCTTTTACAGCTGCAGAGATATGGCATAGAGATTGTGCCAGATTTCTGGAATTTCAGAGACGAAATTTTGCACTACCATAGCATCATCTTCAAAGGTGACAAAAACATAGTGCCAACAGCCCTGAGAAACAATATGCTGGAGAGAATCCACATTGGGCACATCGGGATCGAGTGTAGTGAGCAGGGAGCTAGGGATGCCCTCTTTTGGCCAGGCATGGGCAAAGACATTGCTACCACAGTGTAGAACTGTTCTATATGTCAGTAAAGGTGTGCAGCGAACCCTAAAGAACCTCTCATTCCACCTCTCATGCCTGAGAGACCATGGCAGGCCGTGGCCTCAGACCTCTTCACCTGGCGCGGACGAGACTACATAGTAGCTGTAGACTATTACAGCCGCTACTTTGAGCTCGAAAGGCTATTCTCCACTACTGCAGGGTCAGTCATCAAAAAGCTCAAGGCTATATTTGCCAGACATGGTATACCAGAGAGGCTTATTTCAAATAATGGCCCACAGTACAGTTCTCGAGAGTTCAAGGACTTCGCAGTCACATGGGACTTTGTCCACATAACCTCAAGCCCTTTGCATCCACAAAGCAACGGCCTCGCCGAAAGAACAGTCAGATGAACCAAATCAGTTCTGGATAAAGCTCATGCTCAGTGAAAACTACATAATAATTTCACAATCTTTAATTAGGGGTCTAACGTGGCATAAGATAATATAATAATCTCACAATTCCCCCTTTGACCTCTTTTTAAAGAGATCACTTACACCTCGCAATCCAGTGTTGCAGGGTTCATTTCTTCTTCAGGTGATTCTCCGCTCCTCTTCTTTCTTCGACCTCAGGGGTTAGACCACCCTTCAGTCGTTGCACAGATCAGGGGATTATTCTGCCCCGATTTTCAAACAACGATCTGTGTATTCTTGGGTCACAGCTGTGTCCCCCTTTTTACCAAGAGCCTCTCGAACCTCGTTGGTCTGGTGTTCCTTAATTTTCGCCAATCCCCTCGTGTTTATTGCTGTGCTTATGGGATCCATCCTCTTGAGGTGACTAGCCGGAGCCCAAACGCTATGACACTTCACCCCAGTTGCTGTCTTGGCAGTCTCCATGTCTATCTCTGCTGCGAAGGATCTCCGTGACCTCGTCTGGTGTCTGTTCCTTTCTCTTTAAGGCAGAAAACCAAAACACCTTTCTTCCTAGCCCTAATAATCTAATGTTGTTATCCATTGTTCCTCTAGTGATTCAAAATTGGTTTAGCATATCATGTTTGGGACTCTCTGTCCTAGAGAATTATTCTACACATAATCTATGTGTGTGTAAGCGTGTTTGCATCCTCTGCACTCAAAGTCAATACCTACAATATATCAGTCCAGACCGTCACGCCGAACGAAGCTTATGACCTTCAAAAGACTGAGTGCCAACTCTTATGAGCACATTTGCAATGTGTGTATGAAATTAATTATAGCCACTTCGTTTAGTAAAAGAAATCAAAAACAAATTAACCATTTTTAATTCTAACATTTGCCCCCCTTTTCACAAAAATCGTGTGTTTCTTTCAGCCTGCCTTCCCACAGTTTCCTCTCCAGTGCGATACTCAGCTCCTCATGAACACAGGCATTTTGTCTTCTAAACACTATTCAGTTTATTTCAATCATTAACGCTTAAACATGAAAATAATGCTTCTCACTGGCTCTCTAGAAAAAGTCTGGCAACTTTTGGGTCATTGTAAGCTTAAGTTTTACCATACCTAAATTATTAAACACACAAATAAAGTCATAAAATGTTCATACAACCATTGTTTGATGTTAAAACTCAACTTCCCCCTTTTTGACACACTCCCATGTGTCAATTCATCGGAGCTAGAAAATTAAAAGAAAAGGTTAGTGACATCATATCTCAGAAAACATCATAAACACTCCTCTCCAGTATCGTTGCTCCAGCCCTGCCATCCTGTGTTGGGGAATGAAATCAGTTTAGTTATTATGTTAAATCTGTTAAACTCCTGGCCCCGCCCTGAGCCTGCGTCTGCAGAACTGCCTAGAAACAACACCTGTATTAAGATGAACTTCACATTTGTCACTCAGTTTTTCCCCCACTGTCTTTCCCTCACTATTTTCACTCTGTTAATTAGAGTGCTTAAACATGAAGTAGACTGCGTCCACAACAAGTCAATACAGCTGTAAATGTGGCCAATTATCAATCTATTACCAATCAATAACAAAATGATAGCTTTTATTTTATGCATGCTTTAGTCAAGCACTCACCCAGAGGACCTTCAATCCCAGAAAATTCCTTCTCCTCATTTAATAAAGTCTGTCATCCTTCCATGCCCTGGTAACTGGGCCATCCAGAGCTGTATCATTTTGAAATATACATACAACAAGTCAAACCACACCTTGGTCACACCAACCCTTTCTCCACCCTGAGGATGTCCAACGCCATCCCAGTCTGGACTGTCAAAGGTGACTTTAACGCTAACTTTTCCGACAGTCCTGTTTATTGCATTACGTGGTCAGATTAGCTAATGTCTGCACATTAGAATAAACATAATTAACATAACTGGGTGTTATTTCACACACAGTTATAGATTCCAAACCTCCATCCTTATATGGTTTGCCAAATTATGGTTATCCAGAGCTCCCTTCTGTCTTTAAGTTTTGGAGAAATTTTATGTTTGGTGTGAAATTTTAAGAATTTGACCATAAGTAAAATTGATGGTGTTATCACCCCCATCGGGGCTTACCTTTCCCACTTCTGGTGATATTCCTCCCTCGAACATTTGTAATTACCCTCCTTTATGCGTGAAAACTGGTGGTGTGGTCAAGCAGGTGCTATAGAAAACAAAAGCTCAGGACAGAACAGTTATCAGTCATATGCTTCATACAGAATTGGCCTATATTTGATTTCATATTGATCCTCTGAGTGTAATCATACATTTTGATTTGAATTTATCAAAACTAAACACAATAGGTTTTTCTTTCTTTACTTTGCTCTTGTTCTTTTGCAGTAGCACATCCTAGCACATGTGCCTGTCGGTTCTATTCTACTTTTTAAATTATTGACTATTTCAAGGGAGAACCTAAATCACGTGGACCAGTGTTTGTTATTACATATCTCTATTTTGAATGTGACAAGTCTACCATTCCCCTGTTATTCATAGATGTTGTTAAAGTTTTGACTATTTTCCTCTATAAAATTTAATTGACTTTTTACAGTGGCCTGCTGGTTAATAGTAACATATTCCAGTCATGAGTGAAATCAAACCTTTTCTCCACTGTAGCATTTGGCATTCCCAACAATATAATGTGATAACTTAATCAAAACACAGCTAATAAAACACAGTTTTCTTAATGCAAACATCAGTAACTCAAAATTAGCAACCAAAGGGTTCAGTCTGCATCTCCACACTCTCATGTGAAGCTACAGTCTCCCCCTCCAGTCTCCATCTGTTGCAGGCTGGGTGAATTGTTGCTCAACATTTACTAATCCTCAGTGCAGTTTTTGTCTCAGTATCAAGTCAGTCAAAACTTTTAGTCTACATCGTCAGTCCACCACAGTCCAGTCACACACATTCATCCACACACATTCATCCACACACATTCACACCAGATGTTGCTGATAACGGAGTCTCTCGCTCAACCTATTCGAGCATCCATCACCAGCAAAGTGACGTCATAATTTTAAAGGAAAACAATTCCTTGTTTTTTGCACTGGATTGACTCGTGCAATCCTTTCAGACTCAGGACTATCTCATGTGATCAGTGTCCCATATAAGTGAATTTCTCCAAAGCCCATTACAATCATGGAGAAGCGCACTTTGCAACTGTTTCCAGTAAGAATATTTCAGAGCACTTTAAATTTCAATCTTTCAGGCCTGGTTTAAAGAGCTGATTGTTAAATCATGAACTCACAAAATATCACCACCGGTGGATCACACCTCTCAAATGTTCTTATCTCAGTGCACTGTAACAAAAGCAAAACAGACGTAACCAATAAAATACTAATAAAATAACAAATAGTCGGGACAGTTCTAGACATGTCCAAACATAAAATCATCTCTCTCTCTCTTAGAGAAAGAACACAGTCCAAACCTCACTGATAAAATCAACCTAGTGCTAAGCAAAACCCCAAAATCAACCACAGGAAAGTTTTGCTTCCTGCCGGGACAATATTGTGTGGGAATGAGAACCTCAGGTACCGTAGCACCTTTTGTTCCTCCTTGAATTAAGTCTCAATCACAGAAAATGCGGCGCTCCGATATAAAACGTACACTATTAGTTCATCATTTTCACTCTGTACCACTGCTCCTCATCAGGCTGTGTGAAGCACAGTAAACAATTCAGTCAAGGCCTTGAGCCATAAACAGACATCACACTGTGATGTCTGTTTATGGCTATGAAAACTGTTAAGATTCAGTATTGAGGAAGGGTACAGGAGGTGATCGAAGAATAACCACACCGATCCGGCCGGGTGAAGTCAAACGATGATTTTAATGAACACGTGGGAAGATCACTGAAAACAGCAATTGATCTTCGACTTACTAAGGCACAAACAATTATTTTATAACATCAGGGTTTGTTTACTGACGCCCCTTCATGCGTCACAGATACATTTTATACATAGATCAGATCAACATCATCATGACTTTTCACCTAGAAAATCATCTTCTATTTTCATGGCTAGCCCTTCCTGTCTACCTTTCAGTTCTTGTCTTGTTCCTCTTTCTTGCCGAGACACCAAGAAACGGTTCCTCTTTTACCAAGACAATTTTGCAGTTACAGCCAAACATCCTCTAAATAAATCTAATTTAAAGTGTGTGTGTGTCACGACCTCACTCAGCCTCGATGTCACCTCTCGCACTTCTGACCTTTTACCAGACCAGAGGCTCACTGAGACTATGTGTATGTCTTCTACTAAATAAATGTTTTTAACCAAGAACCTCTAATAAAACCTTAATATAAAATGACCTGATATAAGTGTTTTGTAAGCATGTATTGCAATTCCTTCTATGTTCTAGTTTTCCCTCAGCATGTATCACCTGAACAGTCACGTCAGTGAGGCTTACGACCTTTAAAGAACCTGAACATCAACTCAAATAAGCACAGATATGCAATATGTATAAAATAGTTATAACTGCACCTGAAATACAAAGTTAGCATCATCATAAACATCTTAAGGCCATCTTAAAGCTATCTATTACATTGTTAAAGCAATGATCATACTGCAGATTATATTATGCTGGTAAAATACTCTTCTGTTCATCCCCACAATCCCCCTTTCGACCTCTGGCACACCAGAGGTCGATACACAGGTTGTTGTTCACTCCTCAGTCCACTCGACTACTTCCAGATCCATCATCGGCATCATGGACATAGGGGCCACCGCCCCAGGGTCCACTGCCTTTACAATCACTTTCTCTACCAACCTTCGGGCACAAGGAATGAGACAACAACCACAGGTCATCAAAATACCCACCAATACAGATAGAGACAACATAATTGACAGAGCAAGCCCCTTCCACTTTCCCTTTTTTACTCTTTTTATTTAAACCACCCCTTTTCAAACTCTCAATTTGTTACCACTCCTTTTTGTAGGCGCGGCGATCTCCTCCTAGGCTGCTCTTCTTTCTTCGGCCTTCCAGGTGGACTACTGGTCGGCCCGTTGCACAGGTGAAGAGGTTTATTCTGCCTCTGTTCCTTGACACCTGCGTTCTTTGAAGACGAATTTTCCTCCACCAAGCTCTCGTGTGCGGGTGCACACTGCGACCAATGGTACCAGGTGTCGCCTTTCCCTTTCAGCTGGACTGCTGTAGCCGTCCGGGCGGTCACCTCATACGGACCAGTCCAGCGGGGCTCCTTCCACTTTCGCTTAATGACCTTCAGCCACACTGCCTTTGCGTCCGGGACCTCTCCGTTCCCCGTGGATCTCTCACAAGTGACCTGTTTTGTAAAGCTGAACACAAGAGCCTTCAACTCATCAAAATATTCTGCATGAGACCTGTTGCTTGTCCTGGGCTGCTCCACCGGGACCACTGTCTAGGGTGCTGGAAACTGTCTCCCAGTCAGCAGCTCATAAGGGGTGAAACCTGTGGATTGGTTAACAGAACATCTTATGGTCATCAAAGCAATGGGCAGGGCTGCGACCCAATTTAGCCCTGTCTGCGCACAGATTTTAGCCAACTTGTTTTTCAAATTTAGGTTCATCCTCTCTACCTTTCCTTGAGATTGAGGATGATAGACCGTCCCGAACTTATGTTGCACTCCCAACATCCTCTCTACCTCTTGCAAATCTTTATTCTTGAAGTGAGTACTCACACTGTGATGTCTGTTTATGGCTATGAAAACATAGACATTGTTTTCATAACCAAACTGTTTTAGACCTTGTTCCTTAAATCTACATAAATGCCCTCTGGGTGACATAAAACACATTTAACCAATAAGTAATCAATGGCTTCTTATAACAAATTCTGTATTTGGATGTTTGTGTGCAGCCTTTTGCATATCAGCATAAGCATTTGTTAGCAAAGCATTCTTCCTTGCATCAGCATGTGTGTGTGTGTGTGTGTGTGTGTGTGTGTGTGTGTGTGTGTGTGTGTGTGTGTGTGTGTGTGTGTGTGTGTGTGTGTGACTATTGGCGTCTTTCCCGTTCGTGTGTGGACCCCCGGAGCCCGAGCATGAGGGTGGGAATGGATGTTTGTATATGTGTGTGCCTGTATTTCTGTGTCTATATGTCAGGTTGGGTGTCAGGCGCCACCTCTCTGGGGACATCTTAGGCCCTCCAAGGTTTGGAGGCCTATCTCCCCCTACCACCACTTCCCCTGCCAGTGGCGGACTCCCTCAGACATCGGTGCGTTGGTGGTTCTTTGTGTCCAGGGATGGGCGTCCAGGTACACACCGGCTCACTCCTTGGCGGCCGCTTATCGGGGCCTGGAGCCTGGGGCTCGCTCGGGCCACTTCGGAGGTGGGGTGCCCCCGGCCTATCGGCCTGGGGCTCGGTCACTCAGGCACGGCTGGCTGCCGGCGGAGCTCACGGGCGCGTCACTGCAACTCCCCCTGGCTTCTGCTCCGCGGCTGCTGAGTGAGCCCTCATCTGGGACTCTCCTCAGCTCTTTCTGGGTCAGTGGCGCGGCTGGAGTGTTCACGCACATCTTCAACCTTTCCCTCTCTCTGTCTGTAGTCCCAGCCTGCTTCAAAATGGCCACCATCGTCCCTGTACCCAAATCCTCCACCATCTCCTCATTGAACGACTGGCGACCTGTAGCCCTGACCCCCATCGTAAGCAAATGCTTCGAGAAGCTGGTCAGGGACTTCATCTGCTCTGCACTACCCGACTCACTGGACCCTCTACAGTTTGCATACCGCCACAACAGGTCCACTGATGATGCCATAGCCCTGACACTACACACTGCCCTGTCACACCTGGAGAAGAGAGACACGTATGTGAGGATGCTGTTTGTAGATTACAGCTCAGCATTCAATACCATCGTTCCCTCGAAGCTGGACAGGAAACTGCAGGATCTAGGACTGAGCAGCTCCCTCTGCAGCTGGATCCTTAGCTTCCTGTCTGACAGACGCCAGGTGGTCAGACTGGGCAGCATCACTTCATCCCCCATCACACTGAACACTGGTGCTCCACAGGGGTGTGTACTGAGCCCTCTCCTGTACTCACTCTACACCTACGACTGCACAGCCACTAACAGCTCCAACATTATTGTGAAGTTTGCGGACGACACTACAGTGGTGGGTCTTATCACCAACGGTGATGAGACGGCCTACAGGGAGGAGGTCAGCGCCCTGACCCACTGGTGTCAAGACAACCATCTCACCCTCAACGTCGCAAAGACAAAGGAGTTGATAGTGGACTTCCAGAGGTGCAGAGAAGTACACACCCCCATCACCATCAACGGCGCTGCTGTGGAGAGAGTGAGCAGCTTCCGGTTCCTTGGCGTACACCTGGCTGAGGATCTTACGTGGTCAGTACACACAAACAAAACAGTGAAGAAGGCCCAGCAGCGCCTCTTCTTTCTCAGGAGACTGAAAAGATTCGGCATGAGCCCCCGCATCCTCAGGACCTTCTATCACTGTGCCATTGAGAGCATCCTCACTGGATGCATCACCACCTGGTATGGCAACAGCACCGCCTACAACTGCAAAGCTCTCCAGCGAGTAGTGCGGTGCTCTGAACGGATAATTGGAGGTGAGCTTCCCTCCCTCCAAGACATCTACAGGAAGCGGTGCCTGAGGAAAGCGGGGAGGATCATCAAGGACTCCAGTCACCCCAGCCATAAACTGTTCAGACTGCTTCCATCAGGAAGGAGGTTCTGCAGCATCCGGTCCCGTACCAGCAGACTGAGAGACAGCTTTTTCCATCAGGCCATCAGACTGCTGAACACGTCATAGACACCTCAGCTTCACTACTGGAACTTCAACATTATGCACTCCACACTGTATATAAATGCCACTTGTTTTGCACATATTCAACTCTGTATATTTTATATATTTTATTATTATTATTATTATTATTATTTTATTTTATTTTTTTACTATTTAATTTGTAAAAATGTGTATACACACACACACACACACACACACACACACACACACACACACACACACACACACGTAGGAAAATATTTAGTATACACATCCAGAAATGCATACACTATTATATATTGTACATATATTTATTAGTTTCAGGTTGGCCATTCTTGTATTTTGCTCGTTTGTGTTGTTGTGTTTGCACATCTCTGTTGCTTGTGGGGCTCGCACACAAGAATTTCACTCGCATGTGCTGTGCCAGTGTGCCTGCACATGTGATGTGACAATAAAAAGTGATTTGATTTGATTTGATTTGATTTGTTGGTCTTCCTTGGTCTGTTGTGTTCTGGGGGCCTCTGGATGTCTGGAGTTTTGATCTCCTCCATACCTGCTTCATGCCCTGGAGGACGGGGCTGTGGCCCCCCCACACCCTCTAGCAGATCGTTACATGAAGGAACCTTTTTTTAAAAAAAACAAGCGCGTCCATGCTCACAGGTGTACACACGGGTGATCACACCCACAAACTACACCCTTTTTGGCTCCTACCTCAAAGCACACTGTGTTCTGTTGATCTTATGTGCTGCACAATAATGTTTAATATTTAGTATTTACTGTCATATTCCCATATATCATTGTGATGTTGTTTATTCTATTACTCTTGTTCTCTTCTGCTTTTCTTTTTTCTTTCTCAGCAGGTGATCCAGGTGATCAATATATGCATTTTTTTCTTCTTCTTTTTTCCTCTGCTCATTCTGTTGGTTTTTGTCTTTTGCCCTTCTCCCCCGTCCCTCTTCTCAGCTGTTTCTCTTTCCCTCTTTCTTTCTCCCCTTCTTTCCCCCAGTCAAGTCTGTCCCGTATTCAGTAAGTGAAAATAAAATAAACAATAAAAGGTGAATCAAATGGACCATTACAGCAAGGCTGGGATGGTCAATTTGGTAAAGTAAATCCGTTGGGCATCTTTCTTTGCCTTTAGACAACAATTCTGATGGCAAAAGAGCCAAACGGGACAGGCAAAAAAAAAAAAAGAAAAAAAAAGAAAAACCTGTTAATGAATCTATTATTTCTAGACTGGATTATTGTACAAACAGGATGTCCTTCGTGCATGTGCAATGCTGATAGACAGAAGGCAGAAGTTAACCACAATTACAGCACAGGTGTCACAGGCTGTGTCCCAATTAAGAGACCGCACACTTGAAGTACGCATTTTGAGTGCGATTATGTCACAGCCACGCGACGACGGCTGTCCCAATTCGAAGTGTACTTCAAATGCATACTCCAAATACAGCGTCGATTTCCCCAAATATCAAGCGTGGTCCGGTGCACGCTTCGTGGTCCCATATATCCCACAATCCATAGCGCGGCGGTGGGTGTGGATAATTTTGCTGCAAAATACGGCAGAAGGGAGCGGCCGAAGAGTGAAAGTAAGTACTGAATATGATGTCACTTATTTATGTGTGAATGTTTAATAATGAAGAACATTAAAACATTACTGTTGGCCACATGTCGGCAAAGTTATGTGACATTAGTGATGTTTGTACTTTCAGCGTTAACTTGGTTTTTAAAGCCTCTACTTCAAAATATATATATAGTTGGCCCTAAACTTACAGAGAATGTGATGGTTTTATGGATAATTAAAGTCAGTCATATATCCACAAACACAACAAGCTGAAAGTGGGTGATGCTGCTCGGTTTGCAGTCCTGAATATCACGGCACAAGCAGGATCCACTGCACTGTTAATGTTAGCTATGTTATATTGCTGCCTCTGTTCGGTGGTGTCGAGCCAAACGGACTTTAACGTGTGTTTGAATGAGCTGAAAGAAAGATGCTTTAATCACAGGAGTCACACATGTGTCCACTGTACCATCTGGGAACTCTTCTTGTTTAGCTCTCGTAATAACACAAACACTAAATCTTCCTTCTCTTGTGCTGTTTTGTAGCAGTGTCTACACCTGAGACTGTCACCTGTCTGTCTGTCCTGCACTCTCTCTCTCTCTGTTTCTTTCTCTCTGATTGTGTAATAAAAGTATGAACATGTATTTATAAGTTACACTTGTGTCCAGCTTTGTCCAGCCACTGGTAGGATTTCTGGATATCAGCCACCCCCTCTATCTGCCGGTGGTACATACCGTGCAGGGGCCTGTCCTTCCATGATGGCTCCTCGTCTCCCTCCTCTTTCTTGGGTTTCTGCTGCCTGAGGTATTCACTGAGCACTCGGTCAGTTGGGGCCATCTTCCCAATGTATTCTTGGATGTTCGTTGTCTCATCCTGGACTGTGGTGCTGACACTCACCAGTCCCCGGCCCCCTTTCTTCCGCTTAGCGTACAGCCTCAGGGTGCTGGACTTGGGGTGAAACCCTCCATGCATGGTAAGGAGCTTTCTTGTCTTTATGTCAGTGGCTTCTATCTCCTCCTTTGGCCAGCAGGGTACCTGATCACGAGCAGGGCGTACGTGTTGATGGCCCGGATCTTGTTCTTACCATTCAGCTGACTCCTCAGGACTTGCCTGACCCTCTGCAGGTACTTGGTGGTTGCAGCTTTTCTAGCGGCCTCTTCATGGTTCCCATTTGCCTGCGGGATCCCCAGGTACTTGTAACTGTCCTCTATGTCTGCAATGTTGCCTTCTGGTAGTTCAATCCCCTCAGTTCTGACTACCTTCCCTCTCTTTGTTACCATCTGACTACACTTCTCCAGTCCGAACGACATTCCAATGTCATTGCTGTATAGCCTGGTAGTGTGGATCAGTGAATCGATGTCTCGTTCACTCTTGGCATACAGCTTGATGTCATCCATGTACAGGAGGTGGCTGACAACTGCTCCGTTCCGTAGTCGGTATCCATAGCCAGTCTTGTTAATGATCTCACTGAGGGGGTTCAGGCCTATGCAGAACAGCAGTGGGGACAGGGCATCTCCTTGGTAGATCCCGCACTTGATGGTGACTTGTGCTATGGGCTTGGAGTTGGCCTCTAGTGTTGTACGCCACATCCCCATTGAGTTCCTGATGAAGGCTCTTAGGGTCCCATTGATCTTGTACAATTCTAGGCATTCCAGTATCCAGCTGTGGGGCATTGAGTCATAGGCCTTCTTGTAATCAATCCAGGCAGTGCACAGGTTGGTCAGTCTGGTCTTGCAGTCTCGGCTGACTGTTCTGTCTACCAGTAGCTGGTGTTTTGCGCCTCTGGTATTCTTGCCAATTCCTTTCTGTGTCCCACTCATGTATTGACCCATGTGCCTGTTCATCTTAGCCGATATGATGCCTGACAGGAGCTTCCATGTAGTACTGAGGCAGGTTATTGGTCGGTAGTTGGAGGGGACCGGTCCCTTCTTGGGGTCCTTGGGGATAAGGACCGTCCGACCTTCGGTTAGCCATTCCGGGTGTCTCTCGTTAACTAGCAGCTGGTTCATTTGTGCTGCCAGACGCTCGTGGAGTGCAGTCAGCTTCTTCAGCCAGTAGGCGTGAACCATGTCGGGCCCTGGTGCTGTCCAACTCTTCATACTGGAGACCCTTTCTTGGATATCTGCCACTGTGATGGTTACTGGACCCTGTTCGGGGAGGTCGCTGTGGTCTGCCCTCAGATCCACTAGCCACTGAGCATTGCCGTTATGGGTTGCGTCCTTCTCCCATATGCTCTTTCAGTATTGCTCGGTCTCCAGCCTGGGTGGTGCTGTTCTCTTATTATTATTGTTCCCTTGCCACTGAGAGTACACCTTTGCTGGTTCTGTGGAGAACAGCTGGTTTATTCTCCTGCCTTCTATCTCTCTGGTATACCTCCTTCTTTGCACCTTCTTTGTCGCACCTTTCTGCAACTCCGTTAGTTGGCTAACCTCCCTCCGTGCTACTTTGATCTTGCCCTCTAGCCTCCTTCTCCATGGAGGGTACTGCCCCTTGTGGCTGTTCAACTTGTAGCCAAGCATCTCACTGATCACTGCTGCCGTATTGTAGATCAGCTTGTTAGTGTCGGTAATCGTGGTTGTAGGTATTGTCCGTAGTGCTGCATTAACATCATCTAGCAGACCTTCTGAGGGTACTTCACTTAATCTTGGTAACCGGCTATGGGGGATCCAGGTTTCAAGCTTGGCTATGATCCTATCTTTCAGGTCAGTTCCTCTCGCATTTAACGATCCTTCTCCTATTGCACTTGGGGCTATGTACCCAATCTCGGGTGGGGGTGATGATATCTCCCCCCTGACCTGGCGTCCTGACTCCTCCTTGCCGTAGCATTTGTGTTGTACCTCGTCAATCTCTAGCTTTGAGAGCAGTCCCTTCTTTCGAATGTTGGAACACTGAGCTACTACTTGTTTTGCCGTCATTGTGGATGTTGGGTATCGAAGAATCCATAGGTCCATCATCCTATTCATGTAGCCCCTTCCGCCGGGGTTACTTGCGTAGTAGCATTCCAACAACGCCCTGTTTTCGTCTCTTGCCCACCGATGCCTTGTTGTTCCAGTAGCCCACTTTTCGTCAGGGTGCCCTGGTTCCTCAACACCTGACGCGGACATTGTTGATCCGGGCGACGTCCGAGCCGGTATGCCTTCATATTTATCTGTCTCGCTCATGTGTATATATATATATATATATATATATATATATATATATATATATATATATATATATATATATATATCTCATATATATGTATACATATATATATATATATATATATATATATATATATATATATATATATATATATATATATCTCATATATATGTATACATGTATATATATATATATATATATATATATATATATATATATATATATATATATATATATATATATATATATATATATATATATATATATATAGATAGATATAGATATAGATATAGATAGATATAGATATAGATAGATATAGATAGATATCTATATCTATATGTGTGTATATATCTATATGTGTGTGTGTGTGTATATCTATATGTGTGTGTGTGTGTGTATCTATGTGTGTGTGTGTGTGTGTGTATATATCTATGTGTGTGTGTGTGTGTATATATCTATGTGTGTGTGTGTGTGTGTGTGTATATATATCTGTGTGTGTGTGTGTGTGTGTATATATCTGTGTGTGTGTGTGTGTGTGTGTATATATCTATGTGTGTGTGTGTGTGTGTGTGTGTGTGTGTGTGTGTGTGTGTGTGTGTGTGTGTGTGTATCTGTGTGTGTGTGTGTGTATTTACCAACATCGAGCAAAGAGCAACCACACCATGGTACATGTTTAACTAAAAAGAAGTTTATTGATCAAATATATTTATTAAACAAATAGAAAAAAAAACCAGCCAAAAAATACATGTTCAAAGCAACACAAGGGTAGCCCATTATCAGACAGAATTGTGAAGTCCACTCTGTAAAGTGGGCAGTCATAATAATGAAGCAGTACACTTTAATTTCTACATTCAAGACGTTCTTCATATTTTTGGCCACCAGATGTCACCAGACAGGACTTTCTTGAAACACTTCGATTAATGAACCGTTTTTTAACACAAGCTTCAATGCTTCAGAAAGCTTCATTTGGCCATCAATAGTTCTAGTTCAAGCTATCCAAATACAATGTTCTCCTATGGCCTATTCCATTCAATTGAGAAGACTAAACATTACCATCATAATCATTTACTTATGATGCTACTCTTTACCAGCAATAAAACACACTTCTAAGATATAGCTCTTACATTTTACAACAACACATATAACTCTCAAGCAAACAAGATACACATCCATTTGGCTTTCAGTTCTTCCCTTACTGAGTGTATGGCATTCAATCACATTTTTTTCATTAGGCCTTCATAGAACTTAATTTTCTGTTGCTGAGCTAGTTGCTGGATGATGTTATACTCATAATTTCCAGGATGTACTCCAGTTCTTAACCTTTTGTTTGTGAGTATTTCCCAGTAGTGACTCCAGTTTCCATCACTGTCAGCGCCATAACCAAACACATCAACCTAGGAAGACAAAAAATGAACATATGAATGAATGGGAAACAAATGCATGAACAAAATGTCCCTTTTCTAACTAAAATCCAAACAATGGCTGCTGAAAAATGAAATGAACAGTTGGAAGCGACCTGAGCACTAAATGGAAACACTATGATTATACCATGAGTATACAATGACAAAACCTCTTATTGAGAGGTTTAGCTAAAATGCTTTCCATGAAGGAATGTCTTCTAGATTGTAGTCTAGTCAATTTAAGAAGGGGACACATCAGAAATACTTGCAACAGCTTTCACTTTCATAGGGCATGTGAACTGAAATTTAACCATTCACAGATTAAACCAGAGTTTTTTAATCAAGTGGTACTGGTGGGTAAACGTGCTCTGATCTTCACCAAAGACATTTTGAACTTTTGAAATGCACATCTATTTAGGAGAGCAATATAAGAACAAAAGAACAAATTAGCAAAGACTCAAATGGACCAGCTTGTATGACAATAAAAATCATATTTTATTTTGTACGTCTGGCACTTCAGAAACTGAAAACTTTGTACTTACCTCATCACAAATGTGAAGTGCAAGAATCAAAGCCATAAAGCCAGTGGATGGATAACGTCCCTTATTTCCAAGCCAAACCTCATGTACATATTTCATAAAAGCTGGATTTACCACCATGACCTGTTAGAAATTAGAATGAGCCTTTAAACAGCTTTTATTTTTAAATATTACCATTGCCACCAGGAAGCTTTGCCATTGACGCTACTCACCAAATCCTTGTTAGTTTTGATCTTTGATTTCACTGGCATATATGACCTGTTGGAAACAGCATGATATTGAAAAATATGAAGTAGGTGTTTAACAAAAACAAAGCTAAAAAAGGCATGGTCCGTCTTGAACATGGAGAAGGATCAGAGTAATGGTTTGATACAGAAATTCACCTTATTTCATCTCACACTACATCCATCAGCCAAATCCTTTTAATCTGCATACATGTTGAATTCATGCAGTGGCATTCTATTTTTGCATTTGATGTAAATTCTGTACTGCAAGACAATCTAGGGGAAATATTTCGAGATAATTTGCTTAGTAGCAGGTGTGGTAATTTTAGCAGCTGGGAGAGAAGAAGGTAGTGTATGCTGACTGTAACATCTAAACCTAAGAGTGTTATTTTTTCTTTTAATGGGGTGGCATTGGTGGGACCAAGAAGAAAGCTGGGCAAGCTCAAATGAAATCAGAATATTTTATCTGAAACAAAATAAAGTACAAAATGATTGTATGATTTTCATGTGCCCAAATTAGTGGCTGCACAACTGCCTAAAAATGGTTTACATAAAATAACTTTTCAACAAGCATTAAGAGTCTTTATTTAATTTTTTAATTTTTACTTTATATTAAGTCACAATCCTAAGAACAGTACAAAAGCATACGTAAATGAACTACAGTAAGATGAGTTGTTATGAGGACACTTCATCTGTCTGCATGTTGCATAAAAATGTAGTCATAGTATGATTTCAGGATAATCAGTTTGTAGAGAGCTTAAAGGTGCCGTCATTTGAAGTCTGTCTTCGTGGAATACATTACAGAAAGACTTTGAGCTCTCTTGCTTAACTGATTTTGCTTGTAGATTTAAAAGACGTCCCAGTGCTGATTTTCATCACTGGGAACTTGAGCTTAATGAGGCAGATTTTGCTATTTTATTTTTTCTATTTTATTATTTTCATTTAATTATGTTGTCTAAAACAGGTCTCTCTTGTAAATGAGACACTGAGTCTCGTTAAATAAATGTCAAATACATGTGC
This sequence comes from Rhamphochromis longiceps, assembly GCF_057381845.1. Taxonomy (NCBI): domain Eukaryota; kingdom Metazoa; phylum Chordata; class Actinopteri; order Cichliformes; family Cichlidae; genus Rhamphochromis; species Rhamphochromis longiceps. Next base: position 21,570,684 of record NC_140571.1, read on the forward strand.
ATGTAGCCCTGAAAAAGAGAACTCACCTTCCAGTAAATCCTGTTGTAGAGGCATTAATGAGCCACTCAAAGTCCTGTATCTTAAAGGGAAACAGTACAAAATGGGTGTTGTCATCCAAATCCACAGCACTCTCTGGATACATGACATGATGAGTTGTCTTGTTTCCAACGTCTTTTTCAAAGCCTCTGGTAATACCAGTGTTCATTCTAAAAAGCACAAAGGGATATATTTCACATCAGTTTGGCTCTTTTGTGTAGGAGGGGATATTTCACTGCATTTCACTGCATATCATACTGTGTATGACTGTGTACGTGACAAATAAAATTTGAATTTGAATTTAATGGTAAAGAAAAATTGCTTTAGCTTAGAAAGTACCTTATGACAACTTCATGTAAATCTATCAGCGGTCCATAATGCGATCTCCTTAAATTACCAGAATTACCCACCACAGCACAAGTCCTGCAGTGGTCATATTTGGGTTGTATAACATCTGGATTCTTTGGGAAGATCTGAAACAAGTTGGCCACTGTTGTTTCATAAACTCTGAAGCTACGGCTTTCAGCCTGCAAATCCTGTCAGACATTTCAAATAAACTTTGTTGTTACACCAAATGAGCTGGGGGGGGGGTGTAAAAATGTCATCCTTTCCTGGTGACTACTTACCTTCCACCAGTTGAATTCATTCTGTGAGAGGTTTAAGTTTGCAGTCAAAAATGGTTGAACACTTCTATTCGATCGATCCAGAAGCAACTGCTTATCCTCTGATAAACATTTTATGCAAGCACACAGCTTTTGGTCCACAGCATAATGAGTCAATTGGTAGCGTGTTTTGACATACACACCAATACCAGTGAAAAACAGCAGGAAAACCAGCACCTTTGATTTTGAAATCATTCTAGATGTTTGACTGGGAAACATTAACAATCTGCAGACAGAGTGTGTGGTGATATAATCAGCAAAGTATAACAAGTTATAGTTTAGAAAGTCATCATATATAAAGCAACATTACAACACACTTAGCCATGTCTCATTTCTATTCACTTATAAGATAATAAAAAAAATAACATCAGCGAAGATTAAGCTGTTTTTACCGCATCATCTGGTAAAATATGATACTTTTATAAATGACTTACCCGATCTACGAGGAAATCGCTTTCTGGTTCAGTTTCATATAATACACGTACAAACGATGCGTAGACTCTATCGGTGAGAGCTTTTTCACCGTTTCACTCACAGGTAACAAGCGTGACATACTCGTTTGCTACCAGGGAACGTGATACCGTCATCTCTGACAAAGGTGTGGAGAGGTGTGGTTTGCGCGGAGTTCCTCACGTACCCATGTTCGCGTTTGGAAACCACCCATTTCGAAATCAGTCACACCAGGACAAAGCTTGTTTATTGCATCATAGACTACAGATTACACAATTTAAGAAAACACATTTTCTCTGTGGATCCTTTGGTTTCCATACCATCGTTAAAGTGTGAGTAACCCTCGGATGAGCTATATTTAAATCATTTTTATTGAACAACGGGAGGGCTGTTAGTTCCGCTCTCTGTCACTTATTAATGTGGACATACCCCGATTATGATCTTCCCTGATTATGAATCTTTTCCTTATAAATGTGACTTACACAGTAAGCCACCAAGTTTCTGTATAGATAGAAGTAGCATGTTTGTTAAGGGAGGACAATAATCTAGCAATATTTAAATAGCTTTACAGAGCTCAGGTGATGATATTACGTCTCATAAAGACATGATCCAAATTATTTTCTGGCGTTCATCAATTTTATTCCCAATTAGCAGTATAATTCAGTAGTGAGCAGTACTAGCAGTCGTGAGCATAGCTGGACTGGCCACGGGGCATACTGGGCATTTGCCTGGTGGGCAGATGGGGATTTTTCGTTTCGTTTTGCTTTGTTTTTTGCAACGGTATAAACAATGACAGGTGGTGGCCAGATTGGCCAGATGTTGGCAGATGTGTAAAAAGAACTCAGTTGTTTTCTATGGCGGAGCTTCCACAGTTTCAGTAACATTAGCAAGTGGTGGAGGCCAGCAGGTGGATCAGGGATAAGGGAGGCAGGAGGAGGAGAGACATGAGGCGCGGCCGGTCCGAGGGGCAGGTGAGAAGTTGGTCTGAGTGGGTCAGATATAAACCAAGTTTAGTTGTAGTTTATTTTCACATTTTTATTTCCTCCCAGTTAAAATAACTTGTACTGCGTACCAGCTAGCATGACGGATTTTTTATACTGCTAGACGGGTGCTATGATATTACTGATAGTGAACTTTATTTTATTCACAAATAGTTATTAGAGTTGCCAACCGTTCTGTAAAAACGGAATCATCATGTATTGAGAGAAAATATTAATATTACTTCTCTCATTCTCTCCCCCTCCCTCTCCTGTTGATACTTCAATCATGAAACTGATAAATGATCAGCTGATCGGCTTTTCTCTCTTGTTTGTTTATTGCCCACTTTGCCCAGAAAGAGGAAACCAGCGGATAAACAACAGCAGCACATTTAAGCTTGATAAGCTGTTGTTAGAATGTATTTAATATTAATTTCTAGTATCAACTGATGTTTGCTGGAGCCAAAGCCTTAAAAGCTGCTGGTCATGATATTGTTTGGATATCTGGAGACAGGGAAACATGAAGATGAATCCAGGAGATGTCCTTACTGAATCATCAGAGCTGAACAGGTGACGGAGAAACAGGTTTACCTTTTAGGTGACATGAATGAGTTGAAGGGAAGTTATGAACTGTTTCTGAGAGACAAATAACACAAAGATCCTTTTCTAAGTAGCTGGCAGCTGGTAACTGTGCAGGCGCGGGTCAGACAAAGTTTTGCCAGGGGGGCCAGGTAGGGCATTAATAGGGAAAGGGGGGCAGAAAATATATTTTTCTTTCTTATTCTCATTTAAACTGTTTGGCTTTTAATAAATCATTATCTGAATCTTACAACCAAAGTCATGTTATGTCACTTTTTAAAGGTTGCCATGTTAGAAAAAATATTTTGCCCTGCCATGCTGTTTATTGATGTGGTAAATGAATAGTTTATGAAAATATCACTAAATGGTCATGTCTCACCTTTAGTCTTCTCTGTCAAAGGCTACGTTCACACTGCAGGTCTTAATGCTCAATTCCAATTTTTTGATCAAATCCAATTTTTTTGTCTGCTCGTTCACACTACAAATAAAATGCGTCAGCAAACGCGCTCTAGTGTGAACGCTCAAAGCGGCCCGCATGCGCAAAAGAAGATGTCACACACAACGCGCTCTGTTTAGACCCAGAGCAAACAGTATTGTTTGACTGATGGCCCTTAATAAAGACTTCGGACTTTACGTTTCCCAATTTTTGCTATAAGTTATTTTGTTATTTACATAATAATGTAAATAACCTCATAATGATCCTTATTGCTGTTTTAGAGGAGCGGTGCTTCAAATGATAGTTGCACATTTCTGTCAGAATCTGCAGATTATGCAGTCCAAATCAAATGTTAACGTTTCTCCAACGTTGTCTTCCCAGCAGTTTCACCGGATGGCCAGGAAGCGTTCGCGATGTATTATCAGGCGCTTCTCTGGCGCTGATAATTGGTGTCTGTCTTGTGTCAGTGACGTAAAAGACGGATTTAATGCGACTTGACCATTCACACAGCAGTCGCTTTCTGGAACATCGGATATGTTTCGGATTCAGTACCACATACGAAAGTGACCCAGATCGGATTTGAAAATATCGGATTTGTGCCGTTCACACTGTCATACCATGATCGGATATGGGTCGCATAGGGTCAAAAAAATCGGATTTGATGCGCTTTCGCCTGCAGTGTGAACGTAGCCTTAATGTCAGGTTTCCACCATGTGTTGTAGATAGTTTAGGAGGTTAACTCGACCAAGCAGTCTTTTGGTTTCTGCTAAGTACGATTTAGAATACCAGAATATGGAGGATGGTGTAGACTTGTGCATATATACCAACAAGACAGTGTACATCATTGTCACAACAACGTTTGTTTTCATTCAAAGGCTTTATGGTTTTTCCTATAATGCCTGGTGGGCCGATCTCTAGTCAAAATGCCCGGGTCAATTTTTTGTCCCAGTCCAGCCCTGGCAGTGAGTAATTATCATTACTATAATTAATAGCCAAATTAACTGGATTTGAGTTTCCTGGGCAAAATTCTTCTTTTAGGCTCTTCATCTGATGCTTATGAAATAATAATAAAATACAAGTTAATTTAGCAATATCTAACACATCTATCTATGTGGACACAGATGTCACCTTAATGTATTTTAGACCATTTCAAATAGCTTCAGTAAAAATTAATGTTTCATACAGTGATTGCCTCTTTCTCTCAGTATGGCAAACAAAAAAGGTGTCATCGGTCATCTGCCAGGCCGCTTGTTGGGCATCTCCGCCACCGTGGACGCCCTCCTGAACGCCCTCCTGAACGCCGCCACTACCTTCCACGTGGCCGGCCTCCGGACTTGTTTCCACACCGCTGTTGCCGTCCGCACGGTCGGCCCCCAGAGCTGTTTCCACGCCGCTGTTGCCGTCTGCACGGTCGGCCCCCAGAACTGTTTCCACACCACTGCCTACTGCGTGGCCGGCCTCCGGACCTGCCCCACTGCCGCTGCCTTTCACACGGTCGGCCCCCGGAACTGAACTGTTTTGGCCTCCGGGTCGGCCCCCTGACCTTGTCCGTCTGGGCCTTTTCGGACTGTGAGTCTGCCTGTCAAGTTCAGTGTCCTGTCTGGTTCTCTGTCTGTTAATTTCCTGTTTTATTCTGAAGGTTCATGTCTGATGTGAGTTCAGTTTACATTTCCCCTGTCCCGTCAGCTCTGATTTCTCCCAGCTGTGTTGCCCTCCTGTCTCTTATCCCCTGATTACTGGTGTGTGTGTGTATTTAAGCCCTGTGTGTTCTCCTGCCTGTTGCCGGTTCGTCTGTATTACTCCATGTAAGTCCGCGCTTTTCTGCATTCATCTGTGTCTCTCTGCGTTTTTGTATCCTCCGTCAGTCTGCGTCTCTCTGCCTTTCACCCCGTGTCCTGTGGATTTCTAGTTGCTCTTTAGTTTTCCCAGTTTAGGTTTCCGTTAGTTTGTCTCATTATTCGTTTTCTGTTCCTGCCACTGACACCTTGTAAATAAACTCCACTAATCTTTTCATACACTGCTTGCTCTTGGGTCCTTTTTCCAACTCCACACGGCTCGCCTCGGCAGCCGTGACAAAAGGTCAGAATTATAACTAAATAAATAAAATTTATAATACGGGTCAGTGCTACTTTTTTCTCTTGTTTTGGACTGGGCTCAGACTATATGAACACTACAATGACTCACTATCTCATTCCAAGATCCAAATTTGTATGGCAAGGTGGCTGGTGCTTAGTGGTTCCCATGCTGAGTTAATTGTAGAACTTTGTATCACTGTGTCTGTCAGGGTCCCTGTGCCTACCCGGTCGGCTCGGTATGGCTACATATGTTTTGTATTCTTTGATTTTTTTGCTGCTCTCTCCCTTCCCCTCTTTCCCTCCTCCGTCTGCCTGGGCGGAGCTCACCTGTGGGCTCCTGCCCTTGGCCCACGCACCTGTGGCTCATCACGAGTGATCCAGCTCCTTTATAAGATGGCAGCCCTGTGTTTCTCGTCGCTGGACCGTTGCCGACCCTCGTCAGTGTAACCCCAGCTCAATTACTTCTGAAGTGTTTTCACAGCGATTTACCTTACTATCCCTTCGTGTCTCTGTGTACAGATTCCCTGGACCTACCCCTGTGTTACCCGAGTGAGTGGAGTGTGAAGAGGAGTGGACGGAGAGTGTGTGTGTGTGTGTGTGTGTGTGTGTGTGTGTGTGTGTGTGTGTGCGCGCGCGCGCGCATCACTCCTCATTGCACAAGCGTGTGCATGTGTATGTGTGTGGATCACTTCTCAGTGAATCAGCATTTCGATTTAGGTATGTCTGTCATTTCTCACTCAATCAACGAGGGCACATGTGTTCAGGTGTGTGTTTCACGTCAAGCTGAATCAGTGTGTTTGTGTTCATCACTTTCCTGTTCTGGTGTTTTGGCTAAACCACGGCCTGAAGCGTGCCCTGGGGTCCTGCCCTCCTCCTCTTCAGTCTGTATGCGACCATTGCTGCTGCTGCTGTTCAAAGTTTAGTCCATCCTGGTTCTGGCGCCCATTGGGGCAGTCCTTTCTCCAGTGTCCATGGTCACTGCAGGTGAAACCTGCATCTTCTTCTGTGTTTTGTCCGTTCTGAGGTGCCTTTTGACCGCAGTTGCTCCTCCTGTCTCTGACACGCACTTATTTGCTGCCCGATCATCCGTGTTGGTCCATCACTACCCTGCACAGTGTTAATGCAGAGTTATCAAGGTCAGCATTATGTTGCTCGGCCTCACTTTTCATTCGGGCTTAATGGGCGTCTCGTCACAGCTCTGTCAGCTGAAGCTGACTGGGAAATTTCCCCCGTGTAGTGAAACGGGCCTTAGGTTTAGCGTTCTCCGTCTCTGCTGCATGAGATCCTTTCCTGCAGCACTGTTGACATTTTCAGGTCGTTGTTGTGGGTCCAGCTGCTGCAGCATTTGGTCAGGGTCACGTCAAAGATGATAGAGGGGAGAGCAGGAATGCAGGTCAGCCTCGGCTTTCAGGGCCGGCAAAGCAGCCTGTAATCAAGCAAAAAGAGAAAAAAAAACGAAAGAAAAAAAACAGGAGAATGATGTTGTGTTGGCTGTGTCACAAAGAGAGGGGAGAGACACCGGGCCAGGCCCTGTGTCAGCCTTCTCTCCCCCCCCCCCCCCCCCCCCCCCCCTTTTTTTTTTTTTCTCCTCACGATATAGTCAACTCATAGCCCATCAAGTTGACAAGACAACACTGGTAGATATTTAAATTCTTAAGATCATGTTTAAACTCACAAAAGAGAATTTTCCTTCCTTCAGTAACTCACTAGTGTTGTTCAATCAGCAGAAAACATCTCACAATTTGACTCTTAACCACTAAATTTATTGTTTCCTCACTGGTTGGTCATACCAGTCTTTCTTTGCTGAGTGTAAGCTGCTCTTCATTGCATGTGTGTGCATTTGTAGGCAGGTTAATTTTATGTGTGTTCAGTGGAGCTGCAGATCCAGCAAAGTCTCTCTCTGCCTTAGCTTTTTTTTTTTTTTTTTTTTTTCCAAACAAGGAGTTTCCTTAAAAGCTGCCTTTTCTCTCACATTTCTCTGCTTGTGTGTGTTTTTGTTTCACCGTTTATTGCGATGCTCTGGACGCCTTCCCAACCTCCACAAGTCCATTGGCCCCAAATTTCAACCCAATTTTATGTGTTACAGCTTCTCTTAATTTCTCCTCTTCCCTCCTCACTGCTGTCGGTTCCACAGCTGCTGATTCTTGCTGATTGTGGTTCCCATTACTATCATTTAGCTTCGGCCGCTGTGCTTGTGGTGGGCGGTTGGTCCAGGGCCGTAGCCACCTGTATTAACACACTAAGAGATCTATTTAATATCATTTTCATCACAGGCAACACGCCCAGCTTTACAGCGCAAACTGCCTGCCAGTCTCACAACACATTCCTCTCTCTGCTTCTCAATAATTCTCCACTCTCACTTTATTTCTCCATTCTCTACGTCAGATTTAAAACTCAACATATTTCACACCACTACTCACCTCTTACTGCTTTGACTCCTCTTTTTTCTTTACACCACAGAGAACGTCACCCAATTAAGCCTGTCTATCTCTATGTGGCTCCAAATTACCTTCTTTTCGCTCTTTCTTATTTAAGTTTACACACTCATCAGGGGACAGGCACAAAGCAATCAACAATTTCTACCACTGAAACGAGTAATTCAACCTTTTTTACCTAATATAGAACTCAACCTTTGATGTCAAAATATCCTCTTGTTCGATTCCAGAATAAATGTAAACCCGTGATTACACAGCGGTTTCAGTGTTATTCTGTAGCTAATGCGGGAGCCCTCAGTTCCCAAGTCGCCACCTCAGCTAACCAAACGCCGTTGGACCGGCCTGTGCGTCCACAGACAGGGGGGTTGCCACACCATGAACAAAATCAATTTCCACAGGCCGACTGTCACCATGTTCATATTTCACACACTGAAGCACACAGAGCGTGTCTCACACACAGAGTGCGGTCGGTTGTTAGGTTTGGGAGTGGAAGTTTTTTTTCAAAGTGTGCAGCATAGTTGTTGTAGTTAGTGTGGGTTTGGGTGTAAGGTGTGTTTGGTTGGTGGTTTGGTGCGTGAGTGAGTTAAGTAGGAGAGCCGGCCGAAGGCCTGAACAGGTCCGGTAATGGTCTCCTGCAGACTTCTTCTCATAGACCAGGGTTGGCACAGTTGGAGGGCGGAAGCAGTGAGTGGAATAGTATGGATGGTAGTGAAGAGGAAGAGATTGGCGGTCAGGGTGAAGAGAATGAGTGGGAAAAAGTTGGAAAGGGGGGAAGAGGCGCAGAGCTAGTGAAAGGAAGAGGAAAAAGAGAAGTGAGGGTAGTACGGAAGGAACTGATAGTGAAGGTAATGAAGAGGGAACGAATCCAAGTATGAATGTAATTGTCAGGTTTGAGGAAGAGGGTGTGAAGAAAATAGATCCACTTAAGTTAACAAGAGCACTTAAGGCACAAGTTGGGGAAATCAAATATGCTAAGATACTCAGAGATAGAAATTTACTCTTTGGTTGTAACACAGAAGTGCAGATGGAAAAAGCACGGAAACTAGTGGGGGTGTGCAAAGTCAAAGTGAAGAATACTGTAAGAGTAGGGGAAAAGTGGAAAAGGGCAAAAGTCAGAAGTACAATAAGAAGAACAAAGAGAACATACTGGAGAGATTTCTGCAATACAATTAGTAGGAATACTCAAATAGGGGACGTGTGGGGGATGATGAGGGGAAATGATAAGAATAATCAAGTAGCTGTAACTGATAGGGAAAAAGCTGATTTCTTGGCAAGTACTTTTGTTGATATACATAGTGGGAGAAATTTATCAGAGGAAAGTAAATGAGGAAGAGAGGGGACTAAAGGAAGAAATCTTGAAGCTTTAGGGAGGAAGGAGAGTACTGAAGATGTAATGAGTTGTCCCTTTTCTATTGGAGAACTGAAAAGAGCTCTGGGTAGTACCAGGAATAGTGCTCCTGCGAAGGATGAGGTATGTTATGTTATGTTGAAACATCTAAGTGACAAAGTGTTGAACATATGCTTATTAGTTGCAGGAAGTATCTATGTCACAGGAGGGTGATGAGGTGGTGGAATGGAACTGTGGTTAATCAGTTAAGTCATGGTGAAGGGAAAGGGGCGGTTCTTCGTTTTTTGAGAAATACTGGTCTCCTCAAGAGGATCTGAGGATTCGGAAGTGAAGTAAGAATAAAAGCCAGGAGATGGCAGTAGTGCAACATCTTTGGATCTAAGCTGCCGTTAAACATGAAAGAAGAAGAAGCGGTTTAAGAAGATGTTCTTTATAAGAGTAAGAACAGAATGTTACAGTAGAGTCATACATGGAGCTATCAGCAGATGAGGTGGAGGAAAGCCCAACATTAAGGAACGAAGATGACAGCACAGACGAGGACACCAAAGCTTCCGAGGAGCATCAGAAGGGTCAAAAGGAAGGTAAGCTAATAGTCTCAAGTTGTGGGATCTGGTTTTCAACTGTCATACAGGACACCAGCCTGTGACCTTTCCTTCCATGGCCTCGGCAGATTGAGACAGCCTCTCCGTTTTAGTGATCTCCAGATCATTTGTGACTCTGGTGGACCTCCCAATCTTGAATAATCATTATCAACTTATTGTATACTATATATAGTATACAATAACATCAAATCTGAGATGACCTGAATCATGGCATCAGGACAGCAGGACTCTCACAGGTTACACAAATGGAGCGTGACATAGAGGTCTCAGACCGCAGCAAAGAACAAAAATTAATTTGGGGCTGGCCTAAATTTACTAGGCCACCTGTCAGAAAACATAATGTCCTGCAGACGTAGGAGGCAAAATTGGATCTTAACAAAAAGTGAGCCATTTTATTGCAGCTGAATAAAGATACAAAACAAAGGCAAAAGGACGTCAAGACAACTAACCAAACTGAGTGAAACTAAACACTGATACTGACACTGATACATGCTGATGGATTAACAATTACAGAAACATAAACAATGATTATGCTCATTTGAATATTGAAAATTTTGGGCATGTGGCATAAACTTTACACTGGCTGGTGTTAGTAAATTTGTAAAACACCATGCATGTTTCACATCAAAGATTATGTTAATGCACATTAAATGCCCTTGCTCTTAATCTCGGGCTCTCTTCCACACCTGTCTTCCTTCTCTCACCCCAACCGGTCGTGACAGATGGCCCTGCCCCTCCCTGAGCCTGTTTCTGCTGGAGGTTTCTTCCTGTTAAATGGCAGGTTTTTCCTCCCCACTGTCGCCAAAGTGCTTGCTCATAGGGAGTCATATGATTGTTGGGTTTTTTTCTGTATGTGTTATTGTAGGGTCTACCTTACAATATAAAGCGCCTCGAGGCGACTGTTGTTGTGATTTGGTGCTGTATAAATAAAATCTAATTGAACTGAATTTAATTGAATTGTGCTTATCATAAACCTGAAACAGTTTTTTTTTTTTTTTTTATGGACTGCTTATTATAGACAATGGACTGCTTATGGATTATGGATTATGGACCGCTTACTCTTCCTTAACTTCATAAATTATTTGATTTAAAAGAAAGGACACGTGAGACATTGTTGTCTTAATTCTTCATTCAATACAATAAATCATCTATAATTGCATTTTTTCATTGTGTTTGCCATGTTGTACGCATATGGTAGGAGGAAGGAGCACTGTCCACAATAAAAATCACCATAACTCACCTAATTTATAACTAATTTTCAAATAATTTGTTTTGATATTTATCTCTGATGTCATATTCTGATTTACTGGCTTCTGATCTCATCCTATTAAAAAAAAAAGTCTGGATAAATCTCCTGTGATCTTTTATATGAAGTTTCTGTCAAGTTGGACCAAATATGGGGTTTGACCGCTGGGCTTGATTCATGTGCTACACTGAACACGCCACAGGATGACAGCGTAGTCCAACAATCTAACCAGGAACATATTCTGTGGCAGAGTGTGAGCAATGGCGATTATATAAATGAAAATGATGCGTGCCAGTTCATGTAGAATATGAGATAATAATATGCTCTTTTCCCCTGTGAGATTTGAGTCACTATCAAGTCACTCACTGGATATATATATATATCTAATCTCCAATGTTGGTCAATAATAGTATGTCTAATATTAGTGAAAGTCTTACAGTTCACTTAGGGTCACATGGCTATCTCAGGTACCATGGGGCAGGGTAAACCCTGGATAGGTGTCTATCACAGCCTTTCACTACTACCATGGAATCAATTAACCTAAAATTAAGGAACAGGTGTAGGCACAGGGAGAAGATGCAAAGTGTTTTTAAAAACGTCCCACCCTGGATTCAAGACAGTACCTTCCTGCTGTGAGGCAACAGTGCTTACTACTGTATCAATGTAGCAACCCAGTTAAGAAAGCCAGCTAAAAAATTGCAGTAAGTGCACAGACCAGGAACAGAATGGGTTAAATGCTGTAGGTCTCCAGAAACGTCTGTGGCTATCATTTCTCACATCCTGAAGATCTGAATGTTACCAAATAATTTTAAGAAACATATTCCTCATAATTACAAGAAAGTGTGTCCAATTTTTAAAATAAAGGTTAATTGCTTCTTGAAAGCAAACATGATACTTTGAGTTTGTTCTTCATCAAAAAGAAACAAAGCTTTTCTTTAAAACAGTAATACGTTTAGCAGGTGATGCATTTTGTTTTTATTGGCTTTTTAAAGGTGAAGATATTAACCAATCAGATTAAAAAACAAGCTCTTTCAGTAGTTTTTAAACACCTCTGAGGATCTTTTTTAAAAAATTTTGATAAGAATTGAAGGCACACACATGAATACACGTTTTAGGTCTTACTGGACCTAATTAAACATGGTGCACATTTGAACAAAATCTCATATGATAAACTCCTCCATTCCAAAAATAGTGGTCAGATTTGGCTTTAAAAGCCGGTCGAGCTGTGGTCCTGAAGCACCATGGAGGTGATCCAACACAGCACAGATCCTCAGAGGTGGCGCTCTGCCATTTCCAAAGAGACTCATCTCTTCCATCTCTTTTGCTTTGTGATGGTGATGCCAAGTTTTGGAGTGCCTGGCACCAAAATGCATCCTCCTCCTCCTGCTGGTGTGTGTGTGTCTGTGTCCAAGCTTTACCATCAAAACACACACATTCACTGTACAAACACAAATGGTTGGAGATTAACAGTGATGACAGACAAGTCACGGTTTGCAACATCGCTTCAGGCAAAGATCAGAGTAAGGAGGTCATCCATAATCCCAAACCCGAAACACAGCAGTCACAAGCCAAACAAAAGAGCAAACCAAAGTGTTCCAATGCATTTAAAAGCATGATATCTGCTGTTTGTATCTTATAGGTTGCTGCACATTTAAGTGAGAATTTGTTTTTTTTGTTTGTTTTTTTTAATTAAACGAAGGTCAGGCACTCGTGGTGGAAAAAATCCTCCAATCTGTGTGAACCTGTAACATTAAACACTGTCTTTGTTTCTCTCTTTCTTTTTGCAGGATCCATCGAAGTGACTGGACAATACATCTGGTTTTGATAAGGTTCTAAAAGGATTTAATTGCAACCTCAGATAGCAACAAATATTGCAGCCGGACTTGTATAACAAAAATTTAGACAAAATGCAAAAGCATTGTAAAAAAGGCAAGTACTGTACACCCCATCATTCTTTAGCAGGAATTAAGTAATAATGTCCTGAATGACTTTATCAGTCCCTCACATCCTTGTGGACACATTTTGGTCTATGATTCTTTACAGTGCTTTAATGTGTTGATGCTTACAAGCATTAATTTATGCACAACACTCTAAGGTTCTGGTATAGAATTTCAATCAGTTTGAGGTCTGGACTTTAAGTGGGTCATTGCAACACCTTGATTCTTTTCTTTTTCAGTCATTCTGTTATAAATCTGTCAGTGTTTTTGGAGTCACTGTCCTCTTCCATGGCCTACTTTCAACTTAGTTTTGGCTAGCAGACATATTTGACTCTAGAATACTTTGGTATACAGAGGACTTCATGTAGCACTGCAAGGTGCACAGATCCTGTGGCAGCAAAACAAGCCCAAATCACCAGACCTTCCTTCACCACTGCGCTTGTGACAGTTGGTGTGGGGTGTTTGTGTTGGTATGCTGTGTTTGGTGGCACTGCGCATTATGGCCAAACATCTCCAATTTGATTCCAAAGGACAAAGTCTTGTCGTTTGTTCAGATTCAGCTTTGGAAACCTAAACTGTGTTGCTGCATTTTTATTTTTTTGAGAGGGAAGAGACTTTCTGATAGCAGCTCTTCCAAACAAGCCGTACTAGTTCAGCGTCCTTAACTGAGTTTGCTGAGATGTAGCTCTTGGGTTTCTCTGACCTCAACTCCTGACAAGAATGGCAACTATCTTGAATGTTTTACACGTACAGTATGAATAATCTTTCTCACTGCAGAATGGTCAACTAAATTGTTTGAAAATGACCTTATACTGTAACCCTTCTCAGACTGATGGTTAGCAACAGTTGCTTCTCTAAGGTCACTGATGTCCATCCTCTGTGGCATTGTGTTAACACACAACTGAATCCTCCAGACCAGCAAACTGTCAAAGCTTTGGCTTTTATAGAGGTGCTCACAATTAGCAGCAAATACTTACCCTGTTAGCTTCTATGGAAGCACGCTCCTGTATTCTTGGGTTAATTTCTGTTAAATAAAAGATGACACTCTGTAATATGTTTGTGTTGTTCAGACCTGTTAAGTTTCTTTCAGCTGTGGAATGGTGAGATTTCTTTACCTGTAAAGAATGACTCTTATCTAGAAAAAAAAAAAAAAAAAAAGCATGTGTAGTATACACACGGGGCAGTGTAAAAGTCATAAAACACAAAAGACGCAGCAAGTTCTCAAGCTGTTTTATTCCTTTTAGTCTTTAGACAGCAGCCCACTCTCAAATATGTTTTTAAAGGAACTTAAGCAACAAACGTATAATTTTCCCAAAGCAGTTGCAAATTATAAGAGCTGATTAAACAAACTACTACAGTGAAAAAGCACTCCACACACTAACAATTCTTAATGCTGTGCAGGATTTCACTGCTCTCTGACAAGATTTCATTTTAAACACCACCTTTTCAGGATGCATGAAATTACTCAGCATTTCATCATTGATTATGTGTCGCAGAACTTTTTTTGGACTACACCTTTTTCAAAAGATTTTTTCAAAAGACTGTGAGGAGTCTTTACTGGCTTTCAAAGTTTATGTTGTGTCAGAGGGTGACATCTGGCAGGTACTGATCCTTAAAAAAAAATCATCAGATAAATGTGGACTATAATCCGATGTAAAAAAAAAAAAAAAGTCCATAAAATATGTCAAATGGTAGGAATTTAACCATCTGAAACACAAAACTTTTTGCATTAGTGAATATTCTCTTTCAAATCGATCCATTGCGGCATCCTTGCAGACAGATCAGAGATATTTCTCGGCTGTTTTTGGCTGTCTAGGCCTTCGTCTTGATTCCCATCGGACACGCGACACCTGTGCCTCCCAGTCCACAGTATCCATCGGGGTTTTTGCTCAGGTACTGTTGATGGTAGTCCTCAGCATAGTAGAACTGCTTGGCCTCAGCAATTTCTGTGGTGATGGAACCGTGACCTGCCTGTGTTAGTACCTAAAAGACAGAGGGGAAAAAAGAAAAGAAAAAAATCACAAATTACTGGACAGGTCATTATGAAATGAAAAACATGAATATATGAGCAGTCCAAGGCTAATCCACATCCTGCCCAAACTGATGGATCCAAATCAGTTTGTGATCGTTTCTTGAAAACAGCAAAGTGATCTCTGCCGGTTTTCTTTCTTTTTTTTTAAAAAAAGACAAAACAGACAAAACAGAACCACTTGTACAACTGAGTGGTTTCCAAATCTTCCACCTTGAGGCAGCTTTTATCTGACCCAAACACTTACTTTAATTCATTACTTTTTGGTTAATTTATTTTAAATAGTATATCTATAAATCATGTTCTTACTGACACTCCTTCAAACAGACTGGGGATGTTAACTCGGCCTTCAAACTTGGTGCACCCTTTGTTGGGTGGCGTTAAACGACACTAACGTGGTACTAGGGGAGCTAAAGAGGAACTTAGAAACCAAAAGTCCTTTCTGAAAGAAACTTTGCCTGCTTCAAAAGAGCAGTGAAGACAAACAACAGGCAGAGAGACGAGGTGACGGAGAACATCCTGCAAAGGAAAAAAAAAGTTTGTAATGCTCAAGAGTGCCTTTATCTGACCATGCAAACAAAAAAGCATATCTTTCTAGCTGCTCAAGAGATTATTTTCTGCAGATATGAAAACTTGTGTACTCAGAGACTTTGGTTTGCCCTTTTGTGTGACATGGAAACAAAAAAGTTGAAATTCACTGAAATAATCTCATATTAGCAGTGCAAATCATATACAGTACATTACCCCAGAGACACAATTCAGTTCAGCAAAAACAGATATGGTGACAATCACACACTGACTCTAATAAATTCGACTGGATTTATAAAATAAGTTAGAGTCATCAGGTTCCTCAAACTCAGGAGGGATAGATGCTGAGACTGAGTTTCCCACCATTCATCAATAAAAATATTCTTGTTAGTCTGCACCGAACCAATTTAACTGCAAGAATGATTTGACTTTGAGCAGAACTCATCTTATCAAGGTTGTTTTCTGCAGGTACTTATTAGCATCTTGTCTCTCTCGAATGTGTTTATTCAGCTCCAGGTGGGGCGGTACCTACAAAACAGACAATGCGCTCACACGCATTCAGTGTGTAATCATTTGGTGATGACACCCTCTCCTCCTTGTGATAAAAATTACTCAACCAGATGGCGTGTGGGTTAAATAAAAGACAGAGAAACGGTAGGCATGAAGACGATGAAACTTTTGCTTCTGATGGAGGGATGTGTGTGTGTTTTTAGCATGTGCACAGACATCATGAGGCTTTTTATTGGATCGCACCCTACGGTAGATGTTGGGAGACATAAATTTGGCAGAACATTTACAGGTTTAGCCTTTTATCTGCAGAGCTGCTGTTATTCTTCCTGACATGAAAGCTGCTAAAAGGAATACAAACCCAGAGCCCCTGTAGCCACTGCACTAGGTTTATGCTAATTAACCTAAATAATCATAAAACAGAGCAATTTTTCATGGTTCAACTCGGGATCTTCACGAAGGCTGGATTTGGTTTATTTATGTCAAACTCCCTCCATGTTTATTTGGTTAAAATTTTATTTGAAAGCCACACAATGAGGTTAATTATTTAAGCACTCAGTGCTTCAGAACATTCTGAATGGAAACATACTATAATCCACAGTTTGATTATATGCTCCATATCCTGTGATTTTATGGCTTATGTGGCTTTTTCTACTTGATAATGTTATAAACACAGTGAAATAAAAACACAAATCTTTTAAAAAATCTGTATTTTCCGACATTTGTAATTAATGATATTCAATGAAAAAATGCGACAGTAAAATGTTTTACTCTTGATAGTTTTATTGCTAATATAACATCTAGTCCTTTTACTGAATATTATATTTCTTATTTAAGTACCATGAGCTTCACAGACATATTGATACTTATTGGAAAATAAAGCACTTTGATTCAACATCATGTAACTACACGCTTCATCAGTGTTTAGCTTGGCGATTGCATCCATCGTCCTTCCCTGCTTTTATTCCCCCATGCAGTGTTTTTGTCATTAGCCAAAGACCCAAAGGCCTCAAATAGGTGACCTGGACCTGAAGCACAGCAGGGTCCTTCTGCTCTGGTCTGAATGCAGTTTCATTGATACTGGGCCTTGACAAGCAACAGCCAGAGTGTAATGGTACAAGATTGGTTTAAATGATTGGGTTACAGTTCCTGAAAGCCATCAATTTATTCTGATTCAGGTTAGTTTGGGCCTTTAAAACCAGGAATTAGAAAAAAAAACTCATCCCAAAGAAATTCCCAATGACATTTGTGTTTGATAAATTGAAGTCTAGCCTTTAACATTTTGTCATGCGTCTCTTTTTATGTGCTTAGATGAGGAGGGTAGGTTTTCATTAGCCTTGACCCTTTACTGCCAAGTGTATTACATTTGCATACATTTTTAACCTCTTAGCTGTAAAAGGCTGGTGGGGTATTGTTGTCACCCGGCTGGTGGGTGGGCAGGAAGTGTGGACACCCAAATTTGTGAATGCAATAACTCAAGAATGAGGTGAAGGGATGTCACCTGGAATTTTCAAATTCATGTGTCCATCTAGTAGGTTGCTGACGGGTAGCCCTCAGGAATTTATACTGTTAGTACCATACAAACAAGCAATACTGCAGATAGTAATTAATGGCTATCTCCAAGGCCGTCTTACAGGGTTCTTCGGGATGATTTCCAAAGCAGCTGCCAGTTTTATATCACTTGGTAGGAGTCATGTTCCATGTTTTTGAATATGGTTCAGTAAAAAGGTTGTCCATCAACTTGATTTTCATTTTCGGGAAGAAAAAGCAAAACAGGGATAAACTGGCACTCGTGTAGCTCTTTTCTAGGCCACATCAACAGCGAGTTTAGAATCCCAATATACCCAACAAGCATGTCTTTGGGAGGAATCACCACACAGGCACAGGCAGAGCATGCAAATTCCACACTGAACTTTCCAAATAAGGGTTTAAACTCAGAATCTTCTTGCTGGAAGGCAACAGTACTACTCAGTAACCCACCATCACACCCAAATGAAAACCAGATCCAGGTGGTAAGCAGACATTGTGTTGGTATAGCAAAACAAAAGCATCTACTATTTAATGTACTACGTGGTGGTATATGTGCATTAAAATACTTCTCCTTTCAAGTTTCTCCCTGCAGGATACATTCACGGTGCATTCAATTCCATGAATGCTGGAAAAACCAGCATGCTCACAGACTCTACAGCTTGAGATCTCTCATCACGACCACATGACCTTCAGGTTTGTTTGTGCAAGCGGTCAGAAAGGGATTGGCTTAAAAATAGCAGCTGCAAAGGCATCTGCCTGGACACAAGATTACTTTGAATGTGAAATCAGCCAAATTCAAATCAGGTAAGGTTTATGATTTTATGGACATAGTGTCATGACTTTTTTTTTTTTATCACATATCTTATATGAGAGAAAATAAAGAAAAACACAATAGTTCATTTAATAGGTCCTTAAGGACTATTCTTTCTAGCAGCTTCTGTCTGAATGGATATATTGGTGCGCTGACATCTACCAGTCGATTACTTTGATGATATGGCAAATAGGTATAATGTGAAGCCCCTGTTTGGACTGCACTTCCAGTTTGAACACAAAGAACTCTTTGGGGAAATACTAAAAAGTTCTCACTTTATTTTTAGTACAAAAACAATCAAACTAAAGCTGCAATTTCACACATTGGTGCCTCTAATACTTAGTGAGAGGTAATTGTTTGCAAACCATTTTAACTTCATTGACGTCAGCACTCGGCAGTTGTTGAAGAAAATGTCAGCAAACATACCCAGAGGGTTTAAGCAGCTTTTATAGCAAAAAACAAAACAAAAACAAAGACACAAAAGATGTGACGCCGGCAAGTTCTGCTCTTAATGCAGTTTGCTCACTGCTGTTTGATTCATTGCTTCCTGTGAAGATTCCCCACCATGACTGCACTGACACCACAATTTAATTTGAGTAAGAAGGGTGGAGGTATAGCACAGCAGCAGTTAGTCAGAACGGGATTCTCTTTTCTGCTGCAGCCATTCGTGATTCAGGCTGGTGAGCTGGATTCACAAGTACAGTAGGCAGGTTTATTTTTAGAAGCTTGTAATTATCTTTTGAGTGTTTATAGTTATGTCATATCAAACATAACATAAGATATATAGGGGTGGGATTCACCACACGATATCGACAGATTGTCTCTGACTGTTTGCTGTCTGATGCTCTCCAGTTTATTTTCTTGCTGTGACTTTCTTCTTTTCTACAGCAAGCTAGTTCAGTTTTCTTCACATTACTGTCACTCATGTGATAAGAGTCACCACAAGGAGTCATGACACAGTCGCTCTGGTCAGTTAAACTGGTGAGATACAAACTAAAAATATCAGTATTTGCTGTCAGTGAAACCAGAGTTTTATGGATGGATTCTACATCAGTATATGCCCCAAAATACGCTTTCATTGACTCCTTTGAAAATCATTTATTTCCCAAGTAATTTGTGACAAAATAACTAGCTGCCTCTCTACCCTATCATTCATACGAACTCAAACTCCACCATCTTGAACTGCAATAAGCACTGGTAGTCCTTGTTCTGCCCTGCATGAACCAGATCTCCACCTGCTCCCGGTTCTTCCAGTTTGGAGCAGACCTCTAAAGCAGAACAAGGACTACCATTGCCAGATGAAGTCCCAGATGGTGGAGTTGGAGTACATCTGACTGCAGGACGAGAACCTCTCTGGGAGAGCAGCTGAATAAAACTGAGCAATCTGCCCAGTGAACCAGCCAGCAGAGAAAAAAACAGAAAGGAAGTGTTATCAGCATCAGAACTTTCAAAATAAGACTACTAAATGAATCGTGAATGGCGTTATTCTTTCACACAGAAGGGGAAAAAAGACTAAAAGAATAATATTAAGTAAGCTATCAAGTATACTTGGTGGGGAAAGACAGGCTCAAGTAAAACCATATTTTGTCACACCTGTACTTACATATATGGATGCATCAAGCTGCAGATTCGGGAAAGTCTGGTTCTTTTACAGTAACCCCAAATATCTAATAGCTGTCATCCCTGTTGGACAACGTCTCCCACCCCATGCAGCAGACTGTGACAGCACTGAGCAGCTCCTTCAGTGGGAGACTGCGGCACCCACGGTGTGGGACGGAGAGATTTCGCAGGTCTTTCCTCCCCACTGCTGTCAGACTCCACAACAAAGACTTTAACTGAACAAACACACACATCCACACATGTGCAATAACACTAAGTGCAATAATCTTTTCTGGCATCGTTGTATTTTTACTCAGTTGTATATAGCATTCGTATTCTATTTTTATCTTATTGTATATTTTTATTCTATTTTATTCTACTGTATATAGTATATTATTTTATTCTATTCTGTACAGCTGTGTACTGTATTTATTCTTATTGTATTCTAATTTTTGCGTCATAACTTTTGCACTGTCCACTTCCTGCTGTGACAAAACAAATTTCCCACGTGTGGGACTAATAAAGGTTATCTTATCTTATCTTATCTTAATATCCTGATTTTAAATCTCAGCCACGTTCAGAAATAAAGGGATTACCTTGAATCAGCAAGTGGAGATCTTGGAATTGTTATTTTACTTACCGAGTGTGAGATTGTATCTCGGCGCCTACAGTAGAATTACAAACACCAAGTGGATTAAAAGCTCTGGCAGCTATCAGCCTCTCAAACTATGTTTTGTTTCTAACACTGCTTCTGTTCTCCACAGGAACAATGTGCACATCAATATTCATGAGTGACTTGCATTGACCATTGGTTGTGGGAGTGTAGTGGGCGGACTATGTGTGAACATTTTGAAGTTGATTGTGATCTGTAAAGGGAGCTGTGTGCTCACAGTTCCATAAATTCGATTTTTTTTTAGGTTCTGACATTTTTTTCAGGAATTCTTACCATGACTTGGCCGTGAGACATGACTGACTGCTGACCGATCACAGTCTGACGTCTTTCGTGACCTTTGTTAAGTGATTGGGAAAGTGTTGCCAGGACAAATGATTCTGTATATGAATATGCAGAATCTGTAGGCAAGAGGCAAATGTTTTGTTCCAGAAGCTTTAAGGGTTGTGTTTGTAGTGGAAGTACTATTGACCAGTTGCCTTTGAGCAGGCTTTGGTCGACTGCTGGCAAACAATCTGTGTTTAGAGAACAAGACAGATGGCATTTGCCAAGATGCATCTGACAACTATTGGCTATCAAATGACAATGATTTAGCTTTTAATTATTTATCTGCATTTGTAAACAATGACCAGTGGGTGGAAATGGAAATCTTGGCCCAGATATCTGCTGGCTACACCGGAAACTCTGAAAAATTGGCTTCAGCCAAGGGTGACCAGGTGTCCCACTTTATATACAGCATTTTTATTCTTTATCCAACTGCCGAAGGTAAACAAACGCCTCATTAGAAATGTGTGGCTCAAAAAGAGAAGTGTTGATATATGTGGGGATGATGAATGCATCCCTGCTGAAACCCAAACAGAACAGCACAACAAATAACAGATAACAACGTTAACAGTTACTGTGATAGAAAAAGGGATGAACAAATGTAAAAGGACAACACGACCACGTTTCCCCTGAAGTTTCATTCATTCTTGAACACATTAGGAAATTTGCAATCAGATAACTGTTGAATGGAATTGATGCAAAAGACTTTTAAGTGTCAAGTTTTAGTAATCCTCCCACATTTTACCATACAAATATACTCTTTGACAATATCTCAGCCAGCAGCACGGCCCCCCAGAGTGGGCAAGATAAACTACATGAAACAGGAGGAAAACACGGTGGGTGACAGACGGAGCATGATGCCGGCTACTTTCCAGACTTAGTTAAATGGTAACTAAGTCTGGAAAGTTCATTTTTAAGGTGCTTTTCAAAGACATGTAGTCACAAAGCACTGTGCAACAAAACAAACAAACGTCATTAAAGAACCACAAAGAGAAACAAGACAATGAAAACCACCCTGGGGTCCAGTTGGTTCATGTCCTTGCTTTTTGTTGATGTTGTTATATTAATGTTATATATTATTAATTTTGATTTTTGTACTGACACTGTGATACACTACACACTGCAAAACAATTAGCGTTCACATTTAACTCACATGGTAACAATGGTGCTTATGGCTCTTTTTCTGAGCTGGTGTAAGAGCTGTCACTCATACTCTGCTATGGAGACCAGTTGAAAAAGAGAGTCGCTGTTTGTTGTGCGAAAGCGCCGATCAACTATGGGGTTACAAGACAATCCTCCCGTGTGATCTCTGTGGTGAATCTGAACTGTTTGCGATGCAATCTTATCAATAAGTGTGTATATATTTATGTATGCATATATTTATGTGAAATCTTTTTGTAACCATGGTAACATGGTAACCATGAGTTTCAGCACGTCACAACCAGACAGTCAAAAACAGTCAAAGCTGGAGTCTGCTGTGTCTGAATTCTGCACTCAAACTGCTTTACATCATCTCCCTGGTATTATTATAACCTGTGGTTTATGTGGGGTCAAATAATACTAATAGAGCTCACAATGAATCATTTCTGTATGAGTTATTTGCAAAACCAAATACATTAGGGGCTTTAAAGTGCAACGAAACCTGAAGCCAATAACCAGATTTTCATTTCTCCACATCAGGTCTTAATGATGCTCGATGACAAACTGTTTAATCAGTGCTACCTGTAAGGCTGTGTGGCTTCCTGTTTACCTCTTGCCTGCTTTGTTAAAATTAAAAATGTTTCCACACATGCACTGCAACCCTGAACTATGCAAGACATTTTCTGAAGGCGCTGTATGTCAACCTGAATCATTTTAGAATCACATTGACACACTTATGTGTGTAATATCACATTACCATGAGCAGAGTAGGAATGTAGTCAGCTGAAATAGTGAGAATTATGGGGGGGAAATGACTTGATCTTTAAGTAAATATAAAATGATAAGATAAGACAAATCTTTATTAACATAGTAGCTTTTTGAAATTTGTACAATTTCCAGCACAGTCAATCATCAAACTATCAGAGTGAACATTGACAGATTTATATGTTTATATAATTTTGTGATAACAGACCTTATCAGCCACTGAAGAATGTATGTTAAAAACATCTTCTGGAATTGTCCATCATGTTTTCAACAAATGAAGCAACAGACAGTTGCATTTTTAGACTTTTTACAGGTTTTGATTACAGTAAAACACCTTACAGTGAATATTAAGGATGCACGGCACCATGAGCTACTTTACAACTTCTGCCAGTTTCAGATGACGAATGACGAAATGAGCATCTGTGGAGAATTTCGAGCAGCCGCTAACTCTGATAGAAGTCACCATCAACCACCACAACCAGCTGTTTCTTATGCGAGCTCGGAAGTTTCTGTTGTGGTTTAACTACACTTCGAACATCTGTTTTCGTTTTCATTCGGAAATGGGTGCTATTGAGGGAATTGTAAATATCATAACTGATCAATCAGCATGCATTAGGCAGAATGCTGGTGTTTTATACGCAAAGCTGGCTTCACTGTAAGAAAAACTAAATGGGCATCAGGTTGTTTTATTTCAAATCAGAAACACTTATATTGTAATTATGAAAACTCAAATAAAATATGGGCTATTTTCTGTAGAAACATGTAAATAATTACTTTAGCCATTTAGCTCCATTTACTCCTACTCATTGAGCATGGGCTCTATAGCTCTATAGCACCCCCTGCTGAACCCCAAATGGGATTAATGGAAGTGTAACGGCTCTCCTAGAATGGCTCTGGTTAGACAAAGCAATCACCATCAGATGAGGATGAGGTCAACATGTCCTGCTTCCTGCACACTTCACGTAAACCATGGACGATATCCTTTTTGTGCTCCATGAGAGGAAGATAAACCTCATAAAGACCTAAATCTCCTTCTAAGTAACCTTCTATCATGACTCATTGTGATATGTTCTTTTCATGATCTGCTGGTTGAATTTTTTTAAAGTCGCTTTTCAAGCCAACTGTGATTATTTAACACGCACACACACAAAAAGGCAAGCTTTCATCTGAGATAATAAACACTGGTTACTGGACAAAAATATGCATGCTAACAATAACTCGAGGAGGAAACCTGTAATACCCAAAATGGCTGCATTCTCCATTATGCTGCTGTAGTGGCATCTTTAACTGTGTTTCATTGCATTTGTTTGTGCTGGTCCTGCTGCTGTTAGCAGCCTGCTATAAATGCATAATTCACATCCATTAATTTGCATGTCAGAGAAGTAGATTGCTCATTTGGAATGCAAATACCTTGACTGCTCTGGTAAAGCAGGAAAACGTGAACAACACTGATAAGCACCCATGAGACAGAGAGAGGAATGAAAAAAGGTGAAGCTGGCATGTTAAAAGAACTAGAAAGGGATTTCATAGACAAAGAAGAAATGGAAAGAAAAGGAAATAGGAAAGGGGAAAACAGCTATTTTGTGTTCAGAAGTGGATATATGAATGTTCATGAAAAGAAAATGTAGCCAGAGAGGTGCATCAAGAGAGAAAGAGGTGCCAGAACAATGAGTACAAACTGCTTTAGCACCCATGCTTGCACCCACAGTCCGAGCACACATTATTACATAAAGCGAGCATGCAAGTGTGCGCGGGTACACACACACACACACACACACACACACACCACTTCCACCTGCCATTTTAGACGCAGTGCACACCCTAATGATGGGTAGGAGGCAAGAAAAGAAAGGGGAGGCTCCTTTCATGCTTTCAACCACCAGCCGCCTGCAAGGTAATTTACTGCAGTGCTGTTGTACCTTACACACACATATATACACACCAAATTCCCCAATCACTCTCTGTGTGAACAATACAATCAAGCCAGGCGGCGAAGCGAAAGTAGTCAATACCCTGACACCAAATTAACCAGATTCTTTCTTCTCTTTTAACCCTCTCATCTCTCTTTATCACCAGTCCTGGCCTAAACTTTATCTCCGCATTGCTCATTGCTCTCCCCTCTACATTTTTTATACTTGCACGTGTAGAATAAGGCAATAAACATTCAGTTTGTGTCTGAAAGGCACGTCCTGGGAAATTCCTCAGTGCTGTGATGCAGTTTGCATTCTCGCTTTGTTTGAAAGAAGAGAGAAAAAGTAGGCGGTTGGCGTGAGCATCCACAGCCACTGTGGATGCAGAGACAAAGACTTTAACAAGATTTTTTTTTTTTTGGTGGGGGGGGCATAAATTCATAAATATTTTAAAGACAGCACTGTACCATTGCGTGCCAATTTAATGCACAGAGGTAAACACTGGAATACGATGCATCTACTATCTCAAAATGAGGAGGGGGGAAAAAGACACTAAATAATTCAAATTTAGCCTGATTTTTGGCAGGGGAATCCTTAAACTTAAAACTGTTGCAGCTTTATGTAAAACATTACATATGGAGGACTGCAGACCCAATACCTAACCTTCAGTGTATGTATACGTGTGTGTACGTTATTTTGCAACTAAAGGGATTTTCGTGGAGGACAGATTTAAGACCCAGATGGTTTGGCATGGAGTCTGTTTGCTATAGGCCAACTGCTTGCACACACACACACACACACACACACACACACACACACACACACACACACACACACACACACACACACACACACACACACACACACACACACACACACAGATGGGAGAGGTGGGGTGGCCAATCTGGTGAGAAAAAAAATGAGAGAGGAAACAAAACCTAAAAGAGATTTTTATAGAGGAATCTATCCATCCATCAAATGTCTCTGTAATTACTCGACAATGTAAATGGAGGGAGGAAGTAAAAAATAATATAAAAATGCTATTAATAAGACATATTATTAAAACAGGGCTTTTTGAGAGCCTAAGAAATACTTCACATAATGAAATAAAATACAGGAAACAATAACCTGAAACATATATTACAGGGCAGGTGAAGTTTAAGTTTAATATCAACATTGAGTATAGTCTTGGATGTGTAAGGAGTTCTGAAGGAATTGGGGAAAGCCATGATGAAAAGTCACAACAGGTCTTGTGCTTAGTGCTGCAGCAGAGAGAAATTTCCCACCCAGCAAAAGCGTGTCTAAAAAGGACAACTTTGTTAACATCTGGTTCAAACTAAAGGGTGAAAAAACATCGTCTCCCAATGACACATATGAAATATCTGCCTCCTCAACACTTCTGCAAAATCATGTGACAGCCAGCACGACCTAACGCACATTCTTGTTGCTGTGAAGTAACAGTGCTAACCACTGCACCACCATGCCACCTCAGCATCTGAGAACAAGAGCTTTTCAGTGTCACAGAGGCTCAAACAGGTAAGTTCACCATGCAAGACACAGAAACGTAATCCTATGAGAAACATAATTTATATCTATATATATGTAAATGGTGAAACCAAATGTTTTCTTAAAAATATATTCCTGGCTGGGATGTTGTGTGGCTGTCTGATTTTAACCATTTCACAGTCAAATAAAATGTCAATCCAAATGGTTAATTTTTTAAATCCAAAGATGTCTAAAACACATTTACATTTTTGGAAGAAGCGGGTGCTGAGAAAAAGGTCACACAGCAACAGATAAGAAAGAGCTTCTGGACATAAGTGGAGTGTGTAACACATTAATGCCGTGGCAGACGGCTACATTTTGATATATCTGTGTATTAGTGGAAGTGTTGGCATCGAGGTTTTTGTTTCCCGCCTTGCCAGGTGGGGGTTGTATTTATTCACACACAAGTTTGCAAACCTATGTTTGAGCATTCGAAACAAAGAAGTTAGCTTGGGAATAAAACAAGGAGACCTCACCATAGTTTTATCTCTTTTAACAAGGACATGCCCATTGTATTAGATCTGCAAGGAAAAATGCATCATATACATATTATCTTGAATGCAATTGTGTAATATCGAAGAGGGAGTCACATTAAACCACAGCCAACTGCATTTTCCCACTGGTTCTGCATCCCTCTGGAATCCATGAAATATTAGGATCTAAAACTTGTGTTTATAACATCTGGCATACAACAAATCTTACATGTGTGAAATATCCATAAGCTGCTCTAGTGATTCTGTTTGACTCGAGTGAATATTTGCAATAATGTGCTAAAAGCCTGCAGGCAAACAAGTCACCATCTACCTGTTTGTCACTCACCTACAATGTCTGTCCATTGTTAAAAATGGTGACTCAATTTCCACAAAATAAATAAATAAAAAGTGGGCTGGCTGGGTCTTCAGCCCATAATAAGATTTTTTTTCTCTAGTGGAAAACCACTTGACAAAAACTTCATTTCATTTTGTTATGTGCCTCCAGCCTCACTCCAGCAAATGTTTTGATGAAAGTTGAACCATTTTCCACTCATATCTGGATCAATTTGCATCCTGCCCAGTAAAATCCTCATTTAACTGAATCTTTGCAACGACTCTGTTATCTTATTCAACACACACTGACTGTACAGAATGGTAAGGAAATACATAGTGATCACATTTTGATTTATTATTCAAATGGACACAAAAATGTTTTTATTGCACCGTCGTGTAAAAACAACACTAATTTCTGCTTTTGAAAAACTATACAGCCGGTAAGTTCACTATGTTCCTGAAGCCTTTGTTACTCACCATGTTTATTGTATACATAACTTTGGTGACTGGTTAGTGATTTCAATGTGTCCTTGGTTAACCTCGCTGGCCATAAAGCCAAAGCATTTCCAAACAACTGATGACGATCTGCTTTGAGGGACAAACTCGCCGCCTCTTGTCGTTCCAGACATTTGAGTTTTGTTGTATATCTGTTGTTTGATGTCGTGTTCCTGATTGCGGAAACTTTATGCTGCAGGATGCAGGGAACCACTGTGGTTAACACGTTAGATCTGCAGTCTATTGGCAGAGCATGCATTTTGAATATTACTCGATCGTGTTCACTTAATTGTGGAAAGCCAAAGTCTTGATCAAGATTCAAATTCAATTAATCGTACGGCCCAAGTGTGCCTGTCTCTTGCAGCCCTGTCTCGTCTTGTCCAGCTGCATTTTATCAGCCTGCTACACAAAAATCTAAATCAGTTATTAATTTATATGCAATTATTTTTTCTTTCTTATAGATCCCGTGTTTTTCAGCTAAGTGTCTGAAGATATGTGACAGCAATACTGTCAATTCTGCCCTTTTATCAGCCCTTACAGACATTAAATAGGTTTACTTTACAGTGGGGCAAAAAAGTATTTAGTCAGCCACCGATTGTGCAAGTTCCCCCACCTAAAATGATGACAGAGGTCAGTAATTTGCACCAGAGGTACACTTCAACTGTGAGAAACAGAATGTGAAAAAAAAATCCATGAATCCACATGGTAGGATTTGTAAAGAATTTATTCGTAAATCAGGGTGGAAAATAAGTATTTGGTCAATAACAAAAATACAACTAAATACTTTGTAACATAACCTTTGTTGGCAATAACAGAGGTCAAACGTTTACTATAGGTCTTTACCAGGTTTGCACACACAGTAGCTGGTATTTTGGCCCATTCCTCCATGCAGATCTTCTCGAGAGCAGTGATGTTTTGGGGCTGTCGCCGAGCAACACGGACTTTCAACTCCCGCCACAGATTTTCTATGGGGTTGAGGTCTGGAGACTGGCTAGGCCACTCCAGGACTTTCAAATGCTTCTTACGGAGCCACTCCTTTGTTGCCCGGGCGGTGTGTTTTGGATCATTGTCATGTTGGAAGACCCAGCCTCGTTTCATCTTCAAAGTTCTCACTGATGGAAGGAGGTTTTGGCTCAAAATCTCACGATACATGGCCCCATTCATTCTGTCCTTAACACGGATCAGTCGTCCTGTCCCCTTGGCAGAAAAACAGCCCCATAGCATGATGTTTCCACCCCCATGCTTCACAGTAGGTATGGTGTTCTTGGGATGCAACTCAGTATTCTTCTTCCTCCAAACACGACGAGTTGAGTTTATACCAAAAAGTTCTACTTTGGTTTCATCTGACCACATGACATTCTCCCAATCCTCTGCTGTATCATCCATGTGCTCTCTGGCAAACTTCAGACGGGCCTGGACATGCACTGGCTTCAGCAGCGGAACACGTCTGGCACTGCGGGATTTGATTCCCTGCCGTTGTAGTGTGTTACTGATGGTGACCTTTGTTACTTTGGTCCCAGCTCTCTGCAGGTCATTCACCAGGTCCCCCCGTGTGGTTCTGGGATCTTTGCTCACCGTTCTCATGATCATTTTGACCCCACGGGATGAGATCTTGCGTGGAGCCCCAGATCGAGGGAGATTATCAGTGGTCTTGTATGTCTTCCATTTTCTGATGATTGCTCCCACAGTTGATTTTTTCACACCAAGCTGCTTGCCTATTGTAGATTCACTCTTCCCAGTCTGGTGCAGGTCTACAATACTTTTCCTGGTGTCCTTCGAAAGCTCTTTGGCCTTGGCCATGGCGGAGTTTGGAGTCTGACTGTTTGAGGCTGTGGACAGGTGTCTTTTATACAGATGATGAGTTCAAACAGGTGCCATTCATACAGGTAACGAGTGGGGGACAGAAAAGCTTCTTACAGAAGACGTTACAGGTCTGTGAGAGCCAGAGATTTTCCTTGTTTGAGGTGACCAAATACTTATTTTCCACCCTAATTTACGAATAAATTCTTTACAAATCCTACCATGTGAATTCATGGATTTTTTTTTTCACATTCTGTCTCTCACAGTTGAAGTGTACCTCTGGTGCAAATTACTGACCTCTGTCATCATTTTAAGTGGGGGAACTTGCACAATCGGTGGCTGACTAAATACTTTTTTGCCCCACTGTACTTTGTTATGACCTCGAATTCCAGCGTTCACCTAATGGGACTCAACTCCTAACATTTAAACTCAGCGCTCTGTGAAACAAAACATTAATTTAAAAGAAAAAAAATTCTATCAGTTGACAACCTCTTACATTTGTTTTCAGCTCAGCAAGCTTCAACTATTACTCCAGTTAATGCTAAATGTCCAGTAAATATAACACAAGATACATTTTGTGATTATCTTCAACTCAAGATGCTTTTGGGGAAAAGCTGCCCAAGAAAACTGGTACAAACACAATTTCTGACATGAAACAATAAAGACAATCACATTGGCCTTCTCTGTGTATGGACGAAGCTTAACTTCGGGACAATTTAGTATCATTACATGTCCATTAGTTGATGTTTTTCAGTTGTTATGGTAAGAGTAGGGTTCATCCCCCACCTCTCACCATGTTCCCAATCCACTCTGATGTCTTAGGCTCTCTACTGGGTTGTTGTTAATTAATGCTCCCACATTATTACTTCTCCCTTCTGCTGGACGAGCTGTTTTTGATATTCATGTTACATGCACAAAGCCACAGCATAACCAGAACCATTATGAAACCCCAACGACTGCACTCCATTCAGCCCATTCAAGTGCTTGATTCTGAGACAAATTCTGCTGAGAGAAAAAAAAAAAGGTTTCCGAAAGAAAAGGAAGGGCAAACAGGGTGAAAAAAGGCCTTTAATGAAGACCAGACTACACTAGAATAGAATAGAGTAGAATAAAGTAACCTCTTCTTCGTCAGTTTCCATGGCAACAAGCCCTTTGGTGGGATGGTGGTGGAGAAGCCTCAGCAGGAGCGTTTGAGAGAGGCAGCGTGTGAACATCTTCTGTGTGTGCAGACTTTAAAAGCATATGGAAATATATGGAGAATGCTGCATGTACGCACCAACAGGTCCATTATGTTTCAGTATTCACACACTGTAGTCAAAAGTCTCTGATACAGACGGCAAGAAAGAGGGCTGAGAAGCAGAGGGGGATGCTGGTAAATGGAAGTTAGTAACAAGGAGGAAGAAAAAAGAATCCAAATGGAGGATGAGGAGACAAAGGGTGCGCTTACATGGATGCAGGGCTTTACTGGCTTTACATCATATGCTGGAGGGTTTCTTTTAATGAATGCATAAAAAATTGAAATGTTTCTGTTTCTTCATATCTGTGCAGGAATACGAATACAAATGGTTAATCTGACTAGTTTGTGTTGATCTCAGCCACAATCCCGGCAGATCAGCTCATTTCAGTGCAAGCACACAGCAGCTGACAACTCATGGCTGATGAGACGCTTCTACACATCCAGTTATCAAATCTCACATATACCATGTTGCTTAAGCTGTTACTATAGTTATTATGCATCTGCAATCCTCTTTGCAACCCACTTCAACAAACATTCTGACATAATCAGTGTTATATATAGCCATTTATCTGCCATTGATCTGCTCTGTCTGCCTTTGGCTTTCCATGGAAGCACATGGAAGGAGAACAAGCTAACAGAGACTTGAGACTTGAGCATTGTGGGCATGAGAAGTAGAGTAGTTTTTATATAGACAACCAGAGGAGTCACCACCTGCTGACCATAAGACCATTTAAGACTTTTACTTTTAGTTCCAGATATGCTTGAAATAAAGTCTGTTGTTTCACTTTACATATTGGGAAACGGGCCTCTAGTCACTATCTATCCCATATTTATGGGATGTCTCTCCGTGCAGCCTTTTTCATCATTTAGCATATTTGGGTTTTTTTCAAATCCAGAATAAAGGCTTCTGAAATCAGCATATGATGTTTAAAGGCAAAGAGACAAAAACAAGGCATTTAAAATCACCCAGTCATAAAAACAAATGACAGATATATTCGTGTACCTTCTGGTATTGCTCTTTGGAGGCCAGAGCTTCCTCAAGCTGCTGCTTTGTGTAGGTGTAGATGGCAGAGCGGTATGTCGTCCCAATATCGTTCCCCTGACGCATCCCTGCACAAAAACAGACACGCAAAAAAAAACAGACCAAAAAAATAAATACAAAAATCAAGATTTGACGATTTCAGCTGACGCGAGGTGCCGTTGTCCTCAGTTCTTGGCAGAGGGAACGTCACATCATCTGAAAACAACAGCTGACAACATTTCCAAAAATATGACTTGTCTGTCTTGGTGGAACTGAATGCTGTTTTTGACTGATTTGATCATCTCGCCGTGCATCCTTTCATCATTTAACTGTCATCTTGTCAGCCTGTCGACAACCGCGTCTGGTTAACTCAAAGGTTTCTAATGATGGCAATGTGTGTGGGTCAATCTGTGACGCACACGCAGGTGCAGACATTTATGTTCCAATGTGACTGAAGATATTTCATCCACCTACTGACAGCAAATATCATCAGCTTTACCTGCACCTGCGCTGCTGACATTGGCATGCATAACAAATCTAAATCAGTACATTAAATGTGTTTATCGGGAAGTTTTATGTGAAGGGATTGCCTAAACATGTTATGCCTCTCATTCAAAGCAGCAGCAGACAAAAAAATGACATGTTTCAAACTAATTCAAACTAATGCTGGAGCAGCTTTTTCAGGACCCTGTGGCTCTGAAGGGTCTCGTTTATTTAGACGTGACTCACAGTTGCAGCCAGTACAAAGATAACAGATGCATTCAAAAACATATTATAGAAATTATAGAGTTACAGAAATATAAAGGAACAAGCCTGTATACATGGAAATGTGACTCCTAAAGTGCATTTACATGAGTTATTTTAACATTTAGACCCTTCTGCCAAAACGACAGGATAAAGTTAATAGTAAATAATTAAATGTGATGATCATAACAAAAAAAACAAGAGGGATGTTAGATTATCAAGGAGACTGCTGTGTCTCTATAAACAGCAACACTGAGGACCACATAAAGCAAGCATGGAAAAACACCAGCTGCAGCAGCTCCCATTTTTCTCTCAATAAGATGAGGATCATTACAGAAATATGACCTTTTACATGCTTCATTACTTTTCAGTATGCTGACATATTATAATATCTTTTTGTTGTAATGTATGTTAGATAAAATAACATTTATCCTATATGTGAATGAATGAAAACCTGTTTCTGAAAACTGTAATTTTTTTTGATACTGTGGGAAGAATTTACACTATTTTGTGGTGGGGTGATAAAAAGAGAGGACAAAAGCACTTAGCTTGCTACACATTATATCTAAAGGAGTTGCAGGGCCATGGAATTAGGGATGGGTATCGAAACCCGGTTCTTGTTGAGAACCGGTTCCCACTGTTTCAATTCCTTGGAATTGTTTGCCATTTTTGCAAACGATTCCCTTATCGATTCCAGTCGCCCCGAATGATGTCACCCCGTTGCGGAGCGTCATTTACCTGTCAGGAAACACGGCGCCTAAGCGGCTCAAACGCTCAAAAGTTTGGTTATACTTTACGAGAACGGATGACAACAGGGCGACTTGCAATACTTGCAAAGTAGAGATTTCCTTTAAGGGAGGAAACACTACGAATATGCAAAAGCATTTGCTCACAAAACACGCGAAGACCTTAAATGAATGTCGTGTTTTTAATTCCGCTCCGGACTCGTGAAGCTCAACCCAGCAGCAGCGGTAACGTCTGCACATCCTCTCCCGTTAATGCGGCAGGTAAATAACCAACTAACAGTGCATATTATGTTAGCGCGATCTGCCTTATTACAAAACCTGCCATTACTGTGCATTTAGGTGACCATGATGAGAGAGACAGACAGAGTCTGGCTGGCTCAGATGCTGGCAGTTCTCGCTGCAGTCTACCGGTAGCGTCTCCTTTCAGGCCAGGATAGACGAATGTCACCGAGCAGTGACTAAGTTTGTGGTAAAAGGCTTGCACCCATTTGCCACAGCAGATGCCCCCGATTTCACTTTGGTAAGTGAATGTGTTTAATTGTAGGCAGGGACATTACTGGATATTCTTGTGTAATTGCTACTGAATAATTTATGTTATACTTTGTTCTTGCTACAGAAGAATATTTATTTTATTATTTTACATTTACAATTTTTTTTCCTGGGGACTCTGTGTTACCCCATTGAAGAGCCGTGGGCTGTGGATCTCTTAAGATCTCACTGCTGGGTTTGTAAGGCCATGTTACTCCTAAATTTCTATCTTGTTCAAAGAGAAGATATAAAACACAGTTCTAAGCTAATCGACCTTAGTGCTCTCCTTTTTAAAAAAGAATCGATAAGAGAATCGATAAAGAATCGAATCGTTAAACAGAATCGGAATCGTGAAAATCTTATCAATACCCATCCCTACATGGAATACATGCCACGAAACTCGTGGTGCACGATTTTCTGCTGATGTTGTAACAACCGTAATTACAACATAGCACCACTAGGGAACTTCCCTTTATTATAGTAGGAGGGGAGACCCCTAGAGTTGTGCATGGCCCGTAGCATTACCGACAGCCAATCACATTCATCTCTTCACTGTTGTTGTAATGGACTAACCGACTCCAGGACCTGTATGACCGTAGAGTCGACAGCTATGGATTAGTGGTCTACCTACCTGACTAGCCACTAAGTTATCTGGTTAACTTCCAGACTGCACACCCGCTAGACCTGCTAGCTGCTCCTCCCTCCCCAGATTTCCATTACAATGTTAACGCCAGAGTTAGCGGAGTTAC
This sequence comes from Rhamphochromis longiceps, assembly GCF_057381845.1. Lineage (NCBI taxonomy): Eukaryota > Metazoa > Chordata > Actinopteri > Cichliformes > Cichlidae > Rhamphochromis > Rhamphochromis longiceps. Next base: position 21,604,951 of record NC_140571.1, read on the forward strand.
CGCAGTCAGCAAAGCATTGTCGACTTTTACACACTATGAACCTTAGCACTCGATGACCTAGACGCTTTCATTTTCTTTTCTTTTTTTTTCTTCTTTTTCTTTTTTCTTATAATTTTATATAAATGCAAATCCAGATGTACCAGATTTTTGTTTATACACAGATCAGTCTTGCTAACATTAGGCAGGCTATAAGGCCTAAATAAAAGGCTAAAGGTTTTTGTTTCCGTCCTGTCTAGACCAGCAAACCAGAGACACTGCATCTGTTCCAGAATCATAGATCTCTCATAAAAAAAAAAGATTAACCTCTGCACTCTACAGGCATTTCCCTGGGTCCATCATTACAGATGCATGTTGTGCAGCTGAGCTTTGTTTAAAGTCAAAGAATTTTAATTTAAATTCTAGCCAACAGTATGACTTTCCAAAGATACCAGATATGTCAAACACAGTCAGGTTATAAAATGATGCAACAGGGAGCTTGAACTTTTCCATGCAACTATAAGAAACTGGAATTACCGCCCCACACTTGTATGCTTCTGCCAAACATTGAAATTGTAGTGTAAATCCAGCATCGGTCCAGACTCATATGAGGTAAAAGGCCACAGAGACATTTACCTTTGACCACATAACTCCAATCATATCATTCTTAAGTCTCAGAGAATCCTAGTCGCAGCTGTAAAGAGAAATTCCCTCCAATTCTTCCAGAGGTCGTCATCTCACAGTGGAGCTTTGATGACAAAAATCATTTGCATTTCAAGAGGTTTGTATGAAATGAATAGATATTGCATCCATTAGAACTGAGCCTACATTTTGTTTCTTTTCACTTTGCATAATAGAGACATGAAATTTAAGCATATAATAACAATCTTCATCAGTTTGTCTTCAAATCAAGAAAAAGTTTCGTTTAAACTCATCAAACTATGTGGGGGGAAAAGGAGAGGATGAATGAAACTTGTAAAGCCTATGTTGTGCTCAATAAAGCTGTCTTCACACAGACGCTGCAGCCCTGAACCTTTTTAGACATCACCATTCAGAGCTGCCTGTGAGAATGTGGTATTTCATACTGAGTCAGTGAGTCAAAACCAGGTAACATTGACAGTGTGGAAGGACACTGTCAATGTTCCACTATCATTTTCAGTTGATAGTGGAATATCTAGGAGGGAAGAAATATCCTGAACTGGCTTGGTGCAGCTGTGGCATCCTATTACAGTACCACACACAACCCAATATTCCACAAATGTTTGTAAGGGCAGACTACACGGTTAGGCTCTTGATTTTATACACGTGTGGAAATGGGACCAAAAACAGCTGAATTCAAAGATTAAGATGTGTGCCCTGATTCTTTTGTTCGGTAGTGCAGGGTGATGTCATTTGTTGCAGAACTGAAGTGGTTCTATTGATTTGCTTTGCTTGCACTGAAAAGTCAAGAAAAGTTCAAGCATCAGCCAATCACTTTCTTTCTCTTAGCCAAGTCAGTGTCACGGGTGGGGGGTTGGGATCTATCCCAGCTGCCACAGGGCAAGCAGTGGGATACACCCTGGACAGGTTGCCAGTCTGTCTCCGGGCTAACACACAAAATCACCAATTAATCTAACTCTACAAACTATATTTCTCGGGACTGTGAGGAAGATAGAGTACCCAGGGAATTCACAGAGAGAACATGCAAACCGGCCCAATGCTGGATTCGAAACCAGGCCCTTCTTGCAGTGAGGCAACAGTGCTAACCACTGCACTACCAAAAAGGTAACCAGAACCAGAAATAGCTGCTTCTGCAGTTCACCATCAGAAAGAAGGAGAAGCCAATCACTGAAGTGAGTAATCATACTTTACTACATGAAAAGATTAGCACGTGGCAGTGAGCCTGTGTCATGTAATTTGCTCATGTAAGCTTAGTTAGGTTTCATTGTGAGTGATTGGTTGCTGTCTCTATAGTGAAAACCAAGTCCCAAGTTCAGTTAAATGGGAAGGGCATCTGGTGTAAAATCTTTGTCAAATTAAACATGTGGATGATCTTTAATTGGAAACAGACATTTTGAAGATGACACTGACACTGGAGATGAGGAGAAAGACTTTATGAAATAAACTAGCACCGTAATTGTCGGGCTATAAGCCGCTACTTTTTGCACAAGCTTTGAACCCTGCAGCTTTTAGTCAGGTGCGGCTTTTCTATGGATTGTCCATAATTTTTGTGATATCGTAAGACGATTTGTTTTGTTTGTTCCGCTGTTGTACGGCACTACGTTGCCTGGCGGAAGGGCATGTGATCAGACACACAATATCGGGGTTAAAGAGTGGTATGTTGGTCACGTGTCCATCCGCCAGGCAACATAGTGTCGTACAAGTAGTGCGAAAAACAAACTTCAAAGTAGCGCTACACGTTCAGCGGGAGTCGTGGATGACGAGCGGCGATAAACTTGCGAAAAGCAAGTTATGCTCAACTCCACCGGTGGAATCTGACAGCGTGGAAAAGTGTGAAAACATCCACGATCACCAACGGATTTCGAAGGGCTGGACTGCTGCATGATGGAGAGGAGGACACCGCCACGGCCCTTCTGAGGGTGTTCAACTCCGACACTGACAACGACGATTTCTTTGGTTTTGCAAGTGACAACGAAGGAATGAAGCTGAGAGTAGATGACGAAGCCACCCTGAGCCTGTTCGTATCCGACACTGGAGAAGAGGACTTTGGTGGTTTTAGTGGTGAATGACTGACTTTTCTTCTTGTTAAAGCCGTGTCGCTGCACCTGAGCCTAAAAGGTAGTCCGAATCTATTTTTCTGGTGTGCTGTAGGTTATTGTTATGTACTACATTTGTTACTCATTTATGAAGCACAGTACATGTTTCGTACTTGTAATTACTGCTACTTGTACATATACCTAAAAAGTTATGCAAATATGTACCCATAACTTGTTTTTCAAAATATTAATAAAAGTGGTGTGTCTCCAAACAGCCATCTCTTTCCTGACAATTCCCTTTGTGCATATTCTCTTACATATGATAAGTCAACACTGAAACACCTGCGGCTTTTAGTCAGGTGCGGCTAATGTATGTACAAAACAGATTTTGAGCAGGGGATTCGATACCCATCCCCTGATTTTAGCTTGTGCGGCTAATATTCAGGTGCGCTTTGTAGTCCAGGAAATACGGTATTCCTACTTTACACTTACTCGGAGATGAATGTAAAGTAGGTTAAACCAGCTAAATGCAAAAGGGTGGATAATTTCTGGTAATGCAAATGTACTCTGTTACATTTCTCAGGAGGTAGCTGAAAATGTAATATATTATTTATACTAGAAGTAATGTAATGCAATGTAACAAGTTAAAAAATAACATTAAAACTAAGCTTTAAGAAGTTGGCAAATAGCAGCTAACAGTTGAGCCAGCCTGAAAAAACTGAGTCTGTAATTTTGAAACAATGAGCCTAAAACATGCTTTTGTTTCAAAAGGCTTTATTAGCTGTTTTTTTTTCTGTTGCCATCTTTAAACCAAACACTTTTCTTTCTTTTTTTCTCATCAGTTTTATCCTCATAATAGTTCCCTAATGGTATTCTAAGATACATACGATGATAGATGATGCTTCCTGTTCTCACTCAGTTTAATAAAATCTTGAATGTATTACAAACTGATATTACTGTTAGTGCGGGTTAATAGAATTTCCTGGTGAAAATCAGAAGAAAATGAAGCATAATGGGGAAAAGGTAAGAAGAAAAATTACACTTTTCAGTATTCACTGCATTAGCCACTTTTTCATTCTGTTTATCAGTTTTAAAAAAAAAAAAACCTCAGTGTTTTCCTTTGGGGCCAAAGTAATGAGTTTGTTGGTGAATGATGTACCTTGAGTTGGGTTGTGGCTTTCCCAGAAGACTTTGAGGAGACTGGCAAAGCTGATCTGCTCTGGTTGGAAGACAACTCTGACCACCTCAGCGTGGCCTGTCCTGCCTGCAAAATACAACATTTGTGAGCAGATGAATGATACGGAAAGGTACAGCGTGTTCAGCTGATGAATCATTCCCCCTAATTCACTGCTTATGAAAAAACATTTAGATTTTTTTTCCTTTCACATTTTCCACAGCTCCATTAAGAGCTTTTTTTGGTTTGGACCTGGGTTGTTTCATTGCATTGCTCAATGTGAATGGAGGTTAAGATGGCCCCAGTTTGGAACTGAAGCAATTGTTTTTAGCTTTTATGTAACACATTAAATATTTTCACCATATTGACTTTCCATTAGAAAGCCCTTTCTAATGAGGGACTTGGGAGTCACTGGTCTACATCGATTTGTTGTGCATTACTGAACAAATCCAGCTACTGATGAAAATACAGTGAAAAGCTTCAGAATAACAAGTGGACTGCAGTTGATCCAATTTTATTTTAACTGCTGGTTTGCAAGCAAGCTATTACCCATAATCCAGAAGTACTAGCTAAATAAGTACTTAAGTCATGATGAGGACCAAGCGAAATAGACCAGTAAAAGGACCTTGAGTTAAGATTATTTTGTTAACTTCAGCCTGACAGCTTATCACTCTTCACTTGCCATTAACAAACCAGCCTTGAAGGTCTTCTTACTGTTTTCCTTTGGATCCTTTGCTTGCATCACATGGTCTTCGTCAGCAGCTGTAAGTGCTTAGCTGTATTTTAGGTACCTCATCCATACTGTCTCTCAATTTGAGCTTAATATTTTAATCTAGACTTCACTGTCATTGACAGAAGAATCTCAACTCAAGGTTCACCTTTTCACTGGTTCTGGAGCTTTTAAAATCAAGAGTTATTGATCCCTCTAGTAGATGTGAACAAAACAGTCATGACTAAAGGGAAGCTTTTAGAAAACAAGAAAAAGCACACAAGACTTATAACTTACAGTATTCACATAATATATTTTAATATCCAAAGCTAAGGAGTTCTAAGGTAGATATTTGTATATTTTCTGAATGCCTCCAAAATGATCATATTTTACACCTAAAAAAACAGATTTTTTTTTTCTTAAATACTGGTTCAAAGCCGATTTCAACATTCAACCACTACAAACAATCGCTGTTACAGACAGTCAAACAGCAGCTGGTGCTGGTAATGAGCGTGACCCATTACGTGACACCTCATCTTCCCCCGTCTCTTATTCTGCCTCCACTCCTATGTCTCTCTCTGTCTTATTACTTTTTTAATATCAGGAGTTATGGATTCCTACGGAAAGATATTGGCGAACAGAGACAAAGCAGCAGTCGATATTAAATTAATGCTTCACCAGGCCAGTCTCACAGGAATTAATTCATCTTGGACAGCACGAGAAATACAGCAGTGGTTGGAACCACAAAAAATAATGCTGCAGCTGTTAGCTTAATAGACATTCAGCTGCAAAATAATCTGATAATCTATCATTAATTCAGAATCAACCTGCAATGACCTGAAATATTATTTTTCTCTTATTTTTGTTAAACTAAATGAATGAATTTCTTAAGACTCCTTTGCACCTGTATAAACAGCCTTTACTGGTAACTGGTGTTTGATGGCAGTGGAACAATTACATAACATCATTTTATAAATTCCATACATGTAATAAGCAGTTGCATGCTTTTACAGATCAAGCAGACATTAGGCAACATTTGCATTCATTATAATGTTTACTGACAAGTAAGAAGGTTATGTGATTACTTCAGTTTGTTTTTTGAATTACTCCAAAGGTTATGAATGGATTTGCATTAAAATTGTATCGGAGGCGGGGGCCTGGCCCAGCTTTGAAAGATTTCACTTTTGGATTTAATCTGACTCAGGATACTCTGGATTTTTCTTTTCTTTTTTTCCCTTTTCTTTTTTTTTTTTTTTTGGTAAAAACTGATCCAGCTCCATATATTCTTCTGGTTTAGGGCATCAAAACTCTGGAGTTAAGGCCTAGAAACAGGCCCCAAAACAGGCACAAAGACATGACGAAAGGGGAGGACAGGACTATATAATGAGACACAGGGGGTCACAATCAAGTCAAGCCAGAGTCTTGAGCAGACACAAGACACAAGTGGAAAAAAATCGTTCGAGTTCCAGTGAAGTTACGGGGGGGGGGACATGACTGGAGACATGGGGAAAAAATCTGGAAAAATCAAAACAGGAACAAAAACTCAACAATAAACAGGCATTGTGGGAGCAGGACAATACACCGGAACGGAACAAAAAACAGGAACACAAAGATTGTAAAACAAAATGTGCACAAAACACTGGCGCACAGGGAGCAGTTCATCAATAATTCAGGGGACCAACCCGGAGGATGGCAACACGGGAGTCCAAAACAGTTTGGTTCCGGAGGCCGACCGTGCGGACGGCAACGGCGGCGACGTGGAAACAGTTCAGGGGGCCGACCGTGCGGACGGCAACGACGGCAATGACGGCAATGACGTCTAGAGGCCCAGAAAGTGCCCGCGATGCTGAGGTGCTGGACGTACCTTGGACGGCGGTGTAACAACCGCAGGACCAGAAGCAGAGGCCGGACCAGGCGACGCCGAAACAGCTGCGGATGGTGACACTGCAGGTGACGGCTGAACGGGCCATTCGGACCCTCCAGCAGACATGAGGAAGGGTTGGCCGGGCTCACCAGAACCCCCAGCGGACAAGGTAGATGGCGGCGCGGGAGCCGCAGAGTGCTTGATCTACTCACTCGAGCCTCCAGCAGGAGCAGATGCAGGGCCAGAGGGTGTCGGGACCCCTGACTGAACATTAGGCTGACTAGGTGGGTGAGTGTGTAGCTGACCAGGGAACTGAAGTACTACAAGGGACTGAACTGAAGTCTGAACTGGCACAGGGGACTGAACTGATGGCTGTAGTAACGATTGTGGTGAGAGTGGAGTAGGTGGTGGAGTAGATGACTGCACAGGAAACTGAACTAGAGGTGACTGCACAGGAGACTGAGCTAATGGTTCTGGTGCAAACATAGCTGCTGATGACAGAACCAATGGCTGAGCTACAGGGAGAGGGGACACTGAAGACGGAGTTATGGGTAGCGGGGATAAGGGCTGTGCTGCGGGCAGCAGTGACGATGTGGAGGTGTAACGGGTGGAGGAGTGGCTGAATTGGCTGCGGGCCGGGCGGTTAATGGCTCAGCTACAGAGTGCATTAATGGCAGGGCTATAGGTTGAATGACTGACTGAGTAGCAGCCTGAATGGCTGAGTGTAGTGATGGTTGTGGTGGAAGAGAAGCAAGTGGTAGTGTGGATGATGGAGCTAAGGGCGATTGAGTGGAAGACCGAACGGATGACTGAAGTGATGGTAGAGGTGAAAATGGAGCTTGTGTTGGAGATAACGACTGTGCTAGCGGGGACACAGGAGACGGAGCTAGCGGGGACACAGGAGACGGAGCTGCTAAGTGAGCTTACCACAGTTCTTTGCATTGTTATGGCGGGAGGATCATGAGGAGAACAGTCTTTTAGATCACCCAAATGGGAAATTTTGGTTTCAAAGGAAACAGTCTTTTTCTTCTCAGCCATAACATAATCAGACCTTGGGCCTTCAGACCCAGTAAACTGTTCAGTATCACTTACACTCACCTAAGGCGTTTGCTCTGGTGAAGTCCTGGGTTCCGTCCGTGGCAATTTTCGCTGCCTGCGCTGCTGCTGCTTCCCCCTGGAAATGGGAGTGGAGATAGTGGTGGTTGCCGGTAATGGCAGAGAGGTAGAATCTGACTCCTCCTCTGACCATATTGCTGTGAGAAAAGAGGCAGGTGAGCGGTGGTCAGAGCTGGACGTGGATGGTGAAGAATTCTGCGACAGTGGCGTGGAAACCCCCTTGCGCTTTAATGGCCGCTGCTGCATTGCAGAGAGCTCCATCTGCTGCTGCAGCGGTGGTGGCTTCGGCGCTGAATACCGGGAGCGGGCGAGAATGGCTAACTCTCGGGCTTGCAGTACCTCCCGGGCCTCGCGCACCATGTTTATTGAGTCCATAAATCCTCCGAGTTGACCAAAGTGGGCGTTCCTCTCGAGGATGGCTTCAATGGCTTTGATTCCTACTGTCACGGCACGGACATCATCAGTGTGGGAAATCTGCTCTACCAGACCTTGGATGCAGGCCAAATCAATTTCCCGGGCGGAGCCTGCTGAGTCCATGTCTGGTCGCATCGTTCTGTCATGAAGCACCGTGTGGCAGGCAGGAGTTGGACCCAAAATGCAGGACTCAGACACAAGGGATGAACTCAAAACCACAGCTTTAATTGCTGGCACGGAAAACGAGTATACAACGCAAACTAAACTAAACTGGGAAATAACAAATTAACACACAGGGAGATCCACACAGCATGAGGGACGACGCAATACTGAGTCAGAGAAACACAGGGTTTAAATACACTGGGAAGTAACGAGGGGAATGAGACACAGGAGGGCACAGCTGGCGAAACAAGGAAGCAAAGCAGGACACATTCACATAAGACATGGACCTTCAAAGTAAACAGGAAATACACAGAGACACAGACCAGAGGTGGACAGAAAAGCACAGAGAAGCACGAGGGAGAGCACAGACATGACGGGCTGGGAAAACATGTAATGTAACACAAGCAGGGGAAGCTCAATAAACTAAGCAACTTAGGACCAATAAATTAACTCCAAGAATAACAAATGAACTTGACATGAAACAGGAACACAGGAAAACTAAGAGCGCTGGGTCGAATGACCCAGGATCCTGACATAAACCTTCTGTTTGTGGGAGGTAGACAGTCAAGGGGGAGGTAAAGATGATTGTTTCACACAGGATGAACTCCTCAATGAAAAATAAATAAGGACTACTTTGAAGTGTAAATTATACAAAACTACTCCAGCAGAATCCAGGAATAATAAAAAGAGAAATGAACACAGCAGCTGCCATTTAAAGACACAAAGACAGTGGACCTCCAGCAATTTTTGGACATTACTTAACAGTACCGCTGAGACAACACATATATGTGTCTCTTTTTTTTTGTTGTTCACTTAAGCACAGAATAAAAGAGAGACAGAGACCAACTAAACATAAAAGGTGACTGAAAGAATAAATCTGTTTGTGTGGGTATTTTACCAAATTGGAACTATGGTGTTATAAGCCCACTGGGACTGCACAGCTAGACTTGACGAGCACTTCCCCCGAGTGTCAGCTGTGTTATTCAGTGTGTGACAACATAAGAAAAACAAAAAACAATTAAAAGAAATGATATATCATGTTTACTTTGTATAATTACAGCAGTGGCAGCACTGATAACTAGGGATGGGTACCGGTATCCGGTGCCATGATGGCACCGGTTCTGACATAAACGGTAGTAACCAGACCGAAAAGCAGCGCACATTTCGGTGCTTTTTTTCCTGAGCTGTGATACACTTTAGATTCTAGCCAATCATTTTACGTTTCCGAGGATAGTAGGCGGGTCCAGGTACGTACGTTCTTTTAGAGCAGAGCTACAGATTAAAAATGCCCAAGGCGAAGCGGTCAAAAGTCTGACTGTACTTCACAGCAAAATATGCAAACTCAGCAGCAACAAGTGCTTTAAGCTGATACTGTGATACTGTCAAAGGAGGTAACACCTCAAATCCGATGAAACACCTGGCGACGCATAGTGGGGTTTTTTTGGGTTTTTTTAAAAGCTGAGAAATGCACCGTATTTGATAGCTTGCTGTGAGACCTCGCACCGAGCACATCTACTGCGGGTGTGGTGCCTGTTATCGGACCCGGAGTTAGCAACATCCCCCAAAAACCCGAAGAGGAGAGTCCTGGCCCCTAGCCCTGCCAGTGTAGCAGAAATGATGATGGATGATGATGCAGCAGCAGCCGTTCTTCTCTGCGTGAGTAGCTTAATGCTGTTCGTGTGTAATTTACGTTGAGTAGGCTCACCACGTTATTACATTAATGCATGCAAGGTGAACTACCAAACACCGTAGTAGTTACATGCGGCTGTCCTCTTGTTTGATGGCAGATACTCCCTTCACCCTGGCCAAAAAGGCTAAAATGACCAAAGAAAAAGTGGAAAACAGTTAAACATGAGAGGTTTTTGGACAAAGTTTGTGTTTTTTCCATTGTTTAAGCACTGCTTCCAGCCAAGAGTGATACCATATATGCCCCATAGCTGCAGAAAAGGCTAACATTTAGAGCTGGGCGATAGAACGATAACGATATCTATCGCGATATAACTTTTACTCGATAGAGAAATTAAGCTATAGCGATAGACCTCGTCGCTCTTGTCCTCAAAAAAAAAAAAAAAAAAAAAAAAAAAAGGTCGGCCGATCCAAATTAAGTAGCGCAGAGCCGAACCAATCACAGCCGCAGCTTCACGTCGCGTGACTTGTTACGTACAGCACAAGTGCCAAGCCGCACGTGTGTTTGTTTGGGAAGCAGCCAGCGGGTAATGGAGGAAATGAGTGTACCGACTAGAAAAATCAACCGAGCGTGACCGAAGAGAAAACAGATGATGGTTCCAATGCCGGAGAGATTGTCGAACGGAAGAGCCATAGAAGTTCCGTAGTGTGAAGGTATTTCGGCTATTTCAAGTCTGACAAAAAACAGAGTAGCGTGCACTGTAAATTGTGCCGAAAGCAAGTCTGGAAATACAATAAATGCATGCGTCACACTGTGCGCCACGTTATTGTTTCGGTGAAATGAATTTCTACAATACTGTTACTGTTAATTCTACTCTCTGCAGTGTTTAAATGCTTACATATACACACAGTTACTGTCCCTCCACACATACGACTCGGTTCTGCTTCTATGCCGCAGCTTTGTTTACTTTTTCCCACCGAGGCTTCTAGACTTCTGATTGGCCAACATTTCTGCACGGTTAGGAATCTAGCGCCGCCTGCTGCTTTGGCATGTTCATAGCAGCGTTTTCCTTCATTTCTGCCTTTATGTGTGGACGGGATTATTTTTTAAAACGAAAACGGAAAATCTCCGTTTTCAAAAATACCCGTGTACGTGTGGACGTAGCCTCGGTCTCTGACTGGAAGCGCTAATTCGTCATTCAGCTTTTGTCAGACTAAAGTAACTGTTAAAACTGTTTGAAAAGCTAAGCTATACAACAAGGAGAGATTGAGAATTTCCTTTTAGTTCTCAGTTTATTTGATATTGACAAAAGTTAGTCAGTTTTGTCTGTTCTTCTGTAAAACAAACTAAGATTTATTTTTAGAATTAATACTTTGTTTCTAAGTGGAATTGACAATTTAGTCTGTTTCGTTTGTTCTATTTTGAAACTTAAACGCTTTAGCGGCTGTCTTTTGTGTAGTTTGCAATATTTGCCTTTATTTATCTGAAAAAGTCTCATGTTCCTTAAGTACATCTACCCTGTTGAACTTATTATGGGAAATAAATATTTAAATAAAAACAAGCTGCTGATTATTTCACATTTTACTTGTGAGCAACGGCACATTTAAATCTTACAAATATAGTTATTTGGCTTATATCGTGATAGATATCGTTATCGCCTGAAATGAAAAAAACATATCGTGATATGAAAAAATCTCATATCGCCCAGCTCTACTAACATTGTTATCTTTTTACAAAAAACAGCTAAACATGAGAGGTTTTTGGACCAATTTTGTGTTCTCCATTCTTTAAGCACCGGTTTGAGCACCGTTTGAGCACCGGCACCCTTTCAAAAGTACCGATTTGGCACCGGTATCGGATAAAACCTAAACGATACCCATCCCTACTGATAACCCCCAAGATAAAGAAGACACTATTTTGGCTGCTCTCTCATTCGCAAGGGGTTGATATTCCTCAGTAGCTGCTTTATTCAGGTGATGAATGCTGAGCTTGTATGATGTCAGCCGTCAGAGTTCAATGGTTAAACCCTTCTCATTGAAATTTCTGCACAGAATGCAGAAACACTCTCACAAGATGATTCACGTTTTTTCGCCTACTGCTCCCTAGCAGCAACTTCTTTAAAGGCTTTAAAAGCCAGAAAAGTCCAGAAACCAATGATGATGTTGCAGTGGATGGCTATATCCATCCCTTACACATATATAATGATGTTGCTCTTATTCGGGACCGCTACATCGATCACTACGGCCGTCTTCTTCTTTTTGTCTACCACCACCAGGGGCGGAGCGTGGGGGTGGCTTACGAGGCTTAAGCCCGGGTTGTTTTGTCAGAAGCCCGGGGTATTTTGGAGTGTAATTTTTTCATAGTTAGATGCCTGGCTGACAACTGTATAAAACAAAAAGTACACACAATATTCGAAGCACATAGTGCACACTGTGGGAATTTACGACTGTGCGTGAATCCCCCCCTGATATTGGTATGATCCAAGCTCAGGCACTAAGCGACTGAGCGAGGGGGCGGGGGGAGCTGCTGCCCGTGAGTGCGCTGTTGGAGAGACGGAGCCAGCCATACTAAGGAGAGCTTAAGTTTGAGCAGGTACCAAAGCAAATCATTCGTACCGTACAAATAATGTAAATATGACGGTGCATCACGAAAGATTGATATGAAACTGATCACTTGACCAATATTATTTTACTTGCTCTTCAAGTGAATCAACAAATGGCGAAATGAAAAGCCGAACAAATGCTATTTTTTAGAGATTCTTAGCTTACGTGTGTTTATTTCATATTTTCAGTTCTTACCCTCCCCGACTAATTCGGTTTCAGTTATGTACTGAAATATAAGAATGGACATTAGAGGCTTCTTTCAAAGAAAAAACTCAGGTAAATGTTATTTTATATATTGTGCTTTGTATGTTGTTCAGTATATTTCTATGCAAAACAAGAGGGATTTCAGTACACAGCAGGATATTCACATTTGTAACCAGATATTTACATACACTTTAGGGAGAAAACATAAAACATTTTTACTGTACAACATCAATTTAGAGTAAACTTTTGTTTTAGATAAATATTGAAATATCTTTTGAATTAGTTAAATGTCAGAATAAAGAGAGACAGAGCTGTCTATTTTTTATCACTTTCATTAAATTTAGGAGTACATATACACTAAGTTTATTGTTAATTAATAAGAAAACTCCAGAGGATTCCATTCTGAGCTGAAGAAGCTTCTGATTGGTTAGTAGAGTCCATGTGAGTAAACAGGTGGCACAGCTGTGGATGCATATAAGGCAAAACACAGAGCCTGTTTCTGTGACATGGGAAAATCAAGAGATGTCAACCAAAACACCAGGAAAAGAACTGTGGAGCTCCATAAGTGTGGCTCAGTTTGAATACAATTTGGTGCCATTTGCAATTAAAAAACACAGACAGTTTCTCTCTTTACTCTTAAAGTTAACAAATATGTTTTTATATTTATCAATCTAAAAAAATAAACATTTAGTCTGATTTGATGTTACAATTAAAAAAGTGTTTGTGTTTTGATCTGAAGAGTATGTAAATATCTGGTTTCAACTGTATATTTGATCATTGTCAGCACAAAGAGAGAGAGAGGAACAGAGAGAGAGGAGCAGAGATTGAGATGGAGAATGAGGACAGAACAGAGATGAACAAGAGCAGGTGAGACACACATGTTAGTCAAATGGTTGCTTACTAAAAGTATCACTGTATCATAGGTACTCATGTATCTCGTACCTAGTGTTTCTTTTTAGGTTTGCTATTTTTCAAATTCTATATTTATTAAGTTCTGCAGGCTTGTTTGCACAACAAGGCTAAATAATTATATAAACCTTTCTCAATCTAAATAGTGGACTTTGGTAGAATTAAATAAATAAGTGTAGTGCAGGTCTATGATGATTTTTAGTGCTACTATCATCTAGTTCTGATTGTGGTTATGTCTTGGTTAAGTCCTCAGTAGTCCTGCTTTTGAACTGTTGTAGTCCTGTTTTAATTCTGGATCAGTTCTGCGTCTGGTTGAATTGGGGTTTAGTCCCTGTGTCTTGATACAGCCCCGACTTCGTTCTGTCTTGCTGCTTAATTAAAAAACTAGTTTAAGGTGTCCTGCATGTGTGATATATATATTTCCCTATATGAAGTCATTCTTTTTTGAACAAAACTCAAAACAGAGCCTATTAATCTTTCAGTCATTTCTACACCCCCCCCCCCCCCCCCCCTTCAAAAAAAAAATAAAAAAATCCCACATGCATACTACCCTTTAGGGCTAAGCCCCGGGTGTTTCAAATGTCTGGCTCCTCCTCTGACCACCACTATGTCCTGTTGGTTAGCCACCACCATTTTGTCCGTCTGTATCTGGAAGTCCCACAGGATCTTAGCTCCACCACCCTTGGGGGCGTCTCCCATTTTGACCTCGGGACTTACAGGCCATATTCAGCACAGATGTTTCTGTATACTATGCCGGACACTTGGTTATGGCATTCCATGTATGCCTTGCCTGCTAGCATCTTGCACCCTGCTGTTATGTGCTGGATTGTCTCAGGGACATCTTTACACAGTCTTCACCTGGGGTGCATGGTGTCTGGTGTGATAGACCCCAGCCTTTATGGATCTTGTGCTCAGAGCTTGTTCCTGTGCTGCCATGATTAGTGCCTCTGTGCTGTCTAATATTACATTACGATATATATATACACAGGGCTCTAGAGTGCGACCAATTTGGTCGCAAATGCGACCAAATTTTTCAGTGGTGCGACTAAAAAAAATTTTTTGGTTGCACCTGTGCGACCAACTGTTCGGGTAGCAAAAAAAAAAAAAATCTGCAACCTTCCCTGTGGTCAACAACAGACACACATTTTGCCCCTATCGTGGACTAAACCAATCAGAGATAGTCAGGGGCGGGACCTCTCTGATTGGCCGTGGTCCAGTTGAAAGTGCAGGTGGAAGTGGGAGGTGAGTAGCTTGAATAAAGCGATATCAATTCATTAAATCCTGAATCGACTTTTAAATATAACTGTGTTTTGCCAGAAACGCCAGATTCTCAGATTAAAGCTCACAAAACCATTTCAACAACAACCAAACAGCAAATGAGAGCAGGTACACTGATTCCACACAAAGACGTAAACACAGAGCGGACCGACGCATCAGAATCAGCTTTGTCTTTCTCGGCTTTCTCACCCGACGGCCCGTAGACGGACACGCTGTCGGAGCTTAGCGATTCTGATGCGTCCGGTCTGCGCTGTGATTACGTCTTTTTGCGCTGATTCTGAGCTGCAGGTTTTGTCTCTCTCCAACCAAAATTCACCGAGCCAGCAGCAAAAGAAGCAGCAAACTGCGCTTCACATTTGATCAATGCGTCATGAATTTTGCTGTTTTGCTTCCACGACTATTAAAATCACATTCATGCACAGCTAGCTCTCTCTCTATACTTCAAGAACAGCTTCCGTCTCCAATCTCTGTTTTCTGTATTATTCATTCGCTTATTACCCAACAGTCTACCGTTGTTCACAGCGCTGTGGCTGCTGTCTTTTTCTTTTCTTTTTTCACTTAAATGACCTTGGACAAGAAAGCCTATTTTTTCTGTTATTCAATACTGAAGAAATGGATGGATTATAGAAATCAGTGATGATACCCAGCCCTAGTGAGCAGCCTAGGCACGACAGACGTGGATGTAGCTGTAATAGGAAAAGAACTATTGCTAACTTTTCTGTTAAGTTAAGGCCTGATCCTTCTGAAATTCATAGCCAGTGCTCTGACATGGTGTCATCAATCTTTGAATGCTGAAAAAGCACAGTGTATCCAGAAAAACACATTATATTATATAAATTATTATAAAATTTGTGTACGCCTAACTTTTGTGAGCCATGCCGGTCAGATCCTTTCCAGATGGAATTGCATGGCGGATCAAAATCTGACAGTGTTTTTCAGCATTCATAATTTCATCAACTTTGCCAAGATCCCCAACACCACTGGCTGAAGTACAGCCTCAAACCATGACAGACCCTCCACCATGTTTTACAGATGGCTGCAGACACTCTGTTGTACCTCTCTCCTGACCTCCTCCACACAAACTGACAACGATTTGAACCACAAACTTCAAATTTGGATTCCTCACTCCATCAGACCTATTGGCACTGATTTTCAGTCCAGTGTAGCTTGGCATACCTCAGCCTTTTCTTCCTGTTTCCTTTCCTTAGGAAAAGCTTCTTGACAGCCACTGTTCCACTGAGGCCATTTCCGACGAGGCTTCAGTGAACAGCACCTGGATCAACTAAAGTTTCAGCTGCAACTCTCTCGACTCTCAGATACTGTTCATCTGCTGAGGATAAGTTTTTAACACCTGCCACATCATCTTTTGTCCTCCACTTATCCAGTTTCCTCGATTTTTTTTTTAATGACGCACTGCACAACATGGTGAATAGCTCTTTGGGAATCACCTTGTTGGTCATAAAATAGTATTTCATGTCTGTTTCATTGGTTCAACTAAACAAAATGTAAACAAAGTATGTACTTTTGCAACAGGCTGCAGGTAACAGTGTGTAAATATACCATTTAAGTTTGGATATTTGTAAAGTTGTTATGTGCTGACACATCACAACACTGGTGCCTTTTTTACTACTAGAATGAAAGAAATGGGGGTGGATGAAGATTTTTGCCCAGTACTATATAAGAAAAGCCTGGAGGAGGAGCTAAATGATTCACTTTAACAACTGATTAAATTCCTTTTTAAATACCATAATTTTAATTATCGCGGTGTCTTTATAATATTCCGGGTTTATGTACAATTAAAAAATTAAATCCATCCATTCCTGATTAACTGCGACAAATAAGCTGCAGGCACAAGCACTCATCTTCACGGCAGTTTTTACAGCTTCAAACGGTAAAAATAAACACACATTCCTTTGACCGTGTATGAAGATGGCTTCAAACTCAAATAATGACGAGCACACAGTGGAGTGAGAGAGTCAGAAACAAAGACAGCAAGTGAGAAAAATAATGAAGTGTGTGGGAGTGTTTTTACATCTATACTAACTCAGGTGCTCTATCTTAAAAAAAAGAGAAAAATATGCTAATATAATCATCACATTTTGAACCTACGCAGATCTGACTGTAAATATTTAACCAACAATGAATATTCAGATCAATCTTTTTTTTCCCCCTCCGGTTGTGTGTGTCTCTTGAAGATGTGAAGGTGTGAGGAGCACTTCATTTAGCCAAGTGCCCTCTTTTAATAGTCTGCCAAGATACCGTGCTAATTAAAACACACATCCAGCAGTTCAAACCAGGTTCGCGGTAGGTGTTTTTGTTTCAGAAACAGTGAGAGCAGTTAGTTAATGCCAGTTTAGGACTGTCACTGCGCTGCATTTGAATATGAAAGGTGAATTTTAATAAAAACTCACAAGATGTGCCTCTGCTTGAAAGTGTATCATCAAAAGTATTCAGCATACAGATAAGATATCACTCTATAACATGAATAAATGTAAAATAGCTGTCAGTCTGCTTACAATTAAAGAAGGACATAAATGAGCTGAAACGTGAAGCCAAATGTCTCAAAAGTATCCCAGAGTTTTTTTTAACTAGGACTCCAAGTCCAGAAACACAAACACACCTCTGGGTTTAGCCTCTGCTGACAGATAAATCATGCTACCAAACTGTATACTCATGCATGTCAGAGGTATCAATGTGCTGTTTTCCCTTTGACCTGCCGATCAGTCTCTGATATTTTTCATATGATTAAATTAGCCCTCCCCAGAAATGTAGCATGGTCACGATGCAGACTGCAGCTGTGAATGGTTACTGATGTGCACAACCCCTCTGTAGAACATAATGTGATCCATTATGGGATGTTATTCTATCTAGATTCCACATAATGCTAATGTAATTTGCCAGTGTAATCTGCCATCGCCTTGTTTTCATACCTCTGCTATTCTGTGCATGAACTCCGTCTCTTGTCTGCACTGCAATAATTAAAGTATTCATTTTGTTCCATCTCAAAAATGATCTTCTCCGTTTCACTCCTAGTTTTCTGAAGTAAGAGAATCAAGTCAGCAGCATGGAAACCCCGCTACCAATTTGTGTTTTGGAGGTGTAATTACAGAGCCATGCCCTGTCTTAGATAAAATGAAATAAACTGCAATTCAGCTTCGCTCGGATTTTATTTGTGCAAAAGAAATCTGTGTCCAGTAACCTGGAGAATTTTGTCTCAAGACTTGTTTGAAGGCGATAGAGGGTCCAGTAGGCGCTGCAGAAGGAAATGTAAAAGCTATTAAATGCTAGTCATTTTATTATAGACATAAATTGAATTTCCCATTAAAGAAAAGTTAGAAATTATAGTTCAGTCAGAACCCCTGTAGTTAGAAGTTGCCTGTTATTTCCTTCTGCAGTCATTTTTATATTTGTCGTCATTGACTTCATTCTGGGATCTTCCAATGCATTTACGAAAAAATTGCCTAAACTTACACCATCAAATCTCCAGTCGGGCCTCCTTTTTGCTGCTATGTTTATAATCACTATAAATAAAAGGGTACTTTCTATTCAAATGCTGCTCTCACATTTTTTTTTCCAGAAACTCAAAAGCCAACTGCTCTCTTTCATTTTTGTGTCTTTAACACGCTGCACACACAGACAGCATGAAAAACACCAACTTATGCACCATATCGATGCGACTGTTTGACAGAATAAAACCAAGTTAAAAAGTAAAAGAGACAGATGGTGATGCAGATCTAATGATGGATTCACTCTCTACTGGCCGACTGAGAGGTCTGGACACACATCACACACACACACACACACACACACACACACACACACACACACACACACACACACACACACACACACACACACACAGCTCCTCCTCAGAGTGGTCAGGCATGAATAGCAGCCTTATCCATGCCCCAGTATAATAGGGCCTGTGGGAAATGATTCACTCTTCTGTTTATGTGTGTCTTGTTTTCCACAATTTATTGAGTCACAGTAGAAAACACATGATTATGTGTGTGTTGGTAAGCAGAGGGTACCTGTGCAAACTTCCTTGTAGGTGGGGTTAGATGTGTAACCCCCAGAATAGCCCACTTGGGTAGAATAAACTCCTTTTTGCCTCCAAAACTTCCTCTCTGCACCCCAGAAGCAGCCCATACCTTCGAGGGGAAAAAATAAATAAATAAATAAAACAAATAAAACAAATAACAGCAGTCTTTAACAACCAATCCAATTTAACAAGACAGTAAAGACCAGGTCACACCATGCATCACATCTGTGGGAGTATTTACTGACTTGAGTCCCTCATTACCTTCTGTTGGCAGAGAAAACTCACAAAGATTCAGATGTTTGACTTTGATGTGAGCATTTACATGAAGAATAAAGGCAGACAAATACAGAAAATGAGATGCCGTTTGACTGGGAGTCGAGTTTGTACGGTGGATGGTAAATTACTTATTTTCTTCTTTCTACATTTGTTTCTTTTAATTGTTTTTTCATGTGTCATGTAATACGGTTGGAGATCCATTTAGTGTAGTCAATAGAAAATCATAAATCTCATGACGTGGATTTGATAGGAACTGTTTGCGTGCTTTAGACCAAACTGTGGATGATGAACACAAACAAAAAGAAATACAGAAATCAGAAATAAACTGCAGGTTACATGCATAACCCCGGTTCTCAGACTTTTATAGTAAACCCATATTTACAGAGTCTTATATCCACAGCTAAAAACTACAAACTTTATTTTACTTGCATAACTCCAGTTTTCAGATTAGCATGATACGACGTCTCACTATGGAAGAGACATCCACTGTGTAGAAATGGACAAAAGTGAGGGGTGAAAAACAGCTTTTTCTGAATGTGGAAAGAAAGACACATTCAAGTAACTTTGAATACGGCATGATTGTATGTGCCTTAGTATTTCAAAAATTGCAACTAGGATTTTACCCCACAACCATCTCCAGGGTTTACAGAGAATGAGCTGAAAATAGGAGAATACCTAGAAAATATCCGTCCAGTTCTCTAGATAAAAATATCTTCTTGATGCCAGAGATCAGAGGAGAATAGTCAGATTGCTTTGAGCTGATCGAAGGGAACGGTAAGTACAATAATCCAGTAGGATCTGGTGGAACCATCATCATGGATTTGTGGCCAACAAATCTACAGAAATTGTGTAACGTGTTCGTGTCAATATGGATCAAATGAGGAAAACTTCCAGCTCCTTGTTGAATCTGTGCAATGAAGCAAATCTGGTACTAGCAACATGAAACAGTATAATTTATATATGTATGCATGTGTTTTATTTTTATTTGCAATGCTAATTTTGTAGGCTAACCTTATATATGTTTTGTCTTATTCTGGAAGGTGAATTACACAAATTATAAGAGAAGAGAAGCAGAGTGTTTGCAGCTATAGGTCTAAAAACAACAGTGCAAGAAGAATAACTACAAAAATTGAATCTGGTGTTATATAGCTAACTTAAATTTCACAGATATATCCAGGAATGGTAAGGATGCAGCAACTAACCCCGTGATGAAATATATTCAGATTAAAAATGCAAAAATCTGGGCGTAACATACAAGCCTATGGCTGTGAGTTTTAAAAGCAAGCCTGGTTCATAACTGGAGTTTATTTTTCAGCATGTTTTCAATTAATTTTCAGCATTACATTGGGTGACTAGTCTAATATTACATGTAGAGAAGAAGTAGGTAGCTAATGCTTCATTTATGCTTAAGTTCATGTGAGTCAACGTGACCATCAATAGGAAGCCCTCCACTTTCTGTTTGTATGTGTACATGACTATATTTTCCCCTTTTTGTGGCTTGTGCATGTACAAGAAATACTGAAGTTAACAAGGCAGTAAAGACTGAAATTGAAATCACTGAAATTACAATTACAATAAGCTGCAATGCAGGTTTTAGGTCATATCAGCATTTAAGCTAAACTGCATCAATTTCCTTGTATGTGTTTGGAGACACTTACCAAACATGGCCATCTCTGTTCCCTCTGGAAAAGGTGGAACAGTCCTGTTTCCATTCACATCATGTTTTTCTGCAGGAGCAAGTGACAAAGAAAGAGAAGGTATGAGAATTAAAAGATAAGAACCAAACGGCTGAAAACCGGCTCTATTCTCTGCTTTAGTTATGTTGTTATCTGCAGTGTGGTCATTGTTTACAGACACTGAGAGGATTTATTCATTAGATTTGCACCACTGGTACATGTTTCCCAACATGTTAATGTCTTCCCGAATCCAGTATAGGAGCAAAGACCACTCTGCATATGCCAAATCAGACTTTATCTGTAAATGTAATTAATATTCATGCCAGTATCATTTTAAAATAGCTGTTAAACAGTTTTTATTGTAGCCAGCTATCATCGGGGAATTTCTTTCCAAACGTACAGCACAATTTCAATAAAAAACATGCTTTTAACAAGACTGCACCACCAAAATACACAAGATGTAGTACACACACA
This sequence comes from Rhamphochromis longiceps, assembly GCF_057381845.1. Taxonomy (NCBI): domain Eukaryota; kingdom Metazoa; phylum Chordata; class Actinopteri; order Cichliformes; family Cichlidae; genus Rhamphochromis; species Rhamphochromis longiceps. The sequence goes on from NC_140571.1 coordinate 21,626,151, forward strand.
CACACACACACACACACACACACACACACACACACACACTGAGTGACCCACTTAGACAGTGGCGAACAGATCTACATAATTTCATAGCAGCTGCATTCACTCCAATCAGCACAGAGCCAGAGGTGCACAAGGACCCATTTGAGGCCACCCAGCCACCTGGCTGGGCTAACACACATTAGCATTAGCATGCTGGAGGCTGCATGTGTGTGTGTGTGTGTGTACAGATGGCTTGCTGTACAATGCTGTGGGGGAGGGAAATGGATTAAATTAAATGTGATGATGGAGGAGAATGAGAATAAACGTAACATCTGGATCCCCCCTTCTTACACCCTCCCCCGTTTTCACAAAAACACGCAAACATACATGCACACACACACACACACACACACACACACACACACACACACACACACACACACACACACACAGTCTTCACGCGTGATCACATAATTGACATGAGGGGCAGCATGCCTATAGACAAAAGCAGCCAGATGGACTGCCAACCAATCAGCAATGCGTGCGCACACACATCAGAAAATGATTTTTGATTATCAGTTTTTACATTTTGCACTTGGTGTTCTCAGATTTTTTTTTTCTTTTCATTTTGTACAAACACAAAAAGACACACTTTATCACAATCTGAGCGAATGAGTCGTCCTTGTTTGTCTGATTACATGAGCAGCTTTTCATCCTGTGTCAGCCCAACAAAAATCTTCAGACACTTTCTCATCTTCCTCTGGATTCTATTCTCTTATATATGTTTTGTCTTATTCTTCTGGAGGAAGGTTTGGAGCTGCAGCCATCTCCTGCCCTGACTGGGAGTTTGGAAATGACTGCACCTCCTTGCCTTTACTCCCTTTACTATCCTACTGTTCGATTAGTATCCCATTGCACAATATCCCTGTTGTTCCTAATGTCCAACTGTGCACAAAATTTGCAATTGATACAAGCTGAAAAAGCTGCTGTGTGTACAGTGACATAATTATTTGTTCAAATGTTTAAATATGATGTAAAGTGAATGTATAATAAAGAATAAAGCGAATAAACTATTTTTTTGGATATTTTCTATGTATTTCACAAATCAAATCCAAATTGATCCGATTTAATTACCAACCTTAGAATATTGACAAAAAAAAGAATTTTCTAAATTTGAATGGTTGACTATAATATATATATAGTCAAGCAATCTTATAGATTTTCTTGCATATATCCACATTTCTATCCTCTGCTATAGCCACAAGCTGTGGGTAATGACTGCAAGCATCAGCCTGCAGATGCGAGTGGTGAAAATGAGCTTTCTCTGAAGGGTGCCTCGGCTCAGAAAGGGTGAGGCGCACAGTCAGTTGGGAAGGGCTCAGAGTAGAACTGCTACGGTAATTATTAGAGGTGGTTCAGGCTTCTGAATATGATGCCGCCTTGGTGAGGTGTTTCAGACATGAACAACTGGAAGGAGAGCCCAGGACACTCAGCTGACCTGGCACCGCCTCATTTTCCTCACAGAAGACCTGAAGGTGGTATCTGGGGAGAGGGAGGGCTGGGCATGTCTGCGTTGACTTCAACCTCCACCACCCCTAACCCAGATGAGGAGCAGAAAATGAATAAATGGATAGATGGATATCAGGATGGCTCAGAATGGCTCTTTGGGTGTGTCTACAAAATTATATTACACTACAGTGAAGGCAGCAAGACTGTATTATATTATCTTCACTAATATCTGTATATTTTTTGTCATTATTGGAAAAATAGATGATGATGATGGATGATGGATGCCTGACTTAATAAAAGCCCGATTATCAAAACTGCTTAAAAAATAATTTCCTTTGGGCTCTCACTAAAACCTTTTTGGAAGATGTGTAAATTCCCATTGTGAAGGAAAAACCCTAAATATACAGCATTTTGCCCTGCAGGAACCCAAACGTTGTCTGTTGGCTAATCCACAGTGTAATCCAGTGTGCTGATTCTGGGTGCCTTCTTCTGTCTTAATTGGACAGATGCTGAGAGATTTTTCATCTGAGATGCCCCAGTTTCCAGACACCGGAAAACTGGATTTAAACTCTAGAATAAACGCTGGTAACGGAATGATTTTTGGCACAAAACCAAGGGAGTTGAAAGTCATAAAAATCATCACAAATGAAGCTTTAATCCAAAAAGCATCAACCTTCAACAACCTGCAAATCCCTGTGATTTCAAATGGAAATTTAAGATCCTGCACCTTAATACTGGTACACATTCAGCATCCCCTTTCCTCCTCCTCCCACATTATCCTGTGTGTGTGTGTGTGTGTGTGTGTGTGTGTGTGTGTGTGTGTGTGTGTGTGTGTGTGTGTGTGTGAGAGAGAGAGAGAGTGTTAGTAATGGCTGCCTTCAGGGACCAGCAAAGGCATGTTCATTACTGGCTACACACAAGCACACACAGATACATGCGCGTGTGTGTGTGTATCGCACACGCATGCCATACACACACACAGACAGACACACACACACACCAAGACACTGAAAGATAAACAATTTCAATGTAAATGTCAGTGGGAAAGACAATAAATTCAGACAGAATACTAATGAGAGTAAAAGCTCACTGTGTGTGTGTGTGTGTGTGTGTGTGTGTGTGTGTGTGTGTGTGTGTGTGTGTGTGTGTGTGTGTGTGTGTGTGTGTGTGTGTGTGTGCGTGTGTTTGTTTGCGTGTTATAGAAAAAGAAAGATAAAGAAAAAACAAAGCTCTGAAATGTAAACACCTTTCTTAGTAACAGCTGTTGCAAACACACACGCACACACACACACGCACACACACACACGCGCGCACACAACCACACATGCACCAGCCCATTTGTTTCTTGAAAGATTTGAACAAGAGCAGATAATAATGTGTACCAATAAGTTTGCAGGATATATTTAAACTCAGATGAGATAGAAAAAAAATCCGTTATTTATTATAAAATTGCACTACAGCTTTTATAATTTCACTGCACAATATTTGTTGTTTGGCCTGAGCTCTGCAAAAGGACTGACTTGAGTTTTCACAAAATCGGTGCAGCAATTCTGCTCATTTTAAAAAATGTATTCTGCAGTGACAAATCAATTGCACACTGCTATTTAAGCTGCTTTTTTCCACACATTTCCCAGGCAGGGCTGATTTTTAATGCTCACAAGGTTCATGTTTTAGTTCAAATGACACCCAGATACAGTAACTGCGCACACTTCAAAGTATTGTTGAAATTATGCTCACTGGTTTGCTTTCCTGCTTCTGCATGCTGCACTTCAGAACCTGAAACAAAGCCCCACACCCTACAATTTCCATCAATCCTTACCAATAAAAATAGAGCCAAGTTGCCACCAAGTTCGTCAACAAATTCCTGTTTTTTAATGCCAAAAATATATCCATTCAACTCAGATTGACTTCACATTTTTCCTCTCTTCATCTTTGCCCCACTTGCAGTAGATCCAAGCCACAAATGGGACCTGTCTCCTAGTTTCAAATCCACTGGTACCGACCATCCAAGAAGTTTGTGCTTTAGTTCTCATGGGTGAAGTTGCAGCATTGTTACCAAACACTAATTAGCAGATGTGTGTCTGTGTATCTATTCAGATTAGTCAGCTAAGAACGACGGCTGTTGTTAGCTGATAAATTACCAATCCATTGTCTCATCCAAATATGTTAATATCTGGCTCAAAAAACTAATATGATAGCAGTCAAAACACAGAGGCTTCAAAATGAGGTTACAGTGGCTACACCCACCTTATATATGTAGAATCTTTAGAAATATAAAGTACCAATAGAGTAACTACATCAGTTAGTCTATTGTTTTTAATTAAAATAATTCAGGAACCATAGTTTACCCTACAATACCTGCTCTGCAGCCTTTAAAAATATTTATTATTTCTTTCAATGTAACCTTTATGATCTTGTGAGTTTAGAGCTTTACCACAGCATTTATAATACCGCAATTTATGTTTAAGATATTAATGTGTATAATATTCCCAGTCCCACACAATAATACAAATCATTTGACATGCCAGAATTAAATTCCTCTTCTACTTAGTGCCAGCCATGCCATTTCAATTCCAGATTTAATATGAAATCATCTCAGAATGCAACAGCGTGAAAAACAAATGAAAAGGAATGAAATCTGGATCGCCCCCCCAACAATTTCCTTTCTAAACTTACAGGACTGCGGGGACACTCAAAGTGAAACATGCTTCCTGATTTAATTGTTGTTTGTGCTGTAGACTGTTTAGAGATGAAGAGCTAAAAACTAAGGCAAGGGACATTCCCCCCTGTTTCCACCAGCCAATCGCACCCTGGGCGTATCTGTCGGGACTGAAAAAGAAAACATAATAAGAAACTGCCTTAAGTGTGCATTTTTTGTAATGGTTATCAGAGGGCAAGAAAACGTATAGTCCTATGGAAGTCTACAGACTGACCTCAGCAAAGACTTTCCTGCTGGGTTTATGGTCACAGTCAGTAATTTCATACTGAAACACTGAATTTATTTTAATTTTTTCTCAATGTAAGTATCAGAAAGGAGGATTATCCCAGATATGTTCATTGGCTAACCACTTCTGACTGACCAGTCTGACCGCTTGTCACATTCAGTTTCATAACACCAGGACAGTGATGGCTTCAAAACGAGACTTCAAAAACTAGTGGGTGACCTCACAATGGCAATTTTCATACTGTTACTGGAATCAGTATACTGGTGTGTATAATCACAGGTGCGTGCACCAAGGAAGAGCTCATCAATGCTGTGGTGCCCAATATGTGTTCATGTATTGCATTTAAAAAGTCAAGCAACAAGCAGTAGCAGACATATTATGGGACTAAAAACACACAGACTATTTTCATTCTCATGCTTGCCTGACTTTGCGCGCTGATTTAAAGAAGACAAAACAGACTGCAGATTGTTTCTGCTCCGCATCTTGTTTCTGTGTTTATTCAAGACAGTTTCTGACTGTTTGCACTAATTTTCTTTTATTTAGTGGTAAAGAGCAGCGAAAGAGGTTAGAAAGCACTTCAGGGCCCTTCACATCAGAGACCCACTTCATTTTAGGTTTTGTGTGTGTGTGTGTGTGTGTGTGTGTGTGTGTGTGTGTGTGTGTGTGTGTGTGTGTGTGTGTGTGTGTGTGTGTGACTAACCAGCCTGCCTCCCGGTCTCTTCTCCCGCTCCCTAAATCCTGTCACAATAATAAGCCTGATCTCAGGACAGGCGTTTATCCATGGTGACATCTGTGGCACACACGTTCACACTCTCCATTAGTGCTGCTCTATTTCAGCTCAGGCCTACGTGTGTGTGTGTGAGTGAAGGCAGCCAGAATCAGCCAATCAGCACTCAGTACATTCCAGTTTATCTCCATGGCCTTTCATCACGCCCTTCATCGCTTTTTAATTTTCTGTAGTGCAGCCACAGATAACAAAAGAGAAACTGATAAAATAAGAAAGAAAAGAGTTAAATAAACTGATCAGCACTGAATTTATTGTTGTGTAATGAGGCTATACTGCGTCATTAAAAGATAGTCACCTCAATCCTATGAATCTGCATGATTTCCATCAGCCTATTCTGTAGAAAATGATGTGACTTTCAATAAATTTCTGCCGATCCGAGATAAACGAGAGCAGAAAATCTCTTACGTCACCCTGCACACAGAGCTGACAAAGTGCTGAGTCAGGCTCTTGCGTCATTGTCTTATATTTTGTAGCTATTTCATCTCCCTTTTTCCTTTACTTGGTTTTCTTTCACTGTTCATCAGCAGCACAATAAAAACCATTATGCTTGAAGGAAGAGCAAACTCCATGTAAACTGAAAGGATTAAAACTTTCCTTGTGTTAATTGAAAGCACGGGAAAAATTAAGACGCAAAATAACACCCAACAAACTTGTCAGATGTTTGTTGGGTGCAAACTTTTTCCAATCAACCACTCAAATCTGTGAGAAACATCCAGTCAAACTTCCCAGACTTAAGACTAGTAGCAAACAACAAAGGAAAAAAAAACTTCTGATCTATGAGATACAGACGTGGAGGTAAAATAGTTCAAGAAGATTCTTGACTCGATGCTGCCTAAAGCTGAGAAGTTGAATTCTCTCAGGATCTTACTGAGGGATCCTGGGATGGAAAGGTGGAGCATGAGTTGGACTGGTTAAAAGAGCTATGCCAAAATCACAGTGTGGGTAACACAGCACAGTTCTCAATTTTAGTAGTTGCCATTAATGGTTAAACAAGCGGAAAGCAGTCAGTAAACAGTAAAGTGCCAAAAACTCTAATGGCCACTTGAGGCTGGCTCCAACAGAGAATCAATCCCAAATCACATGTTAAAATGTCCAAATTAACAGGAAAAACAAACATGTTTACAGCCTGATACAAAATAGTTTTGGTTTATAAGCGTAGTTTTACTCTTCATAGCAACCGAATGTTCTTTTAGAACTCGTCCATGTGAATGGTAGAGTTAGGGGCGTGGCTACTCTGACTAACAGGTATGCAGATGCAGGCAGCTGGAGCCAATCAGCATCTGCTGGGCCTCACCTCTGCTAATCCAAGTGCATCAACTGGACCTTTGCCATGGAGCATGTAATCATCTGACAATTAATTTGAGTTTCCTATGTGTGCCTATCTACCGAATTTTTCGGACGATAAGGCGCCCTGGATTATAAGGCGCACTGTCGATGAACGGGTCTGTTTTCATACATATGGCGCACCGGATTATAAGGCGCATTAAGCAAAACAAAACAGTCAGATAAGTCACACTTTACTCAACTCATTCTTCTTGCTTCCTCCACTTCGGTACCATTGATTCATTAATGCTGAATTCTCTCGTAGCTGCTCTATTCCCATGTTGTTGCAGTACATTAATGACTAACCTCGTATTGTGGATGGATTATCTCAGTTGTTCTCCTGGCTGAAGTTTTGGTCCATTTACAGCATCCTGCCATGCGACTGCAATTGTTCCTAACCACTCAACCCCCTGAGCCACAGTCGCCCCACGTATGTATACGTAGCACATCATTATATTGCCCAGAGGTCGGCAACCTGCGGCTCGGGAGCCCCATGCGGCTCTTTAGTCCTTGTAGTGCGGCTCCGCGTGGTTTGGGAAAATAAATTAGAAGTATTTAGCTGAAGTGTATTTTATCTATGTTAGTTCTTTTTTAACTTGTAGTTCTAAATTGGAAGATTGTTGTGATATTGAAATATAAAAATAAAATTATATTCTATTATTTTTTTCACTCAAAATAAGCGTCACACTCGCGGAAGCCGGTGTACCCTCCGAAACGCTGTGCATTTATCGAGACTTTCAACCCCAGGTAGGCCAATTATGGATCTTTGTATCCACATTATGTCAGCAGCTATTTTCAACCGTGAGCTATGTTAAAAACAAACACCGCTCACGCCTCACAGATGACAGCTTACAGTCCTGCGTAAAGATGAAAGTGACTTCGTACAGCCCTGATTTGCAGACGCTGTGCGCAAAGGTTCAGGAGCAGAAGTCCCATTGTAAACACGGCAGACCCGACGATGTTTGCACGAACAAGCTTTTCACACACAGTTGCTGTACGCATACAGCCGGCTGTAGCTTTGCAGCTCACAGCCCGACACACGCCAACACAACAGCAGAGAGAGCACAGACGTAAAGGCGGCGAGCCGTGATTGCGGGTGTCGCTCAGGTGCGTCCGCCTCCCCTGCAGCGGCGCTGCAGACCACGCCAGGTCTGGTCAGGTAAAATACATATTTAGGCAGAATTTTGCAAATATCTATCTTTCTTTTTTTAGCAGCATAGTGCTTTTTTTCCAATTATTTTTTAAAAGCCAGGCCAAGGCTCCAAAAGCCCAAAGGCAATATAAGGGTGGCGGCTCACAACAGTTGTTGTTTGCTACATGGATCATTTTAGTTCAGCTGGGTGTCTTTCCGTTTGTTATATTTCGTTCAAAATGTGTTAATTACATAAATAAAATATAATTTTCTCTGTAGCACTTCATGGGTTTCATAAGCAACACACCTTAGTTGTTCACACAAAGCATAAAGATAAAAAACAATAATTACAGTGTTATCTTCATTTTAGATGTCAAAAAGTATTTGCAGCTCCCGGTGTTTTCTTTTGCGTGGAAACCGGGTCCAAATGGCTCTTTGGGTCTTAAAGGTTGCTGACCCCTGAGCTTGCCCAACTTCAGTAACCCTGCAAAAGTACAAAAGTTACTGATGTTTGGTTTTCTGTCTTCATTTATGTTGGAAGTGGTGGCAGAGCTGTATGTTTTAATTTTATCACAAATCACTCAGTCAGAACATGCTATATCATGCTTAGGTAACTAGCGAAACTAACTTCCTGCTAACTTCTAACTCCATTAAATTTAATAAATCTACCTACGGCAGATGAATGGTATCTCAAAATAATGTGACGAGACATGGCCTTCACTGGATCCATCTACTGTTCGTGAAGCCTCATCAGAAATGGCCTCCATGGAAGGGTGGCTGTTAAGAAGCCATTCTTAAGGAAAGGAAGAAAAGGCTGATGTGTGCCAAATTACACAAGTGGACAGATGTTTCAATGAATATCTGCATCAATGTCTGATTTTCTGCGCAAAATATAAAGAAATTAGGGGTAATTCAACACTTTAGACATTACTATATGTACAAAAATTCCCACATATGTTTGTGGTTCTACAGAAAAAGTCTAAAGATCACTAAAGTATGTCTTCTTCCATTTTAACCTGTCTGAAGAGTGTCTATGCAAAATGTCATGGTAGAAACTTCCAATTACTGCAGTTATTAGCATTTGTCATGTGGTCTTCTTTTTTGTATTTCCTCCAAAATTACTTTTCTCTTTAAAAATGCTGCTGTTTAAGAAATGATTAGTATCTATATCAGTAAAATTGTAGCTAGAAATATTGATAACGCATCAAATTGAAAAAAAATTGGTATCGCCCATCTCCATGAAGAACCCCGCCTCCTCCCCCCTGGAGCTCCCGACTTGACAGTGATAAATGAAGCACTGCAGCTAATGTCTAGCTTGGGGAGATTGGAGTCCACACACACACACACACACACACACACACACACACACACACACACACACACACACACACACACACACTCACAGTGAAAAGATTGCTTCTACTGCACTGCAATTAAATCTACAAAGTAACCTCCCCCCACCCTCGCCTCCTCTGATTGCCTGGTTTCTTCATCTTCCTCCTGCTCCCCCTTCCTTGCATCCTCTCTTTACCTCTCCCTCTTTCGCCCATATCTCTCTTTCCATTTATTTCTCCCTGCTAAAGGATTTCTCTCTCCCAATCTATCCGAGCCCCTCAATCAGCTGCTCTGATTGCCGTCATCATTTTTTATAACCGCCCATCATTACAAGCATCAGCGTTACCGTTATTGTTCTGCGGCTCGCAGACATACTGGACATGACAAGGAACCTGTACACTCACTTATTTTTAACACAAGGTTGTTGGAGTCCCCTGTGTATAATGGGGAAATATTACATTTTAGAGGGTAGAGTTTCCCCAGAAGATTATGTAGGCATTGAATTTGTCACGGTCCCAGGTTACAGTGTTGTGTTTATTGAGTTTTGGGTTCCTGTTTTGATTTGTTACTCATTCTTCTCTTTCTAATGTTCTCATTTTCTGGGTTCCTATGTGTCTTGCCTCTCTCTGTCTTCTCTGTGTGTCTGCTTGTTTATCCGCATGTGCTCTCCCATGTCTGTCGTCTTTATTAGTGTTGATCTTCATGCATCAGTTTAGTTTTTTCTCTACGTGACTTCCTGTCTTGTTTTTCTGGGCCTCGCTCTAGTTTCACTTCCTGTTATTTCATTCAGTCGGGATTACCTGCTCCACAATTCTTAATTTTATTTGTGTTTGTTTGCCTTTACCTCGTACTAATGTACGAGGTAAAGGCAAAGGAATAGGTAAAGGTAAAGGAATCACAGTGTTTTCCCTGCATCCTGTGTAAAGCCATCTGATTATGTTCTCTTTTCTCCTGGTTACTTCTGCTACTGGTGTCCCATTTTTGGGATTTTGGTTACAAGTTTCCCTTCTGAAGTTTAACACTGCTATCAGCTTTTTGTTCGTTTTGTCTGGACGAGTTCTCAATTCCCCCAAACCCAAGAGAACCAGCAATAAAGCAAATGTTTCGCTTGAAAAATTACAAATCAAGCTTCATATGGAGCAAATTTTCAAACCTGATGTGCAAATTAAAAATATCACAAGCTGATCTGATGTATCGATATCAAAAGTACAGCAATCCAAATTCTGACACTTTCTTTGTTGTATTTTTCTTTTATTTCAGGTGCTTAAAATGCTGCTTTCCTTTATTAACCAATGTTTCATTTATTACTTTAGTTATTTTATTACCATTAATAAATATTCAGGTTTTAACCAACATTTAACGGGGCTCGGCAATTAATTTAATTCTCATTTCAATTACTAATTTGCCTTTGTTACGTTTCGGTGTGTCAGTGTTTTGTTTTTGCATGTCTTATGTATTTCCTGCTTTACTTTGAAAGTCTGTGTTATCTTAGTGTGTTCAGTTTACATTTTCCCTGTCTCGTCAGTTCTAATTTGCCCCAGCTGTGTTTCCCTCCTGTGGTCCATTTCCTGATTGCTCCCTCTATGTATTTAAACCCTGTGTTTCAGTGTGTCATGTTCGTGATCTCCCCCGTGTTGTAAATAGTTTGGTGTTTTGTTGTAAATAAATAGTCTGTTGTAAATAGTTGTGAATGGGTTTGTCAATACTTTCGTCATGGGATATTTTCGTTTTGGGGATTTTGGTGGAGAGCCTTCGTGGTTTTATTTTCCTTATCTTTGTTTTTCTACGTTGCACCCCGGTTGCCTAGGCCGGGGTGTAACATATGGGGGCTCGTCCGGGATGTGCAGCTGGTGGGCTGCGTGTCCGTGTGTGCAGCTGGTGGGCTGCTCGTCTGTCTTCGCTGGAGGATCCGAGGGACCGCTCCAGCCTTCATCCGTCTCTGCTGGAGGGTCCGGGGGACCGCACCAGCCTTCGTCGTCTGCTGGAGGGTCCGTGGGACCGCTCCAGCCTCCATCAGCTTCGTCTGCCTTCATCCGCCTTCGCTGGGGGGAGGGTCCGTGGGACCGCCCCAGCCTTTGTCGTCGCTGGAGGGTCCGTGGGACCGCTCCAGCCTTCATCCGCCTTCGCTGGAGGGTCCGAGGGACCGCTCCAGCCTTCGTCGTCTGCTGGAGGGTCAGTGGGACCGCTCCAGCCTCCATCAGCTTCGTCTGCCTTCGTTTCAGCCTTCGTTTGTCTGAATCAAACTTTTCACTTGGGGTTACATGTTTGATTTTTGGGTAGGGGGAAATGTTACGTTTCGGTGTGTCAGTGTTTTGTTTTTGCATGTCTTATGTATTTCCTGCTTTACTTTGAAAGTCTGTGTTATCTTAGTGTGTTCAGTTTACATTTTCCCTGTCTCGTCAGTTCTAATTTGCCCCAGCTGTGTTTCCCTCCTGTGGTCCATTTCCTGATTGCTCCCTCTATGTATTTAAACCCTGTGTTTCAGTGTGTCATGTTCGCGATCTCCCCCGTGTTGTAAATAGTTTGGTGTTTTGTTGTAAATAAATAGTCTGTTGTAAATAGTTGTGAATGGGTTTGTCAATACTTTCGTCATGGGATATTTTCGTTTTGGGGATTTTGGTGGAGAGCCTTCGTGGTTTTATTTTCCTTATCTTTGTTTTTCTACGTTGCACCCCGGTTGCCTAGGCCGGGGTGTAACAGCCTTCTTTATTAAAACAAGATAATGGAGGGAAAAAATAATTATTATGCTGCATTTTGATTTGCAATGATTCCTTCATTTCACCTTTCAGCACATCCTTTTTTTTTCTTTTCTTTTACTGCTCCAAAAAGGTCGGCACTGACTCTCCACTGGACTGTGGCAGGTTTGGCTCAGTTCAGATTTATTTATGTGGTTCGTTTTTTTAGTTGATTTGTATTTAAAATTAAACGGCATCCACTAAATGAAAATGATGTCTTATAAATCATCACTTTTCCCAAAGTCTGAGTGACTGCGTTAAAATAACGTTTGGTTAGAAATGTTTGATTAATGCCATAATAGCCTCATTATTTGAATAACTGCAGGGTTTCTGTTAAAGTGGTCACCATAAATGTTTATGGTTTATAATGTGACAGTTATTCAGTTCAATTAAGTTAATTTGCATTAACTTTTTTCTTTAATTGCAACACCATAAACTAGAAATGGTCATCGGAAGTTTCTCTATTCGAGGTTCAAAAACAGTTAAAACTTCACATCTGTCACTGTAGGACAAAACAAGCATGTCCATCTTTACATATATGGATCAAAAGTGGTAACGTAATTGTAAAAAAAAAAAAGAGTTTAATGGGTTAATTGCACAAAATTAAATGTATGTGGTATATGCCAAACACACAACTCAATCAGCCCCAGCAAAACAATTTCTACACCTGAAGGTCTGTTTTCTGTTTTGCACTAATCTTCTTCTTCTTCTAGCCTCTGAATCAGTGGATTGACAGCTATGAGTGTAGTTAGAACGGGGGTGTGGGTTAATAAGCCTCCACAGGGCTCATATATGCGCGTGTGCACCTTCCTGACGGTTCGACTCGATCGATCGCTCAGAGCCATTAGTCTAGAGACAGTGTATGGTGCAGGGAAAGTTGAAGCACTTTGCACTGGTGGAGTGCTTAGTGTCTTCCAGACATCTTTATGTCATAGTAATGGTTCTTTGCATTCATACATGCTTTAAGTACATGCTTTGGAGAATTTTGACTGCTGGTTAGAGCAATAATACTAACATGTAGCACACAAAATTAGGCTTTAAATTATACTTTTTACTACAAGATGTAAAAAAGCTTGATTTAAATCAATACATTTATGATATACAGTTATAGCCTGACACAAGCCTGAATTGGATAAACAAAATAAGATGGATGGATGCTGATGATGTAGTGCATACATATTTTATCTTATAAAAAGTTATTTTATTTAATACTAAAACTATTCCTACACTACTGTAAGTACAGGCTGGGTTAAAGCTTTAGTATATCTTCATTTACTGATAAAAGATTGGTGTGTCTACTGCACAAAAGGGGATGTTTTGGGGATGGCTAGGATGGGAATGAGGGACAGCTCAGGTTGAGCAGTTTAGAGACAAAGTTAGAGAGGCAAGGCTGAGATGGTTTGGACATGTGCAGAGGAGGAATAGTGGATACGTTGGACAAGGATGCTGAACATGGAGTTGTCAGGCAGGAGAAAAGAGGAAGACCTCGAGGGAGGTTCACTGATGTAGTGAAAGAAGACGTGCAGTGTGTTGGTGTGACGGAGGAGGATGCTAGGGACAGGGTGAGACAGAGGCAGATGTGCTGCTGTGGCAACCCCAGAATAAACAGCCGAAAGAAGAAGATTTATTCGTAAACATAAGCTGCCGCGGTGATCCACAAACAAAATTTTAATGGAGATGGTTACTGTAAGAGGCATCTTCTTAGCTACATCTATATCTGCATCTTATATCAGTGTAAGGCCAAAAACATATGACATGAAAAAAATCCCGGATAACTAACAGTGTGCAAAGCTAAACAGAGTTCTAGTCTCACAACAAGCCGACATCAGCTCATGATTTCTACATATGGTCATCTGTTACAACATCAAGTTGAGTCAAGTTGAATCAAATTGAATCGATTTGTTTTTATATCAGCACATAAACCAACAGCAGGTGTTAGCCAAAGTGTTGTGCAGCTAAAAAACTAAAAGAATAATTAAATAATAAGGAACATTTTTAAAAAATGCTGGGATGGGAAAACCACAAATAAAACAACATAATAACTCTAGGTTAAAAGTCAAAGATGGGTGTCTATTCTACAAATATACCATTCCCACAGAGCGCAGGAGTACTATTCACAAACTCCTCAGTAGTCTTCCATAACTTGGCATATCAGAAGAAAATGGGCTTTTATGGGGGTGGGTCTTAAAGAGACGAGAGGCAGAATGGCCTGTTTATGACAGATAATGAAATTATAGGCTGGATAAAAGGGCAGTAAAAGTCTTTTTTTTTTAAATCCTACAACAATAAACAAGCAAATGAGCAATAAAAACTGACAGTGATACATTTTTACAACATTTCAACTATCTTTTGTTTTAAAGATAAAAAAGACAAAAGACATTACTAAACTATAAATACAGGTACTCACAATGCCAGCAAACGCTAACTTGTGTCAAATGAGGGGCTGCATTCGGCTTACAGAGAGTGGTGTGAAGAAACAAATTTACAAACGTGATATCTGCTATTCAAAGCCTCATTAGCACAATATCACATCAGACATTTACATCACACTCAAAAAAAAAATCCCTGGAAACATTTGCTGTCAGAGTTATTATTATAGCAAGTTGCAATAATAATTATTTACACCTACAAGCACACCTGGTAATTAAAAGACATCGACACACCAGCTGCTGTGTGTCTGAACACATCTGACATTAAATTCTTCATTAGTCTTTTTGTTACTATTTTCCATCTGTGTGTAGGTGGCGAGAGCGGAGCTAAGACATCTGAGATGAGTCAGGTAGGAGTAGTAATGTCCAGATAACACCATTAAAAAATATTTAGCTCTAGACTTCTGACCCCAAACACGAACATCCCAGTAGGGATTCGCTTTTTGGACAACATATTGCAGGGCTAAGGTTACTAGTGAAGGTAGAGCAGATAAAGAGCGGATAAACTGAAAAAGTTGAGGAAATGTTAATTAAAATAAATGCAAATATCAACTAGATTGATTAACCTCTAGACACTAGCTGTAAAGAAAAAACAAAGCCAATGCAGTGCCAAACAGTGCAGTTCCTCAAACGGCCTCATGGGCCTGTCTAAAACTCCCACATTAAAACGCTTCATAACTTCACAGCATTAAAAAGCATGTTTACAGACTGGTACAAAAATGTTTTGGTCTCTATGAATAATTTTCCCCCTTCATAAAAACTGTACAGGCTTCCTTTTGATTTATAAATTTTTTGAGGGATCTTATTGATCTAGGCTCCAAAAACTTGGCTTCAGGCAAAACTCCAATGTTTTCCATGTTTTATATGAAAGTATATGTACCTTTATAGTAGAGAGGTACATATACCTTTCTACTTGTATGTATGTATGTTTAAGAATTGTTTGGTGTTTATCATAAATGTTGTGTTCAGTGTGTAAGAATTTCAAATCATACGTGTGGTCAAAGTTTGGAAATATTCACAAATGTGCACGCTACTATGACAATTACAGTTAAATGTTGCTATTATATGTAGACAAGTTGTTTGTTTCAGTCGGAGCCAACAGCTCTGGCCTCTATGGACAGTATCCCCAACAGCTCTCATTCACTCATCAGCCTAATAATTTCTCAGTTATAGCCCAATGAGCATATCTGGGATAATCCTCCTTTCTAAATCTAAAGTTGTGTCCATGCTGGATGCAATTTGCTCGTTGCACATCACTTTGAAGCTGATGGCTGGTGGATTTTCCAGGCACTGGGCCATGTCAATCACAGGTACCCTTTACTCTCATTGGAAGTCACTTAAATCCCTTACCTGGAAGTTTAGAAAAGTTTATCTAAGATTCCTGCCTTCATAATGTTAAAAGTGGTTATGCCACCCATAGTCACTCAAAGTCGCAGGATACCCTTGAATTTCTGTCATCTCTGGTTGTCACATTGCTGCAATGTTCTGCTTTAGAATGTCAAAATTCTAATTTAAGGTGCTGGCATGTTGGCTTTATTTTCTATGGGTCCAGATCATTCAGTTAGTTTATGGGGAATGGAATTTCCCTGTTTTTCTGTCTGTGTTGATCATGCACAGGTATGGCTGCTAACTGAGCTTCCTGATAAATGAGCACTTTCATTGGGATTTCTTAAATTATAAATTATTAAACCGTTTTATTTATCTGCAAGTATTTTATTTGCCTGATCAGCATTATTTAACTGATCAGCATAATAAGCTGCCTCTTAGGCAAGTTTTCCGTGGATGAACTCTACTTCCACGGTCATTGACTGCAGCTGTGAGCTCGGTGTAGCAGCACATAAATGAACCAGTTCTGGGCAGCTGGATGACGAATGCTAGCTGAAGTCCAAAATGGTGAAACTGGAGAACTTCCAACACTGCAGGATGAGACTGTCTCTGTGGACTGCCCCAAGAGCTAGCAAGCCAGCAAAACAACTGATGGGAAATTAAACATGGCGTGGCGGGAAGCACTGGGTAAGCAAGTTAGGAACAGTTAAACTTTCAAAATAAGAGCGAGGGGATTGCCAAATTTGTCATTTGTAAATCAAACACAGATGGTGCCATTCTTTCTAAGGGAGAAAGAAAAAATGCGAAATACACCTGTAGGGCCACACCTTTCAAAGTCTGTATGTAGATGAATGCAGATTAATGTGCAGATTTTACATTATTATATACATCTAAAACTAGGCAGATTTAAATAGCTGCAATTGGTAACTGTATTAATTGAGACCCATCTTTCTAAAGAAAATACCTGCAACCATCACTTTTTCTGGCCCTTTATGCTGAACCTTAGAAAGTCTGAGAGTTTAGGTGAAACAAACCACTAGTTAAAAACGACAAAGGAAATTTCTGAAAACTTAAAAATCATTATAAATTATTTCAGTCAAGGTTTAAGCTAACATTCCAAACAGTCCCAGGCTCCAGCTCGACTAATGTCACAATTTGATACTTTTCTTAGTCCTCTATCATAATAAAGCAAACATCTTTGACTTTTGACTTTTTAAAGTATTCTTGAAAAAAAAAAAGGTTTCCATGACTTTTATCACTATTGCAGTTTTGAACAAAGTCCCATAAGTATTCAAGTACTTATTTGAACCCATTATTTCTGATCCTACTACTAGGCACACCTGGTCAGACATGTTAACATGATTAAAAATAAAGTTATAGTCCTACTTAACATTGTAAATACATAGTTCTGTGTAAAGTCTGATTGGATTCACTGTTAACCATGCAAAAGCCAACCAAAAGATCTTGGTGGGTATTTTGGTCTTTTTCTTAGGCTTCTGGCCCTGTTTTGCCTGCTTTGTTTCCTCAAGCTTGATCATCAAACACATACCTGGCTGCTCTTTTTGTGTCTACTCCCTTAAGCATGAAACCTCTTCCCCCAAACAATTACTATTGGTCTATGACGTTTCAAAGCCCAAAAAGCATTGATACACAAACCTCTTGCGCTGCACACAGATGGCCTTCCTCTGGCTACTATGAGAGTCTCTGAAGTCCAGTATCTGGCCTTGTCCAGTTCACAGATGCTGTTTGGCGCTCCAAGAAATACGAATGCTTTATAAACTACTTTTTTAGCATTAAAATCACAGGTCGACCTTTTGAACATTGTAGTCACGCTACACTTTGTCTCCAAAACCTAATCGCGTCCAATTGGTCCAATGCGGAATTTCGTTTAAATAGAGAAAAGGGCTTGTTTGTTTCTGATTTCCATTGACCTCAAAGACGCTTCAGTCCGTTGAAAATACTTTTTCTCTCCCGTCTTTTTGAAGCCGATGCAAAGCTTGTCCCCATCCACCACCACCTTCACCACCACCATGCCTGGACGTTTCTTGATTTCCTCTGGCGCTGCATCTCTGAGCCAGACAGACAAAGGAAGGGAAGTCCTGCCAAGTCTCTCGACTGCAGGCATGGCTTTTTCCTTTCCTCTCTGCTCCCTCGCTCTTTCTTCGGCTCTCTCTCGATTGTGGCAGTGTTCCCGAGGAGCCTTGGCGATGCTCCAGCATGTCTGCCACTCCGTCTGAACCTTTCCATCCTACCCTCCATCCCAATCGTCCTTTCGCTGTGGACCCCCGCCCCGCTAACCCCTCCACTCCCACATCCTCCTTCCCCAGTCCAACCCCCTCCAGCCTAACCAAAACATTAAACACACTCCAAAAAACAAAACAAAAATTTACATTCAACTCATTTATAATCAGTCAAATATTTGATTCCGCATCTTTTTCTTTCTCTTCAACCCTTAAACCAAAACTCACTCAGTATTCCAAAAAACTGTTGTCGCCCAACAACCTTTACACTTACCACTAAAAGGAAGTGACCGCGTGTGTCTCTGACTGTGTGTGTGAGTATATGTGTATCTCAGGTCTTTTGTTTAGTGCCAGTGCAGATCTATTCATCATGTGCCAAGACTCTGTGCCCTCACTTGTAGTGAAGAGGGGGCAGGTTGGTGCCAAGTGCCCTGACTGCCAGCTTAGTGCTGCTGTCGGTCTGTTTATGCTCACAGAAAGCTCTCTATCTCACACACACACACACACACACACACACACACACACACACACACACACACGTATAAGCACAGTTTTCTTTGAGCCATTTACAAGCAGGAGTGGCAAATATATTTGTAAAGAGGGAACAAAATAAACAGATGTATGGAATATTAAAAGCAAGTGCTAATATGTATAAAATTAAGCTGATATTATCTGATGCTTAATCGGAATATATCTCCCCTTAATATCCTCAAAGTATAGTTGAGCAACATTATTGTCTTATGGTTTATTGTATGAAATATTAAAACGTTTTAAAATTCTACAACATTATTCGGAGGAAATTGTGACATAAAATGCACCTTTTTTTATATACATGAACATGTAACATTCTGTTACATGATATCTAATTTTGCTGTAATTCTATAAAATTATACCTGAATTTTACATACACTACATACATTATTTAAATAGTTTTCTTAGATAAACCTTGCTAGTAGCAGGTTTGACCCCCTTTTCCTTCAGAACTGCCTTAATTCGCCATGTTAAAGATTCAGCAAGGTGCTGGAAAAATTCCTCAGAGATTCTGGTCCATATTGACATCACAGCATCACACTGTTGCTGCAGATTTGTCAACAGGACATCCATGATATGAACAACCTTTTCTACCACATCGCAAAGGTGTTCTATTGAATTGGCATAGCACGTTATCCTTCTGGAAACAAGCATCGGAAGATGGTACATTGTGGTCATAAAGGTGTGGACACAGTCAGCTACAATACTCAGCTAATTGGTACTAAGGGGCCAAAAGTGTGCACAACGCTATCATACAGTACCACCGTCAACAGCCTGAACCAAGGCTTTCACATAGTTTACGACAATTTCTGACCCTACCATCTGAATTTTGCAGCAGAAATGGAGACTCATCATACAAGCCAACGTTTTTACAATATTCTATTGTCCAACTTTGGTGAGCTTGTACTAACTGCAGCCTTAGCATCTTGTTGCTGTAGCACTTGTGTTTCAAGGTTCAACATCTTGTGTTTACATAGATCAGGGGTGTCCAACTCCAGGCCCCAAGGACCGGTGTCCTGCAGGTTTTAGATGCGTCCTTGATCCAACACAGCTGAACCTCCAGGACACTGGCCTTTGAGGCCTGGAGTTGGACACTCCTGACAGGAATATTCTTCTGCATATCTTTGATGTAACTAGTAGTTGTTTGATTTACTCTTGGCTTACTATCAGCTTGACCCAGTTTGGCCATTTTCTGACCATTCTCTGTAAACTCTGCAGGCGGTTATGTAGGAAAATCCCAGCAGATCAGCAATTTCTGAAATACTCTGCACAACATCGGCACATTCAAAATCACTCAAATCTCATTTTCACCAACAATATGTAACTATCAAAGGGATTCCCAACATTTCTAACTTAATCATTTTTAAACATGCAAATATCAGAAAATATTTTGAGAATTAAATTGATTATACTGATACTAACAAGTTATCCAAGTTAAGTTGTACCCCAGCTCTTGCAAAATGACAGCTGAAACAGGCAAATGCATCCACAACACTGAATTTGGGCAAATGGTTGGAAAAATTGATGGATGGGTGAATTTTATAACACAATGGATTCAAACTTAAACCAAATATATTGCATAATGTTTAACTGCTGCAACTATCAAAATGCAGTTTTGCTGCAAACTGAATGCAATGTTTGGTTAGTCACTAATAAAGCATCATATTTTATATGTACTGTACTTAAAATTTGAGGAGCTGTTATCAGTTTAAGCAGTGGTTTATAATCTTTGGACCTTGTCAGATTAAAAATCACTTTTTACTTTTGATCCCGTTTAATCTTTCACATATCTGTGGGGCATTTCCACTCTAACTTTTTCAGAATTCAGAATTCAGAGAAAACAAATATCTAATTCTTTGCGAAATACAAACAATCGGAGGATAAAATTACAATATGTAAAATTATGACACTTTTTCCATTTTATTCACTTTCTATTGGTCTGATCTATCTTTAGATTTATCTACCGATGCTTAACTAATCATTAACCAGGTAAAGGCACAGCAAGCTGCAACTGTTAAATATTGTTTACTTTACAAACAATAACTTCACAATGTAATAATAAATCAAGCTTTTTTTTCCTGGCTCAAAATGGGCCTATGAAGCATGACTCTGCACATAAGCATGGTTTACCCGCATACAGTAAAAGTGTTATAAAGCAATATAAAGATATCTTTTGTGATTTCTGCCCATAATTACATGAAAATCTCGATTTTTCCATCACAAGGTTAAATTCTCACACATATTTTTCCTTTTTTAAATTTTACTTCTAATACTTCAGCATTTAAGTTTCCTTATTAGGTGCTGAAATTTAACCTGTGACTGAATATGTTTACATTCATACATTGGTATTAAATAAGTGAATTATTTACAGACCTCTACATTTGCGGATATTCGTTTTTTCCTCTACCACTGTTAAGAGACTGGGACGCGCATGCGCAGTAAAAGCATACTTTAACTGGGTAGTAGCAGGTGTAGCATCGGATAAATTTGCGATTGTTTAACTTAATTACATTCTTATAACTGAAGCTGCTTTCTTCGTGAATGGATGGAAACACCTGGGAAGTAACCCACAGACCATTGTAACACTAAACAAACCAGCAAACAGCTCGTTTCATTTCGCTACATAACGCGGATATGTAGTAAAGTTATATCACAGGGCTAACTTAAGCTAGCCTGCTGAAGCTAACCGGGTCCACTCTTACCAGAGACTTTCATACTCTCAGTCCGGCCGGGCAACGCTGTCTCTGGGGTCGGCATCTGTGCTTTGGAGGCCATATCTCCCATCCGAATGTTGACAAAGTGACGCCAAACGAAAAGGATCCTGGATGGAGAGACCATTGACCCTCAGCACCTCTCACACCCTGCTGCTGCTGTACTAGCTAGCCTTACCTAACAGACACATGGGTTTGCGTAACTGTAAGTGTCGCCCCTTACACAATGATGACTGTAAACAAAACACATTTTGAAAATGTTTTATTGCACACTTACAAAATAACATAGTGCATTTCCTCATTGAAGACAAAGTACACATTTTGCCACACACGATGCAGAAAGTGAAAGTTAACTACAAAAGTTTTTCATTGTTTTTATTTGTATTTTCTTGTAAATAACTGGGACCACAATAAAGACGAATTCACCTGCTGGGTTTGTTTTTCATTTCGTCTTGTTTCTGTGAACACTGATGAGCTTTATATTCACCAGTGGCTAAGTTAACATAAAAATTCCTATTATTTTGAATGGAGTTCAGTCGTAGTCTCTCAGATGTGAGCTGGTTTGTAGTTTTATATGACTGGTGCTCCGTCGCTGTTAAATACTAATATGAGAGATTTATGTATAAAGCTGGGGAATTCTTCTGTCACAGGAGCCAATCCACAAAAGTGTAACAAAACAACTTCAATAAGGAAGAACCACTGAAAAAATAAACACAACATGACAAAAATAGCTCAGCAAGTTTAAAGAAAATGGTACAATCAGAGATTTTTTAAATAAAAGTTCAAATATAATACAATAAGTGGCTTAAGTAAAAACAAATGCATTGAGACAGCCTCCACACTGAGCTGTTAGCTGTTATTTACTGATTCCACTCAGTTAAACTGGCCATCTGTCATTTTACCTAAACCTCTGTGTCAGTTTGAACTCATCAACACCAAACTGTCGAAAGAAACATTTGTCTTTCACACCATTAAAAGCAATGTTACTTAGTCTGTTTGGAGTTTGAGTTCCCTGTGGGTTTCAAAGATCTTTTTCTTCTTCTTTCAGCTGTTTCCTTTAGTCACTACAGCTGATCATCTCAGTCCATCTCACCCTGTTCCTACCTCCTCCTCTGTCACACCAATTCTCTGCATGTCCTCCTTCACTACATCCGTCAATCTCCCCTGTGGTTTTCCTCCTTCCTGGAAGCTTCATAATCAACTTCCTTTGGCAAATATATCCACAATGCCTTGTCTCCAAAACGTCTCAGCCTTGCATCTCTAACGTTGTGTCTAAACTTGTTTTTTTGCTGTTGTTTTGGCCTTGGAGACCCTGATGTCTGTTTGGTTCTGTATATTTTTTCTAGCTAACTTTAATACTGTACATTAATTAAATAAATGCTTTGTTGCTCATTCAGCAAGCTGATTCTAAGACTTGTGGTTTGTCCTCCCTAGACTTTTAGGTGAGGGGCAGTAGCACCCTATGGCAGGTACCCCTCTTGTGGGACAGATGGGATAGACCTCAGGTCCCCTTCATCGCCATGGTGGACAAATGGTTTAGAAAACTAAGAGACACATGATCAAATATGACTTATTTAATACATCTACATAAATACCATGACCCTGAAATTTACCTGAAGCTGTTCATAATGTAGATTTATGTCTACAGTAGACTAGAAGACTTTAAAATGACTTTTACAAAACTAATGTCTGACACTGTCTCATATCTAAAGGCAATCTGTCATAAGTCAGGGTTTTTAGTTATAGACTGTAAAGGCTTCTTTAAACCCACCAAAGCTTTTTGCAGACAGACTATGTCAACATTAACTGCCCTTTAAACAACAGCATCTCATTTGTACATTTGTCAAATACGAATTAAGCTCTGTCTCAAATTATGCATTTTAATACTTTTCTCACTGTTTTGTGAGCATAAGTGTTCACACTATTACAAAAGTATATACAACTACACAAACCCCAGTGGTGTACTCAGGAGGGTCAGAAAGTAGTCAGTAGAACACTTTTGTTCGATGTTATAATCACAAAGCACCTGAGGCAGTAAAGTTTTTCTCAGCTATTCAGGGACAGTTTTTTCATGCCAGTTAAATTACAACATACATTAATATGTAGATATAACGTACAGTAAGACAGCACTCTGAACTTTGTGCCAATGCTTTGGGGAAAAGGGTCCTTTCTTTACAAAGCTAGATCCTGTGTGACGTGTTTCACCCTCCACCTTTGAAGAACTCCACGAAAACCGTCTTTATTGCCCAGTGCTGCACCTCCTGAGCATGAATGGTAGCGCATTTCTGCAGAAGCCAGAGGCTGATTAACAGGCCTGGTTTGGGGACTACATCATCATAGAGCCACATAAAACGTAGCTTTGGGTGTCCACATCCTTTAGGACACAAAAGCTAATTGTATTGTTAGTTAAAACTATCTGGATTAAATTAACAGTTTATGTTGAGGTGGAAGGGGGCTCATTTCACCCTGTGTGTTTGGTGACGCAGTGGTCCTCAGAGGAGGACGGAGCATCCATGAGTGGTGTACTCATTATATATTGAACATTTCAAAGACTGTGGATCTTACACTTTTACTGCTAATATGATATTATTTCCCATCATGTCGTCACCATTATAAGAAGAAAAACTGCTGATCAGTAAGGCAGAGGCAGCTTTTGTCACTGCTGGCCTAAGAAGAAAAGACGGTGCAGAAAGTGGACACGGCATGGAAAGAAAGCAGAGGGGGCACTTATTGGTTACTGGCAGTGGTCACGGGATTGAACTTCACTGGTTTTAATTAAAAGCTTGCCCTAAAAGAGCTCCAGCTGAGTTTTGTAACCATTTTACACTAAAGAAACAATGTGACAGGGGCGCCAAAACATTAGAAAAATACAGCCATTAAAACGAACATGCACACAATATTAAAATGGATACGTTTTATTCCATACCTTGAAAAATGAAAGCAGAATATGAAAGATAAACAATGAAAATTGTAATTACAGGGAGTTAAACACCACACGGGTATAATGGTTTGAATTATGAAAGTAAACTGTAAATATTTGACATTTTAATAAAAATCCAAATAGCAGAACAGTTTAATGTAAGCTGTGAACACTTCAGCCCTGACAAGAAATGAAAAGTAAATATTAAATGATCACAAACATTACACAATGAATTAAAACAAAAAAATGTTCAAGAAAACGATTTGTGTGTTACTCAGATGGTTCAAATAAGGTTGTAGGGATTTCTTGAAGAAAATCAGGCTCCATGAGATGGAAGATGATGATTATTTCATAGTCGGCAGCTATAATGGTGCAGTCAAATGAGCACCGAACAGCCTCCATCAGTCAACTGGTTCCCAGTACACTAGGTGGTGGTGGGGGGATGGATGGAAAGAGGACAGATGATGAGCCATATGGAAGAACCCAGGAGGAACGCTGCTAATGCTGGAAAAAATGTTAATTTCGGTGTCTCATTGTTCGTGTATGAAGGTGGGAATCATCAATAATTCAGATGGCAGGTGCACAGTTTTAGTTTTCACTGGAGAAGAAGACTTTTCTAAATGTACACTTCTCTGTTAACTCTTTCCATCCCTTGGCTTCTTTATATTAGAACCAAGCAATGCAGCATTTCTCCAAACATTTCTGAACATCTACTGATTGGAGCACATTAAATGAAAATGTCACCTGGTGCAACTCTGAGTGAAAATAATGTGCTGCATTTCAGCTAAAGTTAGTAGATATATTGAGTGGTTCAGGTGGGGGCAAAGAAGGCAGGGGCCCATTCGTACTCGAACTTTGCCCTGTCTGACTTTTTGAGGCAGGGATCGTGGCTGAATTTGTTTGAACATAAAGGGGGAAAAAAAGTTGTGCCAGTCTTCATGATGGCAGCACTGACAAAACTCAACCACAGAGACAAAAATCAATACTTTATCTGTTTAATGCAAACCCAATTAAACTGCTTTCTCATCCATAAAGAGCCTGTCATCTAATTTAACTTTTTTGGTTTGGTTTTTTATCCCTGTTGTTCCAATCACTTTAGGCTGGAGCCACAGAATGGAGATGCTCAGTATCTTTTATTTATACTCAGAAAAGGGAAGAATAAAGGGGGAAATTCTGAACATTTGTGAATAATGGTGTTTATGTAGCCTCTAAAGAAAATTTGAGCACCAAAAATGAGAAAATTGTATCCAGCAGCTCTACAATCACCTTATTATTGTGCATCTCAGCTGGGAGGCCATTCAAAATTCTACCAAAAATCTCGTCATCAAACAGGTAGGGGAGAGTGAGGTAAGATGAGCCAGTGGGTAAGTTGAACCACCCCTTGTATCTAGGTAACTGTGTACATGTTTTGTCATGTGACCATAAATCCAGGAAGCACTCATCATTTCCATCCTGCTATATTAAAGAGGAGCACATTGGAGAAGGGGTAAGTCTGTATTACACAAAAAAATGTTTTTTGCTTGTCAAAGTAAAATTTCTGCCTATCAGGTAAATTGACTGTAATATTAAAACAAATGTATCTGTGTCTAAGATGATATATTATACATGTTGGTGGGTTTCTAAAATATAATATCATCTGAAGAAGTTTTCTAAAGATTAGCCTAAATTGCTAAGCTAGCCCGTTTTTTTCAAAATGGTGGCTATGGGGCAAAGTGAGCCAAAGGCTATGGGGTAAATTGATCCAATGGTTCAACCTACCCCACCATAAGGCACTGAAATTTATTTAAGGCTCTGACTTATTAAATAGTATTTTAGTTCAGTATACTGAACCCTTTTGTTGTATTTGTCATATGTTAACTATTATAGAAAAGATATCATGCCAAGGACCTACAGACGGAAGACCAGCTGGGGCTCAACACCCCTGGAGGAGATTGAAAGGGCAGCGAGTGAAGTCAAGGGAGGAAAGTCCATAAGATCAGTGGCTAAAGAAAGACAAATTGACAGGTCAACACTCAGGAGATATATTAAAAAGAGGGACACACAGGAGGTCAAATCGGTTGGCTATAGTGGAACAGCTTCAGCAAAGAGAGTCTTCTCTGAGGAGGTGGAGAAGGAGCTATCAGAGCATATCAAGAAGCTTGCAGAGCAGTTCCATGGCATTTCCCCAAAGAAATGCCGTGAACTGGCATTAGAATTGGCAGGCAGAAACAACATTCCTACTCCCAGCAACTGGACAGAGAAAGGTTTAGCCGGTAGGAAGTGCAAGAAACAACATTTCAGTAGGTTGGCACAGACTAATGTATTTTGTGTAGTTTATTACTTTACCATTACATTTTTTAGGTAAAGAATGGTTCAAGAATTTTTTGGCACGCCACCATCTCTCTTGCCGTATGCCTGAGGCAACATCTTTGGGAAGAGCTACAGCCTTCAATAAGACTACAGTTGGGGAGTTCTTTGACAATCTGGCTAAAGTGATCGACAGGTAACAGAAGTTATCTAATTGAAAACATTAATAACTATTTATGACAACTACAAACAACAGTTAAGTGAATAAATATGCGTACTCTCAGCTAACATTTTTTGCATTACTTAAAAATTTAACTAATCATCATTGCTCTTTTTTTGTTTGACAGGTATAAATTCCCCCCAAACATGATTTTTAATGTTGACGAAACAGGTGTAACAACAGTACAGACACCAAAGCAGGTAGTGGCAGAAAAAGGAAAAAAACAAGTGGGCTCCGATGAGGTCCAACCCAGGCAAAACTGCCAGCATATACCAAATTGCTGGTTGTGTGAATGATGCTTTCATGTCAGCAATGACACCACGAAATATCTCCTCGGGATTTAGAGCCACTGGGATTTTCCCTTACAACAGAGATATCTTCTCTGATGCAGAGTTTGAGCCATCCATGGTGTCAGACAGGCCCAACCTGGAGCAGCAGCCTGCCGCTGAAGGTGTTGCACCTGTGGTTTCAGCCTCTCTTTCTGCTGAGCTACCTTCACCAGACCCTGTACATGCATGTGGTTCACGAAGTGACCCCAACCATGCTCGATATGTGTCTCCCACTGATATTCTACCCTTCCCCAAAAGTCAGCAGCCCAGGAAACAAACAAATCGAAAGCGTGTGAAGACACGAATCCTGACTGATACACCTGAAAAGCAGGCAATTGAGAGAGCCCATGAAGAAAGGACAAATAAACTGAAAGGCAAAAAAGAAATAATCCACAAAAAGCAAGGAATGTGGAAGAGGAAACAAACCCAGACAAAAATTGCAGTGGAAAGCAGCTCTGAGGAGAGTGATGTTCCCATCCCATTTGAAGACACTTCTGAGTATGAGAGTTCCAGCGATGAAAGAAGTGAACCAGATGTCTCAGACCTGGTAGTTGGTGACTTTGTCATCGTAAGATTTGCATCCAAATCCAGGAGCCACCATTACATTGGCCTGGTTGACAGCTTTGCAGACAACGAAGTGAGTGCCAGATTTCTCAGAAGAATCCGAGGGATCACTAGCAGTAAGAAACCCACGTTTGTGTTCAAGGAAAATGATGAGGCATCTTTCCCACGCAAGGATGTGCTGAAGAAGCTACCTCAACCTCAACAGGCTGGAGGAACTGCAAGGAGGGAGCAACAGTTCATATTCCCCTGCAACCTTGATCATTGGAATATTGAATAGTTCTTTTGAATAAATGGTTTTGAACTGGTGGTTTGTTTAGAAACCACCAGTTTCCAGGTTTGTTCTCACAGGTTTACAACTGTTAAAATGGTTTGTTTTCACAATATGATCAGTTTTACATTTTAAAAACTACATGGTCAGTTTGCCCCAAGATGGCTCAGTTTACCCACTGACTAGGTTCAATTTACCCCTAATCTGGGGCAAGTTGAGCCAAAGGAGCATTTTTTTTTAATAGGTCATTATTTTGGGCAGCGTCATCAGACATAGATTCTGATCATTACATTTGAAAGGAGACATCCTGAAATAAAGGAATATGTTATCATTCTATTTCTGTGTTATTTTTTTCTCACATCCAGGGCAACATGAGTAAAAAGTGGCTCATCTTACCTCACTCTCCCCTATATAATTATAAATGTCAACCTATTTCTTGAATGGTTTGGTAAATATGATGTTAATTACATACCCAACCATGATGTCAACATATCTCCTCTAATATGAATGTATTAATCCTATAATTAATCAGTATTCTGATTCTGATTCTGAAAATGTAAAAATAAAAGCCTTTACTAACTAATTTAACAAATAAAACAAAATAAACTAAATTATTACGGCTTTATTTCCCATTATTCTACATGATAATCACAAAGCACTTTTATTTATTTATTTATTACAAGACTACACTTTGTGGTATGGCTTTGTGGTGAGCACTTTACACATTCAGCGTGGCACCTTTTCATTTTTCTAAGCTATATCCGGTTTGGTTGCTTCATCCTGCACCTTTGTTGAACTCCATGCAACCCGTCGTCATTGCTTATTTCAAGTACAATAAGCAAATCTCTGTAGACGAGTTTATAAATTCTCACAGCAAGCCTGAAAACACGAGAGCAGAGGCTGATGAATGCGCCTGGTTTGGGAATTACATCATCATTTAAAATGTAGCTTTGGGTGTCCGTATACTAGCACAGAGGCTAGCTGCATTGTTCCTTGAAGCCATTTGGATTAAATTAATGACAGTTTATGGTCAGATGGAGTGGGGCTTGTTTCACTCGGTGTGTTTGGTGAGGCAGATGCTTTCACTCCCCCCTCCCTCCTTTCTTAGAGGAGGACGGGGCGGATGAAAAGCGGAGGGAGGACGGAGCTGGAAGCTGAAACTGAGGATGTAAAAACCCGGCTTCATCTGACTCCCTCTCTTTCAGAGGACCACCCCCTCCCCTATCCTCTCTCCATCTGACTGCGCCCAACTTCTCTCCCTCCATCCTGCCGTACAGCTACACGGACTGCACCCAGCACGCACAAAACCTGATTTTGATGGGTTCGGGATATTTGCTTGACTCTTGTACTCTTTATGGGTCTGGACTATTTGTACTTTAAAGAGTGTTCTCTGGAAAGAGAAAGAGAGAGAGAGAAATACCGCCTATTCAGCTCGTGTGCAGAAGAAGGACGGTCCGACCTCCGCATCCCTCGCAACATCCCTCCGCTTCCTCCGCATCCTCAGCATCCCATCCCTGGGAGGACCTCCAGAGAAGAGGACCGCGGACCAAGCTGCAAATAAAGCCGGTTTACATCGTTCTCTCACCGGGCACACAGAGCCTCAAGAGTCGGTGTGTTTAATGGAGGTCTGGGCTGCCTTTTTATTTATTTATTTTTAAACATCAAACAATAAGAACGTGCTCTGTAATGGCAAAAGAAATAGATACCTGCGCCATTTATCCTGCACCCTGCCGCTGAAAGGTATTGTTGTTGTTCGGTGTTACACACTTTTACAGCACATTTGTTCGTTTTAAAGCTAAGGTATTATAGGCGTTGTGTGTGTGTGTGTGTGTGTGTGTGTGTGTGTGTGTGTGTGTGTGTGTGTGTGTGTGTGTGTGTGTGTGTGTGTGTGTGTGTGTGTGTGTGTGTGTTTAAAAACCCTTTCATCTGCGTTTTGCTCCTGCGAACGCCGCAGTGTGCTGTCGTGCTCTGCGGAACTTCTCTTTTTTTCTGTTTCTGTTGCGAAAAAAAGAGCCAAATTCTGCATTCACGCCCAAATCCATCCACAAATACTGCACCAGATGTAATATTTAACTCTGGCAGGCCGTGGTGTTTTCTGGTAAATTTGATGTTATAATTGGAAAAACGCAAAAACGGAAATCTTTATTGTGTTTTACTGTCTGTTAGACCAGTTTTTACAGACTGTAATTTGACTTATTCGGTGCCTGCAGTCGTGTATTGGTTAAAAATGTTCAATATAAGCTCTAGCACACACACACACACACGCACGCACACACGCCCGACCCCCACAAAGGCAACCATCCACCCCCTCCCTCCTCTCTGCAGTTTTAGCCTACATGAGCTATCTGGGTCATTAGCATTTCAGCGGTTAATGAGGCTGCAGATGGGTCCTCCTCTCTGCCGGAGAGCCGCCGAGCAGCACAGATGATGCTGATGCTGCTGCTTTTCATCTGCACAAATCAAAAGAAGAGGCTACATGTCCTGATGCCCCCCTGCCTCCCTCCTCTTTTTTTCTGTTTAGCTGACAGGATGGTGTACTCATGTGGGATGAGAAGTAAAATTGCAGCAGCAGCTTCCTCCCCTGCAGCTGTGTCACTAATGCAGTGCTGTATAAGAACGTACATTATGGCTGCTGCTGCTGCCAGATAATGGAGGATGATGCTTTAATGGTCCGCAGTGCTGCCGTGTTTTTAATGATTTAAAACTGCACATCTCTGCAATACTTTTTACACATATACTGTATTATTTTAGATTTTTTATTTTTTATTTTTTGGCCTCTTCCAAATGCATTTTCCCCTCCAGTCTTCCAGTAAGCCATTATTGGTTTCCACTCATCCGGGGGTATGAAAATCAATTTGCAGAGATTTTTACACTTGCTCCATGCGGTCAATCAATTTCAGTGAGCACCATGTCTGCGTTTAATGCAGCTGAAGATGCATTACTGTTGCATGCAGCACAACTAAAAAGCAAAAAAAGGGTGAAGAAAAAAAACAGAGGGAGGTCACATGATGTTAAAAAAAAATCATTTTACATTGAACAAATGTTAATCTTTTTTTTTTTCAGGCCTCCAGAAATCCTTCAGATGACACTTTTTGTGGAACTTCTGCCAAATTAAGCCAATGAAATGACAATACCAGTAGAGATGACATTATTTCAAGTATGCTAGAAGCCAAAGGAGGAGATTGAAGCGATTAATATTCAAATGATTTGGATGGATTTTGACATAATTTTTAGTCACAGGGCTAAAATCTGCAAACTGTCCATATACACAGCGGATAAACTGATTGTCACTGAACCACTTCTAACACTGCACCCATTTACATCTCAGGGAAAAGAAAGATATGCACACACAGTCACATTTACGCCTATGCATGGACCACTACAGGGTCCTCCTGAGCTGCCTCTCTGTGTGTGGACTGCAGGAGGAGACAAAGCACTGCAGAGGAGCAGAGCTGAGTAAAAAAACCTTGCCGTTATTGTAACGAACCACTCTTTTGCTTTAACAATAATGTATTATAACGCTGTCAATAGATTGCATTCACAATATCTAGTACAATCAGCACCAATATCATCATAAATGTTGCTGTCAGTGTAATTTGATCAGCTGTATTCAATTTGTAAGGCAGTTTTAGCAGCATGCGGAGGCATGATAAATAATCAGTGCAGTCATAGTCAATATAACCCAACGGTGACAATAAAGCGTTCACTATATTGATATTTAATACATTTATAGCCCACTGAGTGTCATGGGAGATTTACAAGCTCAATATATTGAAATTTGTTTATCTGTTTATAGAAATACATTAAAGAGGAACCCCCTCAGCGCTTGATAACTTGGCAGCAATTTTATTTTCTGGAGTGCTGCTGTTGCAGAAAAACTACTGAGACAGATAAGGACGGGAATAAAGTGGAAGTGATTCAGTCAAGCTGGACAGAGAAAGCTCTAGTAGGACAGAGCAGTGCTGGGGAAAAAAAGAAAAGAAAAACAGTGGTAAAAATGGACTCACTGGAAACGTTAAAGCGAGGTGCACAAGACCACAGCTGCATTGAAAAAAAAGCAATAAATGTATGAAAACTGTACAAAATCACGATGTTGTGAGTCAGATGAGAACAAAGGGGAATAAGAGAAATATGGGTTGTCACTCCTCGTGTTCACAGCGGACCTTGATTTAAATGTCCATACAATTAAGGCACGCGGTGAATGCCAAGAGAGCAACCAAATATCAGCCATTACAAACACTTATTTGACTGTTCATGTCATGCAAAGATGTAAAGATGCATTTCCAGTTTCCAGTTTCTCTAACATGGCTGTCTTGACGGTAGACTGGGTAAGACGCGGCAGTACCACCACGGACCACTAGTGCACATATATATATATATATATATATATATATATATATATATATATATATATATATATATATATATATATATATATATATATATATATATATATATATATATATATATATATATAAATAAATGACTTTTTTGTTCCTTTATTATTTTTTATTAAAAATTATTAGATATAAGATTGTCCTCATATTTTTCTTTCATGCCGTTACAACCCTATCCATATTTAAGAGTTAACTATGACAGCGTCTGAATTACATGAGCTTATATTTAGTCTGTGTGTAGTATTATAGCACCAGTATTAGGAGGAGGTTGGGGTGGATGGATAGGTCTACGGTTCTGCTTTTGTTCTCCGAAACCTGAATCAAAAGATTTGAAATAAGTGCTTTTTGCCTTTAATCTCAATTGGAAATCAGAGAAACTGGAGTAGAAATAAGTAGAGAGTAATATTAATTGATTTTCCTATCAAATTAAATGATTAAATACAGTTTATCATAAAGTGCTATCATTTCCAGGCTCTTGTAAGTGTCTAATGCCACATATTGCAACTGTTTTCAAAAGTCATATTTGTAGCTAGCTGAGTTGTGCCAATTGGGGTTAAATATCAGCATACTCACATGTGCCAAATTTGGAGTAGTATTATATGTGCAGATTTGGCCCAGTTTAGACTGAGAAATGACATTTATTTCTACTGGCTGGCAGAATTAGGACCATTTCAACCATGGGGAGCTGCAGGAAGGGACTAATATTTTGTAACTGAATGCCAACCACCAGTGAGCATTCAAAGAATCAGTATATACAGAGATTGGTCCAGAGATTGTGCCCAATTAAATGCTCACTAATAATGAACTTCAAGATCAAACTAGTCAGTAGTTTTATTTACAAAGGCCTAAATCCAACCAGATCATTTCTATCCTCAACTTCAGGTAAAGGAAAAATCCTCAAAAACTAATTAAATGAACGAGATAACGCTGAAAGACGCGAGATAAACACTTAAAATGTCTCGTTAACATCAGCAGAACACATCAGTTCATTCTGCTTTCATTACCATCGCTGCTCTGTTGCGTCTCGCTTACATCAGCCTCCTAAATCCTAAGAAATCCACTATAATTTGTAGTCTTTGAGACTTTGAAAGCTGTCTGACATGCAGGTCTAGTTAATGTCCTCACTGAAAGATCTGATTAATTATGTTCTAAAATGAGATTAGATTTAAATGAGATTGGAAGCACTGATTTGAAAAAAATGGAAAAGGGTGTGAGCGGCCGGGTTAATACCCACCACTAATTAATGCCCTGTGTTTACAGATTAAAATTCGAAATGGAATTAAAAGTATGGACAAAGCGGGTCTGCTGGAGGCTTTAATAATGTATGCTTCACTCACATGCATGTCTATAACATGTAGCATGTAATATTAATAAGAACCAAGTGCAGCTACGGTGTTCCTGTGCTTCCTGTTAATTTCCTGTCAGCCTGTATGAATCCACCCTGGCATGCTTTGCTTCAGTGCTGCAGGATTGTGATTAAAGTAACTGTGTTTCACATGGGTCTCATTTGTTATGGTTCTGACATGCAGACAAGGCCAATAAATACTATACAAGAGGATAAAGCCTTCTGATATTGGATGGAAAACAGCAGCAGAGCAACTGCAAGTAATGCAAATAGGAAGAGATTTTTAGGCTTAAAATCTTTCATAGAAAAAGGATATTTTTGGACTTCAGCACAAAAAAACGGACTCCCAGCACCTCCAGGCTTTGTTCCCGGTATAATTAATGCTTGCTTGTATAATTATTGCTGTCCAATAAGCACTTTTTGCTCTGTGTGAAATAAGAGAATACATTACATGGATGTAGGTGAAGATTTTCTGATTCACGGTAGAGACAAGGATAGCAGCAGGACAGGAAGTCTCCCGAGTTATCACTTACTAATGCATTGTCCCCAAACACAGAGTGTATCGATCAAGGATGTATAGTTCCTCTGCTGGGAACGGAGGTCGTACACTGGATATTTACTGTATGCTGTTCTGAACATGCACAGAGAGTGAATTTAATCACTCTGGTGCATCTTAATGTATTTTCTTCAGACTGTGAATTTTGCAAATAAATTGATTTCAGCTTGTTAAATTATTTAAAGAACCACGTTTTTGTTTTTTTCTGTCCCATACAGCTACTTTACTTATACTGGAAATTTGCTTAACTCTGGGCTTTTCTTAGATGAGCTAAAATATCTGTAAAAAACAAACAAACAAACAAACAAAACCTTCTCCTTCTTCAGAAACTGCCATGTACGTGGGAAAATACGGACGCATGGATTGTGAGTGTTATATGAGCACATATTAGATCTTGGGTTTGACAGCTGAAAGATGAAACAGATGATTAATGTACACGCACTGCAGAAAAAGACACCACGATTGCATTATAGTTTATCCTCTGGCTGAATTCTTTTTATCCCAGTATTTTTTTTCGCATTTGATTAAATAAAAGTAACCAAATCAATGTGATGCAGTTTCCCTCCACCCTTATTCACAGCTTTTGCACTTTTCTGCTATAGACGTGTTTTATTTGTTGGCTGCGGTATAATTTTGCAAGATTTATATACTCGGATCAACTGTTCAAGCACTGTGGTTAAATAATCTCAAAGCAGTCAGTGTTATGTGTCTGTGCGTGCTGTTTGTCTATTGTATGTTCTCAGGGACATAATGATACCCAAGAGTGTCTTATGAAGATGCTAAACAATAAAATACAATTTAAAAAATGACCTTGTTTTTGTCTTTATTCTTTTTGTTTCATTTTTTATATATTTAATGAGAACCTACCTTAACTTCTGTCACACAGTTTTAGTTGTGGATCTCCATATTAAATGGCAAAATCTTCATATAATGATGTAGGGACTTCCTGTGAGCCAAAAGCTCAGGCTTCAAACTCCTCTAAATGCTCTGTTGATTTTATTTTATTATTTGAGAACAGTGAGACGCCCTAATATGGTCATATTAGCTAGTTATATAGCATAGAAGCCCCACCCACCTGCAGGCTAAATCTTGTGTTTGTGAAGAAGGTGGTCTTAAAGGGAGAGGAGCTAAAAAGAACTGAGGGCTCGCTTCTTCTCCTCCAATCCATGTCCAAGTGTCCTTTGGCAAGATACTGAAGTCCAAATGGGTCCCAGTACATCCATCATAGAGTGAACATGCAGTAATAGAAAGCTCTTAATGGTGTGTAGAATAAAGCACTTTGAATGCTCAAAGTAGAAACATTTATAAGTACCAATCCAAATACCAAGACCCAGTAAAGGATGAATAAGTTTGAACCAAAGCTACTCCAAAACAAAAAATATGGAGCTCAGTAGGTTGATTTGAGCTACATTAAAAAAGAAAACACACACACCTACACACACACACAAACACACAAAACCACATAAAGCTGATTTTAACATATTCACAGTAAACCTTTGTGAAAGAATCTTAGCAATAGACTGTTTTTTCCAGTTTTGAGCTGATATTTATTGTATCATGCGTATGAACTAAACTAAATTAAACTAAAGACTCATGTTGAGGTCTAACTACTGATTTATACAATGTTTACAGAGAACAGCAGAAACAAACTGGTGTTTTTGTAATCACCAACCAGAGAACTAATCAGAAACGTAACGTCAGAAAGATGAACAAATCTTTCTGCTTTTACAGCTCTGAGCTGCTTTTCAGTCTTCTCACAATAAAAACGAATAAAAGAGGCTGAGAAACACAGGACTCATTGTTAAAACCCTTTCTCGAGTGTGATCCTAATAAGCCGAACCAGAATAATCCTGTTTCCTGAAGAGCCGAAGATCTCTCTAAAGATCCTTTAAAAGAGGGAGACAAGCAGCTGGTTTAAGTCAAGACTCCCCATAATGAAATGTCACTGACTGTAGTTGATAATAGTTGAATGTATAAGGTGTATAAGGTGTTGAATGTACAGTGGGATGAAAAAGTTTGGGCAACCTTGTTAATAGCCATTATTTTCCTGTATAAATCGTTGGTTGTTACAATAAAAATCGTCAGTTAAATATATCATATAGGAGACACACACAGTGATATTTGAGAAGTGAAATGAAGTTTTTTGAATTTACAGAAAGTTTGCAATAATTGTTTAAACAAAATCAGGCAGGTGCATAAATTTGGGCACTGTTGTCATTTTATTGATACCAAAATCTCAAACCACAGACCAGCACCAAAGACTTACAACATCATCTTGCAGCAGATGGAGTCGCTGTGCATCGTTCAACCATTCGGCGCACTTTACACAAGGAGATGCTGTATGCGAGAGTGATGCAGAGGAAGCCTTTTCTCCGCCCACAGCACAAACAGAGCCGCCAAAGCACATTTGGACAAGCCAGCTTCATTCTGGAATAAGGTGCTGTGGACTGATGAAACTAAAATTGAGTTATTTGGGCATAACAAGGGGCGTCATGCATGGAGGAAAAAGAACACAGCATTCCAAGAAAAACACCTGCTACCTACAGTAAAATATGGTGGTGGTTCCATCAGCTGTGGGGCTGTGTGGCCAGTGCAGGGACTGGGAATCTCGTCAAAGTTGAGGGACACATGGATTCCGCTCAGCATCAGCAGATTCTGGAGACCAATGTCCAGGAATCAGTGACAAAGCTGAAGCTGCGCCGGGGCTGGATCTTTCAACAAGACAACGACCTGAAACACTGCTCAAAATCCACTAAGGCATTCATGCAGAGGAACAAGTACAACGTTCTGGAACCGCCATCTCAGCCCAGACCTGAATATTATTGAAAAACTGTGGTGTGAGTT
This sequence comes from Rhamphochromis longiceps, assembly GCF_057381845.1. Taxonomy (NCBI): domain Eukaryota; kingdom Metazoa; phylum Chordata; class Actinopteri; order Cichliformes; family Cichlidae; genus Rhamphochromis; species Rhamphochromis longiceps. Next base: position 21,662,859 of record NC_140571.1, read on the forward strand.
AAAGAGAGCTGTCCATGCTCGGAAGCCATCAAACCTGAATGAACTAGAGATGTTTTGTAAAGAGGAATGGTCCAAAATACCTTCAACCACAATCCAGACTCTCATTGGAACCTACAGGAAGCGCTTAGAGTCTGTAATTTCTGCAAAAGGCGGATCTACTAAATATTGATTTCATTTACCGTATTTTTTTGTGGTGCCCAAATTTATGCACCTGCGTGATTTTGTTTAAACAATTATTGCACACTTTCTGTAAATCCAATAAACTTCATTTCACTTCTCAAATATCACTGTGTGTGTCTCCTATATGATATATTTAACTGACATTTTTTATTGTAACAACCAACGATTTATACAGGAAAATAATGAGTATTAACAAGGTTGCCCAAACTTTTTCATCCCACTATATAAGGGCTTGGTAATTATGGTATGAACATGGTAAAAAAAAACATCTGTATACTGCACATCTGTATTTGCATATTGTGCTAGGATTTATTTGTTTGTTGTTAAAGGTTTAACACCAAGCTTGGATTTCCAGACTGAACTCAGCTGGAACTCATGAAACCTAAATTTGAAGTCCCAGAAAGTTGATTCTGCTGATCCTGGACAGGAGGAACGCTTTTTTGAGCGGGAGGTCAAGGGAGGCCATTTACGTGAAAAGGGGAAGACCGTCTCTGAATCGAGGAGGGGGCCTAAGGGTACATCTTTCACCATCTTAAAATGCTGTGATTGCAGCCATTCCCCTACTCTCTGTGAATGGTACTCATTGATCAATTGTGATTGATCAGTGGTTGTTGATCAATGGTAATGACAGTTTGAATATTAATGATCAAAAAACTGACCTCACAGCCCATTGTTCATCAATGGTGCTAGTTTCAGTCATTATACACGTGTACTGTTTGTAAGGTTGGGCAAACCTGCAGACACTGAGGCTGAAGAAGTCACTTGGATTTGGGATTTCTTGGTGCATGCTCAAACATAAGGAAATTCATATTTCTGCTGCAATGTTTCAAAATTATGAAAAAGAGTGTTTATATAAGAAATAACTAACTTCAGAAGAAGAGTGCAGTAAAAGAGAAGGTCTAAAACCAACAGTATGTGCCACCGTTTCTGTCATTTCCTCGTCTGTTTTGTAATCCCTGAACCTTTCCCAACTGGTGTCAATCATCCAGGTGCTCAACTGTTTGTATGTACTCCACAGTTTCTTTTTGCTCCCTGTCTGACTGCAGTGGTCTCTGTTCAGTACTCTTTGTGTTGCCACTGTTTCTAGTTTTTGTTCTCTTAGTCTCAGTTGCCTTCCTTGCAATTTGTCTAGCGGCCACTTAAGGTTGGCTCCAAAAATAAGGCAGTCTCCACAGACTCCTGTGTTAAAATGGTTAACTTTACAGCATCAAAAAACATGTTTAGAAGCTTATAAAAAAAAATGAAATTCGAGTGCTTTATTAGACTGTTACTTGGCGCTAATTAGCAGATATGTGTGTCTGTGCATCCATATGGTATATGAAGACAGCTTGCTAATTAAGCCTGACAGTTAGCTGATAATGTATTGCAATAAGTGCAGGATAAAATGCTCACGGTTGTATTTTCAAAACTGTAGTCTTCAAATTTTTGTGCAACTTCTATGAATATTTTACTATTCCTGTCAGTGCACCACAGTCCTGTAGGCCTGCTTCACACTATGGTTATAAAAGGATGGGCATGGTCAGCAATAACATACGGCAATAAGCTGTCACATTTAAATAATGCTTTATTGGTAACAAGCCCCAAGAAAATATTCCACACATCCTCACACCACCACCAGCATCCTGAACCTTTAATCCGAGGTAGGTAGGATGGATCCATGCTTTCATGCTGTTCACACTAAATTCTGACCATCTGACGGTTACATTTGCTGTGGTTTTGTTGTGGTTTTAAACTGAAGTGCATTAAAATGGAATTAAAAATTGAATAAATTTCCCAACTATGTCTGCACATATAAATTTTGTACTACAGAATTAGCATTTAGCATTATAGTTAGTGGATAGTGCTACACTGAGCATTTAAAAGAAATAAAATTATATTTTATTTATTCTTAAACTAAACCAAACCCCTGGTTTCAAAAAACCTTTCCTACTCCTCATGATCTGTAACTGGTGGCGTTAACCTTTAAAACACTAAAAACACACTCTTGAGCTTAATGTATTTAGTTTCTGACTGGCAAAGAGATCCAAGATCAGTCTGCCAGCATGAGTCAGCGTGCCCTGAAGGAAAATGGCAGTATCCATCAAACCAATTACGTTAACACAGAGGAATGAAATACACCCCTGGTTTATTACAGCTGAGCATTTAGAGGAAAACCACTGAGAAAGCACCTCCCATTCTCTGACTCACTCAAGTTATTATGTTTCCACTGGAAGGAGACGCACCAGACATAACCTGCACCTGAGCGGGGTGGTGGTACAGGGAGCCAAACTGGAATACTGCAGCCCGAGTGAAATCACGACGGGAAGTATTGCTATAGAATTAAGCGAAACACTTTTGGCAACCTGCTCGTTGTGTTTTTGGCTTCACTCAGAAAGAAAATGGCCTCCGGATCAGAGGCCAAACTCCACTGTCCTGTGTGCTGTGATATCTTTAAAGATCCAGTTCTTCTTTCCTGTAGCCACAGCTTCTGTAAAGTCTGCCTCCGGAGATGGTGGAGAAGGAAAGAAGCACTCGAGTGTCCTGTTTGTAAGCGCATATCTGGGAAGAAACACCCACCTTGCAACTTGGCACTGAAGAATCTGTGTGAGGCCTTTTTACTGGAGAGTGATCAGTTCAAGAAGCTTCACAAGTTTCTAGGAGAGGAAGAGAAGGCCAGGATTGCTGCTGTGAGTGCAGAAGAAAGGTGGAAGCGTGAGGTGCTGAAGGAGAAGATGGACGTTCTGAGAAGAGAGATAGCAGCTCTTTCGCAAATTATCAGAGCAACAGAGGAGGAGCTGAGAGCTGAAGACACCTTCTTCTTAAACAACTACAAGGTGTTGAAATCTCCCAATTCTTTGAATCTTTGGGCTGAAGGAAGGACAATACTCGGTGTATAAATGCTCAATCAACAATCATTTATTTCCATACAATTCAACAGTCAGAGCATTACAACGTCCGGACGGGAGAGATGCTACCAGAGGGTCAGGCACATGTCTCAAAATGGTGACGGGTTGCTCAGCTTTTTATAGTCTCTAGTGGCCCCCAGCTAGTCGTAAAAGCCAAAACATCACATTCTTTCTCTGTTACAGTGCCTAAGTTATGACCTCGGCAGTTGTTTCTCTGCTTTCTGTAAGGTGGGGGTGTGGAATGTGGTCTATCTATCTCCCCTGTCTTTAGACACAGAGTCTCCTGCTTACAACCTTCTCTTCATGATTCAACAATTAAGCATGTCAAGAAAACAGTGTAACACATTCCCAGCAGATCAAGGATACAGAGTGATGCACATTTATCTAATGAACTAATATGTGAATATGTTCTGTTAACTCAAAAGTATAATGAGAACTAAACTACATACAGCTCACACACTCTATATTAAAGGGTATAATGTGATCTACAGCAGTATTCTAATCCAACTACTTTGATTACATATATAAGGTAACATATAATAACAGAATAATCTAACAAAGGCTACAGCAGAACAGGTCCAGGAGCAGCCCCTGATGGGTGATCCAGAGCTTCTTCTAGGAGTTTTGCTGGACCAGGCCAAACACCTGGGCAATCTGACCTTCAACATCTTGAACAAGATGGCTGAGGCCAGCTCGTATACTCCTGTGATTCTGGATCCAAACACTGCCCACCCAAGACTCAACCTGTCTGAAGATCTGAGTGGTGTTAAACGGGGACGGACAGTAGAGTGTCCCAACAACCCGGAGAGATTTGACAGCTTCTGCATCACCCTCGGCTCTCAGGGATTTAACTCAGGACTTCACAGCTGGGAAGTTGAACTTGGACACAGTTCACACTGGATCCTGGGCGTGGCACCAGTCAGTCAAAAGGAAAGGACATTTAGGCTCGCACTCTGGGTTATGGACAATGGAGTTTTGTAAAGGTAAATACAAAGCATCCTCACCATCAAATTCAGTCTCTGTTCTTTCAGTGAGGAATAGGATCAAGAGGATCAGAGTTTGTTTGGACTGTGACACAGGGGTGCTGAGTTTCTCTGATCTCGACAGTCTCATATACTCCAACTCATGTACCTCCACCGAGGCCCTGTTCCCAGTTATAGGCACAAGTGATAAACGCCTATTAAAGATACTACCTGAAACAATATTACTAAATAATACCTGTTAGATTCCAACAGAGAGGATAATGACCTATTGGTTTGTGGACTAGTATTTTAAAGCCTTTAGTATTGCGCTCAGATACGGTCAAAATATCCATATTTGGATGATGGTGGAGTACCAAGTTATCAGCTAAAGCTAGTTAGCTTGGTTAGGCTTTGGACAATGACATATATTTTCTAGTTTTGCCTCTGCACACCACCACAGTGGCTTTTACATCTAAATAAATCAACATCAACTATGCTTCAGATGATGAGCTGTTTTTATCTTTCTAAAATGCTAAAATTGCTAAATCTACATCTTAATGGCTTAACATAAAGCTGAATGTGGTTCCACTCATTACAGTCACAAAGAAGCATGAAGCAGGATATGATGAATGCTTAGAAAACCACTGAACATTTTTATATTGCAACTTTATTAAACAAAGTATATTCCATATTGAACACTCAGTAAAAGCTTTGCCAAACATTACTGGCCTCTGAAAAACATTCACAGAGAAAATAACTCAATTTAGTCCGCAGACATTAAACAGTCCTAAACCGCCGCCACAGCATTATAGTGTCAGGTTATTAAGTATTGTAATATCTGCTGCAGGAGAAAGCCTTCACAGATGGAAACCTGAGACAAAGTCCTTCTGATGATGAGAAAATACATAGAAACAACTAGATGGATGATATGTGTTTCCATGGTGACTGCACCTTGGGATAAACTGACCAGTCAGAGGATAAAATAAATAACAAAAATGAAACATCGTGGAAAAAACAAAAGCAAACAGCATCACTTCATCCCGATGCATCGGATTCCTTGGTGCTTTAGAGCTCTGATGTTGAGTTTGTTCTGATTCTGCACCGCTCTCAGTAGAGCACCAAACAAGGATTAATCCGCCGCTGAAATTATTCCCCAACAAAGTTTATTCATTTTTAACTTAAACTACAGCACAAGAGCTGCTTCAGGAAATCACTTTTTTGTGTGTTTTTGCTCAGGAACTAAAAGGGCTTGTGGTTGGGGCCAACACACACTGAGCATATGAACAGGTTTTTGTTTTTTCTTCTGTGTTTTCAGCACTGTCTATTTTTTTTGTTGTTAGCTGTTTTATGAAACATTTTCGAGCTCCTTACTGATTTTCTGAGGTTGCTTCAGAAATATGTGAACCTGAATTCTAATAAATACTTACGAGTTTTTATCTTGTGCTTTTGCTCTGACAGTGGTCAAATTCTAAGACTAGTAATGTTAGAAAAATGCTTATTGACTCTTGTCAGCCTGGTATCTTACTCTAATGACCAGAAACGAGCAGAAACTGCTAAATCGGCTCAAAGTGCTACATTTCTCAGTCATTTCAATTTTCTAACAGGCTGCTAGCTGATGAATGAGAAATGAAATCAGAAAAATGAATCAGAAAAAAGCACTAAATATATTTCTTGAATTCTTAAATTGTCAACTGTTAAGGTTCAAAGTCATTTATATGTACTTTTATTATCATGTTACCAATTTACAGTTTAACATACAACGGTTTAACATATAACATGTAACACATAACATTTAACAGTTTAACTATACTTTTAAGGTGCCTTTTAAAGAAGAAAATCATGAACTGGTTTAAACTGAAATGAAGGGATTGTGTATTCTCCTCTGGGCTTAGAAACTACTTTTAAAGTAAAAAAATGATAAAGTTCTGGGGACAATAAAAGAGTTGGTTTCCTGTGAAATGTTTGAATTTGCGGAAAGAAAAGATGAGGAAGAATAGAAGGAAGAGCAGGTGTTTCAAAGTGTGTAACAGAGTAATAAAAAGAAAAGGCACAGGGCAGAGCTGCAGGTCGTTCTATCAGTGGAAGGAGAATCCGGACGCCGGCAGGCCGCCACACCACTGCCTGATGAACTCGAGGACGTCCTGACACTCTGGACTGTGAGTGGTCTGTGGGGAGGTGGAGGAGAGAAACACAAACAACAGCCCATCAGGAAACACACGTGAGAAGTAGGGCTGCCACAAACGATTATTTTGATAGTCGACTAGTCACCGATTACTTTTGCGATTAGTCGACTAATCAGATCATCATCCATTGAACTTAAAACGTACAGCTTATTGCACCAGCAGCATCTGCTCTTATATAACTATCATTAGCTTACAACTTTAAGTGTTTAAGGTCTTTGCTAACTAAAAATAAAGACAAGATGATAGTTTATTACATTTTAATGAAATTTGCAGATTGTTTCGGTGAGGTTTAATAAACTCCTTGCTATCTAAAATATAACAGGACACCGGAGTATATTCTCCAGCATCTCACACTTCTGATAATCAGCTGTCTGCTTGACATTTATTCAGCTGTGTAAAAACTATAACTTTAATCTCAGCCAAACCGATTTACTCAGGAACAAATAAAATACTGAAAAATGCCAAACAATAACATTTGTAAGTTATCTAAGTGACTTATATATCATGTTTAACCTGAGTAGCGAAAGACGGCGGTGGGTTTGAAAACGATCTGCCGGGAGTCCGGTGCTCTCACGGCTCTAGTTAGCCTAGCCCCCGGCTAGCTATCGAGCTAGTGGGTAACAGACGTCTCCGAAAACGTCGGAGCGCTTTTGAAAATATGTGGTGTCCTGATAAACTGAGCCGATATTTGAGGTTTACACAGCTACATTCTCGCCTGAAAATATGTTAAACGTTTATTTTGTGACCCAGAAAGAATAATAAGAGTAATATTAAAACTAACTAGCTGCCGCCATTGTTGGAAACTGAGCAGGGCCGCGCTATGAATTCTGGGACACAGCTTCTTCTTCGGGGTTTAACGGCAGCTGGCATCCTTGTACGTGCAGTGCTGCCATCTTCTGTTTCAGTCCGTTATTACACTCTTAAATCCTGCTACTTATTCCTGCGTCTTTTGGGATCTTACAAAGCTTCAAACGACGCGTCGACTATTAAATCAGTCGTCGACGATTTTGGTAGTCGACGTAATCGTGACTAGTCGACTAATCGTGGCAGCCCTAGTGAGAAGGGAGGTAAGGATGCTATGTATATTCATCTGCTGATTCAAACTCAAATAAGCACCACTGTTTTCATTTCTCTCAATGTGATGAACTAATTCAGTATTGTAAGACTCAGAAAGGTTAGGCCTCAGTTTCATGCTTTGCCAGTTGTGAACCACCAGTCGCAGGGGAAAAATTTGTATTCCCAAGTCAGTTAATGAGTAGCTGCTAGAAGTTGCTAAGTGAACTCAAACGCTAAAGCCCCATTCACCCAGACCTGGTCTCTAGCTGGTGGCCAGTGGCCCCAAGTAACCACTGATTGCTATGATAAAATATGTATTCTGCGACCAATTGGCAGACCATACCAATGTCAAATAGGTCTCTGGTTTAGCGCCTTCTTAGTGACCGATTTTACCTAGCAACTAGCCAGCAGCCTCCAGCAACTGCCTAATGACTGGTGGTGGTGCCCAGCCAATCTTATTTTTTGCAGAACATCTTGAAGTAACACAAACATGCTATAATCAACAGTAAAATACAATTTAGAGTTATAAGAAGCCAAGAAGTGTTGAGCTCTAACTCATGCACCATTATGTTTTTTTTTCCTAGTTATAATGAATCCAATAAATTACAATCCAACATTAGCATTTTCACTAAAGATCAGCGCTGTTTCAAAGAGAGTTGAACCTGAAAGAAACATTTTCTTCATGCCTTTGCTTTGAAAAAAAAAAAAAAGAAAGAAAAGAAAAGCTTTGAGTACTGCTCCATGATGGGAGTTCCTTTCTCTCTCAACCAATTTTAAGTTGAGGACAGACGATCTGGGTAAGTTTTAGGAGTTTTGATTAGTTTTGAGTTCCTCAAAACTAATCAAAACTCTTCAAAACCTTGAATGACACTGCATTTAATTACAGTCCCTGTGGAGTCAAATACACTCCTGAGTAGAGCAGGGCGATACGACCAAAAATATTTATCACGATATACATTTGAAAATTTGCGATAACGATATAACTGATGGTATAATTGACACTAGATAAACTACTTTACGACTCCACAACTTTATTAATGTTAAACAAACCCAAAAAACCCATCAATGTATTTTTGCTTAAACTAGCAGCTGTTTTTTATGTGCAATAAAGTTATATAAAAATGTAACAGTGCAAATGCAAATTCCTTGCTGAAAATTTAACCAAAAGGAATTTCCAGTGGAAACTGGCCGACATATCCTCAGCATAACCATGTATAATATCCACAAAACTTAAAAGAGGTTATACACACAATACAGTAATATTATGTTGATGCACAGTATGTATCTCCTGCCTACAGTAGCCATAATGCTCCGACAATCCATCAAGCGGTGCGGCTTCATAGCTTAGCAAAGTCGTACTAAAACATTGGACAGATTTTTGAGCGGCGTGTACGACATAAAATCGTTTCGAGGTCAGTAAACACAACCAGAATTCATACATAAGGCACACGGGATTATAAGGGGCACTGTCGATTTTCAGAAGAATCAAAGGATTGATTTTAAGTGTGCCGTATTTTACAAAAAACACGGTAATAACGACGGCCCGCTAGCATGCTCTACCAAAAATAGTGCTTTGTTGTGTATCTGATGGATGAAAGCCAAACCAGTTCCACACCACTGAAGTTGCAGCTTTTTTACATTCTGGTTCATCAGTTTCATTCAACGATCCTCTTTCGCCCTTCTCATTCTCCATCGCCGAAATGCTTTTCCCGCCACGTGTGTATGAGAACAAAGGCACTGCGCATGCACGTTTTACCCATATTCTATGGGTATCGTGATATTTCATTTTCTTATCGTTGCCCAACATTATACCGGTATTACCATGAACAGTATGATATGGCCCAGCCCTACTCCTGAGGTTTTTCATTCAGAAAGAAGGAGAGATCCGTTTGTGTTGTTTTTATATGCACGGAAATTTCTCAGCTTACAAAAACCCAGTTTCTCTGTTTGATCTCACCTTCGTGGCCATGAGGAATTTGTTCCAGTCTTCCTTGTTGGCTGCTTTCCCCGCAGCAGAGAACTCGATTTTATTCCTCAGCACGGGGTAGCCTGAAAGCAGGAACACCACAGAGCGAGACTACATGCTGTGTATGACTTCACAGTCACGCAGCAAACTGGAGAATCAACACTTACAGCAAGGCCACAGCATGTTTTGTGTATGATAGCATTCTATTATACAGTAGCTATCATTTCATATTAAAATTTAAGAAAGAAAATCGTTGAATGGTCCATTAGGTTTTAAATGAAGGTTCTTGAAGTGGACCTGTTATACATTTCTTTCTCTGTCACATATATACTGTTTTATTGCTGGATTAATATTACACAAGGCCACAGTTTCATGTCAGTGCTGTTCACAGTGAGAGAGGATATGCTGATCAAACCTTCTGTTTTGTGACAGGTAGCCAATCAAAAGAACGTTGGCTTTATGGTTGTGGAACTAGAAAAAAGGTGAATTGAGTGGCTGCACTAAGGTTCAGTATAAGATATATAAGAGAATAACAAAAAGCTTCGCTAGTAGAGACCAAGAGTAAAAACATGAAGATAGAAATGAGCAAAATAGGTCTCCCTTAAATACAGATTACCTTCTTCAAATAACACAGAGGTGAAAATTAAACATTTATTTGAGAACAAATCCATCTTAAATCTCCAAAACACCTCAAACAACAGCTCTACACTTTCCTGAAATTAGATTTCATTACATCAACCTGCTCACGTTAAAGCGTGTGTGAAATCTCGTGCATTGCAAAGTGGATTAAGTGTAAATGTCAGCACTGTATGCAAACATCATGGGTGTGAGAAGAAAGTTTAACAACAGGTAAACTATAAAAGCTCCAAATAACAGAGAACATGTTGCAACTTTATGGTAATTACACAATTTTTTATTAAATTATTATTATTTTTTATTTCATTTAATTATTTCATGTTTTCCACAAAATAAATGATGAAACGTTTCTTCTTGCTTTTTGCTTTTCTCTGTTGCATCACATCAGTTTGCAATTTTTTTCCCCTCTGATCTCTTTTCAATCTTTGAAATTAACAAAACTTTGATAAGTCTTGGACATGCTTGAGTGTTTCTGTGTGTGTGTGTCTAACCGGTGAGGACACAGGGCATCGAGCGAAGGCCGGTGTTGGCGGCCACCAGCGAGGCTTCGTATGTGTTCCTCTCGTCACGTGGCAGAACCTGCTCGAGCCGATGGTCCATGGACACCATAAGCACCCAGTCGCGCATCTGGTCTCGCTGGGCAACCTGTAACACACACGCTGTTTTCAGACAGCTTTTCTAAACATTGCTCATTGCAACTGAGCTGCATGTCAGGTTGAGTTTGATTTTTTACATAAAAAAAATACAGTTTGTGTGATGTCAGCCTGCAGTGATAAGAGTTTCCTACACAGAAACTCAGTGACTGTGTCATAAACAGGAATAGGTTGAGCTTGTTCAGACAAAAGAAGACTTTTGGACAAAGTAATCTTAAATGGGCTGTTATATAGTTACTATTATTCTTTTCAATTTCTCTAACCCCAACTCCTAAACCACCCCAAATTTTGGTCATCATATTTAAGAAGCTATAACCAAGGTAATAAAAATAACTAATAAAAACAAGCTTTAATGTGACCTATAAACAGGAAAATGTGAAGTATGATTTTTGTTAAGAGGGCCTGATTTAGCCCACAGGCCACCTGTTTGCCTGCCGATACTTTCTAATTTGCAGCTACAGCGACCCTGCAGCTTAAGACTGGGTGCTTAAATGGAGCGATCTGTCATCTGTGCTCATTTGTAAAGAATATCACAGAGGAATGTGACACTAACTGCACCAGATCTGATTTGTAGCACATCACCAATATTGTCTTCATCTATCAGTCTGACCGCAGCATCCGGTGGGATATGTGTTTGGTGGGCGGTGATGATGTCTTACTGTGACGCAGAGTTTGGTGGGAACTGGAACCTCAAAGGGAATGTCGGTGTCTAGGAAATCGGTGTGGTCCAGAGTGTCCAGAGTCCCCTCGTCAATGCCCTGGACAACAAAATTAGCCAATCACAAATGAAAAGATTCAATTTTACACCTGTTTTACACATTAGAAGTTCAGATGGTGTAATGGTGTTATAATAGGATTTTGCTGGTATTCACGGAATACATAACGGAAAGGTCACAAATAAAGATTTCTACAATACATACATCGCACAGATCCAGGAAGTGGTTGAGAAAGATGAAGGCCATGTTTTCCCAGCCAATAGCCTGCCAGAATTGAAAACATAGCACGTAGAATCAACACCAGAGAGAGAGTATCTGCTCCTTCAAAAAGATTATCCTCTAATGGCCAATCACCAATAGAGCAGAGTTAAAGGCTTGTAAGTAGTCATGGACTACCTGAAGTGTACAATGCATTTTTAAATGTACTTCAATCATTGAATATCTGGGAATATTACCAACTTTGTGGAGAAAACTCATTGAATTTTGTGGTCTAGGAGGAACATTTTAGACTATGAACATGCACCTGGAACTAAAAAAAGAACAAAACATCAGCACTACCAAAGCAGAACAGCTGCACCTCATCCTCTCTAATTGGTGGACTCACCTTGCAGGCCAGGCCCGCCTCATAGAAAGCCTTGTCCGCAGCAACAAGCTCAGTGTGACGCAGCAGAGACACGGAGAGCTTGGTTGCTATACTGATCTGAAAATGCACAGCAGAAGAAGAGAACGCTTAAAAAACCCCAAAGTAAAGCTTCCTACATATCATCATCAGTTACCTAGCAGAGGTTTAGATTTGTACCATGACATGGTCTTCTTTTTTGTCTTGTTCCCTGTTATAATTTAACTGATATTCATACTCGTGTTTCTAGGTGTTCACATTTTTCTAGAGTCTCCTCCTGTTTCGTCTATCTGTTTGTTTGTCTTCCACTGTTTTCACTTCCTGTTTTATTTTGGTAATTACCTCTTTGTGCATCCTTCCTGTGCTTTTTTAAGACTGCCTGGCCAAGTCTCAACTATGTTCACCTGTGCAAATTGAGCTCTGTGTATTTTTAGTTTCTTTTTGTTTGTCTACTTGGTAACTCCCCTCATGGATTCCTGTTTAGCTTAGGTCAGACTATCATCACTGAAGTCTTCTATAATGTCCTGTGGTGTCTGGTTCCTGGTGACGTTGTCTTCTTTCCCAAAATGAAAGGCAGAGATCGAGTATACATCACAGATGGTAATGTGCAGGTGGTCAGAAAGAAGCTTACAGGAGGACATCTAAAAATAGAAGAAGCAGTACTGGTAGCATCCAAGGTGTACCAGGAGATGACCTTGGGACCAAAATGAAATCTGGTCACGTTTTTATTTTTCTGAGCAAAGACACAGAACTTTTGGCAGGCAAATGTTGCCTTGCTGGTCACATTTTCTGCAGTTCACATGGTTGATCTACCCACAATACAAGGTGTTTTCACATCCGTCAATTCTCTAGCCCAACATCATCTATGCTGTTACCACAAGACTCCAGGCTTCACAGTGCTTTGTTCTATTGTTGAATTCTCACCAATTATGAGCAACTTTTACAAAGTCATTTTCAAAGATGTCCTCATTCTTAAATATTCTGTATTTAGGCAGGTGCTGTTTGCGTTTTCATACCAGCTGCTCGACTCCTTTAGCAGCAGATCTTGTGGCGTAGTAGTGAGAGATTAGCAGCATCTGTTCAAAATCTTCATGAGCCGGAGTGTTTGCCTCGGTTGATTTGGACATGTTCTCACACTGAAATCACAGCAAACAGAAATTAAAAAATTAAAAATTGATGCATTTTATGAGGACAAACTTATTTTCATGTTTTTTAAAATGGATCGATAAAGGCATTTACTAATTTTGATTTACCAGTTGGAAGAAGAAATTGCGGAGGTCGGCGAACATGCGGTAGGACTCTGGTCCATCGGTGTCGGGAAGGTTAATCAGGTCCAGGAACAGGCGTTTGTAGATGTTAAAGTTCTGATTGTAAAAAATGGCAAAGCTTGTAAAAAATAATAAACAAGAGATGTCTCTTTTTAATCATGTTGTTAAGGCTGTAATAGAAATCAAAATATCTTTTTTTTTTTAAAATAAAATACAGCTGCCTTTTCACAGTCAGTTTGCTTTTTATTTGTGTAAATATAATTTCCGAAAGTCACTGATATTATTGTCTATTGAAATAATCTGGAACTGACTGACTCAAGAACCATAAAAATCTGTAAACCAGGGCTCCAAGCTCTTAAGGTAACATAGAGTTTTGTTGTAAATACCGCTTTATAGCAAACAAAAATACTGGCAGTGCCACCTGCTACCCCTCAGCCTTCTAATAGATACACCTATGGTTTAATTAGAAAATCTTGGGTAATTTTCAGAAAACCTGCTGTCTGACCTTTACTTTCAAACTCGTCTGAGAATTTGCACCTATGCTGTCAATTTGAAAATCCTATATCGTCTCATTCTCAAGCTATTGCATTCACAAACTTAGGTGTCAACATGCTCACTTTGCAGCAGCTGCCTGCCTGCATGCTGCTATGCAGGCAGGTGGCGTGGGTAAAAACTGGAGAAGAAATTGGTTTATTATGCTTAAGAACACTAGCTATTTGGCTTTTGTGGTGCTAACTGAGACTCACACTGTACATAACAACAAAGTCGACAATCTTGGCAATCAATGCAATCTTGTCAACACTGAACTGCATAAAAACATGTAGGTTGTTTGAAACTATGCAAACATTCCCATCATGCCAAAATCTTGCACAAAATACACCACACCCCAATCTGTTTGTGGTCTCTCTATGCTTACTTTATCTTTTCTTTGCCTAACTGGCCACAGCAGAGAGGCAAAGCGTGAAATGGACATGGTGGACTGGCATGTCTATAACACATTTTGCTGTGATACTTGGTTGGAATATTCATATAATTTCACCTTCTATGAAGACTACAAAACTAAGAGTAGATATTCTACATTAAAGAGGGAAACTTGGGTTATCACGCAGTGAAAGAAGGATAATGTACCTTTAGGGTACCCACTAGGGGGGAATGGAATTAGCTATAAGAAGTGTGTGTGTACCTGAGGGTTTGGTGGTACTCCGTGCTGTATGTAGAGCTGAACAGCCTTTGGAGCTTCCTTATCCTTGATGAGATGTGTTGCGTACAGAGCAATGTACTTATGGAGGATCTGAAAGGTCTGACAAAACACAACACAAAAATTATGAAGCCTGACAGAAAAAATGAGGTCAATGAGGCCTGTTAACGAGCAAACAAGACCAAAAAGCACGAGAGAAAAAAAAAAAGTGTTGCCTCAGCAGAAATAATTGTCCATGAGCGCCCGAATATGCTTCATCTTGTGTGACAGAAATGCCCATGCAGGCCTTATTTGTCTGAATATTGCCACAGTGCGGGGATGAGTTTAGCTAGTTCATAAAAAAAACTGCACATTAAGGCCCACTGGAGGGAAACATAAATCAACATAAACTACTTAGCTGCTGCAAAGTTGCTTTTCTGTCTGATATCACCAAGGTTGAATCAGGGGGGACTTCGGATGGGACAGAACCCCCACCCAAAACAAGAACCACCCCCTCAGTGCCGAAAAGTGTTCGATTAATGTCTCAAATTAACTTGTAATACAATTTCAGAAAGCTCCAAAGTGGATCATCTCATTTCCAGACATGGACACTTTGGATTCGGCTCTAAGAAGGATTGGAAGTGCTTTCCTGGAGCCTTGCAGCACATTTTTACTGGAGGTAACAACAAATTACCCTTAGCTGCAGCTAGGACATGGTTAGTCCTCTTTGTTTCTGTTGTGGAAAATCTTAAATAAAATTGCAACCACCAGGTGAGCGTTTCTTTGAAGTGAGGTTTATTAAGGAAAAAGAACAAAAAACACTGCAGTGGAGAAAACATTCAAGTCAAACACCAAAACAGTTTTCTGTGGAAGGACGCCCCCTTGAACTCTTTTATACCTTCTCAAACACTCTCAAACAAAGAACACTTCACATCAGATCATATATTCCTATACCTTCAGTCCGGCTCATCCTTGACCCTCTCCCACTCTAAGAAAAGTTACAACCACCGGTCACCGGTCTGACTGTACATGTTGTTTTTGTCCATGCTTTTACAGCTGGGGCACCTGCTCATCATTATCACCTACCTGCATCATAAAGCTCCAGACCTGAACTCTGCTCAGTGATTGTTTCATCCCCTAGTGTAGTACTGGCATCATTTAACCTCTAGTTTATCAATTGCTCACTGCTTTGTCTAAAACTCTAACACCTTGACCTCACCTGGTTATCTGCTTTTGCTCTAAAATTGCCTGGGATTTTAGCCCGCTGCCTATATGTGTAATACCTTATCAGAATCACCGGATTCCCTGTAGATTTCCCAGCATCATCGCTCCATCCCTACTTCCCAACAAATTCGCACAAAGTTCCTGGTTGTTTGAAGTAACGATGAATGACTCTTTCCCCTGTGCCCTGCTTTAGAGTTCACTTGTTTTAGAACTTTAAAACCCTGATTTGAGCAAAAGCTGTTTGCTTAACAACCCGAAAAACAAAAGAGGTGACAATATAATATGAACTCTTAATGACATCAAACAAGACATACCTGTTTGGATGCTGTCTCCAGGCACTTCTCCCACTGGCCTCTTTCTGCGTAGATGTCCAGGGCTGCCATGACATCCACTCCCACCAGCTGAACGAACACAGTCATCAAAAATAAAAACAAACAGTTTTTTCAGCTCTAAGAAACACAGCATGAAGCTTGAAATTAGACCATTACATTTTCTGTCTTTCTCTGCTCATATTTATCAAATGGCACTGGCAAAGTAAACAACTCGGAGGACATGTAGGGCTCCACAGAGCAGTGAAATGGTGCAGGAAATACAGCAATCACTGTAAAATCATCTCAGTGAAACTTAACAAATTCTTATTCTGGGAGGAACATGCTGCTGTTTACTACAGAAATGGATCAAATGAGAGATATTTATCTCTTTTTGCTTTATATAAACGTTACAAAAAGTTATTTTTCTGGACCAAACTGCTTGGAGTGATTTTGGAAGCTGAATTTTGTCATAATTGGGTCAATATTAGCTTGATAACATGTCAGCTTTTCTTTTTTTTTTATTTGTTTGGTTCAGGGTGTCATAGAGTGTATACTTGTACTTACAGACTCCACTCTGCCCTGGTTTTTAAGGTGCTCCTTGTACTTCTGGTCCACGTAGTCCTCATACCTGTCAAATATCAGATTCATAAGAAACAGGGCAGAGAGGCACGCATGCTTAATAAAACTGATATGACATTGAAAAAATAACCAGCATGTCTTAGCCTTTCTGTTCACTTCTTCTATTCTGAGTTTTAATTCAGTGTCGGCCCTTGTCTTTGTTGCTGTTCTGCCCGTAATAACTATGATACACTTGAGTGTTTGTGTGTGTTTGTGTGCTCTCAAACCTCGGCTCCAGCTCCTTGGCGACTCTCTTGGCTTTGTTCCACTCCTCACCCTCAATAAAGACATCGATTGCCTCTTTGATGAGGTCCATGTTTAAGTAGAGCTCAGCAGCCTTCAACAATCAAATACAAACAGGACACAGGAAAGAGGCAACCTTATTATAAGAGCATATATATTTGGATTGTGTGTGTGTGTATTGTTTTATTAACTGAATCTACGTGTGTTTTCACTCACGGCGTTGAACTTCCTCAGCTGTGCGAGTCGTGGTCCGACCACCTGGATCACCTCCACTGCTACATCTGCTGTCAGGAACTTGATGGACAGCTCTGCCGCCTGGACATATGCACACAGCGAGTGCACACGCCAAACAGTACAGGACACCCAAAAAGACACAAAAAGGAAAAATCAATTCAAACCATATATAGAAATATAACATTTAGCTTTGTCATTATTTTGTTATTCAAGTCTGCTCAAGACGTTTTCTTTTTTTTTTCCTTTTAGGGTTTATTTTTGCAATTATTTCATGAAATAGAATCGAGGTAGGCAACGTGTTTTTGGTAATAATGGGCAACAAATCCATGAAACCCTTTTGATAGATTCTGCATTTCCTTTTCAGCAACCTTTCTGTTTTCTGGTTTGAGAAAATGTAGCTTGGGACAAGAGAGTTTATTCTGGATAGGAAGACAGAAAGAGTGGGTACCATATGAAGATAAAGCCAGTACTGATTTATTTTATCTTCTTCATATGGACTCGGTATTAGTGGTATTTATATAGCACTTTTCTGCACTTACTGAGCACTCAAGGCACCCGACTCCCACTCACACGTATACACACATCCTGGTCATGAACACATTTACACATGTCATCATGCAGATTGGAGAAGCCCGGGATCGAACCACTGACTGGACATGCAGCTGAACGTCTGTTTCTGCTCCACTGCCATGAGGATAGACACAGAAAAGCTTTACCACTTCCACAATATTCATTATGGACTTAAGCTATTTCCTATTTAACTACTATAGTTTTCTGTTGTTTTGAATCTGTTCTGTGATATTGATTTTAATGAACTACATTTTTTTAAATGTTGTGGGTGCCGTAGCACAATATTTTCCCAACTTTTTCGATAAAAAATATTTATTGTGTCTTATTTTTCCTACTTCAAGTGTATTTTATTCTAATTTTTTGCATTTTATTCTCAGTCACACATACGTTTAGTATGTGTGTACACCGAGACATATAATGTACAAAATTTTTTCTCTCCTTACAATATGTGTCTTTGGCATTTTTGATATTCTATACAGCAAAAATATTATAAAACCAAATTTTAACAAAGTAGCAGTTCTTTCATAACCTTTTCAGGACAAAGTTAAGAAAGTAGGTGGGGCTATTAATAATAATGAATTGCATTTATATAGCGCTTTTCAAGACCCTCAAAGCGCTTTACAATTCCACTATTCATTCACTCTCACATTCACACACTGGTGGAGGCAAGCTACAGTTGTAGTCACAGCTGCCCTGGGGCAGACTGACAGAGGCGAGGCTGCCATATCGTGCCATCGGCCCCTCTGGCCATCACCAGTAGGTGGTAGGTGAAGTGTCTTGCCCAAGGACACAACGGCCAAGACAGACAGAGCTGGGGATCGAACCGGCAACCTTCCAGTTACAAGATGAGTTTCCCAACCCCCTTAACCACGGCCGCCCCCAAATTGATGTTATTCCACCAGTTTCTGAGCCACCGCAGTGTAAGAAATGGCATATATTTAAAAACTGCCTCTTATTACCACTGCTGTTTTGCCCTACCAGTACTGACACTGATGATGTCATACTTCGAGGGAGAAAGAGTTCAACTTCTTCAACTGTTTAGCTGATGACATTAAAAAGCTATTAACAGAGATCTTTGCAATGATGATAATATAAAATTGTCATGATCTGTCATCTCATATTAAATCCGTGACCCGCTCCTGCTTTTTTCACTTAAGAAATATTGCCAAACTCAGGACTATTGTCTCCACAACCGAGGTGCCACTTCACAAGCGCATGGCACAACACAGAAGAGCCACCTCCACAGGACAAGACTCAGCAGTCCATCTGCATCTTAAGGATAAAGGACACTCTTTCGAGGATGCCAATGTTCACATTTTGGACAGAGAGGACAGATGGTTTGAAAGAGGAGTGAAAGAAGCCATCTATGTCCACTGTGAGCGACCATCTTTGAACAGAGGCGGGGGTTTACGACACCAACTCTCTGCCATCTATAATCCAGTTTTGAGTTCCCTTCCCAGACGCCTTAACGCCCACTCACATCCTGGGCCATCTGATCTCAGGAATTCGCATGATAAGGTGGGGCCAGGTTTCACAATGAACGCACCCGAAACTCTGGCTGATTGGGACCCACGCCCAGTTTCACACCTTGGCTCAGGCGATTAAAGGATCATCAGGGGTCCTTTTGTCCCTCTGTGGGGGTCACTCCCACTAGGTTTATATCTGGGACTCTCCACCATTTGACCTTAGAACTGAAGAAGCTTCTCGGATGAGAGGTGAAACGTCTTCAAGCAACTTAAAGAAGTCCAGACGCTTTTCTTTGCAAGCTCCTTTGACTACGATGACCTGGATGACTGAGAACCTTCACAGACAGCTTAAAACTCATCTGTTTAGACAGGCATTTGGGTAATGTTAATGCGTAATATGTTGTTTTATTTTATATTTATATTGTACTATTGCTTGTTTGATATGCTTTTATATTTCCTCTATGTTGCTATATTGTTTGTTTGACATGTCTTCATGTGAAGCACTTTGTAACAGCGTTTTCGTCTTAAAAAGTGCTATATAAATAAATTTTACTTACTTACTTACTATCTCAAAAAGCAATATAATGTCACCGTAATCATTATATAATCCATTTGATTCTGATTGTGGGGATAGTTGGTGATACATGAACTGACTTTGCTGTTTGTGTCTTGAAGAAAAAGTCTTTAATTCTTCTAATGCAATATTTCCAATACGGCTGTACCTTGTATTTCTATCTATTTTCATTCATAGTTAACTAGTTAATTTATAAATATATTATATAAATAGCACAAAATAAATGTCCACATTTCATTTTCACAGGTTTAAACAGAGAGTCCACAGTAATCTAATTTAAAAAGAAACAAAACACCATAAAGCAGGAAACGTGTCCCTTTTAAACCACATCTGTGTAATCTCTGATTTAGCACTTCTACATTTAAATAGACTAGAATCAGCTACTTCTGTGAGTCATTTGGCATGTTTGATAGCACTCACTTTCACCTATTAAATATAATGTGTCTTAAAAAAACAGATAATTGGAATAAAGGTCATTATGAAGCGCACTACAGGAAGGAATCAAAAATTCAAAACTTAAATCAGTGTATCGCCTGACTCATCTGTAATGCAGATGCAGCATTTTCTGACCTAATGAAACTCACTTGGGGAAAAAAACTACCTATTGATCTCTGTGATCTCTTCAAGACCGCTTCTTTACAATCACGGAGATTGACCATTCCCATTTCAAATAATCTGACCTCTGCACTTTAATCAATAACATGCAGTATGTGCTGCGTATCTTCATACTCACAGCAGAAATCACCTATTGATGTTGGTGACATGGTGACCTTTCGCCCTCCTCCACCTTTAGTGGTACTCTTGACTACAATTAAACATCTATTCTGTCCTTCACCCACTACAGAGCTTAAAGTAAAAGTGAAAAGTAATTACTGATGCTGTCTAAATATAAGATCTACAGTACGGCCATTAAAGGTCATGGTGGGAAGTTTTCTTTTATTTCTGGATTATTTTTGCAGAACCAGAGAATAAGTTACTGAATAATTTCCTTCTTTAGGGAAATAAACACTGTTTGAAATGGTTATAAATCACTGTCTGTAGTTTTATGTCATGAAAGTTCAAACAGTACAGCGATGCCAAAGATAAAACGAACACTCCAGGGAAAGCGGCTCAAAGGAAGACAGAGAAAACTATGAAGAGTGGACAGACCTTTGCAGAGACCTCAACCCTCGGCCGCAGCCTTGAAGCCAAACTGTCAACTTACTACAGATTGTGATTTATTTTAATTCAGACCGCCTTTTAAGATTTGACACAATGTAAGTAGATATTTTCGGCAGGTTGACAAATCGAGTTAATACTGTTAATCTATCTGAAAAGGGGATTCTCACATTCTGAGCTGCAGTAATGTTTTCATTTATGGCATTTCAAAATATGAATAAGGTTTCTGTATGCATCTAGGACAAAGATCTGAAAATAATTCATTTATCCTTTAGATGGTTTCGACCTTTTTGAGTGTTTGTGGTGTAAAAATAAATTTTGTGAATAATATTTAACTGCAAAAGCTTGTGATGACTGTTGTACTAGAAGGTTAAACCTCCCACTCACTATCTTAACCCCTTATGTCTAGTCTATCATATTTGTGTAGTTTTTTTTGTGAGTTTTCGAGACTTCTACATCAGCAGTGGGATTCCCCCCCCCGATAAAACCGAAATAAATTGCACAATACATCCATCCATCCATCCATCCATCCATCCATCCATCCATCGATTTTCTTCCGCTTATCTGGCGACAGGTCGCGGGGGCAGCAGCGTAAGTAGAGAAGCCCAGACCTCCCTCTCTCTAGCCACCTTCTCTAGCTTCTCCAGGGGAACACTAAGGCGTTCCCAGGCTAGCCGTGAGATAGTGTTTCCAGCTTGTACTGAATCTGCCCCAGGGTCTCCTCACAATGTATATATATGTTTTTAATTCTATAAGACATTTTAATCTATATTCAGGGTAAGATCTTTTTAAATATGCCTAGGTTAAAGGCTAACGTTTTTTTCAAACCTGCCTCTCTAATAAACCCATAACAGACTTAAAAGCTCTTCTTTATTCAGTAGCAACTACACGTGTAAAAGACTTACTATTAATTTCATATTGTTAAAAAGAACTAATGATCATGTGAATTAACAGTTCTATGCAGTTGTTTTTCCTTTTTACCTTCATCCAACACTTTTCCATCAGCGCTGTGTTTGAGTCATCCTTAACCTTCAAGTAATACTCCACGGCCCGGGAATATTCACCCGACTGCTCCCACTCTCTCGCCTGCTCCAAGAAGCCCTCCACACCCCTGAAACCAACAGGCAATAAACTCTTTTTTTTTTAATTAAAAAAATATTAAACATTTCACAATAGCTTTATTTATTTTCTATGTTATTTTACCAGTTCATAACAATCATGGCATAAAATAGTTAATGCTATAATAATAATAACCACCATTACTAAATGGTAAATTGACAGTTAATTGTGTCAATGCTAGGGTTCCCTTACAGTCGATTTACTCCGTACAACACATAAAGTATGGGATATCCCGCCCCTGTTTGTCCTGGCTGAAGAAATCTCTATTCACACCTTTAAGGCGGATGGCCTCAGACAACATGTATAGGGCCCTGTCTACACATATACCCCCTGCCATCACAATCAGCCCTCAGTTCTAACGCTCTTCACCTCGTTAAGAGCATATCTACTGGGTTGGGCTAGCTAGCTACTGCTAGTTAGCGCCATTGTCTGCTGGCATAAGTTAACCCAACTGCCTTGTTGGTGTTAGCCTTCACTCCACAGCTGGTGTGTAGGCTGCCCACGAAGTGCTAATTTCAAATCTTCCTGTGCAGCACTTTGCTTTGCGTTTTGGTATGGATATCAAACCAAAGAGAACAAAACTGAAATTTTCTGTTTGCCACTGTCTTCAGTGGTGCAGTTTCTCTTTGCATGATAGTGACCAGCAATGACGCGTGCCCCATTTGCCTGGGAATTGTCCAAGTTAGGAGAACGCTGACTGACCTGAAGTCTGTGTGCTTCTTCACACCCTGGAACGATGGGTGACTTTGCGGAGAAAATTCCAGAGGAGGTTAACAGTAACCGCATCTTGCATGCTAGCTACCGGTGGGAGCCTGGGCTGTTGCACCAGGGATCTTGGATTGGGAGAGTGCCGTTTTACAAGGTGGTGTCCACAGATGCTTCCCTAAGAGGGTGGGGAGTTCTGTCCGATGGCGCATCAGAGAGAGGGGTCTGGACACAGAGCTTCACAATGATGTAAGGCTGCTAGCTGTGTTCTTAGCTCAGGCATTTTTGTCCAGTTCTGAGGGGCCAACATTTCCTAGTCAGGATGGACAATTCAACAGTGGTCTCTTACATAAACAGGCAAGGAGGGAAACGCTCCCTTCCCCTGTTAAACTGGTCTCGCTCTCTGCTATTATGGTGCAGTGTTCGATGTCTGTCTCTAAGAGCAACCCATGTTCCAGGCCATCTCAACCTGGGGCCAGACCTTCTCTCCAGACCTTCTCTCCATTCCAGTGAGGGAATGGAGGTTGCACCCCTTTGATATTGGCCCAGATACGGGATCTATTTGGCGAGGCAAGTAGATCTTTTTGCCTCCAGGGTGAACACTCACTACCTCATGTTCTTCTCCATAATCGACAGTGATTCACCCGTGGGCATAGATGCACTAGCACACCAATGGCCAGACGTGCTCCTCTATGCATTTTCCCAGTTGAAGTGATATCTCCAGTTCTTGATAGAGTGCATCGGCAGCACATCTCACTGATTTTTGTTGCCCCCCTGGTGGCCAACAAGGTCGTGGAATGCAGAGATAATCAGTCTACTAGCAGCAAGTCCTTGGCAGCTTCTTCTCTGTGGGGACCTCCTCTCTCAGGCAAGAGGAGAAGTGATTCATCTGCCCGGATCTATGGTGCCTTTATGGTTACCTACTGAGAGATCAAATTTGATAGCTAAGGGTCTGCCCCCATGCGTGGTCCTGTAGAGGCTTTTATGAGTACAAATGGCAAGCCTTTGAGCAATGGTGCCAGGACGGGCACATTCCCCCAGTCCAGTGCTCTATTGTGGATGTTTTGACATTCCTGCAGGAGATGCTAGATACTGGCGGTCCAGTGTCTTTTCATGGGACTTGTGTTTGGTGCTTGAGGCCATTTGTGCCTCCCTTGAGTCTGTGGATATAAAATGTATTTCATATAAAACTGCATTGTTTTTCACTTTGGCTTCTGCAAAGTAAGTGGGTGACCTTCATGCTTTGTCTGTGCAGCTAGTTGGGCATCACCGCACACTTTTTTTTTTTCCGGTTCACTCGTTTGTACATTACAGCCCCTTCGGTGGCTCATACTGTCCTTTCAGCTGGGTCTACCACACACTAAGGTGGTGGTGGTCCAACTCCAGTTTGATGGATACTCTGCAGGGCGTGTATATATGTCCCATACTATATGTGTTGTACCATGTGAATCGACTGAAAGGGAACGAACAGTTATGTGTATAACTTTTGTTCTCTGAAGGAGAGGAACGAGTTACAACACAAGGTTGTCTCTGCGCAGCTTGGCTCGATGAAGAGTGGCTATCGAACTGAGAGAAGAGGCTGAGAGAAGGGGGTATATGTGCAGGCGGGGCCATACACATATCATCACAAATAATCAGCCTTAAAGGCGTGAATAGAGGTTTCTTCAGTCAGGACATGCTGGAAAGCAATATCCCATTCTATATGTGTGTGTGCCTTATTCCTCAACTTCATGGAGCATAAATTATACACATAAATGTTCATTTTGTGTTGTTTTAGAATTTTGGATTTTTGGGTTAATATATCAGAGTTTTGGTTTATCTTTAGTTGTTTTTGTTTTTTTTACAGTATATTGCAAGTTTCAGTGCTTGATAAACGACCGAGTCTGGTTCCTGTTTGGATTTCTTTATCATTCCTGTAATGAGTTTTCTGTAGTATTAAGTTTAGTTTTTTTTTCTTTAATTTTCTTTTCTTCCCTCTCTATCGTGCAGTATTAGTTCCTTTGCCCTCCTCTGCCCTGTTAGTCTTCAGTGAATCCATGTTTTTCTCTGTCTGGAATGTACTCTACATTTTCGTATTATCCACAGCCTTTTCATCTCAATCACTTAATATATTTACTTGTCCTGTTAATAATCGGTCTTTGTCATTAGCTTCCATTTCATTAGAAATTAGAGATTAGAACTGTGTTCATCCTCTACAAGCTGCAGTTCCATCACAGCTTTGCAGATGGATGCAGTGGGAGATGAGAAGCTTTGCACTTATCTGAAGCCTGAGCTGTAAAGTCTGCAAGAATAATTCATTGTTTTCTCTCTTCAAACCCTCTTTTTTATCCGTTTCCATTGGTAACTTTTGATGTTTCCTCCCACAAGTCATTAAAGCGGGAGAAACGATGGGAGGAGGGTATGAGCTGCATTCTGCTGGTTTGCTGTCTAATGAGCTGTTCCTCATCGGGAGTTGAAATTTGGGAGTACACGTGAGGTGTTTTTTAAAAAAATGAGGAAAAAAGCATCAAACTGATTCGTTGTGCATAGATGCATTTCTGGTAATGTTCAAAATATGTTAAAAAATGTCCCACAAATAATCACGAGTCAAGTTGAAAGGCTTTTGACTTCAAATGTTGTAACTAGATATAGCTTCAGTGACGGATTTGGGTTTTCTTTAGTAGGACTGTGCTTCATCTTTTACTCTGCCATGTTAGACCTAAAATATTTGAACACCACAAGAAATGAAGGTCAGTGGTTACTTATTTTATGGGCTTAATCTCACCTGAGTCCTTTCTTGGAGGCCTCCCTCTCATACTCCTCTTGGAGCATGGAGAGTTTATTGGGGATATACTCTTTACAGATACGTATGGCATCACTCCACATGTCTGCATCCTGAATTTAAAACAGACACGAAATCAATTAAATAACTGACTATCAGGCAGATTGTCAACATCTGAAAAATGAAAAAGGAATCCTGCAACTTTAGACATTTTTCACTAAATTGCAAAAAATTCTACAAATACTTTCTTGTCTTTTTTCTGTATCAGCGGCAGATTGACTACACTGGTTCACCTTATACCTAAAAAAATAGATCTTCTCCTACATTACTGGAAACTATTCTTCTTCAACAGTAACAATTTCCTGTGGGGTACCTCAGGGCTCCATTTTAGGTCCCGTCCCATTCTCTCTACACATGCTTACTTGAGGTCAAATAATCAGTAAACATAATATAATTTTTTGCTCCTAAGCTGACAACATGGAATTATATCTCCCCCTCAATGCCAACAAGTCCAGGCTGAATAGCATCATCAAATGCCTTGTGGACATTAAGAACTGGATGGCACAAAACTTCCTTCAGCTGAATGAGGACAAAACAGAAATTTTCTGTTTTGGCTCTGCCAATTCCTTTGTAAGTTTTTCTGATCAACTTGGAAATCTGTCCACTTATGTAAACCCTTAGGCCAAAACTCTTAGTGTGATATATGACTCTGGCTTTAGGTTTAACAAGCAAATTAACTCAGTGGTTAAAACAGCTTTTTTCATTTCTGTTCCATTTCGAAAGTTAGGTTTTCCTTTCTGTGAGAGATTGCAAAATTGTGTTCATGCTCGCATTTTCTGTTGTCTGGTGCTGGTAGGCTGTCCACAGGTATCTTAGGCTACGTTCACACTGCAGGTCTTAATGCTCAATTCCGATTTTTTGATCAAATCCGATTTTTTTGTCTGCTCGTTCACACTACAAATAAAATGCGTCAGCAAACGCGCTCTAGTGTGAACGCTCAAAGCGGCCCGCATGCGCAAAAGAAGATGTCACACACAACGCGCTCTGTTTAGACCCAGAGCAACAGTATTGTTTGACTGATGGCCCTTAATATAAAGACTTCGGACTTCACGTTTCCCAATTTTTGCTTTAAGTTATTTTGTTATTTACATAATAATGTAAATAACCTAATAATGATCCTTATTGCTGTTTAAGAGAGGAGCGGTGCTTCAAAGGATAGCTGCAGATTTCTGTCAGAATCTGCAGATTATACAGTACAAATAAAATGTTTACGTTGTCTTCCCAACAGTTTCACTGACATCTACACTGGATGGCCAGGAAGCGTTCGCGATGTCTTCTCTGGCGCTGATAATTGGCTTCAGTCTTGTGTCGGTGACGTAAAAGACGGATTTAATGCGACATGACCGTTCAAACAGCAGTCGCTTTCTAAAACATCGGATATGTATCGGATTCAGTACCACATACGAAAGTGACCCAGATGGGATTTGAAAATATCGGATTTGCGCCGTTCACACTGTCATAGCATGATCGGATATGGGTCGCATAGGGTCAAAAAAATCGGATTTGATGCGCTTTCGCCTGCAGTGTGAACGTAGCCTAAAAGAGAGGTCATATTACACATGTTTTAGCATCTCTCCACTGGATGCCAGTGAGGGTCGGAATCAGTTTCAAGATACTCCTGTTTGTATACAAGCCATTCATGGTTTGTCTCCTTAATACATCTATGACCTCTTACACCCCTATTAATCTCCCATGTCCCTCCAGTCAGGTGATTGGAATGCTTCTGACTGTCCCTAGCGCTAGATTTAACCTCAGAGGAGACTGGGCCTTCTGTGTGTTTGCCAGCAAACTGTGGAACAACTTTTCCCTCACATTCAAATCTGCTCCCTCCATTTGATCCTTTAAAACTAGACTTTTTACTCACTGACATTTGAGTGTGTCATTGGTCTTTGTATTTCCTGTGCTGTTTTCGGCCATGATTCTGTTTATCACCCACTAATATCTATTTTTTTCTTATTTCTTTATTTATTTCTATTCCCTTGTCTTTTTATCCACTCTATCTTTTGCACAGAACTTTGGGTAGTGTTTTTTTTTAAAAATGTGCTTTATAAATAAATTTGAGGTGGAGTTACCTTGTAGTATTTAACAGCTAGTTCAGGTCTCTGTGCTTGGAGCAGGAAGGCCTCAGCCTTCTTGAAATCATTCTCTTTAAAGCAGAACTTGGCTTGGCCAACCAGAACCTCAGACAGGCTCTCTGGATCGTGGCCCTCAGCCACCTGCTGTGCATTGGCCCAGTCCTGGTTGTGGACATACCTGGAACAGTTCACACACAAATACACACAGGAAATAAAATCCAAAAATAATCTGTTTTAAGATTAACGGAAACGATTTTTTAAATGTTTTTCATCAAGTACCAGAAAGGGGACTTTGAATAACTTCAGGTTCATAGAAATTTACTTACTTAAAGCTGTGGCTATCTGGGGGGCTGGACATTAATTTCAAGACATATCTGCTTTCAGTGGCTTAGGGAAGTAATGGCACTTCTCAAACTTAAACCTCAAATCTCTACATACTTTTGTGAACCGTTAAAACTGCTTTTACCTCTCTGACGACGAAGTCATAACCCTACCTCAATCCTATATCTTGGGGGAAAAAATGAAAAAAGTTAATTATTTTTGATGTGTCTGTTAGAATCACTATTCTCCTTCTTCCTTGCCTGCTATCCTTGAAAGAGAAATTAAAAACAAAGACGATATTTTCTTTGCCCAGGGTTAGTGTTAACATTAGTGTTAGCATTGGGGTTGTCACTGATCATGGGTTACTCTCCATCATTCATGAATACTCACACACTCCCCAATTTGAATATTACCTAAAATGACTTAAGCATGTGCGTACAAGAATCATTGCTGCGCAGTGCTGTGTGGCTGGCTGTGGTGTAACTTCACTATGTCTATTTTTAGAAAGCTATACATAATTAGTATTTCTACTGCTGATTGCTATGCAGGCTGTTTCCTCAGTTAACTTTCTGCTAACACTTTAGATTAGGCTTTAATTATCTTGCTATAAACATGCTTATTAGTAGCCTGTTTACTCTTTATTAGTCATTGCAAACCACTTACTAATGACTTGGGCTGCATGGTCCTATTATACCCTTATCAGACATTTAATTAAGAGCTAATTAATGGTTAATATATGTAGCGTAATTTAAAGTATTACCAACTTATCAAATGATTTTGATGAGGCTTGGTTGTTTAGTTCAATTATGGAAGAAAGAACCCCTTAAAAGAGATATGTGATTAGTGAAACTAATCACATTTGGACTTTTTTTAATGACATGAGAAAGTTTAAAAATTGAAGTATTCCAATAATTATATTAACCAAAATTGTCCTTAAACATTAAGCTTCAAACTGAGCCTGAAACTGATATAAATCTGCTCCTCACTGATGCTGATCAGCTGGCAGTAATGATGGGCTCAAAGTGTGAGCACAACATCATCACCTCCAGTACTCACATCAACACAGCTTCTTTGGGTTTTCCTGCTTTGATGAACTCTGCCTCGGCTTCAGTGAACTTCCCCTGTAAGATGAAACCATGAAAAAATTCAGGATTAACACGACTTAATGTGTGCAGCATGCAGTGAGTTCAAGATTCTCAGTAACAGAAATTACGAACAATAACTCAGTGAGTTAGTTCACAGAAACAGCAGCAGCAGGTTTATTGTTATTCTCATATGAGCTGACTATGCTGGGCAATAAAAAGAAAAAAAAATCACATATTGATGTGCTTGGTCTGGTTGAATAAAGAAGACAGAGAATAAATTTGGCATGAAGCAGTTTTGTAGGAGGAAAACTGAAAAGTCTTCATGTGGGTAGTTGTAGCAACTTTTTTGAAAGTGTATAGAAAGAGCAGAAAACTGACTGTGTGGTAAAACTGTGATGGATTTACCTCATCTTCCAGGTACAGTGCATGCTTGAGGTGGATCTCAGGAATCTTCTCCTTACATGCAAGGCGGGCCAAGTCAAAGGCAAAGTCAAATGAGCTGGAGAGAACATGAGGACAGTCTCTGTTTATGTCACATATAAGAGATCTGGCACTCAAAGGATTTTTAGTAGAAATCTATGAGATAAGTGTGTATGCATGTGTAAACCTCTAATTGATATCATAGTAAGTAATTAGAAATGTGGATTTGACTGAGGATACATGCACGTTTTGTCCCTGTGACCACAAAAGTCAAATATATAGCTTTCTCCCCATTAATTTATACACGGTCTGGGAATTAAAAGCACAAATAACTTTATAAGATGGTTACTAAGTGACCTTGCTCATTTCCTTTTTAGGAAGGAAACAATTGATCACGTTTTACCGTTAGGATTTCCTTTCAGACAGTACAACAGATAAAAGATTCTGAATGAGTGTCAAACTTGTTTTAAAGCTCTGCAAAAGGTTTATCATATTTTAAGCAAATAAAATGAAACTCAGTATGTGAGTAAATTGAACTTAGATAATTATTTGGGTCTTTGTGTTGTGATAATGCTCACGATTTATTTGAAGCAGACTTGATGGCGTACTCCAGCAGGCCAAACTTGTTTAGCAGCTTAACAGCTGCCTCTCCTCCCAGACTCCGGGCCCACAGGTAGGCCACCTGCTTCTGCGCATCAGCACCTCCGTGGCTTTTTGCCACCTGACGAACACACAAACACATTAAAAAAAATCATTACACCAGGCCTTCACTCCTGTGGCTCCCTAACCCCCTTACAACACATAATCCCGGGGAGAAACATTTGAAAGAAGCTATAAAGCTGTGGTGCATTCCCAACGAAACTACAGCAATAAACAGAGAGCCACACACCTGTAACAATGCTGTGGACATGAAACCCAGTAACAACAAGTCAAGCCGTCCTATTCTGCATTTAGCATCAGGAATAAACATTATAATATATGCAATCTACAGTATATGCTTTAACCTAAAACAATTACAACAACAGATAACAGCTGATATAAGCAGAGTGTGAGATGTAAACATTTGCTGCGTGGGACGAGGTTCTAGACTTTACTGCTCTCTGCCATATCTTATAAATGTAATGAGATTAAACACAAGTGAACAAAACAAAACAAATGTGGCGTTTGTACCCTGTACGCATCCTCCCACATATCATTGACACTGTACATGTGGACCGCAGCCTTCCACTCTTCAGCCTCCATGAAGTGGTATTCCGCCTCCGAGAACCTCGATTCAGCCTCCAGCTCCTGCAAACAGCACATTTATCATCACCGTCACTTACCATAACTTATGTATCACATACCGGCAGGCTCAACCAAACCACACAGCCCATTAAGGGTCGTTGAATTAGAGCTAGAATAGAATGTAGAGGAAGAATTAATGCCCCAAAGTTTGCGACACTGTGAAAAAAAAAGTTAGAAAATTGGTCCCAAAAATGAACAGATTCAGTAATGAAAAAGAAATCTAGAGCTCAGAGACTCAGTTTGAAAGCGATTATGTCGGGACATGATTAAAAGACTTTAAAATTTGTCTGTACAGTGATCTGTTGAACTTCACAATTCAGGAAAATGTTGAATAAATTATTGTTTGAGTTTAAACTGCTGCAAGGCATTTCTCCCAAGACAGCTGGACAGCTACAAACATTAGAAACAGAGAGTGGTCTCAGACACAGACCTCCCAATAAAAACCTCACACGGCTCTAGAACTGCAGCAGTTTCTGAGCCCGTGAGAGCTCTTCTGATGAGAAGCCCCAACCAGTCGTGCCTGCGTAAATGCTGAGCTGTGAAGTAATGACATGAACCAAAACGCAACCCTTCTCTCACTTTTAAACTGGTTTCAGATGAGCAGGAAGGATCTGAAGACATTGTTTTTGTTGCTCACATTCTTGGAGTTATGTTCCTCATCTCCAAGTAATTAAACAAGAAAAATAAGCAGATGAACTGCCACAAAAAAAACTTTGCTTTACAGTATAAACACTGTCACTGCAGTTTAATCCTATTTATCTTTCATAGCACGGAAAGAGAGAACAAATTATACCTGTCTTAAAGTCCTGCATTAGTGCTCTGGTACTTTCAGTGTATGAACCAGTACAATAAGCAGAAAAAAGGCAGCTTTTAGTTTCTGTGCTCTAACTGTTGGAGTAACTGAGAGCAGCTAGAAGTAAAGCTACCACTTCACCCAGTATTTTAAATAAGCAAGGTTTATAGACAGTGTTTATGTGACTGTATTTAGTTATTCTGTTGCATTATTTTATTTTATTTGACTGTTTTATTACATAAACAAAGATTTTTGTTTACTTTATTTACTACTTTTATTTGATTCATTTCTATTTAGTGTGCTCATATTATTCAGTCTGTTCAACATTATTTTATGTTATCTTATTAAACTATTCCTTATTTCTGTCATTTATTCATATGGTGACAAAGGTGGATGCTCATATAGAAGAATACCAACATTGTAGTTCCTCTAGCAGCCACTTGAAGCTGGCTCGAAAAGCTTAAAGAGGAAATAAGCATGTTTACAGTCTGGTACAAAACAAAGGTTTTAGCATGCATCCATTTGCAAATCTATAGATGCATGAGGCAATTTGCAAATATGTGTGAAGAGAGTTGTTTTACACAGTTAGCATGCCCATCACCCGAACTCAGGCTCGGTTCGGGTCACAGTTAGATTTATTTGATTGTAACATGTTAAATCTGTAGGGCTTAACTCTAGGAGTAAAAACACTGTCGTTAGATTGTCACTGCAGTGTGGTGTGTACCTTGGCTAGGTGGACATGGGTCTCAGTCAGCAGGTCAGGGTGATGTTTGGCTACCAAACGAATGACATCGTCAAACATCCGGTTCTTCTTGTACATGGTGATGGCAAGGTCAGGCTGCTTCACTGTAGCAAACAGCCTGCATGTGTAAAAGGGGAAAGAGGGCTTTTTAAAACACTTCAGGTCTAAAATACTACGCCCAGACTTTTTCTCCTGCTGTTTTCAAGGTCAGAGATTAACTCAAATGGTGTCATGGTAGTTTGTCTCCCACCAGCTCGACTCCAGCAGACAATGACGTGACAAATTCGTGTAAATATGGAGATTTGTATTTACCTCTCGGCCTCCTTGAACTTCCCATCTCTCTCCAGCTCCTGAGCTCTGCTGATGTACAGAGCCATAACCTCCTCCTCCGTCATACACTTCACTGCCAGCTTTATAAGAAAAAGAATATTAAAAACACGGCCTTAAATATTACATTTCTTAATTAATCCCACATTAGATTCTTAAATATCTATTCCAGGGAGATTTTCTTTAAAAGGACTCTGGAAAACACAGAATATTTAAAACTATGCTGTAATGTGTCCGTGCTGACCTTGTGAGCCTCCTCCCAATGCCCTGCTGCGGTGTACATCTCTACAGCATCTTTAATGTGACCTCCTTTCACAAACAGATGTTCTGCCATCTACAGGTCAATAAAAAAATAACAAAACACATAGAAAATACAGAATGTCACATTAAAAAAAATTATATATTACATTACTTATACAGAGCCCATTCTGAGAGTTTAATCCAGATTATTTTTGCAGCTGAAATCTGCATATTCCCCCCCTAACCTAATCACAAAGTTACCATTTTCAAAATGGGACAGCTTTAAGGATACTCTCATTGAATATATGTGTGTGGGCATGCCTGCCAGTGCAAAACAAGCAGATTGTGGGTTCAGCTAAACAACATGAGTGATATATTAAAGTCATCTGTCACAAAGGCAATAATAAAATCTTGCCCAGCTATCTTGATAAGAAACTGTTTGAGGTTTAGCGAAACACAGTAATTATATTTTCTAAGTTAGAACTTTTTGGCTGGCTCTTTTTTTATTCTCCAAACCTCTTCAAAGACATGTTTAAGGATAAAACTTGATTTTAGGTGACTATATTAGAGTGTTAACTAGCCATCCAGAGCCTGTCGGAGAAAAAGCAATGGGCGCAGAGTAGATCACTTCCAGAGTGGATGCACCTTTAAGATTAGGGTATGGAGCTTACTGATGTTGGCTTATTTTCGGGATAAGAGGCTTTGGAGTGCATTAATGTCAATCACAAAGAAACCTGTGTGTGTGAGTCCCCTCCCCCTACACACAGAGTGGATCAGGCAGCAGTTACTACAAATGTTTATATTCCTCTCTGTATTTAATTATTAGTTATTATTAATCACCGGCTCTCTTCCACAGTGTGTCTTTGTCCCGTCTATCTCCCCTCACCTCCAAAGCGGCAGATGAGCTTGCTCATAGGGAGTCATATGATTGTTGTGGTTTTCTCTGTATTATTCTGGGGTCTTTACCTTACAGTATAAAGCACCTTGAGGCAACTGTTGTTGTGATTTGGTGCTATATAAATAAAATTGAATTGCATTTAAAAAAATGTCGGGGGAACACTAGTAACAGAGAAACCATGTAGCCAAAATATGTGAAACTCTCATCTAAATGAACTAAAACTTAGCAGCGCACTTTGTTTAGGTTCTCTGCAATAAGACCACCAAGTCGGAACCAGACTGGGACAGATGGTATATGACATGTTTGTATTTATTTGTTTTGTTGCATCTCTGCATGTTTTTGTTTATTATATAGTTTTATGTGATCTGCCCAGGGACTGAGGATGTGAATTAGGAGTATAGATAAAATCTGCCGTGTTTACATCTCATATTTTCTTACACTGCTGTCCATTAATGTGCACTGCCCCTGTTAAATAAAGACAAGACTGGAAACTTTGAATGAATACATCAAACTATGAAAAAACTCAACTTAATTTTAATTCAGATTGCAGAGGCCTTACTCTCGTTGTTCATACCTGAGGAGTTGAGAATAGAAGTGATATATGCAGAGACTTGCACAGAGTTCACCACACTCCAAAGGCTGCTTTTTTATCTGCACTAGCTAAGGATATGCAATTTGTGAAACCAAATTCTAATTATACTTATTCTGGTGGTAGACTTTTTCAATGTTGCAACTCGTGAGTTTGGTTGTAAACAAATACTGATCTAGAAAGGCTCGTGTAGGACTGTGCCATTACATGAAACATGTAATTACAACAGTGTAATATCAGACCTACTGAATAACACTGTTTTTTTGTTGTTGTTGTTTTAAACTCTGCTGCTGGTTGCCAGTTTATGTTGTGACCAGTGATCTGACTCTTAACACACAGTAGAGACTAAGAGAGTGAATGAAGCAATTAAAATTTTATCGCATTTTAAAAAGTATAATATAATGAAAAAAAATCCCGCTACTTTACAGTGAACAGACTTTTGCTACATAAAGCCAGATACTCATAGAATCAGTCTGTAATAAAAGTCGCTTCAGTACAACAAACAGATGAGCTGGTTGTTTGCCATTCTGATTAAAAAGTGTTTAGTCACTGTTTTTCCAGGATACTTTCTCTATAGCTACAGCAGGTGCGTGCGCTTCATTGTTTATAGCTTGCACTGAAATTCACTTTCCTGCAACAACTACCCCCCAACTTGGAGAGCAAAGAGCTTGTTATCTTAATTACTTTCTGTGAATATGCCCATGGAGCAATCTGACTGAAATAGGCTGCTATTTTCAGAGCCTGGCAGTCTGTGGAGGCCGTTTGGCTCAGCTGAGCTCATCAGAATAAGCACAGCACACTGCGCTTCGCCACCATCATCTCGCTTCCTTTTCTTTGTATTCGTACCAGATTGCTCTCGTTATCGTTTTCTTTTCAACAGTCGTGTTTTTTGTGGTATTGGGGCAACTTTTAAAAGTATTGTTACAACTACCAAACTTGTCCTTATTGCCAAAGCACCCTGGAGCAAACATGGGTTACAGTGTCCACAGAGACTGCAGTAAAGTGAAAACTGGCCACCGTGCATGTGTGTGGGTGTGTGTACGTGTCCACATGAGATGAGTGGAAATTAACTGCCAGTGGCAAAATGTCACAGCCTCCTTCATTTAGCCAAGCCTGTACAGTATTTTTATGAGGTACATATATAACACAAGTGAAAGTGTAACACTGACTCAGTTCAAAGTATGTAACCAGCACAAATATTTAAAAATGCAGTTTCTCGTTTACACGCATTTGAAACGATCTGTAGTCGTGTTTTGCTTTCTTTTTGTTCCACTGTTCACCAGTTTCTTACTTTGCCATCTGTCTACTGCTGTGTAGAGCAGATTTATCTTTTTCAGTTAAAACACCTTGCCAGTGCTATCCCCTGAGCAAAACCTTGTTAAAATGACATTGAAAAGATGACTTTTCCGGACGTCTGAACAATGTTGATATTTGGTTGTAAAGTGAAAGGTGAACATGTTTCACGTTTTAGCCAACTTTTCCTGGCAGTTCTGCTGTTATCCTAGAGGTGCTCTGGAGGAGATGCCGGGGTTTCAGAGCTGGAGCTTAATGGAGAGCTGTGAGGAGGAAATATGAACTATGTGTTCAGCTATCATTGCGGAGAATGTGAGATTTTTGGAAAATCAAATGGGCGAGTTTTGCTGAACTGTCTTTTAGTTCCAGTGAATGGAACTCAATGTTTCAGCATACCAAGATATTTGGAAAATTTCATGCTCCCAGATTTTGGTAAACAGTTTGGGGATGCCCACTTCCTGTTTCAACATGACTGTGCACCACTGCACAAATCAAGGTACCTAAAGATATGGACGAACGTGTTTGTCATGGAAGAACTTGACTGGCCTGCATGGTTTCCTGTCCTCAACCCAAGAGAAACACCTTTGGGATGAATTAGACACAAGACTGTAAACCGGGACTTCTTTCCAAAACACCAGTAAGTGACCTCACAAATGTATTTATGGAAGAAAGGTCAAAAAGTCCCTTAAACACACTTCTAAACTTAATGAAAAGTCTTCCCAGAGGAGGTGGAGTTGTTATAGCTGCAAAGGGTGGGCTGACATCTTATTGAACCCTATGGATGGAATGGGATGTGTGAAAGCAGACAAGCATGTAAGTGCTACCGTCTCATATTATGTATAAAAAATACATTTAAACCTCAGTTCATCATTTATATCACGAAAAGAATAGTTTATATCAGACATTTTTAAAAAGTTATATTTACATCTGTAGCTTATTTTCATCTTACCCTTAAACATTCCCACAATTTAATAAAAGTCCAACATATAATCTATTATACAATAAAGACAAAAACTTGTACTTTTTGATGCCTTCCTTTTCACTGATCTGAAAGAAAACATGTTGTGGCTATACCTTCACCTGTTTTTGTTTTTCATTTAGGTTTTCCTCTTTACCTCCTACCTCAGTCCTCCTGTCTCTCACCTCATAGTCCTGCATGGAGGCGTAGTGTTGAGCTATCTTCACATAGTATTTTGCTGATGACGAATCCTCCTGTAACTCCAGGATGTGGACTGCTTTCTTCCACTGGCGAGCTGCGATGGCTGCCTCGATCGCTTTAAGAGAACAGCTGCATGGAAGACCATATGAACACGTTAATTGTTCAGATAGCAAGAGTCAGCATTAAAATGCAGATTGTGTTGGTAATACTAGTTGCATTTTTTAACTATTCTGCAGAGAGAGAACTTATAGTTAGCTTATAGCTATCTGAAATAGTGCCTGAAACTTTACTAACTATATTTAAAAGTAGTATTTTTAACGTCTTTGTTTCTGTAGAGACTTGTAGCCAAGTCAAAATTCAGTTTTAGACGCGTCTCTAAGTTCTTTCTGAGCTCTGACTACCTGTCTTATTTGGGATTTTGGGGCATTGGTATAGCGATTTTTTTAAATCTCATCTCTCCATTATCCTGGTGATGATTTTAAAGAATTGTTGGCCATCACTGTTGGACTGTTTTTCAAGTGTCATCTTTCTGCCTCTCCATCTGTCCTTATCTTTGTCTCTCCAGTCCTCTCCCTCCATCCATCCCTCCTCTACTCTACATACCCTGCTTCAATGAAGTGGTTGATGGCAGCGTCCATCTGTTTCTGCTGGACGAGGTAGTCTCCCCAGGACTCCTCCAGTTTCACCACCTCAGCGGGGAAGGTTATGCGAGCCAGCTCTACCGCTACAGGAAACAGGAAGGAGAAACTTTCTTACCAGAAAAGTTACAATTGACTTGATTTAGCTTAAACCTACCATCTAAAATTGTACAAAACATTGTAGAAGTTATCAAATGGTATATGCAGTCTAAGCTATCTAACTGTTTTACCTTTCCTGAAGGCACCTCCTTTACAGTAGCACTCCAGCGCTCTCTGGTTGTTCCTGATCTTCTCATACAGATCTCCTGCCTGGTCAGAAGAGATGACATACATTTTGCTGTCAATTGTCTTTCAACTTAGGGTCATATGGGGCTGAAGCATATCCCAGCTGTCAATCGACGAGAGATCTGGACAAGGCCATCAACTCCAGCAGCCAATTATCAGTTAAGCTGACATTCATGTCACTGGACTGTGAAGCCAGAGCACCTGGAAAGGACCCAGGAAGGCACAGAATTTGCTACTTATAATCAGGAGGTTTGAACTCTGTGACTCTGTTAACTGCCACACACCACTATGGAAATCAAATATTTCAAATATTTATATCAGATATTTATAATTGTTTCAAAATTTGACCTTATAGCCAGTAACATATTGAAACAATGGTGTGCAGCCAATCAGAAGACAGCTGTCTAAAAGAAAGAGAGCTGTGTGGGGCTATATCACGGCCCATTACAAGATGAATTGTAAAGTTACTTTAGTATAGTTTAGTAATGAAAACATGGAATGTCAAATGAGAATAATGTTTGTTGGTGTAATTAGAAGAAAGATGTTCCGATGTTCTTGGAACAGTGACTACTATCACTTTTAAATGTCTTTAGAAAGTTTGTTTTCTTATTGTGGATTTAAACACAGGTATCGATATACTCCTGGCCACTAACTGTGAATTTGGCTGAGGCTGTGTGAACTAAAGCTGCCAATTACACCGTGCTACATTTTAATTAGTTACCTCAGTTTTTTGTTTGTTTTAATGGACTGAGTGGGAACATTTTGTCCCTGTATTTCTCTGCTGCTAGGTATTTCATGATTCAAACAACATGATACCTGAATCAGATATTTGTTCCAGCTAAATATTTTCTTGCGTTTCTCCATCTGTGACTACCCTCAATTAAACATGTTCAACTCTTTCAACCTATAATTATTCTTACTTTTAAAAGGATACACACAATTCAAATGCTAAATCAGTGGGTTTTCTAACAATAAAATGCAATGAAGAATAGTGGCACTTTGTAAAATACAGAGAAGTTTTATTTTAGCTACTGCAAGTTAAATTGTAATCACCAACTTCCATATCTAATTCCAGACACCGAAACTGATTAGAACACAAAATATCAGGTTACAAAATTTGCTTTGAGGATCCAGTCTCCTTTTCCAAGCCTCTTTCCCACCTGTTACATAAACACAGATGGCTAGAGGAAAAGAAGTGAGCTTTTAGACAAAAAAAAAAAAGAAAAAGCACACAGAGAAAAACAGGCAGATGGAGGGAGACAGAGTTCAAAACTGAAAATAACAAAGAACACTTGTTCCGGCATTGAAGCTGAGGCGAGGAGAGATGGGCTCAGAGAAGCGGGAAACACAGGAGGAAGAAATGATCCACTCACTCTCTCGTAAAACTCTCCCTTGATGAGACTGGCAGCAATGCGGTCGACGGTCTCGCTGCTGTTGGTGATCTCCGACTGGCTCATGGCGAGGCGAGCGGCCTTAGCTGGCAGCCCTGCTTTCAGGTAGAGGTTTATGGCACCCTGGAAGTCTCCCTCGCTCTCCCTCACCTCGCCGGCCCTGTCTTCCTGACCCGTCTCCATCAGCCACCGGTAACGGTTTTCACGCAAGGTGTCGAGCTCTGGGTAGCCCTGCAGTTATTTTGCATTTAGAGTTCAACCAAACAGTTATCCTGTCCACAGATAACTAACCAACAACACTCTTGTGGTTGACAGCAGGTGTACATTGTAATTTGGTAATCCAAATTCTCTGAGAGGTAACGAGACTCCTGCCTCTGCTGTGGGTTCTGTTTTCAGAAAATGAAGCTCATAAGGACACTCGCTGTTCACCCACAGGCCTTTTCAGATTTGATAAAGTGAGTATTATAAAATAGTGTATGCAGGGAATAGATCTAAGCAAGACAAAGGCATAAATGGGCTAAATTATTTTGTTTTTAGAAATGCTATTTTAGGCAATTAAGAAGCCTGTGCTTGTCATATGAGAAGGGTGTCTGTTTACACATTTTGGGTTTCCCTCTGTCTTTTCCGATTTAAACTTACTGTAGCTTTATATACTTTATTAAGCAATAAATAATTTCCCTTTTTTTCTGTCTCTTGGGGAATGCATTAGATAGGGCATCAACCCTTAAAATCCCCCATAATATAAAATGTAATAAATATATAAATATAATATGTGGAGCTACCCACTGTGCTGACCTTTCCCGAATAAAGAGGCAGTAAAAAACTAGCTTTTGGCTTTTATTCTGTAATATAAATATGATAAATAAATATTTAAAATGTGCTGAAATCAAAGTAATCAATATAAATACGCTACCTCGAGCTGATTTGCGACCACGTAAAATGACTTGATCAAATATTATCAGTAATTGCGTGTGATTCAATTCCCTTTTTTTACCTTGGCTTCGGCTACAGCAATGCAGTCATCCCACATGTGGAGCTCTTGGTACATCTCTATGGCTTCTTCGATGGCATTCTGCACAGCAAAAACAAAACAAACAAAAAGCCAAACGTTGGACTTTATTCTCCAAAAATCTAGTATTAAGGATGCAGAGCTGGGTTTATTTATTCAGTTCATTTTATTCCAAGACTTTACCAATCTCAAGTGTTTGGTAAAAGACTACAATGACTTGCCACTGCAGCCCTCACAGGGATTTGTTGGTTACCATCTTATAAGGTAAACAATACTTTTAGCAGTGAAAGCATCTCTGTGTTGCTTGTCCTTCCCATTCTTACATGGGGAAGAAATTATTAATCTCTAGTTTGTGGCTGCTTGTTGCTCCTAAGCCATATTTTACTGTGTTGAATCCCTCTTATAGCAGGTGACAGCATTTATGTGTGCTTGTGTATCTGCATTGTTCACTGTCATCACAAGTGAAACTGAGCTGTTTATGTTCGAGTTGGAGCTAATAAATTGTGAAGGGTTACTTTAACTGAAGGAGAGGAGACTTCAGAACACACTGAGTCTATACAAGTATCATCAGAGCTATGAAAGCAAGAAAACGTGTGTGTGTATAAAGGGACACCGTATTACTGACTAAATTAACATTATATAGCAAGCTAGAAACAGTTAGTCTGTTAATATTTTGAGCTTTATATTAAAGTGGTCTATTTTTTGCTAATCTGTAGAATGAACATATTTGACTAAAAATGCCAGTTTACCTGCAGATAGAGTTCCTCATAATATGGAGCAATAGTTCCTTTTCTTTAAGGTATTACTCCTCTGTTACTAATATGTTGTGCTTAACCACAAATATTAATACAAGACGTTACTGTGGTGCTGTTTACTTAAATTTCTGTGATGGTGCACATCAGGCTGTGCTGTAGACATGATGCAGTAATATAAATCAAGCATAAATACACATTTAAAAGCTTAACAGCTCTGTGAATTTTGGGGTGTTCTGTTTGTTGTAAAATCTGAAAAGGAATTCATTCTACATATTACATATTCAATCTTATTTCTAACGCTCTTTTTTTTTTACAGCCCACCTGCTCTGTGTAGTGCATCTCAGCCAGTTTAAAATTCTTGTCCAGCATGGCCACGCGTGCTTGGACTTGATAAAATGATGTCCCATCTTCTCCCTAATAAAGAGACAAAGAGATTAAAACATACAAAAGCCAGGGAGCACTTTTGAGCTTTGCAGAGAGAAAAAACTTTTCAAGAATTGCAAAGCTGCATTTTTTTATAAGGACCACTCACAGAGATTCAGCTAAAAGGAATTTCATTAATATCAACTCCAGCAGAGACTTGCTGTACAATGAATGCTGGATTTCCAGTTCCATCATAAGACACATTTTTAAGAGAAGTGTTGAATTATTCAGGTGTCATTGCATAAAAATGTCAAATACCGTATTGCATTTCATTGGAGAATACTAATAATTAGCCAATTAGTCAGAAATATTATTGCCACCCTTAAAGCTCTTTATCTGCTATATTTGTGATCAGTGCGTTGGGCCTTTCCTCACCATTTCCTGTGAAACTTTGTCTACGATCTCGTTTGTTTGCCGCAGGAAGTGGAGGGTTGAGACATCACCCAGCGCAGCAAAGCACCTACAAAATAAAAGGGAGAGAAAACCATAGAGGAACTAAGCAATTAAGCAGCAGATGGTGACAGAGAAAGTCAAACAGAAACAGAAATAAAGAGAAATATATTCAGTTTAGTGGAGGAAGAATGCATTTCTGGTCAGTGAAAACTTGTTCACTTAATGAACTGAGATAAATTAAAGCTCTTTCTCTAATTAGCCTTTAGATTCAGTGTGAGAAGCTGAGAAATACACAGGCACATCTTAGCATTTGGCCACTTTATTACCAACTCTCTGTGAACAGTTGCATCAGATTAATGAACAAGTCATGAAAGAAAAAAAGTTTAAAAACTCCTACTGTCTGACTCTTTTTTTTCTGCTTCCCTCTCTCATTAACATTATCCACTCCAGACAAAACTGTTTCTTTCCCCGATTTCATGATTTATGCAATTCAAGACGATGCCTAACGAACAGCATATGCATTATTAATGACAGGGAATTCAAATTTGAAAGGTTTCTCAAAACAGAGAGAACTAAAGATGGAGAGAGAGGAATAAAATGATAGAAAATTAAAAACTGTCTTTGATGATAAATGAAGTTGGGGGGGGGGGGCCTCTGGCAGAAACACAGCCATCGGCCGTGCGTGTGCAGAGGGTATACTTCTATTATGTTGTGGGGACATTTATCTGGTTATAAAATAATATTTCAAGGAACTATCTGATTATCTTTAAGGTACAAAAATCAAGCTGTATAAGCTGAATCTGTATATTTTAGATAAAAGAATCGGTCAGAGGAGTACAGGTTATAGTAAATGTCCAGGAAATGAATGTAAGTCAATGTAATGTCCTCTGAAGTGATGAAAAACAACTGCCCGGGAGTGCGCAAGTGTGTCCAAGAGTGTATTTCTTCATTCCAGGTGATGAAGGTGCCCTTGTTGCCTCTTTCCTCTTTTTTTCTCTCCAGCCCCAGAGATAAGTCTCACTTGCAATGACGACTGATACTGAATGTAATTATTCCGGAGACAAGAACATTACTTTGAAAGGGCTTTGTGTGTGGCTGTGTGTGCGTGCGTGTTTGTGTCGTGCTGACCTTTCTGCGATGTGCAGCTGGCAAGCCTCTAGAGCCAGCTTGCTGAGTGTCTTCCACATGGCTTCAGTCTCTGGTGACATCTCCAGAGTCTCGAGGAAGGCTGTGGCTCTGGAAAATACACGCACATGCACAAGTAGAGCTGAGCCAGGTGGCAAGACAGAACATAAAGCAAGTATTCTGTGCTGCAGATACCGACCACAAATGGTGTGTAAAGATAAGGAGCGGCAGAAGAGCTGCAAATATCGAGGAAACTGTGTTACAGCAGCCACTCCCAAATTTAAGTCTGAATTGGAAAATCTTCTACGGCCTTTTCATCACTTTTAAATATGCTTTAATTCAGTTTAGTGTAAGTTTTTATCTTGTTTTTTAGTCAGACTTGTTGGATACTGGACCGTAAGACAGATAAAGTAAAAAAATAAAAATAAATTAGCCTAATTTGGCTGATGCAAATGTCCAAATGGAAAAAACAAGGAACTCCAAAGTAAGGATGAAGAGAAGGTTAGTGAACATGATACCAAGAACATTAAACTGAAGCAGGAAGATGGCATTATAGATACACACGAGGGGGACTGGTGATTAGACACAGGTGACCCAAAAAAAACGTCTTTTCATAAATCTGGATCAAGTTGGTTCCTGAATGTCCCAAATTCATTCTTCAGCAAGACAATCACAATAATAGCCCCACATATAGAGCCATAAAGAAGATGTTTTGTATTACTGTATGAAGTAAATCAATGAATAAAACCTATTCATGGTCCAGTGTTTCACTATAGCATGCTCTACAAAAACATAAAGCAAGTCACAATGGACCGTGAGATGTTCTGATCTAATAAAGTCTGCTGAGGAGATCAGTGGACATGTTAGAAAGATTATTACTGGTATGACCTGAAAAGATGCTGAACTTCTTCAATGTGACAGCTGCTAAAGAGGGGCCAGGGCTATCTTCTTAATCTAATTCAATCACATTCACCAACATTAGTAAAATAGAATTTAGAAGACTTATTTGACAGATTAGCAGATTAGA
The DNA here is from genome assembly GCF_057381845.1 of Rhamphochromis longiceps. Classification (NCBI taxonomy): domain Eukaryota; kingdom Metazoa; phylum Chordata; class Actinopteri; order Cichliformes; family Cichlidae; genus Rhamphochromis; species Rhamphochromis longiceps. Next base: position 21,706,475 of record NC_140571.1, read on the forward strand.
AAGATCATGATTTATAAGAATAATGAGAGGAATAACAAATAGCTCCCCAGAAGGCACAAAGCTGTAACATTACTTTACAAAATAATTGCAATAACACAGTGATCTTTTAACTCAGATCATGAGTGGATGAAATAAAATGCCTGATTTCCACATTCAGTGGTACTTGTCCCATTGTAAAGTATAATTTTTGCTTTACGTGATTCATAGCTTAAAAATAAAATCTGTACTTATCATATCTATTAGCTCACCCTATGTTCATCTAATGTCTGAAAAACAGAGGTTTAAGCTCCGCCCCCTTTAAGACAACCTTCTACTTATTGGCTACCCCGCACAAACAGAAAGCTATCTTCTCTCACTGATTTAACACAGAGACAAGTGTATATAAAATGTCAGGAAGAAAGGACTTAAAACAGTATGAAACCTAAACTTATTGGCTAATGGCGATTACTGGTACATTATGGACCTGCTAATATGGACATTCACCACTATAACTGAAGATAACAGAGTATTTAAAAGAACCAAGAAGATTCCCATAAGACCACAGAGAGTGCAATTAAACTTTTCTGTCTCTTATTACCCAAAATTATGCCAACCTAAACTTCACAGCATTGTGCTGAAAAACCTGATAATGTAACCTTGACTGGAATAATCAAAATAAAACAATTGATTCCCTAAATTTATTTACATTATGCCTCTTCCAGAAGCTTTTCTACTGTAGCTGACTTTAGTGACATTGTCAGCAAAGGCCTGACGGTGCTCAGCGGAGGACCAAATGACCTCCTCCACACACAGTTCCATGTCAAAACAATACTATATTAGTTAAAAGTTGTAAACTGTTTCTCAAAATATATGAGTTTCAAAAATATAGTCATGATTTTTCAATTCCTTATTTGGTAGTTTGAGCTTAAAATTTTTAATTCCAAACTTTGTATGACAATTTCTTCCTATGAAAGAAGACCATTAAACATATAAGCAACCAAATTCCTCCTAAAGACTCTCAAAGTGCTAGAGGAAGGAGCTGAGTTGATGCTCCTCTGAATAAGAGAGGTCAGTTATAATTATTTACTCCATCTGATGAGGTGGCTTCACACGAGCATCCTTTCGGAGGTGATCAAATCACAACACACTGAAGGGAAGGATTATATCTCCCAGCTGGCCTGGAAGTGCTGAGGAAATACTCGAGAAGAGCTGGAGGAAGCTGCTGGATAAAAGGACATCTGGCCTGTTCTGCTCAGCCTACTGTCACTGCGCCTCTGACCCAGAAAAGTGACGGGTGCAAGGAAGGACGGACGGATGTTCACGCTGCATCGTCATTTTGATAGGCTGTATGGTTTTATTTAGTGGGCTGTACTCACCTGTTATAATCTCCATCATCAACAGCCGTACCAAACTCAATGAGGCCTTCGTCGAGTGTGTATGTCACCATGTTGACGCCCTCTGTCACAATCACATCCGTCTTGCCATCGGCTCTTTTGAGATCCACAATGTCTCCCTGACAACGAAAGGAGATACATATTATGCATAGGTATGAAACCTCCGCGCTGTGTTAATAAAGTGGAAAACGTGTTTTTCGTGCTACTGCATTTATTAGACAGTTTAAGCCAGAAAATGCTTAATCGATGAAGCTTTTACTTATAAAAATACATTTTGTCAGGTTTTTATATTCTGCAATTCTGCAGTATGCATGGACACAGGTTTACAACATCACAGCTTCATTAGTGGGTCAGTCCAGTCGACCACCATAATCAACTTGCACCCTCCAAATTCACATTATGGATGCTTTTAGCCAAGAAAAACAATGAGTACACTTAAATATACTTGCATAATTATAATGAAAGTTTTTGTTAAACCTTTATTTAACAAGATAAGAATGTCTTTCTTTTTGGAGAGTGTTCTCAGCCAATATATGCAGCATTAGCAAAGCAGGGTTTTTTTCTAGAAACCAGAGTGCGTAAAGAAAAGTTTCACAAGTACGTGGAGAACAGAAGTGCACACAGATTGGCCTTGGAACAAACATGATGGGCGTATGTTTCCCAGTTTGGCTCTTCAGAAGTTTTACGCTTTTGTTTTTCACATATTATTAGATAAAGGCATCAAAATAACGTTCCACATATATGGCTGGATGTATCACCAAGATAGCTGCTGAGTAGCAAAGTATATCAGAAATATTAAATTTCAAAATTCAATTTATTTTAAGCCAGTTTTAGTTATACTGCACCCCTTCACAACTACAGTCATCTCAAGGCACTTTGGTACCCAATAATATGGTGATTATTAATGAGGATTTCCACTAAACACTATGAAATCAAATACTTTTAAAGGAATTATGACCAGCTCATAACAGCAGCAATTCTTTGTCCATTACTACCCTCTGCTATTGTCTACAAAATAAAAATGTCTTGCACAAAGCTCAGTGCACTTTGCAAAAACATAAATCAGCCACACAAGAGGCTGCTGCGATGGTTTTTATTATTAATGAGAACAGCAGCAAGTGTTAACGCAAGCAACTTTCAAAACCCTGCGCACACCAGGGGCGACTAACTGCCTCAGGACAGCGGCACAAAAAGCTGGTTCTCTGTTAAGGCTTTGCCAGCAACACAAAAAGGCTTGAGAACAGTAAAAATACAAAAACATGCAGCTTCAGTATAAACACTGTGGAGATATTAAAAATAAAAAGGTTTATCAAAACAAGCCGACCAGGGCAGATGCAGAGCCTCCAGTTAACGATGCCGACCATACTTAAATCACACTTACAAAGAAAACAAAAGCTCACCTTGACGGGGAACATGGTGACGGTCTCTGGGCTGTCAATGCTGTACCAGATGCAGAGGTTTCCCCGGTTTTGGGAGACCACCACATCGCTGCCAGGCACCCACTGGACGTAAGAGCAGAAACTCAGCAATGTGGTCTTCACGCCAGACTGTATGTCGTACAGATGGAGCTGCAGAGGACAGAGAAAGATAGAAAGATATAGAAATTCCTATTTTCATCATCAGGAAATGGTTTCAAGTCCAACAGTAAAGGCAAAGTCCAGCAAGTGTCACTGTACATAAGAATGGATTTCTCCAATTCCAGCTGTGACCATTAAATTTAAAGTTCGTAAATATAGAGTCCAGAGAGTTAATCTGGTTTATCTTCGCATAAAATAAAAAAATAGGTTCTATACAAAGGTAACAAAACCACTTTACAGTCCATCAAAGCTCATTTGTATCCACAATAATATTATATTTTTATTATATACTGTATAATTTAAATGTTTCATAGGAAGTTTATGCCGACAGTACTTTGCACCAGATTATCTTTTGCTATCTTTAAAATAGTCATTTCAAGAGTATTCAGAGCATCATCATCAGTGTGTGAATGGGTGAATGACTGAATGTAGTGTAAAGGGACTAAGTAAAGCGCTATACAAATACAGGCCATTTAGCATTTAGCATTTTACCATCATGGATCACCACTTAAAGTCAGGCTAAGTTGAATTTATTTAGATTTATTTTATTTGAATCATTGATTTATTTTTTGCACCTGCATTTGTTGGTTTAGTTTACTTATAACCTCATTAGCTCAGGAATGTAAGTTCCAGGCCCACTACACAGCAGACCCACACTCCTTCCACCTGTTTGTTTCCTTTGGCCATGTCTCCATACCTTATTTTATTTTAATTCTTGAACTTCTGTAGGTACACTGACTCTTGGTTGTGACATCCTCTTTATAGCCAGTCTCTGGAATAAGCCAAGCCTTTATGTTTTCTTTGTTGTGGCAAAAATATGTAACTAGTACTTGGATTTTGGGGTGCATTTGAAGATATAATGTGGTTATTCTTCGATCTATAGAAAACCTGGTTGGTGAAGTTTGTTACCTTTAGGTAGGAGACCTTAAAAGTGAAAGAGTTGTTTCTCCTTGTCCACAGTACAAAAATAGGCCTTATGCATCTTCTAATGTTAGGTCCATAATTTGTTGGACCTTTTGGCACATTAGGTCATTGTCAACCGTCCTAAAAATGTTTGTAAAAACTCCTTAAATTAAAGCTGAAAGTATGCACTTCAAACGCATCTTAATAGTCTTGTTTAAAACCCACTGGTTTACACAACAGGTTTTACTTCTTTTTATTCCATCCATCTGTTCTCTCCCACTTATTCTTGTCTAGGGCGAGAGGCAGGGTACACCCTGGACAGGTCGCCAATGTGCCACAGGGCTAACACACAGAGACAAACAACCATTTACACCTATGGGCAAATTAGGGCTGCTCAATTAATCGAATTTTAATCACGATTACGATCTGGGCTTTCAACGATCATTAAAAATGACTGAGCCGATTATTAGCCCCTCCCTCATTTATCCGCGACACCTTAAAGGCCGGTCCGTGAAAATATTGTCGGGCATAAACCGGTCCGTGGCGCAAAAAAGGTTGGAGACCGCTGATTAAGAGGACCCGAGGGAAGCTCGGAAAGCTAAGCAGAAGTTATTTGGAGAGTGACTGCCGTTGGTTGAAAAGAGAGTTTAAAAAAAAAAAACTTCAGTGGTGTTGCACACCATTTTATATTATTTTTTAAAGTCATTGTTAACCCTTTAAAGCCGGTCAGAGCAGCACGCTCCGTTTTGCGTAACTATTTTTAAATCCCTGTAGAACCTGAACCGCGTAAGCTAGCGCAATAATTTGTTTTGCATATGAAACCGGAGGAGTTGTACTTACATCTTATGCCATCAGCTTGTCCTCGGTCACGGTTTCCTTCCACATATAGCTTTGCAAAAATTGCATAAAAAGCGCTTGCAGGAACAAAAACATAATATTCCAGAAACACGCTTTGCCGTTCCTATCAGCTGTTCGTAACACTTCCCACAGTGAAATGATGCACATGCTGTTTTCTTTGCAAATTTGCATCATAGGATTGTTTTTTGTTTTTCCTGCAGTATATAAAAATTGCTGTATCTCCAAAATAAAACTATGAAGACACTCAAAATAAATTTCCTGTGGTGGGAAACTATTTTTTGCAACTTTATTGTATTTAAAGTTTTGAGGGATAAACCTCTTAAATTTCTCCAAGTAGAAATATATGTAAACAAAACAAAAGCGATTTTCAATTTTTTCTTGTAGTTTTTTGCACTTTTTTGCAATTTATGTAATTACTATGGACTTAATGCATACATATTATTAAAATATGGGCTATAACAGTTGTATTGATGTATAGCAACTTGAAATGCTCCCACAAATGGCACTACAGCATGTAAAAAAAAAAATATAAGCTCTGGTGGACTTGGTTCTATAGTAGGTCTTAAAGGGTTAAATAAATATCGTCAAATAATCGTGATCTCAATTTCAGTGAAAATAATCGTGATTATCATTTTTGCCATAATCGAGCAGCCCTAGGGCAAATTAGAGTTACCAATTAATGTAACCCCACTAACTGCATGTCTTTGGACTGTGGGAGGAAGCCAGAGTACAGAGTACAGAAAACCCAAGCAAACATGGGGGGAACATGCCAACTACTGACAGCAAGACCCAAGCCTGATGGTGGAGCTGAACTCAGGACCTTGCTGTGAGGCAACAGCGCTATCTACCATGCCACCATGCTTTTTAATTCTTTCTTTTGAAATATACTACCTAAAATATCATGCTATGCATGAGAAAATGTGATAGATTAGATTGCATTTTCCTTTTCATCTTCCTTTTAGACCACCCTTGTTCTAATTGGCTGCTACTGGAAACCAAAATGTTTGAAAAGCAGGTAGAAGGGTACCCCAGCTCTGTGTGCCTGCATTTAGAGCAGTCTAGCCTAAAGCCTAAACACTTGGCCCACTCCCTTCTTTCTTTGAAAATGTAACCATGTTTGACATTCCACATACACTTTATGGCTTTATTATTACTTACATCCTTTATAGTATAATTTGTTGCCGCTGTACCATCTCTGGATTAACATTTTAGGTTTTCGATATATGACAGCAGAACACTTAAAGTAAAGATTCGATAGGAAACATTTTGCTAGCAACCTGTTCTTGTAGGTTGAGGTTTACATTAGCATAGTTAAACTCATTTGGCTTGAACAAAGTTGATTAACATCCAGCAGCTCCACGTGAAAACTCCCACTGCAATAATCTGTTCCACTGTGCACTTGATGAGAATGTAGATTCTATAAGCTACAGAGACTCCCGCAGCACTTAATGTGCATGTGTGAGTATGTCAGACCGCCCGCTGATGTAATCAGCTTCCTTAATGCCCTCCCCACACCCACCATCACTAATTTTAATAATGCTTTGTCTATAGTCTCACCCGGGTGCTCAGCTTGCCAACTTTAAAATGCAATGAGGACAAGCAGCCTGTTGATAAGGTCATCTGAAAGCAAGGAGCAATTAAAGAAACATTTTATGACTCTTTACTGTTGAAAAAAAAAATGGGAAAATGAAATTTCTCCCAGATTGTGGAGTATACGGAATTGCAGTTGGGAAACCACCATTAGTGCTGTAATAAAGGTAAAAGTTAATAACCACTGCAGATCAGATGAATTAACATTTACAGTAAACCTGGGCATAAAAAACATTTCACTGAAAAAAAAATCTGCACACGAGCCACAAAGTTTTTCAGTGATTGCAGAGATTTTTTTCTGGCACTAATTACCGTCAAACTTTTCTATTCTTCTACTTCTTCTTCAAGTCATTGATGGTCATAAATATTTTACAATCTCTTTCGCTAAAGTTGATTTTGCATATACTAAAAGGAAACTTGTACACTAGATTTGTAAAACTGAATTATGTGTCACAGCAAGTCACACTGGAGGAAAAAGTTAGACTCCACAGAGGGATTCTCAATTACCTGAGTTCTCCTTGTCTTTGCCCCAAGGCTTAAACATCAAACTTTTTTTTTACCCCGAGGCAACAACTGACAGCATCTCGCTGCTGCTCTCATCCTCCACACAAGGCCTCTGTGAATCTCAGCAACCTCTTACATATAACCAGAGGAAAATGAATACTGTTTTTTAAATGGGGTCTATGACAGCAAAATTAATGTTTTCCCACTTATATGACATAAGACGTAACTAAAGGGAAAAAAAATTAGTTTTGTGCAAAAAAAAAAAAGGCTTTTAAATAGGGACAGTTCAACGTCATGAAGAATTAACATTTAAAGGCCTAGTTTGCTTTTACTCCATCCAGATCATTATATACAGTACGATCTATATAGAGATGTCTGCCTTCCCTGGAACATATCTGTACCAATTAGAGCTCAACTTGTGAATTTCTTAATACAATATAATCTTTCCCAGACATTAAACATCGTTATAAAAGCAGATTAAATGTTCACGCTACACCAGAAAGCACTTTCCAATTTTCCTCTAGTCTTATTGTTTTATTCTTTTGTTGATTAATCTTACTCCTTTGGGACTCAAAAAACAGCGGGACAAGTGGGAACCGTGTCATTTAAAGGGATCAAAAGCCAAAAAAAGAAAAGTTGGTAACCTCTGATTTAAACCCTATAGCTAACATTTCATGCCTTTCATGGTTAATTTATGGCACCCCCTGGTGGCAAAGACGGTTTCACATTTATCTTGACTGTTAGTCAGAAAGGCTGGATGACCAAAATGGTTCAAAACAGAGCCACAGCGCCTGTTTTGGATGATGGACATGGCCATAACTAAAGAAATGCCCCTAGCATTGACAGCCTTTTCTACTTTCCTCATCACACTGTCTATCATTTGCCCCCTCGCTCTCTTTTTGCCTCTGGGTCTCTATCTCATTGTGCCGAGGTTTTATTCTTACCCGCAGCTTCTTGTCCCTGAACAGCAGTTTGCACCCGGTTTCATTGAGCTCCAGCCAGTCAATCTTGGAGTCGTGGCTGATGGTTCCCAGATTGTAGCCTCCGGCCAAGTCCACTGAGGGGAGAAATAAACCGACAGATTAACTGAGTCAGACTGCCAGTGTCTAGCTAACGCTGGCCTTTTATTCAAGATCACAAATCAGCTAGTTCTTTTATAATTTTCCATAATTCTATCAGGCAGAGCCTGAGCTGTTTCTCTGCTCTCAAAATGTACCTGCTTTGGGATCCAGCTGATATTAGTGTGCTGATGTGAGGCCTATACAGTCTTTTTAATTAAAATGGGGGTTATTGTCCACACTGAGCTAACTGACTTTATACTGCAGTTATTGTAGGTATATTACTTTAGGAGTTTAATATTATGGTAAGTAATCATATGGGCTGGCTGAGTTCCTATATGCTATGACTTGGTCAAATACTACCAGTTTTCACTGAGTTGTATTTGGAACAAAAAGGTGGAATTATCCTCTTTGAGGCACAGGTACCTGTGTATGGGCCTCAGTAAAGTGAAGTTCAGTTACATAATGATTTCATTTATGCCTGTTTGCTTTCCTCTTGTGAAGAGTCTCTGCAACCTGCTGTTACCCGTAACACCCTCCTCTGCGTAGCTCTGGGGAGACATTTACTTTTGCGCATAATATATGTACAATATGACTGAAAATGTCAAAAGCAACAATCTAGATCCAATTAACAAGTATGACTTTAATGTCTTATTTATAAATGCTATTAATATATGTTATATGCTCCCCTCAATGACCAGAGGCAGACTTTCATTATGAAGAACATGGCCTTATAACTTCATTTTTAGTCAGCCCATCATACACCATGCTGTCTAGTAGGCCTCCATAATATATTCACCCGCTGCTTAGAATAGTCCCCGAAAAATCTACTGTTTCGTCCTGTTTACATAATATTAGCCTAAAACACTTTTATAAGCACATTTATAAGATAAAACTTTCTTGAGGATGTTTTATGTTTTCAGTACAAACCAAAAGCCTTCAAGGTGTGGGCCAAAGACAAATAATGATTATTTCATGGGAAAATGTAATTAATTTATGAGAACATGAATTACCTTTATGTTTAACTATTACAACTAAGGGTGTACTCACAATATGCAATCTGTACCATGCTGAGCACATCTGACACCCAAAGTTTCTTTAACTGCGACCTGGCCACTGAAAGACTCAAGCACAGTATTCCAATACTTCCTCAACGACAGCCTCCATTAAAATCTCTGTGGTAAATAATTAATAAATATAAAGGGAATGTGAGAGAACAGCCTGCCATAGCTCACAAAAATGGTCCAATTAAGCCACAAACGCATGAAGCCGTGTGTGCTTTTGAAAGAGACAGACAGCGAGCACAAGGGGGAGGAGCTAACATGCTGAGACTAACTGGGGTGTGTTCAGTCACTGAGCGCAGCGTGAGCTCAGGTCATCGGGGGAGTGGGGAGGGACTATGCCTACTGCAAAAGCACCCTGAGTGTTAAATCCTTTTCTGAACCTGGACAGTCACATTTTGAATAGACACAATTACAGTCTCACTTTCTCTCTCTCTCTCACACACACACACACACACACACACACACACACACACACACACACACACACACACACACACACACACACACACACAGAGTTTTTTTCTTACCAATAGCAATAGTCTTTATGTCAATCAGATAAGCGAGCTTCTTGTTGTCTTCAACTCCTTTCTGCTTCCTCTCATTTAGTCGGACACTAGACACACACACACACACACACACACACTTGGTTTAAATGACATGACTGCATTCAGCGAGATATGGTTTTATCAAGTAATAACCCAGCATTAGTGCAGCGTAACTGGCTTCAGCTGCTCTTCATTATGTTAAATCCCAGGATGAACCTGGTCATGAATTTGTCATGCTGCAGTGTCCAGCTGGAGGCGAGCAGCAGCCAGAGTATCCGACAGCCATCAGTCACAGAAAGGCTGACAGCGCTGACACTTCTGACAGCTCTGAATACATTAACATAGATGTGTGCTGACTAGTTGGTTTAGCCTCACTGACTCCTGCGGACTCCTTACTGTAATGATGCAGAGGATTTCTCCAAAACTCAATACCGCCATCTAATGGTCATGGCTGAAAGCACTTATGAGAACGCATCAGGGTTAATGTTTGTGTCTCTGTTTGTACCTTATGTATATAAATTTGTCATTTTTTTAATTGTTCAAGACAGGAAAAAAATTTGGATTTCTCTTTAGTTTTTCAGTATATTACAAATGCTGTATTCAAAAAGATAATGCATGTTTGAATAATCCAAAATATTCCTGTTTGGAAGTGAGATATTGATTTCATTGCCAATATGCAAAACTATCATTCATTGCAGGTTCAGGCTATTACCATAAATCAATTTTTGGACAATTTTGTAAATGGATGATGAAAGATGTGCTCGTGACACTGCTGCTGAATCGTTTTTGTTGCAGGGCACGGTGACATAAATGTTTGTAATCGCCTGAAATTTCTCCTAGTGTGACTTTTAATCAGAATTATACAGTTGCAACCCCCATCAGCAGATCACTAATACTGCATGCGTGGGACTGTTTCACATCTGTTCCTTAGAACCAAACAAACCGGTTGAGGTGCTCGAGTGTTACTCAACAGACTGCTTCTGCATAATTATGAGGAACGGAGCCAACCTGATGAGGTGGGGGTTCATAAATTCCGTGCGAACTGATCCCAGAATCTCGTTGCTGCTGTACTCCACCAAGCTCAACTCCCCGGCATTAAATATCATGCACACCTGAAAACAGAAACAAGAACAGGGCTGTGAATACAGCAGAGTGAAGAATGTACTTTTATGGACAACATGACAGGACCTGATATATAACCTCCTTCGCCGAGATAATTATATTTACTAAACACTAGGCCTTTGTGCTCCTTGGCAAGCCTCTAAATGTGGTTTGGGGTTTTTTTTTAATAAGAAAACAAAAACAATTTGCACACTGTCTAAATGGTTAGTGTGTACTCACTGTTTCATTTTCAAAGAAGAACTTTTCATTTCCCCCAGAGCCAGTCCAAGGCACCTGGGAGAGGACAGAGAAAGCAAAATTAACTGTAATACAAATATTACAACAATACTGCGAACATAACACAATTACACAGTGTGAAGAACGCATTTACTGTGAGAATCTGACATTAATGTTTGTGAACCACACACTCTTATTGCGCCATAATGATGTGATTAACTGATTACTCATGTTTAGTTGTTAAGTATATGTGACAGAGAACAAAAATTGACAGTTTATGACCAAAAAAATGTAACAGCATGTCAGCTTGCATATTCTCTAGCATGGGGTTGCACGCCTATAAATGTTGGGTCTCTCTAGCCCATTGAACTAAAAGACCTTTTATTAAATGCAGAGACCTAACTTCAAAGCCTTCACCTGAATTTTTGGTCACAATGTTTCCCTTCTCCTATATTATTCCCTTCCAAGAGTACCACTCCTGTTACTTCTTTGTTTTATGGTATATTCTTTTATGGTATAATACTTGAGGTCCAACCTCGCTTAATTTATTTGTCAGGAGATCTCCCAGCAGGAGAGTATCTGATGTGTGAGCCATCAGGTAGCGATCTTTCCCCATGATCTTCACTTCTTCTATCTCATAACCGTAATAGGACTTCAGGACAACCCGAGTTCCTGTGGAGAGGTTCTTTACTATCACCTAGAATTAAAAGAAACAAAACAAAACATATTCCATCTTTACTTACGGTTTTGAAATCCAGTAACAATCGATTCACACACACTGATATTTGATACTTTCAACCTGTTAATCCTGTTAAAACAGACAGTCAGTTCAGTGTGGTGGTCATTCCAAGCAGCAAAGTTAATCGCAAGAGACTCCTTCTTGTGTGTGTTCATAATGTGTGTATTTATTGTATAGTTTTAATTACTACTTTGCTTTTGCAAATTAGTGTGGCCTACAAGTAATGTGGTGTGCGGCACAGACTCATGCTTATTCCTATAAAAATAAAAATATTAAATTAAAAACATGGCTTTTTTTTTTAAAGATATTTTCTTAGAATTAGCAATTAGTGTTGTTTTTCCCTATTTTCTAAGGGTAACATTATAAACAACAACAAATTATCTATGGGAAATAATAAAAAAAGGCAGATATATTAATGTTTGATGGCTTAAAAATAATGAAAAACAAACAAGATGTGTATTTCCAGCATGGCTTTTTTTCCAGACTACTGTAAACATAATTTTCTGCTACATTTAATTTGTCAATTAAGAAGAAAATCAGATAAACAAAAAGGCTGGATGATTGTTTTCGGAGCTCATCTCTTTCTTAATCATACAGGGCTGCTTGTTGCACCTGAATTCATTAAGTCTGCATTACTGCTCTCACAAAATCAACGGGGCTGTTTTCACATCGTCTGTTAATTAGCAGAAGAAGGAGAGCAAAGAGACGTCTGAAATTGCCTATTTGGTTGTCTGTTTGTCTAATTTAGTGAAATTACAAACACTGTGGTTCAGCACTGATGATTTTCTTGTTGCCTGGCTGTTCCTACCTGGCTCAGGCCAACGTAGGTCACTTCATACTTGTTCTTGTAGATGGTTCTTCGCAGGCAGCAGTCAAACAGCTCCACTCCCCCACACAGTGTTCCCTGTTGAGACACAATCAACAATTAAACACCTAAAAAACGCAATTTACATTTTCTAATCTGTTTTTTTTTTGGTCATTTTCAGATGGTAGCAGCACAGAAATAATAGTTATTGTAGAACATACATGCTTTCAGAGTCATCATAGGCTGTTGGAGTCAAGAGTTGGTGAAAAAAATGGACACCAAAAGGCATCTTAACACAATGTTGAACTTAAAGTCACACTGCAGGTTAAAATAACGTTTTTTTAACCTTTATTTAAGCAGACAGTCACAGAATGCGTTAGATCAAGTATTTACAGCGCAGAGGCGTGATCCGTCTTTCTTCCAGGCCAAGCTGGTGATTGTGTAGAGGTTGGAAATTTCTTTAGGTTTGGCTTCATCCCACATTCCTCTCCTCGGAGCCCAATTAAACACCCGCAACCTGGACAAACATCACAAAGGAAAAACAAACTTAGCAGAAACATCATGATAAACTTTCACTTTAACTGTAAAGCTGCCACACACCGACCGGTCAAAGCTGCCAAACACCACAGATTCCCCACTGGGGCTGGCGACAGCCACGGTGAACTCCTTCTCTGTTCGGTCGCGGCTGTAGTCGAAGGTCTGCAGGATGTGTCCCTCTCTGCTGTAGGCCACCACCTTCTTGTCACAGCCCCCCACCATGATGCTGTTTGCACCCCAGGCTAGAGCGTAGGGTGGGCACGAGTGTGTCAGAAGCTTACCCTGTGGCAAGTAAACAAATGTGTGAGAAGATATGTGTTGAATGGTGTAGAACTTTTAAAATAGGAATAAAAAATGCATGAAGGCAAACAATCTGTAGCTGTGTTCACTCATGCACTGAAGACCTGAACTTTTCCAGACATGCTGGAGGTGCAGTCACATTAAAAATTAAATCTTTTCTAACCCTCCAGCTCATTAATACACACTCTGTGTGACGTCTGATTGCATCAATACGAGAACAGTGCAGGTAATAGTCTGGTAAATTTAAAGCATGTAAGTGGTCATCCTGTTTCCTGCCTCCTGTGTGCTGTATGCAGGCAATACTAGACTAAACGTGCCATGGTTCTTGTTATATCTGTGTCTGTCAGCAGGTTTATTCTTTTAAGTCTTCCTGGTACTTTCTCTGTTTGTTTTTTTCTTTTAGTTACTTCCTGTTTTACTTAGTTTTAGTTTTTTTCTTTCTTCTTTTGCTTCTTTCCCTCCTTCATCATCAGGAGTCTCTTATTTGTGCCTCCTCTTCTTCTGCTTCCACCAGTCGGTGACCTGAAATTCAGTCTGATGTTTACCATGCTGCAAAATCTCTCAATTCCCAAAATGCATCTAGAGAACAGAGGATAACAGAGGAGGCTTGTTGGAATTGCTGAAGGATACACAGGTGTATCCTTCAGGGAAGTGTTTTCATCTTAAGTGTATAAAAGAGGTGTGACACACAGCTGGAATATACGGACCAAGATTATTTAAATGCTTGTTGCACGCATCTTAGATGGGACTAAGACGTGAGCAGAGGTGTTGATGATGTGCAATTTGGGAAATGAGAAAGGGGAATTATTTGCCCCACGCTCATTAGTTCACGTGTTTGACTGTTTCCACTTGTGCCTAGGGTTGATGCGTGTGCATAGATTATCCTGTATTTCTCCTTTTCTTGGGTGTTTCCCAGTTTGCCTCATTATGCTCTGTGTTTTTTCTGTTTCATTCACTTAAAGACTTGATGTTCTTGTTTTTTGTTTTCTGTTCTTTTTTTTTAACCACTCCTTAAAGGCCTGTTTTTTAATTCATTCTGTGTGACTCCTGCTTCTGCTCATGACAAAGCAGAATTTTTCCTATAGTGAGAATGCGTCTGAAAATGATCATTTCCATCAGTGAAAAGAACAACTTTGTACAATGTCTTAACCTGATTTCCCAACATTTTCTGGATTTCATGTGTGAAAAAACAGCTCCTGTAGGTGAATTGTACCTGTGATTCCCCTGAGCCTTCATCATCAAAGAAGTACCGCACAACTGTCCCATCAGCATGGCCCGATATGATCCCTTTACCAGAGACACTGACACAGAGCAGAGATCTTAAAAATGACACGCAGTGCCCGCAGAACAAATGCAGCAAAGCAGACAATTATTTCACAAGCTATACACATGGGAAATAGCTCATAACTTTAATAAGGTCAGCCCACACTTCACGCTGGGACCCTTGTACAACTTTTTGGTAAAAAGAAAAAAAATCTTTTTGATTTTGATTTTATGGTATTTATACAAAGAAATCCTAATCATAAAAGCAGTTTCTGCACAGTAGTTCCTATTTTCAAGTTTATCAGCTCATCTTCAGACTCAATACATATATGTGTGTGTGTGTGTGTGTGTGTGTGTGTGTGTGTGTGTGTGTGTGTGTGTGTGTGTGTGTGTGTGTAAAGATATTTTAAGCACTCACTTTGATGCCAGTGAGACAACCCAGGATTCTGTGGCGTAGATGGTTGAAGATTTGTTTGTCTGAGTGTTGGCAAGCCGAATCTGTAAAAAAACATCAGAGAACTTAAAATATCCTTAAAATATCCAAGTACACTGCGGTTGGATTTAGAGAGGAATACAAAGACTTAACATCCCAACTGGAAAAGGCTGTGAAAATATTTCACATTTACTGCATAAAGATGAAGTAATACAGATTTTTCCCAAGAGGTTTTAATGCATCTAAATTATGTTCTATAAATTCACTGATGCATATATTTCTTTTTACTAACATCTTTGTATTTGTATGTATGGGTACATTTCTAAATGAATTATTTATGATTCTGACAGTTTTTGAACTCTACAGAAAAAAGCTTTGACAAAGAAATCAGACCATGTGGAACTAAAATGTCTACAAAAATCTAAAGGATACAACTGTTATTCTACTACACCCATATATAATTCCTGATACTTTTACTTAATATTAAAAAAAAACGTGAAATATCCAAGACATACCTTGCCTTCAACTAATCCGTAGACAATAGCATTCTCTGCAGGCCAAAGAAGGCATGTCACAGCACTCTGCAATAAAGATAAGAAAATAACACAACCATGTTGTTGCAGGTGATGACACAAAGTTGAAAGACAGCTGAAAAATGTAATGTCATGTTTATAAGGAAAACAAAACTTATAACCCAATTAAAAACTAATACCAGAATAGATTCATCAACAGCTAAGCCCTGCAAAGTGTATTCACTTTGAACTCTACAAACAAAAAGGTTTGACAACCGAATCAGACCACGTGGAACTAAAATATCACAAAAATTTAAAGAACACAACTATTAGTCTACTACAATTATACACATGCGTAGAAAACAGAACATATCTGATCATTTTTTAATTTTATATGTCTAAATGATTTATAATAAAATATTTTAATCAGTCCTCATTTGTTATCCATGTCTTTGTTTTATGTAGTAGTAGATCGTAGTAGGTGCTCATATTAAACATGTTCAAAGTTTGAAAAAATAAAATGACCACAGTGTGTGTGCAAATAATCCCTGTGAGCCAAAAACTCAGGCTTTAGATTACTATTAACTCTCAGATTCAACAGCACAGAGACTCCATCGACATGCCCTTCAAACCTTTTGTTTGCATGCAGCAGCCAATTAAACACAGCTGGCATAAAGAGAGGAACTAAAACTACTTGCTTCAGAGGTGAGATTATCTGAGACAGGTGGACTAAATGATGATTAGTCTGAACTTTAAACTAAGCAAAGCTACACTGTGCAAAAGTATAAAACCATATGCTGAAAATGAGTTTAATAGATTCCTTTTATGGAAAGAAAAGTTTCAAGTTTTGACAAAAAGTTTTGACAAAAAGCATAGTCACTGCCACTTTTAGCGTGCTCCTCAAGGCAATAACAATGCATTAAATCACGTTTTCTTACCGTCTGAATAAATTTATTGCAGATGACTTTCTTGTCCCCCCTAGGAGAGACGAGAAAACCGATTAAAACTTCTGCTTCGAATTGTACCAAAATGTAAACTATTGAGAAAAATGGAACTAAGCAGAGGTAATTACCAGTCCTCTCCGATTCTGTAGACAAAGATGATATTGTCGGATTGGCCGATGGCAATTTTCGTGGAATCTGGTGAGAAGGCCATGTCATTTACAACATAGCTCTGCTTTCCATACTGAGAAAATAATACATATCAGTAATTATTATTATAGAAAAGCACTATAACATAATAACACACCAACAAACCCACAATGCTCCTGGCCTATAGAAATCTGTCATGGGGGCCCCGCGTGGTAAAACTGTAGGACCTGCTTGGGCAAACACACAGGGAGGCCCCACAGTGTAGGGCCAAGATGTGCCCTACATTTCAGCCCACAGTAGGCTGTCAACAGTGTGGGTTTCTCCACAGTGGCCTCACATGGGCCCCAAGAGGATATGTTTGCTGGATAGATACCCAGTTGCATTTAATATAGATTTTACAAAGCCACTTGGTGTAGGCTACAAATACAAGCACAGAGTTCAAAATAAATGGGTGTTGTCACAATGGCTACACCCATCTTTTATATACAGTCTATGATTCCAGCGACACATTTGGTTAATGGCAAGTAATTCATCATAATTTCTTTACATTATATACAGCACCTCCTTTCATACACACATGCAGCTCAAAGGACAACGGGATTTGTCTCACCTTGGCGTCCACAGGTTTTGTGGAGAACTTGTCCCTGCTCTCTCCATGCTCATCATACAGCAACACCACCCTGTCCACAGTGCAAACAGCGAACTTGATGTTGTTTGGTGCCCATGCCATGCAGGTAACTTTGGCAGCAAACTCCTGTCAAAGCAGGTAAACAAATCAGTCCTAAAGCACTTGTTTTATAGACTTGCTCTTATATGATGTCCTCTTTTAAAATCCTTCTAATGATTGTGTATCTGTTACACGTGTCTTTATGCTTCTACTCTAAATGAAAATCAGTGTTTCTCTCTGTTTTATCTTGTGTTTGGCCCTGATTTCAGTCTTTCTATAAAATCATGCTTTAACTGTCTGCCTAATTGTTGTCTATTTTTGCCAGTAGAGATACTCTTCCTTATGAGCGACAGATAGATGTTAAATTTGATCAGACACGATAGATTTAGGTGTTTTAAAATCCATTTAGCACGTGCAGACTTTTGGCCATGTATTAATCATAAACGCAGCGTTTATGTGCTAGCAAGCCTGGCTAGTGCAAAAATCCGCTTTCAATGACAGTTCAGCGTGGGTCAGTAAAATCAAATTCATGCAATAAATAAATAAATATATCACGAAACTGGTTCGCAGTTTCAGCTTTCTAGTATAAACATTATTATCTGGCTTCCAGAACCAGTTATTGTTAGCTAACTCGCGCTGGCTTCCTAGCACTACTTACCGTTAGCTCACTCGTCAACTTACCCGGGAGGTTAAAAGTGTCTTGATATACTTCAGTTGCATTCTGAGGGAAGCTCGTACACAGAATGGTATTATTACTGCTGGAATATTCCTCAGATTTTGGTCATTTTGCTAGCGAGCCAGGGCTAGCGCAGAGGAGGTTGGAAGTAAACTAACTGTGATCTCCTTAGTTACCGCTGGGGCGGGACTTGCGGTGCGTTCATAACAATAGGAAATGTGAATGTTCTCGGACAGTTTGCCAGCTCTCGCGCTTTTGTTTCTGCAAAATGATGCCATTAAATAATTAAAACAATTTTAACCCGGTAGAGTCGTTCCAGGTTACGCCACAGGCCGTGAACAGAACTGCTTCGATTATGTGATTTCTATCCGTTTATTCTGTTTACTCTCTAAAGATGCTACGATTTCCGTCATTATATATCAGCCGTCAAATGACAGAATTCCCGGAGCTAAAACATGTCCACGTTTAGTAAGGGAAGAGTTCAGTTTAGATGTGATATTTAAATAGTCACATTTTAGACTAAGATTAAAAAGTTTTGAGGAAATTTCCCCCAAAAAAGAAAAGAAAAAATATGGAGATGCCGGGGATTGAACCCGGGTCCTCATACATGCAAAGCATGCGCTCTACCACTGAGCTACATCCCCTTCCGTATGGGAGCCGCGAATGTAGTATATTTATTCGCATACATCTGCACTATACCCACACTTGCTAACTGTTTCTTCGCTATATCATACTTGTTTAAAAGACAATTTCAATTCCTCATATATTATGTACATTGCTTAAACTTTCTTCAGGCATACCAAACCGTTGAATAAAAATATTAAAGTTAAATAAATGTAAATTTATGAATAAGTCTGGATTGTAGCCTCCACAAACTCAGCCTGCCAGATTGCGCACTTGTGAAATTTGCTGTTAACATCACTTAAGATTTATCTTTTACTTTTCATAATCTCTATATATTATTAGCCATTTAAATGGTGAATACACATCACACATTTTACGTCAATATCAAAATTGTAAGAGTTATAAGAACGTTTTTTCCTGTGCACAGAACAAAATGTTAAATTGCCGCTGCAGATACGCCCCTCTAGCGTGGTGACGTAGAGGTCACGTGGAAGTGTTAATTTTCCAAAGTGTACCAAGGTGTACCGGAAATCAGCGAAACCCTCAAGTGTATGACGAGATGTTGCCAATTTTTATGTCGCACAAAATCAGAGACAAACACATGTAAATTGTTTACTAAAATTTAGGATGCATATTGGCTCTAAAACAAAGTTACTCTAAATTTTTGATTCATGTAAACAATTTACTTATTTTCATGACAATATGCATTTTGTTGACTTCTAAAGATAAGAATTTATATACTCTGAATACTTGGCATTGGAACCAACTATTGAAATTATTAAGTTAAAGTATAAAAACTTTTCAAACACCTTCTTCTTATCCCATACTTCTCCAAATTCCACAGTAATTGTGTCAATTTTGTATTGAGGCAAAAACCTTTCATTAGGTTAATAGAAACACTAACACTTATATTGTAAGGTAAATACCGTACAATAATAGCGCCTACATTTTCCTAAATCATGTTCTTTTTAAGGCATAGAGATATAATTTTTTTCATTAATATTTTTTGTAACATTTTTTAAAGTTGAAAGTTCTCTGGTGTTTGGGCGATCAGATCCCAGCAAACTAAACAGGGCACGAACGAATGTTGGACAATGTGGGTATGTCAGTAATGATAAGTGTTAGTGTAATTTATGGGGTTTATTTATTTAAATTATTATTTAATAAATCTAACTTGGGAAAAATATTGCAAACAGCCTAGTCTCAAATTCTACTAAAAGTTGATTCTGTTCATCTGGACGTAGCGTTTTGTGGGAGAAACGTTTCGTCACTCATCCAAGTGACTTCTTCAGTCTCAGCTGACTGCAGGGTTCTCCAAATCTTATAAACAGTAAATTTGCATTCCCAGCCCACCGAGGGAACAATGGGCTGGGAGGTCAGTTCCTTAATCATAATTATGCAAATTCTCATGACTGTTGATCAACAACCACTGACCAAAACCCATTGATCAAAGACCACAGATCAATGGCCATGAGTACCATTCACAGAGAGTTGGGGAATGGCTGCAATCACAGCATTGTAAGATGGCGAAAGATGTACCCTTAGGCCCCCTCCTCGATTCAGAGATGGTCTTTCCCTTTTCACGTAAATGGCCTCCTGGACTCCGCGCTCAAACCAGCGTTCCTCCTGTCCAGGATGTGCACATCCTCATCATTGAAAGAGTGTCCACTGGCCTGTAGGTGTAAATAGACTGCAGAGTCCTGGCCTGACGAGGTAGCTCTTCTGTGTTGTGCCGTCCGCTTCGCCAGAGGTTGTTTGGTTTCCCCGATGTATAAATCCTGGCAATCCTTCTGGTACTTAACAGCGTACACTATGTTACTCTGTTTGTGTCGGGGGACCCGATCCTTGGGGTGGACCAATTTTTGACGCAGCGTGTTTTGGGGTTTAAAAGCCACAGAGACCTGGTGTTTAGAAAAAATGCGTCTCAACTGCTCTGATACTCTTGACACATATGGGATCACTACAGGTTTTTGCTTGGGCAGTGGTTGTCCTTCTCTCCTGGATTAGCTGGAGCTTTCTTTAGGTGCCTTTCCCGCTTTGACAGAAGTCCAGCTGGGATAACCACATTTACTCAGGGCCTTCTTGATGTGCCGTTCTTCTGCCTCCCTGGCCGCTGTGTCTGTGGGGATGGTGTTTGCTCTGTGTTGTAGCGTCCTAATGACACCCAGTTTGTGCTCCAGTGGATGATGAGAGGCAAACCTTAGATACTGATCCGTATGTGTAGGTTTACGGTACACGTCAGCTTTTAGATGTCCCCCATTCCTGATGGAAATCTCACAGTCTAAGAAGGCTAACCTGCCCCTTTTCATATCCTCCCTGGTGAATTTGATGTGTCGGTCCACCGAGTTAATGTGATCCATGAAATGTAGTACGTCCTGAGATTTGATTTTCACCCAGGTGTCATCCACATATCTGAACCAATGGCTTGGTGGTGTTCCAGGGTAGGATAGCAAAGCCATCTTTTCCACTTCTTCCATGTACAAATTAGCAATGATGGGTGAAACTGGGGAGCCCATGGCACACCTGTGTTTCTGCCTGTAGAACTGACCCTTGTATGTGAAGTAGGTGGAATGAAGACACAGCTCCAAAAGCAAACACACTTGGTCGTTGCTGAGAGTGGTCCTGTTGCTGAGGTCCTGTAATCTCTTACGGACGCTTCTGTGACTGTTTCAGTCATTATACAAATTTACTGTTTATAAGATTTGGGGAAACCTGCAGTCAGCTGAGACTGAAGAAGTCACTTGGATGAGTGACGAAACGTTTCTCCCACAAAACGCTACGTCCAGATGAACAGAATCAACTTTTGAAGATTTACTTTCCTGGATGATTGAGAATGCATCAAGATGTTATTTTAATGTAATTTTCCTAACCTGACATTTAGCTATTTAGCTAAAATTTGCTTTTATATTCCTATGGAAAAGTCTATTTCTACATTTTTTTATTTATTTATTTTAATACCAAATATGATTTAAAAAAAACCTTTTTCTGTAGACACATCTGGCTTCAGCTGGACTCATGACATCTGTTTTTGAACCATAAAAAATTTCCGAATCTCGTTGTAACGCTTGTATTTTATGTTGAAAATCCCTAGCGGAAACGTGAAGCCTCAGTTCGTCAAACTTACCGTCGCGGCCTGCTGCCCGACTTCCACGCTGCTGGCGGCGCGTGTGGAACACATTGGTCTCATCGTCCCGTCCGAACAAACTCTAAACTGTCAACCTAAACATATTTTCTTTGTTTTGCTTCTCCCGGATTGAAATTGGATTCGTTTCAACATTCAAAGGTTTGTTTTTGGCCACCAGATCTCATGTTTATTGGTGTTTTTTGAAGTATTTTGTGACTCAGTCTCATCTACATCTCTTGCTTCCGCGCGGCAGAACGTTCACGTGGAAACTGGGACTCGTCACAAATCCTTCAGTTATCGGTATCTGCAGTTAGCTTCAGCTGTAATCACTACAAAAAAATGGCAAATATGGCAACCCTGATCCTGGAGGACGGGACGACGTTCAAAGGCCGCCAATTTGGTGCAAGCGTGTCGGTATCCGGAGAAGTTGGTACGTGTTTTATACTGTTTTAATTTACCTCAGACTCTCAGTTTATTATTGTGCATAATCCACCTGTGTATAATATAACTCAGCATGGGTTAAACATTTGCTTTGGTACATTGTGTAATCTGGATGTGTGGTGTGGTTTGCCCCTTTGTTCCAAGACGCTCATGGTTCAGAGTTGTAAAGCGCCAAATCCTCCTAACGTTTCCCCCCCAGTGCCAAACTCCATTGAAAAAGAGTGGAATTTAGTGACGCCATCACAGCCATGCGCCCACCTCTACCTTCAGCGCCCACCTGTGTGTATTTTGGCAGGCAGATGTGACTAGGAAACTGCTTGCTGTGTCGTAATAAGCATGCCGAATTAAAGATAAGATAATAGTGATTTTGGATCAGGTCAGATTTTGACATTCAGTATGCGTGACTGCAGAGATGAGTCACGCAACGTTAAAATGATAAATAAAAATGTAAGCGTATGCTGGATGGAGGACGTATACCCGGGTGGAATGCGACTGTATTCCAGCCAGGTGTTATAATCCCTTCAAACGTTTATTACAGAAACACAAGTAGGTAGAACACAATAAAATAATCGACTATAGAGATCGAAAAACACATTTCGTTCTCAATAAACAGTCATCATATGTAGACAGTTAAAGATGCCGCATGAGTTCATTTAATCAAATGGGAAATACTGGTAATTAATGCACTTTCTAGTCTGAGTGATCACTCAGACTACAAGAGACTCCACATTTATCTGTATTTTCCAACAGCAACGACTGAAATAATTTTAATATCAGGTAATATGGGATGTCTTAATAATGAGACTGTTTATTATGAACTACAAGAAAAAAATTGGATATCGTCTCATGAGATACAACACTTGAGATACAAAGATATAATTGTACTAAATATGAGAGAATCATAATTATGAGATAAAAAGTCATCCAAGTCCTAAACCATAAGAGTTTCATTGTTATTGAAAGTGCATCAGTGTGCATTAAAAAGAAAAGAACTCAGTTTGCTAGTATTCTCTGACTCTAAAGAAAAAACCTAATTATTATTAACTGTCTGGCAGATTTAAGCTCTTGTAGTTGATATGATGTACTCAAGAATGTTTTGTGTGTTTAGTGTTTCAGACGGGGATGGTGGGATACCCCGAGGCTCTTACTGATCCATCCTACCGCTGCCAGCTGCTGACCCTCACTTACCCTCTGGTTGGCAACTATGGTGTGCCAATGGATGAAGAGGGAGAGTTCGGGCTGAGCAAGGTAAGCGGTTATTTAAACTCCAGGTGAAAATTAATTTGCAAACTTATTAACATATTTAAAGTGGAAAAGCGAGTCAGGATTTTTCTTCTTTTCTTCTGTGGGACGGTTTTATCTGAATGAAAGAAGTCTTAACTCTGATAAAACACACTGTCTCATCTGTTGTTGTCTTGTTCAGTGGTTTGAGTCATACAAGATCCACGCTGCTGCTTTGATTATTGGAGAACTGTCTGAAAGTCCCAGTCACTGGAGTTCAGCCAAGTCACTGGACCAGTGGCTCAAAGAGCAAGGCATTCCTGGATTACAAGGTCAGAAACCCAGAATAAAAATGGGCGTAATTTAATTGGAAAACTGCTCAGCATCTGTAATATATATTAATGCATAAAATAATCAGATGCAAGCTTTTCAATTTAATGCTACAAACTGTTTCCATTTTCTTCAGGTGTTGACACCCGCTGCTTGACCAAAAAGATCCGAGAGAAGGGGACCATGTTGGGGAAGCTGATAGTGGACGGGACTCCTGAGGAAAGTATTCCCTTCGATAATCCCGACAAGAGGAACCTGGTCCGAGAGGTCTCCATGAAGGTAACCCACCAGGAGTTTTGTTACAGTCCCATCGAAGCTCTGCCAGCTCTCGAGTGCTAATGGAGGGCGTTATTTATGTTACTGATAAACTAGAAACTTGGAGATTTGATCTGTGGATCTAATTTTGTGAAGGTTTTTTTTAAAGCTCTAAAACATAGGAAAAGTTTAGCGCTCACACTTCAGCTCAAGTAAGAGGTTTTAAACTAAATAAAAAGCTTTTGTCTGTAGTTGTCTCAAAACATATTGTTTAGCAGGTAGCTTGCTGCTTGTTTTGTGCCTGTCAGATATTTAGATGTTTCTCTGTTTGGTTGTCTCCAGGAGCCAAAAGTGTTCAATCATAGCGGCAGCTTTCGTATCACAGTGGTGGACTGTGGCATCAAGTACAACCAGATCCGCTGCCTGGCTCAGAGAGGAGCCCGTGTTACTGTCGTACCCTGGGACCACCCGCTGGACACCGCCGGTCAGGAACACGCGCTATGTCGGGGATTTTTCTTCAGGGGAACTCGTACCACTTTTATCAGTGGTTACATAAATAATTGTTTCTCATCTTTTTCCAGATTTTGATGGTTTGTTCGTCAGTAATGGTCCCGGGGATCCCCAGCTCTGTCAGGCCACCATCAACAACGTGAGGAAGGTGATCTCTGTGGACCAACCAAAGCCAGTTTTTGGCATCTGTCTCGGACACCAGCTGCTCTCTCTGGTCATTGGAGCCAAGACCTACAAGATGAAGTGAGTACCTCAAACTCAACACCTCCGTAACCTGAAAGATAAATTGTTAAACTTTGATTCTTAAGTGATTTTAAACTTTTACCAACGTTTACTATCAAAAAGTAATGGTGCTCCATTATAAGAAAAATGTATTCAATTATTTTCAGTCCTGTAAACTTAACATGATTACTAATTTCTTCAATTTAACACACCTCTTTCTCTTTGTAATAAATTCGAAACCCTTCCGCAGGCTTGTTAGCCAGTGCTTGCTCTGGTGTTGTTAGCTGGAGCTGGACTAAACAGCAAGTGATTTAAAAGCACAAGAAAAAAATATCCTTCATGAGCAACAACAAAAAAAGATCCAGAGTGAAATTTTTGTGAAGGTGGATGGTGTGAAAACATTTTATTTAAATTTGTTTAAGTTACCTTTGCTCCATCTTTTTACTCCGGCCCCACAGCTGCACTGTTGTGAGAACAGCTGGTCAGAAGCTGAATTTCATGACCTTTGGTGGAAAGGGTGAGCACATGTGAATGAAGAACTCACTGTATGTTCTAGTGTAGATGTGGACTTGTCTTACAGTTGTGAAATAGGACGTCCTCATATTTTGCAAGCCTTCCTGGCAGGATCATTGTGTTCCTGTCGCTGACATTCCAGTCATTGCATGACTCAAGCAAGTATTAATATTGCCTTCAAACTAAGATTACGCAACACACATTAGCCAGCCTGAACGCACCTTTTAAAGGTTGAGCTGTAAAAAGTTGAGTGAATCTGTAGTGATGCGTTCACTGACGTCTGTCTTTTGCTGAGCCCTCGGGTGACTGAGGGCACCCTCTACTCTCTCTAGATACACAGGTTTTCACGCTCTCACTTTCTTTGTGAAATGCAGATTTTTGCTGTTCTCAGCACTCTGGCGTCTCCCTTATGATCACTAGAGGGTTGGATTGAGCGTCGTTGTTATGAAAAAGGCTGAATAAACACGTCTGCCAAATTCTGTAGCCATATCTATTATGGGAGACTCAGCCTGATAAAGCTGCCATCGGCAGAGTCTGAAGGTCGGAGTGGGCAGCATGTGTCCTGCTGGAATGTGGCTGGCATCCCATCAGACAGATTACAGGTTGTTTGTGGAGATTCTTTCTGAAAGACTACAAGTGTCAAACAAGTCGTCCTAAAATGTGCTTTGTCTGTACCTGGATGAACAATCTAAAGGCCAAGTTAATTAAAGCTTCTGCTATAATAATGCCTCATTAGAGGGCACCTTGGTTAAGCTAAATGTATAATTATAGATTTTGTTAACCGTGGGAAATGTCTTTTATCCATCTTTTAATTAGTGTGTTATTTCCTCTTGTTTCTCAGGTACGGTAACCGTGGACACAACCAACCGTGCATCCATAATGGGACAGAGCGCTGCTTCATCACCAGTCAGAATCACGGCTTCGCTGTCGACCCTGACACTTTGCCCAAAGACTGGGACGTGCTCTTCACAAATGCTAACGACCACACCAACGAGGGCATCGTACACAACACAAAGCCTCTGTTCAGGTAACAGTCTGTGAAAGATGGAGTCCAGTGGTGATTCACTCCAGAAGTGACTGGTTCTGGTGCCTTAAGTGCCTCTGTACTGGCCGGAAAAAACCCAATTAAATCATTTGTGGTCCCTTTCATCCAGTGTTCAGTTCCACCCAGAGCACATGGCTGGTCCTACAGATCTGGTCGGCCTGTTTGATGTCTTCATTGAAACGGTGAAAGACCATAAAGAGGGCAACACTGGAAAATCTGGTATTCCAATTTAACTTTCATTTTTTATCATCTTAAATGTTGTGGTGCATATTAATTTATGTCTAAAGTACTTTTGTAGTTTTCAGTAGTAATTGGTATTTAATAGTAGTAATGTAACTATGCCTGTGAAGAAGAGAAACCCTTGTAAGTCTGGCTTGTGTAACAACTAATAAGTAGCAATTTGTGTGATATTTTTCCAGTGAAGCAGCGTCTGATGGACCACCTCACTTTCACTGGTTCCCCAAAGGCTGAAGGGCATGTCAGATCCAAAAAAGTCCTCATCCTAGGCTCAGGTGGACTGTCCATCGGCCAAGCTGGAGAGTTTGATTACTCCGGCTCGCAGGTCTGTGAAACAGGAGCTATTTGGTCTTATTTTGGGCTGTGTGTAAAGCGGAGGGTTAATTCAGGATTTAAAGAAGAACACTTGAACGCAGAGGACTTTTTTCTGTGCCTCCTGATGTTACTCTGCTCTGTTTTCCAGGCTATTAAGGCTCTGAAGGAAGAGAATATCCAGACTGTGTTGATCAATCCCAACATTGCCACTGTCCAGACCTCCAAAGATCTGGCTGACAAAGTCTACTTTCTGCCGATTACAGCAGAGTACGTCACTCAGGTATGGATTCTCTCTGTTGCAACTCTGTGACTGATGAAAGAAGAGAAACTGTGGACACAGTGAAATTTGTAGGTCAACTGTTTTTTGTTTGTTTGTTTTTTCGGATCAGTCAGTATTGACCCCAGATTGTGTTTGTCTAAAAGACTGAGGGGTCTCACATAATCACAGCCCACCAAAGAACACAGAGCAGTTCTGTACAGGTGTGTTTGTAGCTTTGGTGACTGTTGAAGGTAGTTCAGTCTTCTTTTGTGTCTGTATTGTAGGAATTGGGACAGTGGGTTCTAGGACAACCTTTATTTTTATTTCTTTACTGTGGATAAGATACACTTTTACGTGGTCCATCACTTTGTTTGGTTGAACACTTGAATGCAGCACAAGTGTTTAAAAGCAAAGGCAAAACATGAGCTTTGTGTTACAGCCCTTAAATCCGCGGCTCCATGGAAGTCATCATGTAAGATAAAGGGTGGTGCTGGTGGACTAAAGAGAGCTCGTTGCTCCACTCTGGTTTTTATATAGATGCAATATAGAGACAACAGCCAGTAATTAGTAAGAGAGGAAAAATAAGAGTGCGGATTAATAATGATAATGAAAAGAAACAAGTTTGAGGACAAATATTCCCTCAGATTTTTACCGTCTTTGCCCAGGTTTATTTAATGTAGTTTATGTTATTATTTTTCTTTTTAAATTTCAGTGTTCATAATACGTTTCTGTAAAAATGTGCTGGCTCAAAGATATAAAAATCCCTGCTCAGCTTTCTACCTGCATCCATCATATGGCAGTATAGAGTGGAAACGAAGAGGCTAAAAGGCTTTTACAGTAAAAAATCAAAGATCACTTAAGCTGCTTTTAGTTCAGTTGCAGACTTCCAAATGTCTTGGACGGGATGAAATTCCCAGTGTGAAATCCACAGAGCTGTTTGTCTCATTTTCATGTGTTGTGAGTGCTTCGTGTCATTACATCTTGTTGTTACAGGTGATAAAAAATGAGCGCCCGGACGGCGTCCTGCTGACTTTTGGAGGTCAGACTGCTCTGAACTGCGGTGTAGAGCTGACCAAGCTGGGCGTTCTGGAGAAATATAAAGTGCAGGTTCTGGGAACTCCTGTTTCCTCCATTGAGATGACCGAAGACAGAAAAATCTTTGTGGAGAAAATGGAAGAGATCAATGAGCATGTAGCTCCCAGTGAAGCAGCTCTGTCGGTGGAACAGGTGAGGAGACGTAATAATAATAATAATGGATACTTTATTGATCCCCATGGGGAAATTACTTGTTTTTCTCTGCATTTGACCCATTCACTCAGTGAAGCAGTGGGCAGCCCACTAAGCAGGCGCCCGGGGAGCAGTGTGTAGGGACGGTACCTTGCTCAGGGGTACCTCAGGGTAGCCGTTAAGTGGATTCGAACCGCCGACCTTCCGATCATGGGGCGACCACTTTACCTACTGAGCTATCCCTGCCCCCCTGAGATGTGTTCGCTTATAAATTAATAGCTTCTGGATTGTTTTTTTGCCCCAGTGAAGTCTAAATTTATCTGATTAACTCTGCTGTAGGCGGTGGCAGCTGCTGAGCGTCTTGGCTACCCCGTCTTGGTTCGTTCAGCGTTCGCTCTCGGAGGCCTCGGCTCCGGTTTTGCCAACAACAGAGAGGAGCTGACCTCTCTGGTAACGGCAGCATTCGCTCACACCTCTCAGGTGCTGGTGGATAAATCCCTGAAAGGCTGGAAGGAGATCGAGTACGAGGTGGTCCGGGACGCCTATGACAACTGTGTGACTGTGAGTAAAAGGAGACCAGAGAACAAACGGTTTATACTCACTAAAAAAAAACTGAGGGCGATTTAAAGTGGCTGTTGTTTCCTCTTGTTTAGGTGTGTAATATGGAGAACATCGACCCACTGGGTATCCACACTGGGGAATCCATTGTAGTGGCTCCCAGTCAGACGCTTAATGACCGCGAGTACAACATGCTGAGAAACACGGCCATTAAAGTCATCAGACATCTCGGCATCGTGGGAGAGTGTAACATCCAGTACGCTCTTAACCCCGAATCTGAACAGGTAAGCATATATGTGAAGACCTGGGTGATGAAAAGCACAAATAGGACTGTGTTCACCTATAAAGTGGATCTGTTTTGCATTTCCTTATTTTAAAGCCAGTGACATGCTGTAATGAATAGTACAGAAAGTGTAGGTATATTGAAATAAGCATGGGTGGTAACATGACTTGAAGTATATACAGTTTATATGGCTATAGGATGTACAGAGTGTGCGGCTGGATCTGCAGATAATGTAACAGCCAGGTATGTCAACGGCTTACATTTACTGTTTTGGCTCCATAACAAGGTTGTAAAAAGCCTTTGCTATGTTCAATAAGTTTTAAAAGAAAATTGTTTTAGGTATCAATGTGACCAAGTTCATTTCATACAAACCAGGAATAGATTTGTATGAATAGGCTTTATGTATCAGAACAGGCCTTTAAACAGGTCTTGTGTGCATGGGGAGCTGGTATTCCTGCTCCTGGTCTAATTCCCGTAATGTCTGTGATTGAATTGTATCTTCTATGTATAATGTGTTGCAGTACTACATCATTGAGGTGAATGCCCGCCTGTCACGGAGCTCTGCTCTGGCCAGTAAAGCGACTGGTTATCCTTTGGCCTACGTAGCAGCTAAACTTGGTCTGGGGATCCCGCTGCCACAGCTCAAGTACGTCTCTCAGCTTAAGAACGGCGGATAATGAACTAACAGGGGCATCGCTGCTTTTACAGAATGATGACATCCAACAAAGACGTTCCAGTATTCTGCCAAACTGAACATTTTTTAAAAGTGGGGTTTAAAGTATTCAAGCTTAAAATCAATTTTTGTATATTAAACGACCAAAAAATAATTGTGATGCATAGATGCCTGTAAAGTAAGGCAGCACAGACTCTCTGCCTTCACTGCATGTGGACCCCACAGTGTCACACAGACCCAGGAAACATGTAGCTAGTCAATCATTACACTTAAAGACATCTGATCATTGAAATTCAATCATTTTTTTTAGTATAAACGTGCTCACAATTTTTCATCAGCAAAGAAATTTGGAAACAAGATGATATTCATCACCTGCACAGCTGGCAGTTTGGTTAATTTGAAGTTATTGTTTTGACAAAGCTGCTTTGAGCAGTTGCAGCATAAGCATTGTAGTTTTTTTATTTTTTGGCATAAATGTCTTAACTGTAAAGCGCCTTTAAATTAAGTGATTCACCAATGAAAAATATTTGCACTGCGTCTGTATTTTTGTCCAGAAACTCAGTGACAAACTCAACGACGGCAAACTTTGAGCCGAGTTTGGATTACTGTGTGGTGAAGGTGCCTCGCTGGGATCTCAGCAAGTTCCTCAGGGTTTCCACCAAGATAGGCAGCTCCATGAAGAGTGTTGGTAAGAGGCAAAAGCGAGCTTGGAACAAAAATATGTTGTAACAAATTGTAAATAGGTAGTAGATTTAGTACTGTTAGTATTCCAGAACATTTTAAAAATACTTAGTTTGGTCTCAGTAAAGCTAACAATAAATTCACATGGTCATTTTTTGCACCTACTATGTTTTTTCTTTTTTTTATTCTTATTTATTCATTTTTTCTGCACTGCTATCACAGCAGATTTCTCCATGAGGGCATTAAAGTTTTACTCTACTGCTTTATTTCACAGTTTGATTATAAAGTTAACCTTTACCAGTGCGGGCAGAGAAGCCAGTAAGTCAGGTGCTTATTATGGATATTGTGCTCAGTGCTTGAACCTTTTCCTCGACAGGGGAGGTGATGGCTATTGGTCGTAGCTTTGAGGAAGCCTTCCAGAAAGCTCTGAGGATGGTGGATGAGAACTGTGTTGGCTTTGACCACACCATCAAGCCTGTCTCTGAAAAGGTAACCTCCCATAGCTGAAGTCCAGGTTAAATGGTTGTACTGGTTAAAAAATGCCTTGCTGCTGCACGACCTGTTCAGTGCACAGTGTCAGCAAATACTTTATCCCAGGTTGAAAGATTTTTAACCATTTTCAGCCAAACATGCAATGATTTGCTTCATATTTGGTCAGAACACAACATTAGTGCTTTTGCTATGCAATGCCATCGACTTTTAAGGATGAGTGATGGTGCTGCACATTAAAGCATGTTGATCTGTTTTACTACGCCTCTATTAGGATGGTGACCCTATAAATGATTGTGATAAGGACATTTTAAAAGG
The DNA here is from genome assembly GCF_057381845.1 of Rhamphochromis longiceps. NCBI lineage: Eukaryota > Metazoa > Chordata > Actinopteri > Cichliformes > Cichlidae > Rhamphochromis > Rhamphochromis longiceps. The sequence continues at coordinate 21,737,633 of NC_140571.1, forward strand.
TCAAAACTGTATTGTTCTGTCTTAACGGGACCAGTAGATGGTGCCAGATCTCCCCTGAGCGATCTACTACTGTAATGCTTCCTGCTTCTGGGTTTTTTGAGGAATGTTTCATTGCATGCTGTTAATCATGTTCTGCTACTATGTGTGTGGCTGATTTATTTTTATTTATTTATTTTGAGAAAATAAGCCCAAATGTCTGTGCTGATGCTCATGGCTGGCAAATAACTAGCAGCACTTTACTTCACAGTTAGTATGTTGTGCTCCCTCTGCTTACCAGGAGTTGCAGACTCCTACAGATAAGCGTATCTTTGTGCTGGCGGCAGCATTCAAAGCTGGCTACACTGTGGAAAAGCTGTATGAGCTGACCAAAATCGACCGCTGGTTCCTGCACAAGATGAAAAACATCGCCGACCACGAGCTGCTGCTGGAGACCTACAATCAGGTAAGGCCGATAAGACATAACGTGAAAAAACTAAGAGCTGTTCGAAATGGATTAAGATGCTGGATTAATTTCCTTCCGTCCAGGATGAGAGCTCCATGCCTCCAGAGGTGATGCTTAAGGCCAAGCAGCTGGGCTTCTCAGACAAGCAGATAGCACTGGCTGTACAGAGGTGGGTAGGAAAGGAAATAATCACTGTCTTAGTTTAACTTAATGGTAACTTTCTCTGTGATTAGGGTATTATCAGCATGAAATGTTATTTTAGATAAAGTGCTATTAAAGAATCCAAACTTCCTTGGTTTGTCCTCTATCACTGAATCCACGTTTCCCTCTAACAGCACAGAGCTGGCCGTCAGAAAGCTGCGTCACGATTGGTCCATCCTGCCAGTGGTGAAGCAGATTGACACAGTGGCGGCTGAATGGCCGGCTTACACAAACTACCTGTACCTGACCTACCACGGCACAGAGGACGACCTGAGCTTCAACGATCAGCACGTCATGGTGATCGGCTCGGGCGTGTACCGCATCGGCAGCAGCGTGGAGTTTGATTGGTGCGCTGTTGGGTGCATCACCGAGCTCAGGAAGGTAAGGCCTACGTGAGACTTTAATACCGGATGCTCTCTTTATGACTGAGTTAGTCTTTTACCTCACTGAAATTGAATCCAGGGAGCAGGAAGAACCGCCTCCATGTTCAGTTCATCTCTTTATTTCCTTTACTAGACTATTTTTTTCTTTAGCTTGAGAGGATTAATTTACTTATTTATGAAAAAACATACAAATTTAGATCTTTTTTTGTCATTTATTGTGTTGATTATTACACGTATTATTACACCCCAGAGCCAGTAATCCAAATGTTACGAAATAAGCATCAAACCATTTGCAGATGGGCTATAAGACCATCATGGTGAACTACAACCCCGAGACAGTCAGCACAGACTACGACATGTGCGACCGCCTCTACTTCGATGAGATCTCCTTTGAGGTAAGTTTTAGCTGATACGGGAAAGTGTGATTGTGGTGAATGTGACTTGATTCAAGTCTCACATTTTGGGTGAAAGTAGCCTCTGGGCTCTTTGTTGCAAGTCATCCCCTCAAACTTTCTAACACTGTTATTAATTTCCTTGTACACGTATTAATCTGCAGTGTTTCGTAGTTAGAGATGAGTATTTCTATGCATCTTTCAGGTGGTGATGGACATCTATGAAAGGGAAAACCCAGAGGGAGTGATCCTGTCTATGGGAGGCCAGCTTCCCAACAACATTGCCATGTCGTTGCACCGCCAGCAGTGCCACATCTTGGGGACTTCGCCCGAGTTCATCGACAGCGCTGAGAACCGGTTCAAGTTCTCCCGAATGCTGGACACCATCGGCATCAGCCAGCCGCAGTGGAAGGAGCTCTCAGACACTGAGGTACAGCAGACTGACGATGAGCTCGTTTTATGTCACCGATGTCTCGGTCTGTAAAGTTAAAGATGTTTAACCCTCAAATGTTGCCTTAATATGCTAGTAAATTATATTTACTGTTATTTACTATTGTACATACAACACTAAGAAAAATAGTTGCAAAGCCAGCTTCGATGACGTTTACGTTTCTTCTTTGCTCTAGTCTGCTGTGAAGTTTTGCGAGACGGTCGGTTATCCCTGCCTCGTTCGCCCCTCGTATGTTCTGAGCGGAGCGGCCATGAACGTCGCCTACAGTGACAGCGACCTCGAGAAATACCTGAGTAACGCTGTAGCAGTGTCCAAGGAACACCCTGTGGTCATCTCTAAATTCATTCAGGAGGCTAAGGTAGTTAAAGACCCGATAATTACAGCAGAATTATTGATTATTATCAAGTTGAGTTGAGGCTGTACTGTTTATAAATTTCGCAGGAGATAGACGTGGACGCTGTCGCATGTGACGGTGTAGTGATGGGCATTGCGATTTCTGAACACGTGGAGAACGCTGGAGTTCACTCTGGTGACGCCACCTTGGTGACACCGCCTCAGGACCTCAATCAGAAAACCATAGAGAGGATCATGCAGATCGTTCACGCCATCGGTCAGGAGCTGCAAGTCACCGGGCCGTTTAACCTGCAGTTAATTGCAAAGGTAAGAAGTACATGGAAATACTGTTAAATGCTGTTGCTGAGGACGTGAATTTAAATTGTTACTCAATGCTGATACTTTATGTAGCTTTCTTACAGTATTTTCCAGATTCCGGTAATAAACAGAGTCAGATTTAGGGAGACTAGTCTTCTTCTTCTGGCATTTAAGGCTGAACGGGGAGTTGTGGTATAAAAACGTATAGTTTTGTAAAGTTGGCACAGTTGCTCAAATTAGCCAAGCATGATCGACCTTTTTAATCCCCAACCTGCTGGCAGAAATGTCCACCTATTAAAAAACACATATCTCTCTTCAGAACTATGACGCCTAAATAAAAAAACCTTAGTTTATATGGTGAAAAATTATTTGAGAGAATCTTGAAGAGCTGCTGCTCCTCCACATCGAAAGGAGCCAGATGAGGTGGTTCGGGCAACTGACAAGGATGCCCCCTGGATACCTCCTGGGCGAGGTTTTCCGGGCAGACCCAGGACACGCTGGAGAGATTATATCTCTCGGCTGGCCTGGGAACGCCTTGGTGTTCCCCCGGATAAGCTGGAGGAGGTGGCTGGGGAGAGAGAGGTCTGGGCTTCTCTGCTTGGGCTGCTGCCCCCGCGACCCGGCTCCGGATAAAGTGGAAGAAAATGGATGGATGAATGAATCTTGAAAATGAACAAGTCTTCCAGTACAGAGTAAAATGTGAGAGTGAAAATATTGCGTGTACTTAATAAAAACATAGAAATGTTTGGGGGTTATTTTCTGGTGTAACAGAAATATACAAGTGCTACATGGATTTTTTTTCAGGTGACCTCATTGTTGTGCTCCTGAAGCTTTTAAAAGGCAGCTGGGGTCATTTAAAAAAACAAACTATGCGTCAGAGCAGCGGTCCCCAACCTTTTTTGCGCCACGCAATATGACCGACAATATTTTCACGGACCGGCCTTTAAGGTGTCACAGATAAATACAACAAAATAAAACTAGTACCGGTACCAAAAAAAGATTTATTCATAACACACATGAAAAGATCCAGGAAAACAGAGTTAACGATAAAAACGATAACAAAATAACGCTGAAAACTGATTAAAAACCCTGAAAACTATACATTTCACACCTGAGCCTCAACTCTCGCGGCCCAGTACCAAACGACTCGCGTACCGGTCCGAGGCCCGGGGGTTGGGGACCGCTGCGTTAGAGCGAGTACCAAGGACACCAGGAAAGCAAAGATTAATGCAGTGTTAGTTTTTGAGAGAAGCTGAGCTTGGTGCCAGTCGTTCATATAAGAGTTATGTCATCTTCATGCAGAGCAAGCAAACTAACAAGTTACCTCCATGAAAAATAAAAGTAAATGTGATGCTTTTGCTGTAGATTTGGGAAAACAAGCGACAGATATGTTTCTTCCCGTTTACAGCCACCACAGATGGCATTGTTTGTCCGTTACTTTAAGGTGTTTACATTGTAAAGTACAGACCCTGAAAGTCCTCATTAAGTTGTGAAAATTAAGCTGTGTCAATAATGCAAAGGACAGTTATGTCTTCTATCAACACTGGTCAGAGCATTCATTCACCGCTGTGTTTTTTCTCTCAGGATGACCAGCTCAAAGTGATCGAGTGCAACGTCCGAGTTTCTCGCTCCTTCCCCTTTGTGTCCAAGACGCTGGGAGTGGACTTGGTGGCTCTGGCTACCCAGTACATTATGGGGGAGGACGTGGAGCCAGTGGGCCTGATGAAAGGGAAAGGGATTGTGGGAGTCAAGGTAAGCAGTGTGGAAGCAATCATAAATATTTCCCTTCATGTTAAATCACTTTTGTCTTCTCATCTGACTGAGCATCACGGATTGCTTCAATGTCCTCCAGGTCCCTCAGTTTTCTTTCTCTCGGCTGGCCGGAGCTGATGTGGTGCTCGGGGTGGAGATGACCAGCACTGGAGAAGTAGCTTGTTTTGGGGAGAACCGGTACGAGGCTTACCTCAAAGCCATGCTCTCCACAGGCTTCAAGATCCCCAAGAAGAACATCCTGCTCTCCATCGGCAGCTATAAGGTACTTAAAGGTTTCGACTGACAAAAACACAACAGATAGGGATCCAGATGTGAACAGTGAGTTCAGCTCACAAGTGATGCAGCTGGAAGTACGAATGATGCATTTTAGTGGCACATTAAAGGTGCAGATGTTTTTGTGGCTGATCAGTCACATGGGAATAAACAACAGATTTTATGCATCTGCTACTTTTCTAACGAGAAAAGCAACAAACCTTGATTATTTGTTTTTGCAGCAGCTGTTGATGATTCCACCAACAGCTGATAACTGTAAATATTATCACCATGAGACCAGATGTAGTTAAACTCGATCAAAACTATCTCAGCAACACAAATGGAATAAAAATCATCGAACCACATTTTTTTTCTGCGGCGTTGAAATATTATGATCTGTTTGCCTGAATATATAAAAACTATAAGGGGTGACCGTGGTTCAGGGAAGTCTAAAGATATGAATGCTGGGTTAAAAAAACAGCAAATGGAACTGTATGAAAAGGCCATCGATGTCAGATAAGATGAGCTGAAACTGAAACTGTCTGTCTACCACAATAGATTTAAGAAGTTTAAGAGTGATCTGATTTTAAGGAGCAGCTGCAGAGTGTTCCGGTTGTGTGAAGCATAGTAAACGAAATAGATTTTTCCAGCTTTCAGCACTGATGTTATGATTTTATTGTTTATCCAAACTATTTGCATTGACTTGTGTTTGCAGAACAAGAGTGAGCTGCTGCCCACCGTGCAGGCCCTGGAGTCTTTGGGATATGACCTGTATGCCAGCATGGGCACGGCTGACTTCTACACAGAGCATGGAGTCAAGGTAATTCTTTTAACACAGGCTTCGTTTTTTTGGAGTAACAAACTTTATTTAAATCAAAATCGACTTATTTTGCAGTGGCACATCTGTGAGTGACTCATGAATATGGTCGTGTTTATATGTATTTGTTTTTAAATGCTTTAATCCTGGTAACCCTTTACATCTTTATCATTCCTCTTGAATTGCACATTAAACCAAAGATTCCAGATGAGCAGCACTTATACATGGATACAATGTAGCTGTAAAAATGTTTTATTTTGCTAGAGCTTTTGAAAAACAGCAGAAATGTATTTAGAAATGTCATTGTTCATAATTGTGGCATTCACTTAAGTACTTTAATACTTAAAATATAGTGTTATTAATCTATGACAGGATGAAATCAGGATAGAAACTTTAAGTTTGTTTTGTCTCCTTGTACAGGTGACTGCAATCGATTGGCCGTTTGAGGAGTACGACAGTGATGAATGTGCCACCAAAGAGAAGCAGCGCAGCATCATGAACTACCTGGAGGAGAACCACTTCGACCTTGTCATTAACCTCTCCATGAGGAACAGTGGAGGTCGAAGGCTCTCCTCCTTTGTCACCAAAGGCTACAGGACCAGGCGTATGGCTATCGACTACTCTGTCCCGCTCATCATCGATATCAAGTGCACCAAGCTCTTTGTTCAGGTACGCGATCTGTTTTTTTTTTTTGTTGTTTGTTTTTTGTTTTGTTAGGATGTTTGTGTGATGTGGTTCTATGGGAACATGATTAATAAAGGGTGACTCGTTTGCAGGCTCTTCGTCAGATTGGAAGGACTCCACCAGTGAAAACTCATGTTGACAGCATGGCATCCCAGACACTCGTCCGTCTGCCCGGTGAGTGGTCGTAAACGGCAACAACAACACTAATGTCATCTTAGATGTTTGTTTCTGAAACAGGAATTCTTGAGTCTTTAAAGCAAAGTTATTCAAAAACTGAGGTTCTTTAAACAGTAAATACTTCATCCTACTAAAAGCTTTACTAATTACTTGCACTAATAGTTCAGCTTCTCATTTTAATTCTTTTTCACATAGTACTGTTTTTTTCTAAATATTTGAAGTCGAGCTATGCAGACAAACTAGTACAAAGATACCGGGTGAAGTATTTTGGTTTTTGATTGAATCACAGGTCTGATCGATGTCCACGTTCACCTACGGGAGCCTGGCGCCACCCATAAGGAGGACTTCTCCTCAGGCACAGCAGCTGCTCTGGCAGGAGGAGTGACCCTGGTGTGTGCGATGCCCAACACTTCCCCCGCCATCACTGATGCTAATAATCTGGCTCTGGTGCAGAAGGTAAACCCACGTTTTTAAATTGTATTCACTTTTTAATCTGTTGGCTGATCCTGTTAATGCAGAAATGTTAAGATTTTTGTTGGCAGTGACCAGAAAGGACAAGATTAGAAATGAGTACTTCAGTATTCAGTAAAATTTGAAGCGATATGACATTGACTCCTGTTATATTGTGTCACCAGTTAGCCAAAGCAGGCAGCCGCTGCGACTACGCCCTGTATGTGGGCGCTGCCACGGACAACGCTGCTGTCCTGCCGCCCATCGCCAGCCAGACCGCCGGTCTGAAGATGTACCTGAATGACACATACTCCACCCTCAAGATGGACAACGTCTCCCTGTGGATGGAGGTAGGCTGGATTTTAAGTGTTGCTGGAAGGCCATTAGAGATGCTTCAGCCCTAACCGTGTGGATCTGTTTAAAGCACTTTGAGAAATGGCCCAAGCAGATGCCCATCGTGGCTCACGCTGAGAAGCAGACGGTGGCGGCGATCCTCATGGTGGCCCAGCTGTACCAGCGGCCAGTCCACATCTGTCACGTGGCCAAGAAAGAGGAGGTAAAGAGCTGTTTCTTATTGTTGTTAATTTTATGCAACTTTTACTTTATTTTAAACTATTTCAGTGGATTATTGAGGTATTTTACTTTTAGTCTGTTTTATCATCGATTGCTTCGGCTGTTAAAGTGCATCTTATCTTAATTTTTTTGATTCTTTCCTACAGTTTTAATACTTCTTAATGGTTTTCAGATCCTGGTAATCCGAGCTGCAAAGCAGAAGGGCATCCAGGTCACATGCGAGGTCGCCCCTCACCACCTCTTCCTGTGTGAGGATAATGTGGCGCAGATCGGCGACGGTCGAGCGCAGGTTCGACCCATGCTGGGAACACGCGAGGACATGGAGACACTCTGGGAAAATCTGGACATTATCGACTGCTTTGCTACAGACCACGGTCAGAGAGCATTCATTTTCTGTCACCGATCATGCAGACAGACTTGTCTTCGACCTTCCTGAACTGTACGGTTTTTGTTTTGTTTTGCTAGCTCCTCACTCTGTAGACGAGAAGAACAGTGAGCGTCCTCCTCCTGGTTACCCCGGTCTGGAAACAATGCTGCCTCTGCTGCTCACCGCCGTCAGTGATGGACGTCTGACTCTGGATGATATTACCAGACGTCTTTATGACAATCCACGCAGGATCTTCAACCTGCCCGTTCAGGAAAACACCTACGTGGAGGTACACAGACAAACACAATTAAAGGGAATTCATTTTAAGGAGACATTATTTTGATGCAGTAATTAGCAGCCTATCCATACTCTGATGAAATATGTTCCTAATTATTTATCAATTACGTGTCTTTCAGGTGGACCTGGAGCAGGAGTGGGTTATTCCTCAGGCCATGCAGTTCACTAAGTCTAAGTGGACTCCTTTCGAAGGTATGAAGGTGAAAGGTAAAGTCCGCCGCGTGGTCCTGCGAGGAGAGGTGGCCTACATCGACGGCCAGGTCAGCATTCGTGCATTTTGCTTTTGAACAAGAAAACAAAGAGAATAAATGTAGTTGATCTAATAAAGTACGTGTCCTGTCTCCTTCAGGTGCTCGTGCCTCCAGGTTACGGTGAGGATGTGAAGACTTGGCCCACTTCTTCCACCCATCCTCCAGAACCTGTCAAAGAAACTCCAATGGTAATAAAAGTGAATGCGGTAATAATGCAGCTGCCTTCCATGCTTTCTGTTGTAAGATAAAGACTCTACAATAATATTACATCACATTGGTGTTTTGGCCACCGCCATGATTATTTTTGGAGCCAAAATTGACCAGATTTAAGAAGAGAGTGAAGTTATCTGCCAACACTAACACACTTCTTTAGCAGCCATAGCCATGAAGAACGTGCACACAGCAGCAGATATCGGCTAGTTGATGCTAAGTAAACGTAACTGAAAGAAAACACTAGAATTTCATTCAACAAATTGAATAAAAGAACTTCTTAGATGTAATTAGTTTAAAATGCTGTAAAAGACACAGCAAGCAAAATCGAGAGGTTCAGATCAGTGATTAAAGTTGGTGTTTCTTCCATGCCTGAAATGTCTGGTAGGAGGCAAACAGCAGGTATCAACTTGTTCCTTTTGAAATGTGGAGGAATAGCAGCTCCTCACTTTATTTCTAAGAAAGAGGTCTTAGACACCACCGTTTGGAGGAAGCTCTTTTCCGGTGCTTATATCCCCGGTCTTCTTTCTTATGAGCGTAGATGACATCTAAAAAGTTCACAGAATTTGAACGTACAGCTAACAGAGTTTAATTACAAACAAAAACATTTAAAGCCTGTACTTAGAACTGTTTTGAGTGTTTCTTGAACTCCTCTATGTGGGGATTATTTCATGTGTTTTGTTTACATTAATTCTGCTCCATCAGACTCCTGAGCGTCGGCGTCCAACTCCACCCCGGGATGGAGTGCGGACTCGAGCTGCGAGCCCACGACGCATTGGTGGAGAAAGCCGCTACCTGCTGCCGCCCCGCATCCACCGTGCCTCTGATCCCGGCCTGCCACCAGGTATTACAGCTCCCAGAATGCTTTGGAACAGCAGATTTTTGTTTTACCTCGAGGGTTTCTCCCAATGTTTCTACCAGTGTATTATCAGCCTGCCTGGCTGTGGTGGGGCGTGGTCTGCGGTGCCGTGCAGGGAGGGCGGACGTACCTGCACGGCATCCTTAATCACGCCCGCCTAGTTAAAAACACGGGGACTCAGGGGTTTGGGTGGGTTGTGGTGAGATGTAAATAAAGATGGCTCCGAATGATACTCCGTGGTCCCGCCGTGCCTTATTCTCGCCACACTGGCCTTAACAGGGGATTTTTAAAGCCTTCTTTAGGCAAAAGGTATCAATAAGTTGAAAGAGGGGTTAAAAAATGAAGCAGATGTTATCATATCATTTCACATGTTCAGCTGGTATGTCCATTAATCAAGTATGTCAAAACTGTTCATTGCCGTATAAAAACAAGTTTAATTAAAGTTGTTTGATGTTCTCCTGCTGATTCTCAGTGAAACACCTTTGCTGTGTTCCAGTCATTGATACACTGCGACTCTTATCCCCACAGAGATGGTCATGCTCCCACCAGCCGCTGCTGTTGACGGGTACAGCCATCCTCCCCCACTGTCCAGGCTGCTGTCCCCACAGTCTGGGTCAGGACAGGTGCCTCCTGGTCAGGTGTCACACCTGCAGATGTCTCCTCTGCTTCACCCACTGGTGGGACAGCACATCTTGTCTGTCAGACAGTTCAGCAAGGAGCAGGTACGCCGAAGAAGATGAAACACACTCTGGGAATGCTGACAGGTTTGAAACAAGATCTCGGGTCTGAACAAAAGCTTATTTTTGTGTCCTTCGTTTGTTTCAGATCTCACACCTGTTCAATGTTGCTCACACTTTACGTTTGATGGTTCAGAAGGAACGAAGCCTGGAAATACTCAAGGTATCTCCTAAACGTGCCTCATGTTACTGCACTATTCACTAATTTCAGTTATGTGCTGTTACAATGGTGGATGTTCGTATCAAACATGACCAAAGTTATAGAATGATGAGGTACCTTAAAGTAATCCCTCATTCCTCATGCCTTCCTGTTCAGGGTAAAGTAATGGCCTCCATATTCTATGAGGTCAGCACTCGCACCAGCAGTTCCTTCGCAGCGGCCATGCAGCGTTTGGGCGGCTCCGTCGTCCATTCCAGCGAGGCCACTTCCTCCTCGCTGAAGGGAGAATCGCTGGCGGACTCTGTCCAGATCATGAGTGGCTACGCTGACGTCCTCGTGCTGCGTCACCCAACACCTGGAGCAGTAGAGGTGGATTTTAGATGGATACTTTTTTTTATTAAAAGTTTTCTTTACGTAACAGAAAATAAAGACTAATTGGTCATAAAAGTAACTGCAGCAGCACCCTGTTGTGTGTTTTTTGATGCTTGTTTAGTTTGAAGATGAGTTTTTAATATCTTATGCACGTGACTCCTCCTTCTCAGAGCGCGTCCCGTCAGTGCCGTAAGCCGCTGATCAATGCTGGCGACGGTGTCGGGGAGCATCCCACTCAGGCCCTGTTGGACGTCTTCACCATCAGAGAGGAGCTGGGAACGGTCAACGGCATGACGGTGAGCGACATGATTCCTTTTTAATTTAATCTTCAGCCAGAATAAAACTTTACATGAAAACATGTTAAAACTGTGGCGTCTGTCAGATAACGATGGTTGGAGATCTGAAACATGGCCGAACGGTTCATTCCCTCGCCAAACTGCTGACCCAGTACCGCATCACTCTGCGTTACGTAGCTCCCAAAAACCTCCACATGCCAGCAGAGATCGTCAGCTACGTGGCCTCAAAGGGCATCAAACAGGTGAGGACTAAACATGGTTACACAGCAAAGAGGAGTTTTCACAAATATGTACTAAAAACTGCTAATTTAAAAAAACATGTTTGTTTGCAGGAGGAGTTTGACAGCATCGAGGAGGCTCTGCCTGACACCGACGTCCTCTACATGACGAGGATCCAGAAGGAGAGGTTTGCATCTGAGGAGGAGTACAAAGCCGTAAGTTTCATTTCACCGACGGGTTTTATTTTGTGACACAGATACTTGCATATACTCACAGCGCATCTGTAGTTAGGCCTGGTGCTTCCTGCCTCATGCTGGCCCGGTAATCGTTTTTGATATCGTTCAGTTGGTCTCATGGTGACATTTTCCCTAATCCACTATTCTGCACTGCAAACTCCACTGACTCCATCTGGTGAAGCTGGGGTTTGTCTGCATTTGGAGTTCATCTTTAGTGGAAAGCAGCTGATTTGTTCAGTTATTCGTCACAAAGTTCTTTCCAAATGAAATATTTCTAGAGGCAAAACTATTAAATAGAATTGTCTTAAGAAAACAAGAAGATATGCGAGAAAGAAGGCGTTCCCTCACCCCTCTACAGATGTAAGCGTGTGGGGAAATATGGAAGTGGAACCCTTTAGCTAAGCATTCATAGGTGCAGACAGAACCAATCAGCTCAGGTCTCATGTGAATGGATGATCCCGGAGTATTTTTGATCTTTAACTGTGACTCTGTTGTTTCTCTCAGTGTTTTGGTCAGTTCGTCCTCACTCCTCACATCATGACTGGAGCCAAACAGAAGATGGTGGTGATGCACCCGCTGCCCAGAGTCAATGAAATCAGGTGAGACGCGCTCAGTCAAATGTGTGACAACAATATCAGTTCCAGCTGTGTTGTTTAAATGTTGCTTGAGCCCTTAAATGGGCTGCAGAAATGTAACGTTTTGTGTACAATGTCTAATTTCAGTACGATTTCTTTTAACTAACTTAAATTTGAACTGAATTTTATTTTAACCCACCTTACATTATTTGCTATTGTGTTGATTAAGTGGACTAATGATCTGTTTCTCTTTATTTCTCTCAGTGTGGAGGTGGACACAGACCCGAGGGCGGCATATTTCCGTCAGGCAGAGAATGGCATGTACATCCGAATGGCCCTGCTGGCCACCGTACTGGGCCGATAACTCAGTGTGTGTCACAGGCTGGGTCTCTGACCCAGCGCTCTGAGTTCATTTTGTATTTGTCTCATTTTAGATATGTGATTAGTTTGTGTCATTCCTATTTAGCTTTAGTTAAGGAAAGGCAGTTATTAATTATTGTTTCCTTGGTTTCTATGTTTGAGTTCTTGTATCGTTCATCACGTGTTAGGTCTGTTAAGCTTGTGTTGTCATGTCTAGTTTCAGTGTTTCCTGTTTTATTTTGAAGGAGTCGTGTGTTCTTTGTTCATTGTATTTAGTTTCACTTCCCCCGTCCTGTCATTAGGTTCATGTCAGTCAGCTGTTCCTCCATGTGTTCCCACTTCCCCTAATCACCTCCTGTGTATTTAAGTCCTGTGTTTTCAGTGTGTCATTGTCAGATCGTCTGCTTTGTTTGCAAGCCAAGAAGTTGCGTCAAGTCTCCTCGCGTCAAGTCCATGTTCCTGTTGTAGGTTTTTAAGTTAATTTAGCTCACCCAGTTTAGTTTATTGTTAGCCTTGCATTTTGCCTTTTGTTTCCGTCTGCATTTGGGTCCACCCTTCACTCTACACACAATCAGCCCTGCTGATTGTGACAGTGTGCTGCTTCTTTGTCCTACAAACTGTCAGAGAAACAAAAATGTATCTTTTCTGAAATCTATACATTTCTCATTTCCTGCCCCCGAGGGGTGCAAGTAGGTTTAAATACTAGATTTAATACTGAGTTAAAGTTTATAACATGCTGCTGTAACACAGAACTTTTTTTTTTTCTCCAGTCACACAAATGTTTACTTGTTTTCTTTCCTGCTGTATTTCAAGGTTCCTTTATTTTTACATGTCTTAAAACCATTAACATAATTAAAATATAGAACCAGAATCTGTCTTGTTTGAAATGGTTAAGAGATGATCAGTGTTTGTGCATCGATGAGCCAAATCGAGGAGCAGAGGAGCAAAGGGAAGAAATAGGAAGTGGGTGCTACTATCGATGTCTTTTTTACATATATATAATTTGCAGCTGCTGCATCTGATTAATGATGTTTAAAGGGACCAATGAGGATGTCAAAGAAGATAAATCCTGAATGCATTTTTACGTTTAGACCAATTTACTGGACCAGCTTCATCAGATGTTTGTTTGGGTTGGCACAGTCCTCTGAAAACCAGCAATGGTGGTTTACGCCTCGAGGTTTTTCAAAAGAAAATTTCTAACAAAATACAGAGAAAAAAATATTTTTACTACACCAAACAATCCGATTGATATTTTGTTTTAAAATGAGCAAAAGCAAAACTAAGTGTCTAATATATTTCTAGGTTACCGGAAAACCTTCATCATTCCAGCTCTACATGAGTATAATGGTACGATACGACTTACTGCACATGTTTGTATCATGATTTCAGTCTGTTTCAGAGTCGTGACATCCTTGGTTATATGAAATGGTTGTTTCCCTTTCTTCAAATGTGTTGCATTAACTGCAAGTGGAAACGCACAAATATCCTCAGAGCACAGTCTTTGATGATTTTGGGGTAATCTCTGTAACTATCAGTAATTTCTTACACTGTTGACAAACTTTTTTTAAAATCAAAATCCAAACGGATGTTTGTAAAGTGTTGAACGACTTCTGTGTCATGTGGAGAAATAAATAATGAAAAAGGATGTTTCTCTTTGTGGTTGATTTCATTTAATACCCACAAATTATTTCAGAATTTTTAGTAACATAATTTAATGTCTTGTTTGGATCTTGTCGTTGTAGTTACGGATGATTGGTTGTGAGCTCATCCTGACTCAGTACTGGCAAAGGTCATGTCTAAATTGGCCACTTGATTAAGAACAAGTTTCTCACTATGTAAATTATTTTAATACTTCAAAGCTCATTTAACAGCTCAAGGATCCACAAAGGTTTATATCTTCAGTATTGTAGTTAGACTAATGGAAATTGAAAAAAATGGCCATTGGTTTGTCAATGAGTTTTGCAACTAAACTGATTTCGCTTCAGGATGCATCTAAAATGCATTCAGGCTGGCTGTGTGGTGTCGTGGAAAAGCGATACGTGCAAAAACCTTTTTTTGTCTGTCTTTGAGGGTGGGGGAAGAGGCTTAATGTTTTTTGTAAGTATGACTAATGTATACACACACACAAGAACAACAACATAGAAGAAGAAGAGGGGTATAGTTTACTACACGTCATAAAAACACAATTATCTTCCAACTGCATCTTTCTGTTCTGACTTTAGAGTCCTTGTTTGTTTACTGAACCGTACTTTGGAGTCATACTGTTGTGATACTGGGGAGGAAAGGGTAAGGTGTGAGAGACTAAACCCTCACACACAAAACTTCAAAAATCATGTGTCATTGTAGATAAACTGATCTACAATGTGTTAGTAAAGAGTGACTTGCACTGCAAATTTGTTAAACCATTGCTTAACGGGCCATTAAGCAATGGTTTAACAAATCTCCTTTAACATTCACAGTGACTAAACCAGCTGTCTTACCAGCTGTTATATTCTTTAAACTTAAAATAAACCCCTGAAATTAGAGTTTGGTGTTTTAAGTCACCTATTAAAAAACACGAGTGAACACTTCTTTCTCTCAGCAGCATTACTGAAGTGACACTTTGATGATGCTTCATATCACAGTCTTTATGATGGAAAAAAACATGCAGATGTCTGCACTGCCACTGTCATGAAAATGTCCAGAGCCAGGGTTCAAGCTTCCTCTTCAGTTATCATTGATCATTAATATGGAGGCCATAGAGCGTGCGCAGTGGGGACCGCGTGGCCCGGAAGTGCCACTTTTTCAGATGAGCGAACGCGCGTGCATCAGTGTGCATGTGTGCGTCCTCGTACGTGCAAAAGGTGCCCTTTCTGGCCGTCACTGGTGGAGGTGTGGGGGGCATGCCTCCCACCCCCAAAGGTGCCCCTTATATTCTTCTATTGTTAAAATATGTTATGAATACATAGAATAAAGACATTTTCCATCACAGTTTTATTGCTCATCAAGTCAAGCTGTAAAACCAAGAGGGTATTTAGAAGTTCTTTGAGAAAATTCTTATACGTATCAGAGCTTTTCTATTGGGATAACAGAGACTTACAGAACGTCAGGTGGTTTTCATGCTAGTTGTAATAGTGAGAAGAGATTAGTAGTATAACTTTGTAATAAAAAATAATATTAATAAAGAAATGGTTTACAAATATGAATGTTTATTTATGTGCAGAAATAAAATGGAAAACAGCAGACTTAAAAATTGCTCATATTAAAATGTAACGAAAACAAAATTGAGAACTGAATGTGGAAGGAACTAAACAAAACTTAAAGAAGAAACCCGAATCACAAGATCCAACAAATGATCAGGGAAAGATAAAGGAGGACAGGACTTTATATACATCGAGGACTAGTTGAGGTTTAGGATAAACACAGATGAAGAAAATATGGGCAGATTGAGAAATAACAAAATAAAAAGTAGGACTAATGCGAGACATGAAAGAAAAGTAAACTTCAAAGTAAAACAGGAAATAAAAAACTGAAGCTAAATTAAAGTGAACAGCAAGTGTAAGCAGGGTTTAAATGACATTTAACCTCCACATGTCTTCTGCTGAACTAACCAGGAACAACTTTTTGTTGTTAAGTTGCAAATATGTTAATAATGTACAAATGTTAGCAGAAATGTTTTTGTAAAATATAAATGTATAACTATATCTTTAATATCTATACCAGGCTTATGTGGGTACATTTAGATATTCACACTTCAATCAATCAATCAGAACTTTATTTGTCACATGCAAGTTGCCCTCCAGTGATCACATTCTGGAAACACACTGGTCTGATTTCATAAAGAAAATAAAGTTTCTATTTACATTTATTTATATAGTTTTAATGGAGGATATAAAGACGTGCTTCTGGATTTGAAACCAAATGTTTGTTATAATAATGGTATCTATCTAATAGTTTAT
Source organism: Rhamphochromis longiceps (assembly GCF_057381845.1). Lineage (NCBI taxonomy): Eukaryota > Metazoa > Chordata > Actinopteri > Cichliformes > Cichlidae > Rhamphochromis > Rhamphochromis longiceps. The sequence goes on from NC_140571.1 coordinate 21,753,756, forward strand.
GATAATTAGCACGTCGCTATCAATCTGTTGCATGCAAACACAAAATTAGTCTTTAACTTAAATGCGAGTCCTTTTTGTCAACTTGAACTATGTGACTGGGAAACTGAGAGTAGAGTAGAGGCTGCTGGGATCAGCAGTGGCTGCAGCAGAAGAGGAATGAGCCTTCACAGTGCTGTAGGTCACTGCATCACCTTCATCATCACCACGAACCTGGAAAAGTGACATAACACTGTGACCCTGAAGTGGATAAGCGGTTCGATGGAAGTAGTGGAAGGGCGCTTAGAGATCACATGCTTCTGTGTTCAGTACATTATTTTTACTTTCAAAGAAATTGTGGATCAAATATGATGGATTCTTTGTTTGCCCATGCTCAGCCTCTCCACCAACGTCTATGAAGTTCTGTTTTGCAGTTAACAAGTCGCCCATCAAATGTTTTGTAGTTACTCACATGATTGCTGCAGGAGGACTCAGTTAACTATGCTCACATCAGCATAAACAATCCATAAAAACTCTGCATGGTGTAATAGCTGATGTATAGCCCTTGACCTTCAGAGAGGGTTGTGCTCTCTGTGAGCACTCGTTACTGATGTTACTGAGTAAATAAATACATAAATATAAATATAGTAGATAAATAAATAATACACAAAGACAAAACCTTACCTGAACTTTATTCGTGGTCTTGGTGTAGCTGATGGTAGCGTAGGAAACTTCAGGATCTGCCTACACAGTGAAGACGAGAAGATACATGGACAACAATGATGAGATGATTATAATTATTCTACGTAGCATTAATCTGTCATCTGTTATTATTGTTATTATTATCATCATTATTATTATTGTTGTAGCTTATAATAGAAGGTGATCACATGTGGGGTATGAAATGCTTTTTGTTTCAGTCCTTGTGACAGTGGAGCTGAATCAGTCTGTTAGAGAAGATGGCCAGATGTGGATGCCCAGATACTTGTACCTCCTCCACCACATCAGCATACTGCATATGTTTATCTTCAGCTTATCTTTATCAGGGTCACAGAGGAGCTGGAGCCTATCCCAGCTATCAGAGGGCGAGAGGAGGGGTACAACCCAGAGAGGTCGCCAGTCTTTCGCAGGGGAAACAGAGACAGACAGACAATAATATCCTCCCAGGATAAACACTGGTTATGTAGCCATCATCTTCCTTCTGAAGTCATTCACCATCTGTCTGGCCTTCTTCACATCCAGAAGCAGATCATCCCTCCCAGACCACTCCTCAAAATCATTCACTAGTGCTCTGAGCTGTTACAATTAGTAATACTTCAAACCACTGTATAATTGTCAGAGTGTAGGTGTAGGTGAGTTGGGTGGCATATAATCCAGATCCTGAGGTTTACAAAGTGGGCGAGGAAACTCGATAGTTGTTAAGCTCTGATGGTGTTAAATAGGAACTGGACAGGAAGATTTCCATAACATTGGAATCTTGTCCTGCTTCAGATTCATGTTGTAAATGTGACTGAGGATCACAGACAGCTGGATAGCACAGGTCCTCAGCGGAATTGCTTTATGTAGTTCAGAAGTCACAGCCAAGCAGTGGGTGTTTCCAACTACACCCGTAGGTCCTCAGTTCCTCCATTTCTGCAGATCTGAAGGCTTACGTCTTTGTATCAAGCAGTTTTTTCAGGTCACACTGATCCAGAGCCCGTTCTTCTGAATGCAGCATACAGTCCTGGTTAGTAAGATCTATTCTGTGATGCTGCCAGTCAAAAGTCCTCTCAGTGTTCACGAAATACACTGCAGTCTGTGAGGCCAGCATACACAGCACAGCGCCATGGTAACAGATATCATCTGCTATGTGTCCCACTTTTCACACATCCTTTATTATTTTATCATCCACTATATGCATAGTATAGTAATACTAGCATCAGAGTCTCACTGTGTGTTTCATGCATTTACATTTAGAGAACACATAAAAGAAGAAGTGGTTGTAGCTCTGCTCTGGGTGTCGTGTGTGATCTCACCGAGTCCTGACTGGTTTGAGGAGCAGACCGAGTCTCTGCTGGGTTTAAACTCAGTCCCTGAAAAACAGACATAATCTGGTTACATCAGGTGGTAAACTGTGTCTGTGAAGGCAGTTTAGTTCTTGTTAACACCCCTCAGAGATGATCGGATTTGTTGTTCATTTAATGTCAGTTGAAGAAACATTTAATTATTTATAATAAAACTCACAGCATCTTCATCCATCTGTGTTTTGTTTCCTGTAAAGACACAAACAGTCAACTCTAACATTCACTTGAAAATTTATAGAAGTTTTATTTGTAAATGTTCTCACCTCTAGTTCTCTTCCATCTGATGAAAAACAAAACAACTATCAAGAGTGAGACGAAGCCCACAGCTGGAATGATGAACCACTGGATCGCTGACAAAAGGAGAAAAACAAAAAGCCTCTAAAGCATTTTCTAGTTAAAAATATGGAAAATGTGGCTAAAGTGGCTGCTGTGTTTAAAAAGACAGCTGGTATAATGTCAGAGACATTCACTTTATTCACATTATGTGAACCAAAGTCAGTGTATTTGTATCCACACAAAAAAGAAAATCCCATGAACAGAAAGGTTTGAGTTCAGACCTGTGATTTTACTGACAGCGATTAAATAAATAAATATATCTCCACCCACAGCCATGATATCCAGAAACAGATATTTATGTTTAATATTTATTTTTAATACAAAAATGAAAACATGTTCAGACCAAAAGTTTCCATCTTATGTTTCCTGTAGGATACATGTCTGACTGTCACTCAGCTAAATGTACATAAATGTAATTAAACATCTGATATAAAAATATAAAATCCAAAATAGAAACATAAAAAGTAAAATATAATTTACAAGTAAAATATATTCTACTTTTTAACTTTTTAAAAAATATTTTTAACTTTTCATTTGCAGTCACATGGTTGAGTTACCATGTTGTGAATCTGCAGATGATTTGTTGTTTGGTGTCGTGTTTTCACTTTCCACAGTTTTTGCTGTTGTATCATCTGAAATTAGAAGTTAAAAAAAGAGAGAAAGTATTTTTCATGTGCAGTAAATCACATTAAAAGGCCACTTTGAACTGAAAAATAAATAAATATTTCTGGTCAACTTTGTTTTAGTAACATCACCTGATTTTAGAAGCGTCTTAATTGTTGTGGTTGTTTCAGTTTTTCTGGCTGGTTTCTTTGTTGTTTTTGTGTCACCTGAATAAATGAAACAACACAACAAAACTTTTCCATGTTTTTCATCTGTTGTAACTTCAAGCTTCAGCTGATTTTAGTCGTATTAAATAGTTGATCATGATCTCACCTGTTTCCTCACCTGAGGTCTGACGGCTGAAGGTAAACAGCTGCACTTCTCCTGTTTCAGTATCAGTCACTTCACACTTCAGTGTTTTATGATGTGATGAGTACAAAAAATTATTCTTCAGAACAGACACAGTGGCAGCGCAGTCAGTCTGTGAAGTCACTATTTCTTTGTTCTCTTTGTCCACATCTCGACCTGTAAGCAGCCACTTCACTGTGTGATGACACTGTTCATATGTCAGCACAGAGCAGCTTAACTTCAGCGTATCAGTGTCCTTATGTTCAGTCACTGGTGAACATAATGTAACAATGTGAGACACAAAAACGTGTATTAGGACACTTTAACTGATTATTGTTTAATTATTATAAATATAATTAATGTGTTTTTGTTCCAAGAAGAATTTGAGCTAAAACTATTTTGATGTAAATACTCACAGGTAATAACAGAGAGACGAGCCAACGACTGATGAACCTGAGTGTGTTTAGATGGTGTTTCCTCGACTTTGTATTGTCGACAGTAATAAAAACCAACATCCTCGACTGTGAGCTTCTTTATAAGCAGAGAACAGTTCACTGTAACTCTCAGTCTGTCTGATTTAGTTTTAGCTTGTTCACCAATCTGTCCAAGTGTGATCAGCTCTACTGTTGTTGGTTTGTTTCTTGAAGTAAAGATCCACGTAGTCCCATCACAGTTATTCTGCTCATCTATCACATTCAGACAAGACAGAGTGACGTCATCTCCAACTTTCATAAACATGGATGTTTCATTTACAGATACTGTTGAGAAGATTAAAGAGAAATAGGAAAAATAAATTAGAATACAGCACTTTTACAGTCAGAGTGAAGATCATTTCAGACACAGGTTTATAAACAGAGCACGATCAGCTGTCTTATTTACTGTAAAGGTTATTGACTGTAATGATATTGATAATATTTAGTTTTGTTGCTATTAAAATGTTTCCTGTATTCTTACCTGCGATCTGAATCATGAGCATCAGACATGAAAACATTTGAATCCATCTGAATTCATCCATCGTGCTTCTCTGTCTCACTTCTTTCTTGTTCTCGATCTCGACTGTCACACCCTCTGAACTGATGACTCTGTAAGACTGTTTGTACTTCCTGTTATTTGTCAGACGTCACATCCTCACTGCAACTTTAGTAATTATCAGTTCTTTCCCTTTTTTGTTGATGTTCATGTTTCATAGAGAGGTTCATCAGCTATTTACATCTCTGATATTCATGAATGCATTTTTAAAAAAGAAAAACTATTGTAAAGAGAAATGATGAGAAGACTCAGCAGATGCACATTGTGTCTATTTGTGACAATGACGTGTTTGACACCATGAAAATAAAAAGATGACTGACGACGATGAATGTGTGAAGATTGTTAGTAAAGATAAATGTTTCCATCCTTTGTTTTAACAGAGCTTGTTAGAAAACAGACAGCACATAAGAACAAACAGTCGAAGCATCAAACTCCCACATGCAGGCTGATGTCTAAGAGATGAAGATATCCAACTGCAGCTATAGAAAATACAGCAGATATTTTAGTGGACTGAGACCCTCCTCTTCCTCATTGTTAACATGAAGTAATTTCTTTCTGAGAGCTGAAGAGGAAGTGTTTGTGTAAGAGTGAAGGAACTGCAGCAGCAGCAGAGCTCCGAACGTTTGACTGTGTAAAAATAACCAGATAAACATCAGAAGCACAAATGATTAAAACACTGATGAAGCCTCTGTTTTGGACCCATTTTCTCATTTTTCAGTTTGTCCATCTTTGACTCGTCTTGTTTGACCGAAATGCATCTTTGCGTTAAAGGATGCACCTGTTCAACCACTAAATGGATCTCTCTCTTCTCTCTCCTCTCTTCCACAAAGGAGTTTGGGGAATTACAATATCCTCTCATCATGGTGTACTCAGGGTATTTGATATTTTATGAGTCACAGTCAGGAGGATGCAGGAGAGAAAATGAGGAGGCACAAATGAGAGTAATGAGAAATTCCCTGGGAGAAGGTGGTTCAGGTGTGATTAACAGGTGACTGTACACAAAGTGACAGACTGAGGACCTCTGGTGGACAGAAAAGGGTACTACATGAAAAAAGAGCTCAGCCCTAAACTGTGAAAATTAATTATTTATTTTGCATAAATACAGTTTCACCTGCAGCAAACACTGAAACTGGATAGAAATTTGTTTTAATATTGAGATCAAATTATCATAAACAAAACAGAATATTTATACAGATTCTAAAGATCATTAAAGACACGTTATAAAGCGCACACTGGAGAAAGTACAACCCAATGTGAACATTAAAAACATCTTTATTCAGACTAAAACATGAATACCATGACACACACACACACACACACACACACACACACACACACACACACACACACAAAATTGGTTTAAATGACTGCATTCAGCGAGATATGGTCTTAACAAGTAATAACCCAGCATTAGTGCAGCCACCTGGCTTCAGCTGCTTTTCATTATGTTAGATCCCAGGATGAACCTGGTCATGAATTTGTCATGCTGCAGTGTCCAGTCAGAGGCGAGCAGACGCCAGAGTATCCGACAGCCATCATTCAGTCACAGAAAGGCTGACAGCGCTGACACTTCTGACAGCTCTGAATACATTAACATAGACATAACATAGCAGTCAAAATGGACTCATCATATTTAAGATATTTAACGTGTAAAACCAGATGAGATGATACTGATAACATAACAGCAAGTTATTGATCAGTGCAGTCTGATAGAAACAGCTGAGTCTCCCACATTTTCATAGTTGACTGGAACATCTTCATCTCTATCATAATGTACCTGTCAAATAAATTATTATTAGTCCTTTATTTATCCAGGTAAAAATCTCATTGACATTAACATCTAATTTCCAAGAGAGACCTGGCATCATGGCAGCAAAAGTCAAAAGTACCTGCATCACATAATTACATAACAATTAAAAAAACAATATTCCTACAAACATGTGAGAAATATACAACAACAGATCATTAAGAGCGACATTAAAAACAATCACACTGACTAAAAGAGTTATTCTCTCCTTTCTTTAAGATGGACTTACAACGTAACCGTTTCTAAAAGTTTTAGTTCGTTCTGCAGATTGTTCCAGGAAACAGGGGCAGCAACTTTAAAAGGCTTTTTTCCTACTTCTGTTCTGATTTTTGGGAAAATCAATTGTATGATATTGTGGGAACGATAGTGGCTGCTATTATAATGTACCTGTCAAATAAATAGAAACAAGATAAAATTGTCACAGCCAGGCGGATCAGCTGCACGCTGATCAGCACGCTCTATCTGTTTCTCCCTCTCTTCCTCTGTCTCTCCTCTTCTCTCTCGCCGGGGCGGAACTCACTGTGGGTTCACGCCCTCGGGAGATGAGACACCTGGGTCTCATTAAGCTTTCAGAAAAAAAATGGAATGACTTTTAAAAGGGGTACAATGTGTTTAATAAGTTTAAAAGAGCATTTGCATTATATATGATTTATTCTTACAAGTATCCTGTTTATTATGAAGCGCTCACGATTGTAAAAGCCACTGAATGTGGTTGTGATCAGAGCTGGACTGTGAGAATTTGTAATGGAAAGTACGAGAAGTTTGTAGAAGTGTGTATGTATGAACTGGAGTATCTGCTCGAAATCCACCGAGCAGCTGCTCACTTTAGTCTTAGTTCCAGATCCCTCGCCATCGTGGAGATGCTCGCTGACCTCTCTGCATTCCTTCATACATAACTGGTATGATCTGGTCCAATTTCAAATACTGTTCCAGATCATTTTCTAATAACTTCATTTCATTGTCTCAGACACAGATGATAACTGGAGACAGACAAAGCTATAAATAAAGCTACAGTAAAATCAGCTGGTGGCCTATTGAAACCATGTCCTCCACCCTCTGGAAACATGGGACCACAGAGCTCATAGAAGCAGCATAAAAATGACGTCTACACTGAGTCTGAGTTTGACAATGAAACAACGCCCACAACCAAATTTGGACTATAAACAGCCCGTACACGGAGACCCTACAGATGTCAACACTTGACGTTTAGTAGACATCAGAAAAAAGACGTCGCCTGACGTTCCAAAACAACCCTTCAGTGGACTGACGTGTACAAGACGTCACTCTGACGTCACCTTGCGCAGTGGGGTGCGTCGCGTTTTGTTAATTCGTGATTTGTTGTTCAAATTCTTTTGCTTTGCATCCCGCTGGTTTTCTTTCAGTGTGTCAGCTGCTGGGACAAGCTTAACAACTTTATCACAAATATTTAATAATAATTTCAGTGATTTAAAGGCAGATGACAGCATCAATGATCCACTTTCCCAAGACAAACCCTCACATGTGGGGTTCAAACCAACAACCTTTCACTTATAAACTTCTGACTCTCAGTCCTCTGCTGAACCACATTTAGCTCAACAAATTCAAAATAATCTGTGAAATGTTGTTTACAGCATCAGAAACAAACATTTAGAAGTTTTTGTTATGTTGGATTACTGAGTTTTGTACTCACTGTGTTTTCATCCATCTGTGTTTTCTTCCCTAAAATGAGAAGAAAGTCAATTTAATATTAAAATAAAAATTCAAAATCATTCAAACTTCTCATGATTAAATTTACCTTTAGTTTTTGTCCACATGTTGACTGTCACAGCTGTTATTAAAAGTGCTGCCAATCCCACAGAGACAATTATGAACCTCAAAGATACAAAATCTGAAAAAAGTGAATCAAAACTTCTAATTATTCACATGACTTCTTTGCAGTTTTCTGTTTAAATTATTTAAATTATTTATTATGTAATATTTAAATGTAAAGTACACAGTAAAGTTAAACACCTGAAAGTTTGAGGGACTCAAATTCAAAAGCATTTTCTAGTTTAAAATATGGAAAAAGGCTAAAGATGGCTGCCATGTTTACACAGTCAGCTGGTGAAAAGTTATATGAAGAGGAAAATACAGACGCACATAATCAGAGACATTTGCTTTCATTCACATTATGTGAACCAAAGTCAGTTATTCCTGTCTAAATATCTGATGAACAGAAACGTTTGAGTTCAGATGTGTGATTTTTCTCACAGACAGTGATTAAATAAATAAATATATCTCCACCCACAGCCATGATACTCAGAGACAAATATTTATGTTTAATATTTATGTTTAATACAAAAATGAAAACATGTTCAGACCAAAAGTTTCCATCTTATGTTTCCTGTAGGATACATGTCTGACTGTCACTCAGCTAAATGTACATAAATGTAATTAAACATCTGATATAAAAATATAAAATCCAAAATAGAAACATAAAAAGTAAAATATATGTTACAGTATATTTTTAACTTTTCATTTGCAGTCACATGGTTGAGTTACCATGTTGTGAATCTGCAGATGATTTGTTGTTTGGTGTCGTGTTTTCACTTTCCACAGTTTTTGCTGTTGTATCATCTGAAATTAGAAGTTAAAAAAAGAGAGAAAGTATTTTTCATGTGCAGTAAATCACATTAAAAGGCCACTTTGAACTGAAAAATAAATAAATATTTTTGGTCAACTTTGTTTTAGTAACATCACCTGATTTTAGAAGCGTCTTAATTGTTGTGGTTGTTTCAGTTTTTCTGGCTGGTTTCTTTGTTGTTTTTGTGTCACCTGAATAAATGAAACAACACAACAAAACTTTTCCATGTTTTTCATCTGTTGTAACTTCAAGCTTCAGCTGATTTTAGTCGTATTAAATAGTTGATCATGATCTCACCTGTTTCCTCACCTGAGGTCTGACGGCTGAAGGTAAACAGCTGCACTTCTCCTGTTTCAGTATCAGTCACTTCACACTTCAGTGTTTTATGATGTGATGAGTACAAAAAATTATTCTTCAGAAAAGACACAGTGGCAGCGCAGTCAGTCTGTGAAGTCACTAATTGTTTGTTCTCTTTGTCCACATCTTGACCTGTAAGCAGCCACTTCACTGTGTGATGACACTGTTCATATGTCAGCACAGAGCAGCTTAACTTCAGCGTATCAGTGTCCTTATGTTCAGTCACTGGTGAACATAATGTAACAATGTGAGACACAAAAACGTGTATTAGGACACTTTAACTGATTATTGTTTAATTATTATAAATATAATTAATGTGTTTTTGTTCCAAGAAGAATTTGAGCTAAAACTATTTTGATGTAAATACTCACAGGTAATAACAGAGAGACGAGCCAAAGACTGATGAACCAGAGTGTGTTTAGATGGTGTTTCCTCGACTTCGTATTGTTGACAGTAATAAAAACCAACATCCTCGACTGTGAGCTTCTTCATAAGCAGAGAACAGTTCACTGTAACTCTCAGTCTGTCTGATTTAGTTTTAGCTTGTTCACCAATCTGTCCAAGTGTGATCAGCTCTACTGTTGGTTTGTTTCTTGAAGTAAAGGTCCACGTAGTCCCATCACAGTTATTCTGCTCATCTATCACATTCAGACAAGGCAGAGTGACGTCATCTCCAACTTTCATAAACATGGAGGCTTCATTTACAGATACTGTTGAGAAGATTAAAGAGAAATAGGAAAAATAAATTAGAATACAGCACTTTTACAGTCAGAGTGAAGATCATTTCAGACACAGGTTTATAAACAGAGCACGATCAGCTGTCTTATTTACTGTAAAGGTTGTTGACTGTAATAATATGAACAATATTTATTTGACTGCTATTAAAATGTTTCCTGTATTCTTACCTGCGATCTGAATCATCAGCATCAGACATGAAAACATTTGAATCCATCTGAATTCATCCATCGTGCTTCTCTGTCTCACTTCTTTCTTGTTCTCGATCTTGACTGTCACACCCTCTGAACTGATGACTCTGTAAGACTGTTTGTACTTCCTGTTATTTGTCAGACGTCACATCCTCACTGCAACTTTAGTAATTATCAGTTCTTTCCATTTTTTGTTGATGTTTATGTTTCATAGAGAGGTTCATCAGCTATTTACGTCTCTGATATTCATGAATGCATTTTTAAAAAAGAAAAACTATTGTAAAGAGAAATGATAAGAAGACTCAGCAGGTGGGCATTGTGTCTATTTGTGACAATGACGTGTTTGACACCATGAAAATAAAAAGATGACTGACGACGATGAATGTGTGAAGATTGTTAGTAAAGATAAATGTTTCCATCCTTTGTTTTAACAGAGCTTGTTAGAAAACAGACAGCACATAAGAACAAACAGTCGAAGCATCAAACTCCCACATGCAGGCTGATGTCTAAGAGATGAAGATATCCAACTGCAGCTATAGAAAATACAGCAGATATTTTAGTGGACTGAGACCCTCCTCTTCCTCATTGTTAACATGAAGTAATTTCTTTCTGAGAGCTGTAGAGGAAGTGTTTGTGTAAGAGTGAAGGAACTGCAGCAGCAGCAGAGCTCTGGATGCTTGACTGTGTAAAAATGACCAGATAAACATCAGAAACACGAAACCTCTGAGCCTCTCTCTCCACCCAACTACGTGTTCTCTCAGTTTATTTCTTATGTTTAATGTTTACAAATCACTTATTGTCACATGTATGTTAGAGATCAGAATAGAGGGCCTGGATGCACAGAAACAGACTGTATGTGGTTTCTTTGTGGATGTAAAAAGAGAAACTGCGTTTAAGCAGGAAGAAAAGGCTCCAACACGTTGTGAAGAAATGTGAAACAAAAAACCAGCTTGAAAAGTTCAGAGAAAATGAGTGAATCTCGAGATCAGATGATCGAGGAGAGCTGACTGAAAAACTGCCCAATTTTTATTTTCTGCATCTTTGACTCGTCTCCTTCCATCTAAATTCCTCCAACTAAGGATGGAAATGTTAGTTGGGGGGGCACACAAGTAGAGAGAAGTGGAGGCAACAATTGTTTAATGAAATGAAACATGCTTTTGCTTTGGAGCCTCACTTTGAAGTGATGTCAATTAAATATGAAGTTTGACTGAAATGAATTTTTACCCTGAAAGTAAAAACTGAGTCACAGGAGGAACAAAACAAGAAGGAACAAAGTATGGAAATGAGAAAAGTCTTGGAAGAAGGTGATGTAGGTGTGATTAACAGAACTGAGACAATTATTATTTTTTTCTCTGCAGTACAATTTCACCTGCAACAAAGAATAAAACTGAATAAAAAATGTTTTTTGAAGCATATCTGCCCTTTGGCTTCACCTGCACAAGTGCCGAGGTAGGTCTCCCCTGCAGAATTGCTCTCCAAATCACGGACAAACAGTATCCTGCACGCTTGATTTTTAGTTCTAACTACTCCTGACATTTTGGAGATGTTAGCTCTTTATACAGTAAAGTTAACACGGGATACAAATAATATCAGGCTGATCCTGCCACAATTTGTTCCCCCTGTCTAAATCACGAACAAACAGTAGCCTACAGATGTTTATGTTTTTGAACCCATTTGGCACAGAGAGGCATTTTTTTGAAAAAGGTATTGATAGCAATGTTGAATATTATTACACAGGAAAAAAAACAACTGCATGTAAAATAATTACACCGTGACGCCTCTGCCTTTCTAAATGGAGGGACAGTAACTGCTTGTTTATATGTAAGCATGTAAAACCTGAAGATAGAGACAAAATACTGTTAATCTGACTATCTGCCATTCTGCAATTCATCTCATGTAAACAATAACGTGGCGCACAGCGTGACGTGAAAAAAGGCACATACCTTTAACGTTGTGTGATGAACTCTGTATGCTCGTCCACACGTAAACGCAAAAAAGGAGTTTTAAAAAATCTCAGTTTTCGGTGATTCGAAACGCCGTTTACGTGTGGACGAAGCAGCTGCGTTTTCAAAAATACCCGTGTAGGTGCGGACGTAGCGTAAAAGAGTTAGAAGTTTATTTTCTTACTACCTGCAGATTACTTGTATTTGCTTAATTGTTTACTAAATGTTTGAGGTGTGAAATAAACCGCAATGGAGCAAAATATGGGCGTGTGTGGTTGGAGGATGTGTTAGTGCGTGCGTGTGCGCACACGGGGGGGGGGAACATTTTTCTTGTAAAACAAAGGGGGACCTAGTGAAAAAGGTTTGGGTACCGCTGGCTTGAACAATGGAAAAAACACAAATTTTGTCCAAAAACCTCTCATGTTTAGCTGTTTCCCACTTTTTCTTTGGTCATTTTAGCCTTTTTGGTCAGGGTGAAGGGAGCATCTGCCATCAAACAAGACAGCCGCATGTAACTACGACGGTGTTTGCTAGTTCACCTTACATGTATTAATTTAATAACGTGGTTAGCCTACTCAATGTAAATTACACACGAACAACATTAAGCTACTCACGCAGAGAAGAACGGCTGCTGCTGCCATCATCACCCGTCATCATTCCTGCTACACTGGCAGGGCTAGGGGCCAGGACTCTCTTTTGCTGTGAAGTACAGCCAGAGTTTTGACCGCTTCGCCTTGGGCATTTTTAATCTGTAGCTCTGCTCTAAAAGAACGTACGTACCTGGACCCGCCTACTACGCTTGCAAAGGTAAAATGATTGGCTGGAATCCAAAGTGTGTGACATTTCAGGAAAAAAAAAGCACCGAAATGTGCGCTGCTTTTCGGTCTGGTTACTACTGTTTATGTCAGAACGATATCGGTACCCATCCCTAGTTACCAGTGTTGGTCAAGTTACTTGAAAAAAGTAATCAGTAACTAATTACTGATTATTTCCCCCAAAAGTAATCCCATTACATTACTGATTACTTATTTTCAAAAGTAATTAATTACTTAGTTACTTTTTAAAAACACGATTTACAACCTGAATAGGTGATAAAGCGAAAGATCTTTCAGCCCAATTCTACTTTTTCTGCATAATCCATCATACAGAATGTAATCAAATGGAAACGTCTCTTTTTAAAACTTGTTTTATTAGTTTTAATCTTTTAACTTTATGCATCAATCAAAAAATTTAATTATATGCAACATTCACTGACTGGAAAAAATTTGTTTAATATTTAAACCTGTTTTCTGCACATTCAAGCACATAAAAATAAAATATTTTTTGTGTTTACACTCAGTCTTTCAAATAGATGCAAGTAAAACACAGCAGAAAATAAATAAAATCAAAGACTAGCGGTCCTGTTGCTCTATTTTCACCTGTAAAGCAGGAGTATAGGCGGAGGCTTACCCTGGTGCAGGTGTGCCGCAGCGGTCAGTTGAAGAATCCGCGAGTTTCTCTGTGAATTTCCCATTAGCGCACTCTGTGCTTGCTTGGAAGTTTAGGGGTTTTTTTGCAAAAAAATAAGTTTTCTTCCCACAAACACGAATGTTTTCGTCACTTTTTATGGAATCAAACTCAAAGTAAGGTCAGTACTTCCACGCTTTGAATGCTGCACGCTCATACTCTCTCCCGCACTCGATATATTATCCATTGTTGATCTGCACACAGCTGTTGTCACGAACGTCGCACTCGCTTACGTCACTATCATGAGACATTCTCGCAAAAAAATCACGGTTGAAAAAAGTAATCGGATTACAGTAACGCATTACTACCCATCTCTGCTGGTTACTACCGTTAATGTAGTTTATGTTGCTACCGTTTATGGATATCGGTACTGTTGTGATATTTTGATACCATGGTAGCATTTACAGGATATTGTTTTATAGTGATATTATACAGGAAAACTGTTACTCAATAAGGCCCATTTACTAGTTGTTTTTCTCTTTCTCTGTGACCCAAGAATTAATGTGTAAGAATCACAGGATGGTACCTCAAGGTCGAAAACACCACAGAGATCACTTCCTTACTCCCATCCTCCCCTCCTTATCCTTTAGAAAAGAGCTTGTTAAAGGCCAGGTGGTTTGTTTCAGAATTCACTAATGAAAGAACTCTGTATTCTATGTCTAGGAGTGTATTTTGCTGGGATGATCATAAATTGTAACTGAAGAGATAAACTACACAAAGGATACTTCTTTGCTCAGGAGGCAGGAAGACGTTTCCTTATTTGGTCTGTACCGGTTTGAACTGAGAATCTGCTGACACACGAACCTTTTTTTCCTCTATATAAACTGTTGTCTGATGAATAAACCTTTGAGTTGATTGTGGGAGAGCAACCTGAACAGTTTCTGTCACTTTGTTCTCCTAACTGCTCCCGACGTCGTAACTAACCCAGCTGAACGGCATACCTGAGTGTTACTTTGAATAATTAGGAGTATTATAAGGAAAGGACAAAACTCTGCTTATCGCTCACGCCACGGAGGAAACCCGGGACGGAAACCCCCTCTGGCCATCACCAGTAGGTGGTAGGTGAAGTGTCTTGACCAAGGACACAACGACCGAGAGTGTCCAAGCCGGGGCTCGAACCAGCAACCTTCTGATTACAGTGCGAACTGCCAACTCTTGAGTAGAATAAAACAGTAATAAAAAAATAATAATAAACAAATGGGTTGCAAGATATAGATATTTATTTGTGCAGAAAGAAAACAGAAAACATATGGTACAAATGTTTGAGGAAAAGTTTTTTCTATGAAATATCGTAAAATATAATTGCATAGCTACATCAATAATATTTACAAAGGGCTTTTCTAGTTGCATTTAGATATTCACATTTTGATTACATTAAGGAAACACACTGGTCTGATTTCATTAAGAAAATGTTTCTATTTTCATTTATTTACATAGTTTATTGCTAATTTTAATGGAGGATATAAAGACATGATTCTGGATTTGAAACCCAATATTTGTTATAATAATGGTATCTATCTAATTAGCACGTTGCTAATTAACGTAAATGTTGTTGCATGCAAACACAAAATCAGTCTTTAACTTAAATGCGAGTCCTTTTTGTCAACAACTTGAACTATGTGGGAAACTGACAGTAGAGTAGAGGTTCCTGGGATCAGCAGTGGCTGCAGCAGAAGAGGAATGAGCCTTCACAGTGCTGTAGGTCACTACATCACCTTCATCATCACCCCGAACCTGGAAAACAAAAGTGACATAACACTGTGACCCTGAAGTGGATAAGCACTTTGATTGAAGTACTGGAAGAGCACTTAGAAATTACATCCTTCTCTTTTCAGTGCCTTATTTTTCAGTTTTAAAGACAGTGATGTGGATCACCTCCAAAATAAGATGTATTCTTTCTTTGCCCATGCTAAAGTCGTCCATCAAGTCTTTTGTACTCACATGTTTGCTGCAGCTCAGTTAACTTTAACATGTAAGTTTAAATTGGAATCACAGTTTGGACAGATTGCACATTAATATGTTTTTGAGATGGTTCGTTTTCATTGTTATCCAGCGCCTTGACAGATATACTGTTGTCTTTTATTCAAATGGTTCTCTGCTCGAAGCGAGTATGTCATCGGTTCTGATTGTCTGTCTGTTTGTTAGCAGCATAGAGTCCTCGATGGTAGATACCAATGACAGCACAAGCTGATTTAATTTGGATGTAGATCGGGTCAGGGTCACACCAAATGTGCAATACATGACTTCACAATGACACACAAAGATTCATACACTACACTAGACTTTCATACTAACAATGCTGACAAATGATTATGAAAACAATGCAGATGTCATCAGGCAGATGTTAGCATGGTGTATAGCTGACATATAGCACTTGCCCTCATGGGGGGGAGTTACTGCTATTACTGCTGTTACCAAACAAACAAATAAATAAATAATACACAAAGACAAAAACCTTACCCGAACTGTATTGTTGGTCTTGGAGTAGCTGATTATAGTGTAGGAAACTTCAGGATCCACCTACACAGTGAAGACAAGAAGATACAGACACATGACCAATGATGATGAGAAATATTTAACCCATTTGTCTATCTATAATACTACTACTATTACTACTACTACTAATAATAATTATTATCATTATTATTATTATTATTATCACATGGAGGAGAGCGAGGAGGCTCTTAAGGACTGTTTTGAGTCGACTGTGTGGGAGGTGATCTGTGACGACCATGGAGAGGACATCGACAGCCTTACTACATGCATTACTGACTATATTAATTTCTGTGTGGATAACACCGTACCTACCAGGACTGTACGGTGTTTCTCCAACAACAAACCTTGGATTACCTCAGAAATTAAAGCTGTCCTCAAGCAGAAGAGGAGGGCCTTCAAATCCAAAGACAAAGAGGAGTTGAAAAGGGTGCAGAGAGAGTTGAGGGGACTGATAAGGAATGGGAAGGACAGCTACAGGCAGAAGATGGAGAACCAGCTTCAGCAAAACAACGTTGGTGAAGTCTGGAGAGGCCTCAGAACCATCTCAGGCCACAAACAGCAGAACTCTCTGCCTGGGAGGGATGTGAGATGGGCAAATGAACTGAATCATTTCTTCAACAGATTTGATTCAACCATGAGACAGTCTACAACATCGGCTGCAGACTCACCCACCCCCACTGCTGCTGTTCCACCTCTGACACCTCAGACACTTCACACCTCCTCTATTCACCCTGCTCACTCCCCCCCACCCCCAACAACAGCATCCAATACACACTCAACACAAGGCTCCAGCCTGTCTCTCTCAACCACCCAGGTTAGGAGGGAACTGAGGAGGATTAATGGCAAGAAGGCAGCGGGCCCAGATGGCATCAGCTCGAGGGTCGTCAGGTCCTGCGCGGACCAACTGTGTGGGGTGATGGAGCACCTCTTCAACCTGAGCCTGAGGTTGGGAAGAGTCCCACAGCTCTGGAAAACCTCCTGTGTTGTACCAGTGCCAAAGACTTCACGCCCCAAGGACCTCAACAGCTACAGGCCGGTGGCTCTGACATCCCACCTGATGAAGACCCTGGAGCGGTTGGTCCTGGCTCAGCTTCGGCGCCTAACAAGCTCATCACTGGACCCACTTCAGTTTGCCTACCAGCCTGGCATTGGAGCGGATGATGCCGTCATTCACCTCCTACATCGTTCCCTCGCTCACCTGGAGACCGCTGGAAGCACTGTGAGAATCATGTTCTTTGATTTCTCCAGTGCCTTCAACACTATTCTTCCCTCGGTTCTGAAGGACAAGCTGGAGAACTCTGGAGTGGACCATCACCTCACTACCTGGATCCTGGACTACCTCACCGACCGACCACAGTATGTGAGGACTCAGGGCTGTGTGTCGGACAGGGTCGTCTGCAGTACGGGGGCCCCACAGGGAACGGTTCTGGCTCCGTTCCTCTTCACCATCTACACTGCAGACTTCTCCCACAATTCCACCCAGTGCTTCCTGCAGAAGTTCTCTGATGACTCTGCAATAGTCGGCCTCATCACTGATGGGGACGACAAGGAGTACAGAGGACTGACTCAAGACTTTGTGGACTGGTGCCAGCTGAACTACCTCCAGATCAACGCCAGTAAAACCAAGGAGCTGGTGGTAGACTTCCGCAGGCACAAGCATTCTCCACTGCAACCACTGAACATCCAGGGTATGGACATTGAGGCTGTGGACAGCTACAGGTACCTTGGTGTTCATCTGAACAACAGACTGGACTGGACTCATAACTCAGACGCCCTCTACAGGAAAGGGCAGAGCAGGTTGTACCTGCTGCGGAGACTCAGGTCGTTTGGGGTGGAGGGCCCACTCCTGAAGACCTTCTATGACTCTGTGGTGGCTTCTGCTATCTTTTATGGTGTGGTCTGCTGGGGCGGCAGCATCTCTGCTGGGGACAGGAAGAGACTGAACAGGGTGATCCGAAGGGCCAGCTCTGTTCTAGGATGCCCTCTGGACCCAGTGGAGGTGGTGAGTGACAGGAGAATGGTGGCTAAGCTGTCATCCCTGTTGGACAACGTCTCCCACCCCATGCAGCAGACTGTGACAGCACTGAGCAGCTCCTTCAGTGGGAGACTGCGGCACCCACGGTGTGGGACGGAGAGATTTCGCAGGTCTTTCCTCCCCACTGCTGTCAGACTCCACAACAAAGACTTTAACTGAACAAACACACACATCCACACATGTGCAATAACACTAAGTGCAATAATCTTTTCTGGCATCGTTGTATTTTTACTCAGTTGTATATAGCATTCGTATTCTATTTTTATCTTATTGTATATTTTTATTCTATTTTATTCTACTGTATATAGTATATTATTTTATTCTATTCTGTACAGCTGTGTACTGTATTTATTCTTATTGTATTCTAATTTTTGCGTCATAACTTTTGCACTGTCCACTTCCTGCTGTGACAAAACAAATTTCCCACGTGTGGGACTAATAAAGGTTATCTTATCTTATCTTATCTTATCTTATCTTATCTTATCTTATCTTATCTTATCTTATCTTATCTTATCTTATGCAGGGTATGAAATGCTTTTTGTTTCAGTCCTTGTGACAGTGGAGCTGAATCAGCCTGTTAGAGAAGATGGCCAGATGTGGATGCCCAGATACTTGTACCTCCTCCACCACATCAACATACTGCATATGTTTATTATCTTCAGCTTATCTTTATCAGGGTCACAGAGGGGCTGGAGCCTATCCCAGCTATCATAGGGCGAGAGGAGGGGTACAACCCAGAGAGGTCGCCAGGGGAGTCGGAGGGGAAACAGAGACAGACAATAATACCCTCCCAGGATAAACACTGGTTATGTAGCAATCATCTTCCTTCTGAAGTATTTTGCCATCTGTCTGGTCTTGTTCACATTCAGAAACAGATCATTCCTCCCAGATCACTCCTCAAAATCATTCACTAGTGCTCTGAGCTGTTACAATTAGTAATACTTCTGAGTGAGTTGGGTGGCATATAATCCAAATCCTGAGGTTTACAAAGTGAGAGAGGAAACTCGATAGTTGTTAAGCTCTGATGGTGTTAAATTGTTTGGTGCAGGAACTGGACGAGATGATTTCCATAACATTGGAATCTTGTCCTTCATGTTGTAAATGTGACTCAGGATCACAGACAGCTGGATAGCACAGGTCCTCAGTGGAACTGCTTTTATGTAGTTTCTCCAGAAGTTTCCTAATCTGTTCTGAAGTCACAGCCAAGCAGTGGGTGTTTCCAACTACACCCGTAGGTCCTCAGTTCCTCCATTTCTGCAGATCTGAAGGCTTACGTCTTTGTATCAAGCAGTTTTTTCAGGTCACACTGATCCAGAGCCCGTTCTTCTGAATGCAGCATACAGTCCTGGTTAGTAAGATCTATTCTGTGATGCTGCCAGTCAAAAGTCCTCTCAGTGTTCACGAAATACACTGCAGTCTGTGAGGCCAGCATACACAGCACAGCGCCATGGTAACAGATATCATCTGCTATGTGTCCCACTTTTCACACATCCTTTATTATTTTATCATCCACTATATGCATAGTATAGTAATACTAGCATCAGAGTCTCACTGTGTGTTTCATGCATTTACATTTAGAGAACACATAAAAGAAGAAGTGGTTGTAGCTCTGCTCTGGGTGTCGTGTGTGATCTCACCGAGTCCTGACTGGTTTGAGGAGCAGACCGAGTCTCTGCTGGGTTTAAACTCAGTCCCTGAAAAACAGACATAATCTGGTTACATCAGCTGGTAAACTGTGTCTGTGAAGGCAGTTTAGTTCTTGTTAACACCCCTCAGAGATGATCGGATTTGTTGTTCATTTAATGTCAGTTGAAGAAACATTTAATTATTTATAATAAAACTCACAGCATCTTCATCCATCTGTGTTTTGTTTCCTGTAAAGACACAAACAGTCAACTCTAACATTCACTTGAAAATTTATAGAAGTTTTATTTGTAAATGTTCTCACCTCTAGTTCTCTTCCATCTGATGAAAAGCACAACTATTACCAAGAGGGAGACTAAACCAGCAGCTGGAATGATGAACCACTGGATCGCTGACAAAAGGGGGGAAAAGAAACTTCAAAGCACATGAGCAAAAAGACTTTATTTCAGTAAATTTATGTGAACCAAAGTCAGTGCACTGCAGTTCCAATTTAAGACAGTTTTTTTCACAAACTGTAAAAGATAACATGATTTTAAAAGCCCTATTTACGTTTCAAATAGACACAAAGTTTTACTTGACTGTAGTCAGCTTAATCTTCATATCTTCAATGAAAAAGTAAAAGCACAAAAGTTTTTCATGTTTCTCATCTGATGTAAACATGAGAAACAATATTCTACTTTCACACTTGAAATATATTAAGTAAATGTTTGATGTGATTTTACTCACATTAACAGCTGATCCTGATCTCAGCTGTTTCCTCACCTGATGGCTGAGGGTCGAAAGTGAACAGCTGCACTCTTCTTGTGTTAGTGTCAGTCACTTCAAATTTGATTATATTATACCTTGATGGGTAAATATAGTGAGACTCAAGAAAAGACACAGTGGCAGCGCAGTGAGTCTGTGAAGTCACTATTTCTTTGTTCTCTTTGTCCACATCTCGACCTGTAAGCAGCCACTTCACTGTGTGATGACACTGTTCATATGTCAGCACAGAGCAGCTTAACGTCACCGTATCAGTGTCCTTATGTTCAGTCACTGGTGAACATAATGTAACAAAGTGAGACAAACAGAGCGGAAATTAGTCAAGTTATCTTAATCAGTTTCAGTATGATTATTGAACATTTTATGTCCTGAAAAGATTTGAACTGAAAATGTTTTGATGTAAATACTCACAGGTAATAACAGAGAGATCAACCAAAGACTGATGAACCAGAGTATGTGTAGATTGTATTTTGTCTAATTTGTATTGTCGACAATAATAACAACCAACATCCCCGACTGTGAGCTTCTTTATGAGCAGAGAACAGTTCACTGTAACTCTGTCTGTCTGATTTAGTTTTAGCTTGTTCACCAATCTGTCCAAGTGTGATCAGCTCTACGTAGTCCCATCACAGTTATTCTGCTCATCTATCACATTCAGACAAGGCAGAGTGACGTCATCTCCAACTTTCATAAACATGGAGGCTTCAGTTACAGATACTGTTGAGAAGATTGAAGAGAAATATGATAGACATTAGAATACAGCACTTTTTACAGTCAGAGTGAAGATATTTTAGACACAAGTTCATAAACAGAGCATGCTCATCTCTCTTATTTACTGTAAAGGTTGTTGACTGTAATAATATGAACAATATTTAGTTTGACTGCTATTTAAGTGTTTCCTGTATTCTTACCTGCGATCTGAATCATGAGCATCAGACATGAAAACATTTGAATCCATCTGAATTCATCCATCGTGCTTCTCTGTCTCACTTCTTTCTTGTTCTTGATCTCGACTGTCACACCCTCTGAACTGATGACTCTGTAAGACTGTTTGTACTTCCTGTCATCAGTGAGATGTCACTTCCTCATCACAGCTTTAGGGATCCAGTTGTTATTTTTGCTGATGATAATGTTTCATAGGTTGAGTATGTCAGCTTTTCATGTGTCTGAAATTCATGATTTTTATAAACACAATTTATTGTAATGAGAAATCACATTCAGCAGGTGCACTTTGTGTCTATTCCCACAGAGCATTTGTGACAGACTGACAGTGATTTAAATACTGATTGTTAGGATGAATTGAAGATGATTAACTGATAAACAGAATCCAGTCAAGCTATTTGGTGATTGGACTCTGATGGCCTTCACGGCTGATTGGATTCCAGCTGATGAAAGAATTTAGGCAGGACCCCCCACAGTCCAGACATGGTGGTGGTTAAGATGGAGAATTGGATGGAGCGCTGAGTAACATGTCTGGAAGGGAGATTGAAAGATGAGCAGGGAGATTTAAAGTACATGAAGTGGAGGCTGATTGTCTTGAAGAAGGCCGGGAGAAAGACGATTGGACTTGACCAGTGATGTCAGCAATCAGCTGGACAGTGTTCGAAAGTGGAAGTGATGAAAAGCTCTGGCCACTAAACACCCAGGAAGTAGACAGAAGTGTGATTATAAGTCTTCCTCATTGTACTCGTGAAGGCTGAACTTAAGCTTCATGTGTTTCACTCCCTGAAAATAAACAGACGACTGAGGAAGTTGAATGTGTGAAGTTTAAGATAAATGTTTCTATTAATGCAGCTTCTCTTTCTTTAAAATGTAAGAAAATGAAAGCACATAACAAGGTTCTGTTGAAGGGTCAAACACCTCCGCCACCACAGTTGGACTTTTGATGTCTAATAGATCATTTGATTACACAGCTGCAGCTACAGAACATAAAGCAGGTCTGAGACGCTCCTCTTCCTCATTGTTGAACTGAAGACGTTTCTGAGAACTGAAAGTGTTTTGGTGAGAGTGTGGCTACAACAGCAGCAGAGCTCATGAGGTTTGACTTTATATTAACGGACAGTTAAACATCAGAAACACAAACTATTATCACAATTGTTGAACGCTGACAGTATGAAATCGGTTTAAGGGTTTAGAGAGTTTGTGTTCAGTCTTTCACAGTTGTGTGAGGAGAGCAGGAAGGAGGCAGGACAGACTCAAACTATCTGTTGGTGTTTTATTGATATATTTAAAACAGAAATTGTGACCAAGCAAGCAGAAGATGTGTACCAGGGTTGTGAAGCAAAAGTTTCTGCAAAGGACACATCTGTGCATCCTTGATTGTAACTCCTGCAGCAAGTCTCCTCTCCTCTCTTTCCTCTGAGTTAAAACATCCTTTAACATGGTTTACTTGGTTTACTGAAAATGATTTGCAGCTCACGAGCAGGAGGACACAGGAGACCTGCACACCTCCAGGACACTGCGGAGTGCAGCTCGGATCTCAGCTGACCCTTCTCACCCTGGATACAGTCTGTTTGACCTGCTCCCCTCAGGCAGGAGGCTCCGGTCCATTCGCACCAGAACCTCTCGCCATAAGAACAGTTTCTTCCCCTCTGCTGTTGGACACATGAACAATAAACGTACGACTGTCCCCACCACTAACTCATGACCCTACGCTGTGTTCACTGCATGATTCCATGTTTTGGCACTGATCACCACCTGCACTCATGTATATATCTTTCTACGTAGCACTTTGAATTCTTATTCTCATGTATATATCTCATGTATATCTCATGCATGTATCTTTCTACGTAGCACTTTTAATTCTTATTCTTACTTTTATTTTTTTCATGTCTATTTAAGCGCAATTTATGACAGCATGTTTGCACTGAAGCACCGCAGCAATTTCCTAATGTTGTAAACCTGCTCAACATTTGGCAATAAAACCCATTCTGATTCTGATTCTGATTCTGAGATGAGGAGGCACAAAATTGAAAATTGAGACAAGTCTTGGGAGTGGTGTCATTAAAGCTGCTGGTAGAGTGCTCAAGGCCTGCGCCGACCAGCTGGCTCCTGTGTTCACCAGACTATTCAACCTCTCCCTGACACATGCCTCTGTCCCTCACTGCCTGAAATTGTCAACAATAGTCCCAGTCCCCAAGTCCACCACCATCAGTAGCCTCAGTGACTACAGACCCATCGCACTGACTCCAGTGGTTGCAAAGTGCTTTGAGAAGCTGGTCCTAAAACACATAAAGGACTGCCTCCCACCCAGCTTCGACCCCCACCAGTTTGCCTACAAGGCAAATAGGTCCACAGAGGATGCAATTTCCACTGCTCTCCACTCCGCTCTGCATCACCTGGAGAATCCTGGGACATCAGTAAGGATGCTCTTCGTTGATTTCAGCTCAATACTATCATCCAAGACATTCTTATAGACAAGCTGGTAAACTTGGACTCCCCCCCTCCACATGTGCATGGATCAAAAACTTCCTCACAGACCGTTCACAGTCAGTCAAGGTTGGCACCCAGCAATCATCCACCCTGTCACTCAGCACTGGCTCACCACAGGGATGTGTGCTGAGTCCATTATTATACCCCATCTACACCAGCGACTGCACCCCTACGCACCCCTGCAACATCATCATCAAATTTGCAGACGACACCACTCTGATGGGGCTCATCACCAACGATGATGACACCGCCTACAGGGATGAGGTCCAGCGACTGTCAGAATGGTGTAACTACAATAACCTCACGCTAAACACCAAGAAAACCAAGGAAGTGGTCATGGACTTCCGCAAAACAAGAACTGACCCTCCTCCCCTCTCCATAAAAGGTGACTATGTGGAGAGGGTGTCCTCCTTTAAGTTCCTCGGCACCCACATATCTGAGGACCTATCCTGGTCCACAAACACATCAGCTCTAGTGAAGAAAGCCCAGCAGCGCCTCCATTTCTTGAGGGTGCTGAGATGGAACAGGCTGCAGACTGACCTCCTAGTGTCCTTCTACGGTGCCACTATAGAGAGTGTGCTGGTGCACGCCATCCCTGTGTGGTACGCTGGTTGCACAACAGCTGACAAGAAGAGACTACAGAGGGTCATCAGAACTGCAGAGAAGGTGATCGGCTGTCCACTCCCCTCCCTGGACTTAATTGCCAGCTCAAGATGTCTCTCCAGAGCCAGGGCAATTATAAAGGACCACCTCCATCCTAACCACCACCTCTTCAACATCCTGCCCTCTGGAAAAAGGCTCAGATCCATCAGGTGCAAAACCAACAGACTAAAGAACAACTTCTTCTCGTGGGCTGTCAGAACTCTTAATGCAAACTAAGAGTGTGTAAAGACTTCCCCAACACATCCACCCTGACACTGCTGTTGATCATCTATGTGCAATATCTCAGTCTTTCCATGTTCTGTGCAATATTTTTGGCTTATGTGCAATTATTTTGGTCCCAGTCTGTTTCAATGTTTCCTACACATACACCATGTATATAGTTCCACTCACATATGTATACATATACACTGTTTTTTATTTTATTCTATTTATTTAATTATTTATTTATTTTCCGCCTTCGTTGTATATTGGTTTCTCTTCTTACTTTAGCACCTTTGTGGTTCAGCTACCCAATTTCGCTGTGCAAGAAACTGCACAATGACAATAAAAAGCTCTAAGTCTAAGTTTCTAAGTCTCTAACAGGTGACTGTGCAAATACTGGAAAACTGAGGACCTCTGGCGGACAAAAGGAATAATACACAAAAAAGTGCTCAGACATAAACTGTGAGAGTTTAAAATTTGTTCTGCAAAAATAGAATTTCACCAAATTAATAGAAATGCATATTTTCCAGATTACATTACTATAAAAAAGAATATTCAAGATATTGATTCAGATTCTATTTAATCATCATGAAAGACATGTTATAAAACTCATACTGGACTTTTGACACTGCACATATTTCACTTACACAAACTATAAAGGCATTAAAGGCATTTAACAACAGTCATATTATAAGAGAGGATTAAGACTTGAATACACATCTTCTATCAGATTAAAATAACAACAGCGTGAAACTCAAAAACTATTAACATTGCTTTAAAGTTCTCATCTAGTTTATATTTACCTATAAAACCAGATGAGATGACATTGATAATATAACAGCAGTTTTCTCTGCTGAGTTGATGTTGCTGATCAGTGGCTGGATGACAAAAACAAAACATAATCAGAATCAGAAAAATGTATTAATCCCTAAAGAAATGATGTGGTTACACAATGATAATAACATCATAAATGTTGCTTTGGCTCATTGACCTCAGGTATTTGAATTTCTCCACCTATATTACCTCTACTCCCTGAAGCATCTCTGTTAAACCTGTCTCCCTCTCATTCACACAACTTCTCTCCAGAACACTCCTCCACCGCTACAGGCCGTCTTTCACCTGTTTCTTAATGTTGTCCACAAACATAATAGACCAGAGACTCCTGCCTGACCTCAACTGTCAACCTACCCATCATCATAAAAATGAGAACAAAATAAAGAGCATAGATTCCTTTCAATACTTTGGATTTCTTTTCTTTTGACAGAGGAAAAATTCAAAATAAGATGAACAGTAAAAACAGGTAATAAATAATAAAAATAGAAGCTAAGGAAGATCTTCAGAACACAAATTTGAAACTCAAATACAACTCAAAACTCTAGGACCATGGCACTGAATCCTGTGTGCTGTTCAATAGTCTAGCAATAGCAATAGTTTTAGTTGTATGTTTTCTATCCAGCCTTCTCTTAGAGCAACTGCTCATATCCATAGCAAAGAACTCCTGGTACCAATTATATTTTCATTTAAAAAAAGGAAAAATAAGTGTATTATAATGTAGCTGGGCACTGTCCCAAAAACTGGTGTTTCTTTAAATCTGTTGGACCCATAAACAATATTCAAGAATTGTCTTTCCATTAAATGCAAATTCTTTTTTTTTCAACAGCTTGAACTATGTTATTTTAAAATTGACAGTAGAGCAGAAGTCACTGCATCATTTCATCATCAACACGAACCTGAAAAAAGCTGTCTGATATATAGATAAAATAATAACAAACAAACAAACATATCACTAAACAAAACACCTTATCTTGGTTTTCTAGGTGTTGCTGATGGTGACATAGGAAACTTCAGGATCCACCTAAACAATGAAGAGAAAAACATGCTGACTCCTCAGTAATATCCATCCATCCACTTATCCTTTTTAGTGTCGCGGGGTTGCTGGAGCCTATCCCAGCTGTCATAAGGCGAGAGGTGGGGTTCACCCTGGACAGGTCGCCAGTCTGTCGCAGGGCCAACACACAGAGACAGACAACCATTCGCGCTCACATTCACTCCTGCATTCACACCTATGGGCAATTTAGATTTTTCAATTGACCTATACCTTTAGAAGTGCTTGTATGAATGGGTGAATGAGGCATGTTGTTTAAATGGCCTGCATTTGTATAGCGCTTTTCTAGTCCCTAAGGACCCCAAAGCGCTTCACACTACATTCAGTCATTCACCCATTCACACACACATTCACACACTGGCGATGGCAAGCTACATTGTAGCCACAGCTGCCCTGGGGCGCACTGACAGAGGCGAGGCTGCCGGACACTGGCGCCACCGGGCCCTCTGACCACCACCAGTAGGCAAACATGGGGTTAGTATCTTGCCCAAGGATATTTGGCATGCAGCCAGGAGGCAGCCTGGGATTGAACCACCGTCCTTCTGATTAGTGGCTGACCTGCTCTGCCACCTGAGCTACAGCCACCCCTACAGTGCCCCTACAGTAGTCAAAGCACTGGGAGAGTAGAAAATTGCTATATAAGAATCAGTCCATTTACCAATAAAAAAAAACACTGCAAAACACACAAAACAAAATAGAAATAAGAAAAATGGTAACAGACATAGGAAAAAAAAACGTAAATAGGAAAAACGAAAACAGAAATAGGAAAAAACAGATTTCCAAAAGCAAAGGGAAGTGTTTCTGGGGAGACAATAACCCGACGGACCAGTTGCAGGGACGCAAAAAATGCTAGGTGTGTTTTTATCATGATTCATATAATACTGATGATGGATTTTTAGGCTAATAGTTAGGCTAACACATATACCACTCATCTTTTCTTTCCTCACAAAACCGATAAATCCTCCACTTCTTTTAAGTGTCTCCCAGCGCAATTCTTAGCATATTTTGGTTCCTGCAACTGGTCCGTCGGGTTATTGTCTCCCCAGAAACACGTTGTGCTTTTGGAAATCTGTTTTTTCCTATATCCGTTGTCGTTTTTCCTCTTTTCGTTGTGTTTTGTGTGCTTTTGCAGCATTTTTCTTATTGCTGGTGTTTTCTTAAGTTGCAGTGGCCTCTCAGGGCCACCGTACAACTGAGTTCCTAGTCTCCACTATGGCCCAATCTCCTCATGTGTATTTAAAGCCCCAGTTTGCTTCTGTTCTTTGTTATGTTCTATGTTCCTTAGAGGCTAGTTTGTGACTTCCAGATTTTTAGTGTTGCCTGAATTATTTTGTGTTTTGCATTTTGGCCTGCTAAGGTCAGCAATAAAGCTGCTTTTTGAGTTTAACATGGATTTGAGTTCTGCACTTGGATCCTACTTTGCCAACAGCTATCCTTGAAAATATGTCTCACTGTAATGCAACATAAACAACTCTTCATTCATCACTTTAATTTCTCAGAAATGGTGTCTCAAGATATTGCATTTGTGTTTTGACCTCTTACTTCAGGTTTTACGATTCATGGTGTGGTCTACTGATTTTATTTTTGGCCTAACTTTCTTATCTTTTGGATGCTTTTTCAGTTAGTGTCATGCATTTACAATTTTTTAGAGAATAAGAAGAAGTGTTTTTAACTCTAGGTGTAGTGGGTGATCTCACCGAGTTCTGATTGGTTTGAGTCTCTGCAGGGTTTGAACTCAGTCCCTGAAAAACAGACAATAGTGCGGTTACATCTGGTGGAAAAGCATTTCTATGAAGGCAGTTTAGTTCTTGTTAACACTCCCTCAAAGATGAGCGGTTTATTTAATTGTCTTTTTAGTGGCAGATATAGGAATATTTAATTATATGTTTCAAAACTCACAGGATTTTCATTCTTCTGCATTTTGTTTCCTGGAAAGACAAAAACAGTCAACTCTAACATTCATAGAACAACTTACAAATGTTGTATCTGTAAATGTTCTCACCTTTCATTCTTTTCCTTATGATGAGACACACAGCTGTTATCAGCAGTGCGACCAAACCAATAGCTCCATTGATGTACCACGAAATAGCTGCGATAAAGCAGACAAAACAAATTTGAAACATTTTTGCATGTTAATGTTTGAAAAACGTTTCACACCATTTAACAGCCATGATACTCAAGTGAACAATGTTTCCTGCCAAAACCACACCATCATATCAAATGTTACATCTTATGTTTCCTATAGGATAGGTAAGTGATTTTCTGTCATCAAAATGTAAATAATATTCATTAGGAAAAAAGATGTAAACTAAAGTATGAACTCTCCTTAAAACTCTAAAAGAAAACGTGTTTTTCCTGCTTAATCATCATAATCTTACGTGATTTTGAAGGATTGCTGATTGTGTTTGGTTCTGATTTTGTGCTGCTTTCAGTTTTTCTCGCTGGTTCCTTTGTTGTGTTTGCTTCAGCTGAATAAATGACAAAAGCAAACCAAAAAGTGTGTCATTATTTCACAAGTTGTTAATGAAAAAAAGATCTTAAAAATGTAAAATCTATCAAACTAATATTTGAGGTCATCTTAAACAGTTGATCGTGAGCTCACCTGTTTCCTCACCTGAGGGCTGAAGGTAAATGGCTGCACTCTTCCTGTGTCTGTATCAGTCACCTCACACTTCACTGTGTTGTATCCTGCTGAGTAAATAGGGTAATACTTTATAACAGAGAGAGAACATTTCACCTCAATAATCAATCTGTCTGGTTTAGTTGTGGCCTTTTCACCGATCTGTCGAAGGTTGATCAGCTGTGCTGTTAGTTTCTTGAAATAAAAAAACATTTAGTACCATCACAGTTATTCTGGTCATCACATTTAGACAAGGCTGAATGACGTCATCAACAATCTTCATTGAAGAAAACCAATAAAAAAACATTAGAATACAGCACTTTTTACAATAAGAGTGAAAATCAATTTAGAAACAACTTTATAAACATGCTTCCCTGAAACAGCAGATCATGCTCAGCTGTCTTATTCATGTTATTGGTAAGTGATTGTAATAATATTGATACGATTATTATTTCACTGCTATAAAAATGTTTCCTCTATCCTTACCTACAATCTGAATCATCAGCATCAGACATAAAAACATTTGAATCCATCTGAATTCATCCATTCTGCTTCTCTGTCTCACTTCGTTCTTGTTCTCAGTCTCAACTGTCACAGTCTCTGAACTGATGACCCTTCAGGACGGTTTGTACTTCCTGTCATTTGTCATGTTTCACCACAAATTTAGCAATTTTTAGTCGTCTCTCATTTATGTTGATGATAATGTTACACAGCTGGAGTAAATCAGCTTTTCTGAAACATTTTTTCTAAAGGAAATTTATATGAAGACTTGGCAGGTTCATATTTTTGTCATTCTCACAGTTGATTTGTGACATTGATGTGTTTGACATTGAAAAGAAAATAATGAATAAAGAAGTCGAATGTGAGATATTTTTTGGAATAATGCAGCTCCCCTTTTTTAAATATTTTAAATCAGAAGGTGCATGACAGTTAATGTGTCAGACTCAACTCCTTAACCAACATAAGTGAGATGAATTGATTTTACAACTGCAGGTACAGGAAATATAGCAGATAATGCTATTGGAGTGAAACCCAACAGTTCCTCACCGTTAATCTTAAGTAATTTCCCCCTGATGAGGTGGAGAGGAAGTGTGTTCGTTACAATGTGGTGTGCTCATTTTACTGTTTTTTTAAGAATCTGCTGTTACAAGTGAAAATCTAAAAAAATTAAGGGAAGGTAAGGCCCCCAAATGTTTTGGGTTCGTAGCAACACTCTTGGTTTCTGACAGAAAACGGTAAGTGGTGAGAATAGAGGCTGTGGTTCAGGGGTTATCAGCAGTAGCATTTAACAATAATCTGTGAAATTGGTAAATAAGTATGCTCATTAATATGTTATATATAATATATTAATATGCTCATCAATATGCTCTAGTGTTTAAAACCCTAGAGTTCAGCAAATTAAATTCAACAAATATATCACGAACACCTTATTTGTGATAACCAGTGTTTCAGTCACAGGCCTGTCGGTATTATTCAAGTTACACAGTGGATTTTTTTCTTTTGGCTAAATACAAAATAAGAACAGTAAAAACAGGACACCCAAAATCAAAATCCAGCTTGACGCAAGGAAGATAAGATTAGTTAGGGAAACTATCACAGCAAAGGCAGTAAACTAAAAAGGGCAAAGGGAAGACAAGACACAAATTGGGAGGCAGAAACCGGTGAAGGTAAATACACCCAGCTCAAGGCAATCACGGCAGAGTTGGCAAAGGTGTTAGTAAAGCTACCAAGAAATGAAAGAAAACTAACCAAAATAAAATAGGAAATGAAAAAAGACAAATAAATCTAGAGACCAGACAAACACCTAATGAGCCAGGCATTCATTTAGAGCAAAACTAGTTGTGGGCAGATAACAAATGAATAGAAAAACATTTTATCTCCAGATGACATTATTGTAAGCAATAAGAAGGAAGAAACTGATACAGATTTAATGGTATTTAACGGTCAATAAACTCATGCTACAAAACCCATAACGGTCATTTAGAAATCTAAAACAAACAAAAGCCGAGCGCTACCCCCAACTCGCTAATTGAATAAACAAGAAAAAAAATGATAGAAAATAATAAGGCAGTTCTCTCTTTCTGCTTCAGTGCTTAGTTAAAAGTCAAAGTATCAACACACTAAATACAAAACTTGGCAGTTCTCTGAAATCACACACCCAGATCTGTCATAGATGGTTTGGAGGCCAAGGACGGGCCTGCTGCTGCTGTCAGCTACTGCCGGGGAGACTGCTGGAGAGGATTTTTAAAACAGCCACTTGATGATGGAACCAATCAGCAGCTGCCAGCAAAATCCAGCCACTGTGATTCAAAAGATGGCCAGAGCCGTAACAATAGGATTAAATCTATTAAACTAGATAAGATTATACTGATAATACAACAGCAGTTTTTTTCTGCTGAGCTGATGTTGTGGATCAGTGGTATCTGACAGAAACACCAGAGCCTCCAGTGCTTTCATACTTTATTGAAACATCATCTTTATCATAATGTACCTGTGAAAAACAAGCAAAAAACCCAAAACCAAATGTATCAGATTGTGAGACAAATAAATTGGCATTGTGTTTATTATTACCTGTGGTTTCAGTTATATTCTTTCCATTAGTTCTTAGTTTTCTTTTCTTTTGTGTTTTTGAGTGTTAGGTTGAAATTGTTAAATGTTACCATTATTGTACTGCCAAGGTCTCCCCTTCCATCCATCCATCCATCCGTTCGCTTCCACTTATCCTTCTTAGGGTCGCGGGGGGTGCTGGAGCCTCTCCCAGCTGTCATAGGGCGAGAGGCGGGGTACACCCTGGACAGGTCGCCAGTCTGTCGCAGGGCCAACACACAAAGACATCATTCGCGCTCACATTCACTCCCGCATTCACACCTATGGGCACTTTGGATTAATCAATTAACCTATCCCCACAAGCTGACAGAGGCGAGGCTGCCGGACACTGGCGCCACCGGGCCCTCTGACCACCACCAGTAGGCAACAGGTGAAGTGTCTTGCCCAAGGACACAACGACCGAGACTGTCGGAGCCGGGGCTCAAACCGGCAACCTTCCGATTACAAGACAAACTGCCAACTCTTGAGCCACGATCGCCCCAAAATTATAAACACAACAAAAGCTATTTTGCCCAAACACCTGAAATACATCTAATTAATATTTTAGCTATTTTTAGTTGTTTTAAACAGCTGATCGTGAGCTCACCTGTTTCCTCATCTGAGGTCTGACAGCTAAAGGTAAACAGCTGCACACTTCCTGTGTTAGCATCAGTCACGTCACACTTCATTTTCTCATATCTTGATGGATAGATATAGTGAGACTTCCAACGGGTCACAGTAGTGGAGCAGTCAGTCTGTGAGGTCAGTATTTCTTTGTCATCTTTGTTCATATCTTGACGTTTAATCAGCCAATTCACGGTGTGATGACACTGTCCATATGTCACCACAGAGCAGCTTACAGTTTTTCTCAGTTGCTTTGGTGCATTTCTCACAACAAAATTGATCTCTGCACCACTACTAAGGCTCTTCTCAAAACAATTGGTGCAAACTGCAAAACATGGTGGATAACTCGCAAAAGTGAGTCACCTCATCAAAAAGAAAAGTCAGTTGCTCAAAATAAGTAGTCAATGCTTCAAAAGCAAGTCCCTTAATCAAAACAGATAATATATTCATCAAAAGCAAGTACTTATATCAAAGTGTCAGGGCTGTCACAATTACAAGTCATTACACCAGCACCTTTGGTCACAAAATCAAATGGTTTGAACAGGTTCTCATTGTGACGGATTTCTTTGTAGGTGCTTCCCAATGACTAATAATAAAAAGATTAACCTGAGACAGATGAACCAGAGCGTTTAGAGTTTGTATTTCTCCTAATTTGTACTGTAGGCATGAATAAAGACCAACTTCCTCAAATGTGAGCTTCTTAATAACCAGAGAACAGTTCGCTGTAACACTCAGTCTGTCTGATTTGACTTTGTCTGTCCAAGTGTGATCAGCTCTACTGTTGTTTTGTGTCTTGAAACAAATGTCCACTCAGTACTGTCACAGTTATTCTGCTCATCTATCACATTTAGACAAGGCAGAGTGACGTCATCTCCAACTTTCATAAAAATGGATATTTCTGTTTCAGATACTGTTGAGAAGATTGATGAGAAATATGAAAGATAAATTAGAATGCAGCAGTTTTACAATCAGAGCGAAGATTTTAGACTCGGGTCTGTAAACATGTCCCATATTTCCCTAAAACAACAGTACATGCTCAGCTTTCTTATTTACTGTAAAGTTTATTGACCATAGTAATACTGATAATATTTAGTTTTGTTGCTAATAAAATGTTTCCTGTATCCTTACCTGGAATCAGAATCATCAGCATCAGAGATAAAAACATTTGAATCCATCTGAATTCATCCATCGTGCTTCTCTGCCTCACGTCTTTCTTGTTGTCGATCTCAACCGTCACAGTCTCTGAACTGATGACTCTTTTTACTTCCTGTCATTAGTCAGATCTCACTTCCTCACTGCAACTTTAGTCATTTGTAGTTCTTTCTTCTTGTTGGTATTGAGTATGTGAGCTTTCTCTGAAATTGATGAATACATTTAAATATTAAACAAAGATGACACAAATAAACACAAAATGCAATTCCTAAATGAAGTTGTTTATTATTAAGAGGGGAAAAACCTATATGGCCCTGTGTTAGACCAAGTTAAATGTGCGACAGTGTCAAAGTGCTATAGACAAGGGTGCAGGGATCAGGTCTCCAGGGAATCTGCAGGGAAAAGCAGGGGGAACACACTCACTCTCCTTCTGTCTCTCTTGGCGTCTCACCAGTCTCTCACTCCTCTCTCGTACCAGAATTTCTGTAAGGAACAAGGGCAGGTCCAGGGTGTCTGTACACAGGGAAACGACGTGTTAGCACAAGATTCAAAATCCAAGAGAACTAGATTACTAGTGTCCTAGCCAGGACTTCACTAACATGAGTCAAGCAACAATCCAGCAAAGAGCAGTCTAACTTCTTCCCGTAAGTAGAGGCCGGTTAATGAGACGCAGGTGTTCACCATCTCCCAGGTATGTAGGCCAAAGGCGGGAGCCCACAATGGCCTCCGCCCAGGCAATAGAGGGAGAGAAAAGGAGAGAAAAACAATACCAAAGCCCACTTGTAGCAGAATATTTCTCAGGCAGACAGTGACACTATAGTTTTTAAACATAACAAAAATCAGACGACGACTGGTTTGATTTAACTGTGGTGATGTTTAGATTGCTCGAGTTGAAAAACGTGTTGCCGTCCAGTTTGTGTGAAGTCAGCATTACAAAGCAAATGCAACAACCTATTGACAAAAAGTCCTTATATTTACTGTGATAGTTGACCTGCTGCACTCTTGGTCTTAAAGCAAATTAGTGTTGTTTTAAGCTTTAGAAAATGAGAAACAGTAATGTTAAATATATGTGTATCACAATGGAGTGGACTTTGAGAGATAGTTTTATCTACTCTGCAGCATAAGCTGAAAAACCAAGGCAGGATCCATGAAGCTGAAACACGTCAGCAGAAGGAGGAAAAGGTGGTGAGGCAGGAAAAAGAGACTAAGAAGGTACCTCAGGCCACCAGGGTGGAGAGAGACTCACGGTCGAATTATGAGGTACAGTAAGCCTGAAAAGACAGGAGCGCTTCAGCTCGCTGTGTCGTTGTCAAAGAATGACAAAGAAAGAATCTAGTTGTCGTCCTGCAGAGGCAGCCCTCTCCGCCCATCCCAACCTTGCAGAAAAAGCTGGCAAATCTTGCGCCATCTAGGCCCTCCTCTGTTTTTAGCCAGCGCTCGTCTAGAACTCTGAGTAACTCATTGCAAAGACTGCAAATTTTTTCACATTTTGCCCTGTATGACAACTCTATAAATAAATAAAAATGCATTCACAGAATTGCTCAGTGTCAGCACCAAACCACCCACCACCCAATGAAATTCCCAGCCAGCAAGGTAAGATTTGTGCAAATTATAAACCTTTATTTTCCTGATCCCTGCCCTGCCTTCAGTCCCCTGTCGTGCTTCAGATGATCAACAGGAAGTGTTCAGTTTGCTGTCAGCCTTACGTTGGTGTCTGAGGAAAGAGCGGTGACAACTGGAGGTTCAGATGGGTTGCACAGATTCACACGAGACCCACTACAATCTGGTAAACAGGTATTGCAGTCAGGCACCACTGAACAGCAGGGTAATGTGTGCAGGCATAAGATGCCAGAACAACAGGGATTTCTATCTTTTGTGCCAGGCTTAGAATCAGTCATTTAGAGACGCTGCTATGTTGAATTTAACCCAGTTAACCCCCAGATGTGGTGAGGCAAAGACACGATACTAACTCTGGGCTGTTAACGTGTGATCTTAATTTGATATTCGTAGTGAAGAATGTATTCAGTACAATGTTTTCCAAGACATTTATTCATCTGTGCTTGTATTCAAGTTTACAGCAAATCATCTGAGAAATGCCTTTGAACTGGTGCCTGTTTCTGGGCTTTTCTTTTGTCACAAACTGCTCACAAAGAAGGACGAATGCTTTAGGGAACAAAAGCTTTGGAATGTATTCTGCAAGTACAGGTCAAACGTAATAGCCTCATTGTTTTATAGCAATGCTGAATTAACTTATGTCACTGCAGGACAGTGCAGCCAGTGGGGCTGATTGTTATAGTCACTGTGCACGACAAGAAAGCATTTGACATGGTGAACTGCTGCCACGGTTTTAGAGAGACGTCTGTTTGTTATTAGAAGTAGTTGTTCTGTTTAATTTGGGGTTTTTCTCCTTTGCTTCTTCGTAGAAGACGACCAATCTGCACATCGAGAAGCTGTCCTGTCTTCAGCTAGGAGTCCTTCTCCAGCTGCTGCACATGCTAACAGGCAAAACATCAGGGAGTAATACAAGCTTTTAATGCTTATGTGAACCACAGGAGTGCTTATAATGTATCAACCTGCAGTGAGACTGTAAAAGCAAAATCTTTCTTGATTTAAGTTTCATTGCACAAATAATAACAGATTCAGGAATGTATTCAAGGAAGAGACTGGCAAAGAAAGAGTGGGATAGTCAGGGAGCTGAAGGAAGGAGTACTAAAAGGCTAGGTGCACAGCAAAGAGAGAGGTGTCACTGGCACAGGAAAAGGCTTGTAGTGAGTTGTATGTGAGGCTGGACACTAAGGAGAAAATGATTTTTAATGAATGGCAAGGCACATAAATTGTGCTGGAAGAGAGTAACCAAGTATAGAGATGGAAATGTGCTAATGTGAAGAAAGTGTGTTGAGAAGGGAGAAGGAGTACTTTGGACGAAAATTGAATTAGAGAAGGAAGTGAGGCAACTCTGAAGAGGATGGAGACGGGAGGCATAGAGAGGGTAGGAGTGAAGGCTATGATAAGGTGCGAAGAGAGTAACTGTGGTGCTGCATAAGAAAGTCCTGAGGGGCAGAGAAGTATGTGATGGGTTGAGATTACATCAGAGAGAGGCTCTGAGCCCCTTCTTGTTTGCACTGGTGATGGAGAGGCTGACAGATGAGATCAGGCAAGAGTCTCCGTGGATGATGTTTTCAGACAACCACAGAAAGGATTTGTGGATGTAGTGAAGGTGGACATGCAGGGGGTTGGTGTGACTGAGGAGGATGCTAGAAATAGAGAGATGGAGGCGGATGATCCACTGTAGCGACCTCTAAAGGGAGCAGCCGAAAGAAGAAGAAGCACAAATAATTCTAATCATGCTTTTCTTTTATTCTCAGTACTAAGCTATGTAAAGGAAGTCAAGGTTGTTTCCTCCTACAATCACTTTGGTCATGCTGTTCTTACAAGTGTGGAGGTGCCAGATGGTTTAGACTTGTTTAGATTGGTGCTCTGTCTCCCTTTATCCAAACTAAAACTTTGATGGGGTTTTTTATCTTCACTAAACACTTTTTTGCTTTGTGTTTATTATTGTGCTACTGCAAGTATTTCATATATTAGTCAGTTGATTGTTACTGTAGGGCAGCTCTAGGACAATCCCAGATGTGATGTAGCTTGCTTTTATCCAGCAGATACGACATCTCATGAGGAGGTTCGAACCCTGTACCCTGACCCTCCTGCTGACGCACAAAGTCTGGACATCCAGCAGCAGGCCCTTCTACGTGAACAACAGCACAACAGTTTCTATTTCTTTTAATATTAGAAGTCAGTTATTCATTAATGAATACAAATGGTGACTGAAGTTATTTAGACAGGACATTAAACAATAAACTTCCAATAAATTATGAACAATGTGTGACTGAATGTGTTCAGTGAAAGACTTTGAAAATATCGCAGCATAAAACCAGTGTAAAAGTACTCAGACTACTTTTGGGGGTATTTATTTGATGATGCAACCAGAAAATGTGCAGGTTGTGAGTTTAACATTTTCAACACTGGAGAAGAAGTACATGTACACAGACTAGCTAATGACAAACATTTTTTTTAAATTAACCTTTATTTAAACAGGTTGTTCATTTTTCTGAGCTTATCTGGTGTCCAGTTTCGGTGGCAGTAGCATAAGCAGAGAAGACCCAGACCTTACTCTCCCGAGCCAGCTCCTCCATTATTTGGGGGACACTGAGGCATTCTCTGCTGAGTGCTGTGATCTCCCCAACATGTCCTGGGTGTGTCCTGTCTGTCCTGGTGGGACATGCCTGGAACATCTCACCCAGGAGGCGTTCAAGAGGCACCCTTGTCAGATGCCTGAACCTCCTCAACTGGCTCGTTTAGATGTAGAGGAGTAGCAGTTAACTCGGAATGAGACAGACAGCACCTACTGCTGGGGTGGGCCTACAGGAGGGAGAGCTCATGTCATCTCTTCAGGACACATCACTGGACCCCAAGAAGCTCTCCCCGGAGCTCCCTTTGGCTGCTGGGGTCGGCATACGTTCAACTTTAAAATCACTCTTGGTTCTTGGCTAGCTTTGTGTTAGCATCCTTTGTGTACTGATGCTTGCAAGAAGCTAAAGTTGCTTTGGCAGAATTTTCTTTCTCATATATGCACACATAAGGAGAGAGATGTTTTATAAGCTTTAGTCATCACCGTGCACTTTTCCTGATTCACACAAAATACAGCAATCTGGCACCTTCCCACAGAGTCTTGCACGAGTATTAAACATGTTCATTTGTGCTTTGGACTGTCACCAGATTTCTTCTAGAAGTTTCTTGCCAGTCAGCAACTATCTTGGCAACACCACTTGAGTTTGTGTGTTGCATGCTAACATCCTTATCATATGTGTAATAATAATACTAAAGCTTCATCTTATGCACACACAAAAAACAAATATGGCTCCTTCGTGCAGGGTTTTCTGGTATGTTCATTTATGCTTCCCAATTAAAAAAAAAAAAAAAGAAAAAAAAAAAGAAGAAAAAGCAAAGTTCTTGCTTCTCAGCCACTGCGGCCACATCCTCACCGTTTTTTAGGCAGTTATATAAACATACTGTGAGTGAGTCATAAGCTTAAATACAATAGTTGAAGGAACAAAAACTTAATGTTTAAAAATACCAGTCAAATCTGATTAAAGTAAATAAATAATAAGTATACAATGTAGTTTTAAGACTTCTCAATGTTTCGTAACATTAATGTTCTATGAACTCGTGAGTCCAGAAATCTGAATGTCATGAAAAGTATTTATTATTCGTGTATTATTATTTTACAATACAAGGTTGTTTTTTTCCTGATACTTCATGCAAACCACATTTCTCCAGGCCTGTCCTAATCAGCTTACTCAGTATCACTAGATCCAATGCTGCTCCTCCAGCAGAGCACACAAAAGTAGGAGAGACCAGAGATGCCATGGCTTAGTTAGGAGACTGTTTGCTTCAAGGCCACTAGAGGGTGCTGCCATAAAACTACAATAAATGAATTGACCTTTTGACCTGCTCACACTCTTTTATGCAAAACCCTGCTGATGACACACACAGACACACACACACACACACACACACAGATTCTAGGTCTGACCAACCGTCTCCACCGTGGGCAAAAAGATGACAGTCAATAAAATTCTAAAATTTTATTTATAAACACAATGAATAGTAGTTAAAAGTCCAGTGTCCCATTTAGGTACAAAGTAAAAACACACAGTCCAAGGCCAGAGCCAGCTATGCCACAAAGCCAGTTGCACTCCACACGTTGTTCACTTCAACAGGGGTAGCAATTGTCCTCTGAGACCCACCACCCTGTAAGTAGAAAGCCTGCACAGAGCGACAAAATAAGACAATTCACTATATAATTCACAGCCCATCCATCCCAAACATATCAGATCATTAGAGGTTTTGTCACATTACATACCTGCACTGAGAGACAAAATAACACAGCAGTGTTTGTAATGTGGGCTATAAGTAGACTAGCATATCAGTGCAATCAATTACACCTGCCTCCAATTAGTCCAGCCCTTTTACAGTCATTGACTGGGTGAGAAAACACGAGCAAATCAACCCAAGAGACAAGCAGGAAGACTCTCTGAAGGCTCCTGTGGCTGCACAGGCAGTCTTACAATTACGAGGTTGGAGAGTTGTTGTTTCAAAATGTTCACACTGATTTCACATGCTCATTAACTCACAACCAGCTGACCATATATATTTCTGCTGCTGAGCTGCTTTTTGATGGAGATTTTCTGAATTTATTTTGCTACCATAAGAGCAGACTCCATGCTGAAAGCATGTGCACTGTCACTTGCAATGAGTGGCACTAATGACGCTAAATTTAATTACAGGTCATGGACAGCCTTCATAAATGCTCATATTACTCACCCACACTGAATTCCAGCACAGGTTCATCTGGGTCCTGACTATTTCCTGCAAAGTAACACAAACGTCATCAGAACATTAAGTCAGAGAAACAACATTTGGAGCTTTTGTACATGATAAATTATACTGCAGTAGTAAAACAAAGTCAAGCAGCAGTACATTTATTAAAATCACCTTCAGCTGTAATATTTAAACTGATTTAGTGTCAATTTAGATTATGTTTAGATTAAAATGAAACTAGTACCCTTGTAATGTCTTTTTAAATTAGAGGTAAATATTTGTATATTTTTTACATAATATAATTATATTTACTGGATTTTCTCTCTATTGTAGTTTAGTATTATAGTTATTACTTGTTTTTTATTGACTTGTCTTGTTTTTACAATGATTTGCTCTGAATGCAGCCTTTAAAGAAAAGACTATCTGTTCAGTAACTATCCATCAGACTGGGTCCATGTTACCAGCCAAATGGGTAATAATTAAAGTAAGTTTTGAATTACGTATATTTGGGTGTTTAGGTGACACTTTTGCAAAAAAAAAAAATATAATTAGGTTTAAAAGAACTAAACATGTATGTATTTAAAAACAATAAGTGTGTTAGAATTACTACAGCAACAGCTTGTAGCTCACTGTACTATTTTTGAGCACAACTTTGGTGCTTTTGCCTCATTTTTAAATCAGTGATCCCAGTAGCACAGTCTAAGCAGAGACCTCAGTGCTTGGCAAACAATCAATAGAATCAATATAATTATTAAAAAGAAACAAAATAAATGCCAACCATATAAAAAAAAACATAAACTTAAGGAAAAAACTAAACTTGATTTTGTGTCTTTAGGCTATTGTTAACAGCAAGCATGAGGTTAGTGCATATGTATTATTATTGGAAAGATTACTGCAAAGAAAAAAAGGTTGAACCAGGAGGGGGCGATATTGCTCTTCTTACCATGAGTTACATGCAGGCTATTACTTACCATGTCACTCACATTTATTTCACAAAACAGCTGAACCCACTTAATTCGATTTAATTGTATTTATGCAGAGCTGAATCACAACAACAGTCTCCTCGAGGTGGTATAGATTGTAAGGTAGAAAGTCTACAATTAAAAAGAAAAAACCTCAATACAGTGGGAAGGAACAACTCACTTTTAACAGGAAGCACCCTCTGGCAGAACCACGGTCAGGGAGGGGCGGCCCGCTGCGACCCTTTGGGGATGAGGAGACGAAAAAGGGGACAAAAGACACACTGTGGACGAGAGCCAGAGATGAACAAGAACTAATTATTGAATGCAGAGAGGTGTATAAACACATGGTGGGAATCCCCCAGCAGGGTAGTCCCAGGGTAACTAAGGGAGGATTCATGGTCACCTGATTCAGCCCTAGCTATATGCGTTGGCAAAAAGGTAACTTTGAAACTTAATCTTAAAAGTAGAGATAGTGTCCGTCTCCTGCATTCAAACTGGGAGCTGGTTCCACAGAAGGATGATCCCCTTCTACTTCTAAATATCCTAAAAACCACAAGGAAGCCCACAGTCTGAGAGCAAACTATCAAACTACGAGGTCTTTAAAATAAGATGATTATTCAAGACCTCATGTGTGATGGGAAGGATTCTGAATTTGATGCTGGACCCACAAATCATAAAAGAGAAACACTAACTCACACACACCAGAAAGTGCCAAGAATTATAATTATATGTAATTTAGTTTTGCGTTCCTTTATAATGCTTTCAACTATACAAATAAGACACTTCATGGGGGCGCCTGAGCCTTGTAGACACAACAAATACTGAACAAACCTCATGCGCCCTGTTGTTGACAAAACGATAAAAATGAATGTGTACTTCTGTCTTATTTAGGTCATTTTTGTAGTTTTTGTAGACAGACTACTGTAATTTCTCAATAAAATGTCGCTTATTATCGCTCACTCTCAAGAACAAAAACGTGAGTAATTTCCCAGTAGCTCACCATATTTGGGATCTTCTAACATCCACACTTCATGTTTAAACGGTGGTGCGGAGGCGGTGTACCGTCGCAGGCCGGATGTAGCATTCAGCGCGGTGTGCCTTTTTTTCAGTTGCTAAGCAAC
This sequence comes from Rhamphochromis longiceps, assembly GCF_057381845.1. NCBI lineage: Eukaryota > Metazoa > Chordata > Actinopteri > Cichliformes > Cichlidae > Rhamphochromis > Rhamphochromis longiceps. The sequence goes on from NC_140571.1 coordinate 21,795,813, forward strand.
AGATTTGTCCCGCCCCTTTCGTTATGACGGGGCGGGCCAGTCCTTTGACTGGTGACGTTTCTTTGTAACGTCACCTGACGTTACAAAGAAACGTCAGGTGACGTTACAAAGAAACCTTAAACCGACCTTATATATAGACCTGGCTGTTCAGTTGAAACGCATTCACACAGCGGGACAGCAGCGCTTTAAACGTTCAAACACGGAGTTTAACACAAAACAACATTTTAGACATAAAAAACAAAAAAGTGAAATGGCAAGCTCGAACTGTAACACAATGACAAATGATGAAACAGTTCAGACCAATGGGGATAATTCTACAGTACATGCTTTGGTATCCCTCTTGAATAACTTGTTCAGTAGTTTTTCGATCAAGCAGTGGGGAGAGCTTATCTCAGGCTATCCGGATTGCTTTACCGCTAAGCGGCTTGTAGGTTTTGTAGAGGACGTAATGGACCTGTGTGCACAGTCAGTAGCAGTATCACCACTGAGGTCTTCCCAGAACTCCCCTGTACATGAAAACTGTTCTGTCCACACCACTACTGGCAAAACGGTTTTGTCACGTGTGAAATTTTTGGACGATTCTGCTGAGCAGGAGTTTGATACAGCACAGAATATAGATGCTAACAGCCAAGAAACAGCTAACACAGAAGAAAGCTGTCAAAATGCTGACCAACACAGTGCTGCAAAAGCAGAAAACAATCCAATTCCAGATCCCCAGCAGCAGAAATCCTGTGTTGAACATGAAGCCAGCATCCCACCGTTAACAAACGTAAGTCAAACGGAGTCATATAAAAAGATACAGCATCACAGATCTTCTGTAGACTGTGAGCCACCTGAAAAAACCTTAGACTTTGAAAGATGGTTAGAGACATTAATTCAGGCTGTGCTTTCAAAGCTTGGTAAACTTTTAAAGTGCCCTCATTCTCACCAAAAACGTTTGTTGGATCTACTCTTGGACAAATTCAAGGGGATGGATTTGCATTTAGACCGAAAAGTGCAGAATTATTTTGACTGCATTGCTAATGCGATTTTCACTGATATTTGTGACAAATTACATAAATTGTCACTAATATCATTGGAAATGGGGAGGAGTGGGGAGGAGGATTCAATGAATTTAATGGAACAACCAATATTTAATATCATAACTACTTCAGTATTCCAAGAACACCTGTTGGCAGTAACAGTTACTGATAGACTGGAATCATATGAAAAGAAAGAAAGATGCAGATTTTCAGTGGAAATCTTTGTGGAAGGACTGATTTCCCAGGTTTCAAAAAAATCAGGCACAGTCTTCAGCATTGAAAGTGCTGAAGCCATCTCCAACCGGCTTACCATGAAAATCTGGACTGAAATCAGGGCCAGATACGACAAAATCCCACCAGAGAAGTTCAAGAAACTCAGCGAGAGGGTTTTCAAATCCCTCTGTAAAAGATGGAAGCATGCATCTTTGGTGACATTCTGGCAATTAAACTTCCAAGATCTTGATGAAGATATTGTTAAAACTTTCAAAAGAAAGATATTCACAGAACCAAGTTGCATATCTAAGTGCTTCTCATCGGTGCGGGCATTTTTTGGGAGGTGTAAGGGAAGAAACAAAGTTTCCACTTTATAGTGACATCGTGATATCAACAGCAAAATATTTTCTAAAACTCACTGGACACTTTAAATGAGCTAGTTTTACATTTAGATCAGATCAAGTCATTTTTGAAATCCCCAGGAATGGTCGCGGCAGATGGCCACCCCGCCCTGAGCCTGGTTCTGTCGAAGGTTTCTTCCTCTTAAAAGGGAGTTTTTCCTTCCCACTGTCGCCTCGTGCTTGCTCAGAGGGGTTTGTTCTTTTGGGGTTTTCTTTTTAATACTGTAAGTTGTTACCTTACAGTGTGAAGCACCTTGAAAACACCATTGTTTCCTTTGGTGCTATACAGATTGAAGTGACTTGCACTGACAACATAACTAAGCTGGGACTTTAATTTAACATCAATAAAATTATAAAAATATTACATCTTGATTTCTGCTTGTTTTCATTGTCTGTGACTTAATGAATACAAATGTGTAATTTAACAGATTCTTTCTTTATGTTAGTCTGACCGGTGATTCCACGTTGGCCTTAGGTGTTGGCGCAGATACGCTGCAGCCCCTGAGCCATTAATGGCCCAGCACACTACAGTAAAAACAAAACAACAGCCATCTGTCCAACTAGGAAAGGAAAATAATAAACTGCCTCCTTGGAGGCAACCTGACTCAAAACAGTTGCAGTCCAACTCAGACCGACTGCAATCACTCTCAGGCAGATTGATGAAGATCTGCAAATAACTGTTGTCTAATTTATAAACGCAGACAGATTGCCAACACGTCTGTTCACAATAGAGGACTGTACTTACATGGTTGCAAACTGGTTGTTATCTTGCTTATATGAAAACATTGCTTTGGAGCAATGAAACTCAAACACATTCATTTTTAAAATGCTTCAAAATGAAATTTTGAAATATTTGGCTTTATGCTTTGAAAGTGCCGTTGTGAGTGGGAGTGTGAAATCCTTACTTGATGTGTTCCCTTTGCCTTTACTGTTTTCAGTTTTATCAGTTTTCAGTTTTATTTGTCATATGCAAGTTAGCACAGGGTCAACATTGCAATGAAATGTGTTTGACGAGCAGCAGTCACTCAGCAGCATGGTACAGTAGAAGAAAATATAATAAAATATAATAAAATAAAATAAAAAATAGAAAAATAGTAAAGAGCAAAATATTTGAAAGACGTGGTAAAAGAGAAAAGATGACTAAATATATATATATATGTATCTATAAATATATGTACACTAGTGATTAAATAAGAAAATCTTGAAAAGAAATATGATGGGAGGTCAGATGGGATATTGCACAGGAATGAGCAGCAGAAAATTACAGTATTACTCAGACTTTTAATAGTCATATTGTCAGTTTTGGCCGACGGTCATGGGTCACTTCCACTAAAATAGCACGAGACTGGAGTAAAATGTACTTTATTAATGAGAACACATGGTGATACAGCAAAGAATCCAACCCTTCTGAAAAGCAAATGGCTTCCTGTTATACTCTACCTGATTCAGGTGAGCATCTGGAATAGACCAAGTCTGGGGGTCAGCAAACCAAAGGGAAACAAAACCCTCCCCATAAGAAAACCACTACAATATAACCAACACGTTCTCACTCCCAAAGCGTAACATTTTACGCTAGGTGACAAATCGTCACCATATTACGTTTTTGGCTACCCACCACGTTCCTAAATGACGACCTCGGAAAAAAGAGGAAATATGAGAACTGTCTGGACTGAATCTACACATGTTTGCTCTTTTTCTTCAAATCGCTTAGAAACACGCTATTTAACATCATTAAAGTCCTGGTTAAGGTCAGGAATAAGGTTATGGTCAGGGCTAGGGATAAGGTTAGGTTTAGGGCTGGAATACAGGGCTGGAACGTCTATTACCGCGGGAGCGTCATTGCACTGGATTCCAGCCATAGCCCGCCGCGTACCATAAGAACGCCGAAGGTCTCCTTTCACGTTCCTCAGGAACGCCGCGGGACGTGACAAAACGTCGACATGTTACGCCTCGGGAGTGAGAACGGGCTGCAATATAACACATCATAGACATATGAAGATTTGTAACAAGTCCTATAAATAACTCCATAACATATAAACTTCAGTCTCTTCTATATACATTAAAACAGCGGTCCCCAACCTTTTTTGCGCCACGGACCGGTTTATGCCCGACAATATTTTCACGGACCGGCCTTTAAGGTGTCACAGATAAATACAACAAAATAAAACTAGTACCGATACCGGAAAAAAAGAAGATTTATTCATAACACACGTGAAAGACCCAGGAAAACAGAGTTAACGATAAAAACGATAACAAAATAACGATAAAAAACGATAAAAACTCTGAAAACCATACATTTCACACCCGAGCCTCATCTCTCGACCAAACGACGGTCCGTGGCCCGGCGGTTGGGGACCGCTGCATTAAAACACCTTAACCACAGTTAGGTTTCAGCCCTCGCTGACTCAGAACAAAGTAAGACAATCAGAGTTCGATTGGTTTTTACTTGTGCAGGGGAAGCCTGGTCGGATTCTCAGAGTTGCAAGCTCTACACCCAAACTCAGACAACTCCAACTCCAGCCTCCACTCGCAGCCTTTTATTGAATGAAAACAGTTACACAACCGCCCATTGTAAACCCCATATGTTGTGGGGTGTCTGTATACGTGACTTCCTGCTTACAAACGTTTTAACCGCATCTCTAGTCATAAAAGGGTCATCTCCCCTCAACCTCGTATATGGCTTAACCTCTCTAACAGTCCACCATTTACATGGTGAGCCCATAAAGGGCAGGAAGTGAACATTCCTTACCAAATAAGGAAACCAGAATCTTACATAGATTGTGCCTGCAGTTGAAAACTATAGCTAGTAACATCCCCAACATCCTACATGTGGGGGAGGAACAGAAAATATCTGAACATACAGTTCAAGACAAGGTCCAAGCACAATAATGACAACTTTTAACAAAATCACTCCAACACACACTCCCCTAGCCTGGCACATTGGTTTTCTCCAGGAGCTCATAAGCAGGTGATTGAGCTGCTTTTACTCTTTACAAAGTGAGTACTGTTAACACTTCTCTTTTTACATATACAACTAATTTAGGTTACAGACAAATGATTAAATGTGAACAGCTCTAACACGGGTTCTTTTCCTGACACAGGTAGGATGGCCAGTCCCCCTGTCTCTTCACCTTTAACGAGTCACTTAAATAACAACCCAAAAAGCCTAATAAAGAATCACAATCAACCAGTGTGTGTTTTTCTTCATTACGGTTTTTAAATACAAATCAGTCAGTCAATTAATAAAAATACAAGTAAGGGTAATGGAACCCCTGGTCTCCATTACACACATAAATACCATAAAGACACTAAGTCGTAGAGCTCTGAACTCCTTGCTTCTATGATATTTACACTTCTTCTTGGCCTTCTCCTTCACTCTGAGTCACTCCAGGATAAACGCATCAGCTCAGACATACAATAATTAAAATATGTGTAGGTGACCGTTTGGCAGAAGACGATGTCGAGGCGGTACTGCAGTGACACGTCCGTGGCTATCGTCGGGGCGGTGTCCTGCATCAGAAGGAAGTCAATAGACTTCTTGGCTTTGTTGCTCATCATGGCGCTGTAGTCCGTGGGCGTGGCCTGCAAAAAGTGTAAATAAACCATCAGAGACCAAACACAAATATGCCTTCCAACCACTAGTTTAGACAACATCTTGCAAAGAGTGTGTATTTCAGAGTGCAGTTGTTTTTAAATTTGACAGAAACAGAAATAAAGACGGAAGAGAAGGACAACAGGGAAAGCAGAAGCACCGACACACTGAAATCTTTTAGGGTCAAGCTCCAGAACTAGCCACAAATCCTGCTGGAAAGAACCTAAAAATACTTAAAAATACTTGCAGAGATCGAATGGAGCCGTTAACTCAAAAGCCTGGTGTCAGGCATGTTCTTTAATAAATAAGAAACGAGCTGATATGTTACAGACCCCAGTCTTTACGTAAAGAAAAAGCTGACATTTAGAGCGGTCTCGCAGCAGATTTTAAAACAGTGACACTGATTTGTGGGGTTTTTGGGCACAAATTTGAACCTTTTTGTTTTATCCATGTCCTTGAACACAGCTCGTGACTTGGGCGCTTTCATATGTACCGATTCATTTAGGTTTGTGCACTGAGGCCAGATTTAGGTATTAAAAACGAGTCAGTCATAACACTTCTTACATTAGTTAAAAAGCTGAGCTTACACTAAACCAACATTTAAATTTCCCCTTGTGGGACTAATAAAGGTATATCATATCATATCATATCATATCATTACTAAAGTATTGCTGCAACATTGTAAAGACAAAGATGACACACAGACCAGACATAAAACACTGAACACTTTTTAAAGACGAGTCATTTAAGAGTATTTTCTCATAGAATAAAGTCGGCTGATATGGTGAAGGAAAAATCTGCTCACGAATCCTCCAACTTCTTAAAAGTAAGGAGTGACCTGAGCTGGAAATCAACATGAGAGGGATGACTCAAGAAGAAGAAGAAGCAACAAGAAAAGAAAAACAGAGTTCAGAGTGTAGTTAAGATATCAAGCTGTATCCACAATGTGTGCCAAGAAACTAAGCTTGTCTGTTGTCATGCTAAAGAAATAAAAAATCTGGAATCAGAAAACAGCCAATAACTGCTGATCAACTCACCCACTCCTCTTCGTGCCAGTCCACGTGCAGTGACGACTGGCTGTTGTGACCGCTGTACTTTGCTCTCAGCGTATCCTGGTCATTGCGGAGCACTACTTGTTCAGACTCAGCGGAAGGAGAAGCTTTGGTTGCGATGTACTCGTACTGCGTTCAGGGCCTAAATAGCTGAAGCTAGCAGCTTGCAGCCGCACACTGCCACCAGCTGACGGGTCTGAAAGGAAGAGGGTATGAATGAAATATGAAGCGTCCCCACGTAACGTCAAACACTTTTAGTACCTTGTCAACCAGACTGGCGAGCGTCCACTCCAGTCCGCTGGCCGATTGGTCTTTGGCAGCTTGAGACAGCCTCTCTGCGTAATAGCTGACCTGAGTCTTCAGCGTGTTGACGTAGGCGATGATCTCTTTGGCTCGGACAGTGTCCTGGGGTATGTGGATGATGACTGAGCTGGAGAGGGCACTACTGCAGGGAACAAAGACACACCGACACATCTGTATCCGAGCTGGGACTGAGGACACTCACCAGCCACTTTATTAGGTACATGTGTTCAAAAGCTTGTGGCAGCAATTTAGTGCATTTAGTCAAATAAAGACAATAGAGTGGCCTGCAGGTGTATATTTTTGTAATGTTTCTGTCTTATGCCTGAAATATGCTTCAGCAGGAAATATACGCTGTAACTGGAAACAACAGCATGATGGACCGGTTTAGTGTTAAGAGGTGTTACATCTGAAGTTAGAACGTAAATTTCCTGCAGAAATCTAAATCAAGCTTCAGAGGTACTGTTCCAAAAATATAGGGAGGGACGTTACCCACCAGATGTAAAAACAAACACTGTCTGCATGCACATGCCTGCTCTCAATGAGCCTAATCGTGGCTTAGAAAAAACAACGAGGAGCCGACTTCGATAAATGCGATACCACTCGCTTCACAAATTCAGACCATCTGTGTACAGTGGCGTGTCTAGAAAATTTTTGTTGGGGGGGCCAGGTAGGGGCACAGATTTGGAGAAGGGTGGCAGATTTAATTGGCAGATAATGTTTTAAAAAAAAATTCTACCAACCCTTAACCATAATTCAATAATCCTATAAACCTAATAACCAAATGCACTTTTAACTCTTATTAGAATGAGATTTTAACCACTACGGTGCAAAGTTTTTAGATACTGCGTTGATAAAGTACAAGAGATACAATCAGTGCTTTGTCAGTGTTTACTCAGCAGTCAAGGACAACAATATTTGCATAGTATTTTTACTGACATATAGTGCACATATGTTTTGGGCAAAAACATTTTTGAAAATTAAAATATGAACATTTGTAACAAACAATTGACAAATTAGCCAATGCCAATGCAAAACTTTATCTGCCTGTTAAAAAAAGAAGATAATCTTCTCACAAACTGGTGTTTGATTTTGAAACAGGAAAAAAGTGGGGAAACAACTGAAAAGACTAACATTTGAATGAAACCTGAAAGCAAGTAAATACTTTCTATGCTGCCTTATCGTAAACTTTGGTAATATTGATAAAGAACAACACTGGCTGATGATAAAATACAGTCAGCTGGCATGGTGACACTGCCAGTATTAACCTGCAGGGCTGGACTGGGACAAAAAAAATTGGGCATTTTTACTACAGACCGACCCACCAGGTAGTAAAGCCATAAAGACTTTGACTGAAAACAAACCCTGTTGTGACAGTGATGTACAGTCTTGTTGGTATATGTATGATTTCTATACATTTTACGTCAGATAAAAACTTTGGTTGTAAGATTTAGATAATTATTTAATAAAAACTAGGTATTTTAAATGAGAATAAGAAAGAAAAGTATTTCTTTGTGCCCACCTTTCCCTGTTAATGCCCTACCTGGCCCCCTGGCAAAACTTTGCTAGACCCGCCCCTGCACAGTTACCAGCTGTCTGCTACATAAAAAAGGATCCTGGTGTTATTTGTCTCTCAGAAACAGTTCATAACTTCCCTTCAACTCATTCATGTCACCTAAAAGGTAAACCTGTTTCTCCATCACCTGTTCAGCTCTGATGGTTCAGTAAGGACATCTCCTGGTTTCATCTTCATGTTTCCCTCTCACCACATATCTAAACAGACATCATGACCAGCAGCTTTACAGCTGTGGCTCCAGCAAACATCAGCTGATACTAGAAATTAATATTAAATACATTCTAACAACAGCCGATCAAGCTTAAACGTGCTGCTGTTGTTTAGCGCAACATCTGCTGGTTTCCTCTTTCTGGCGCAAAGTGGGCGATAAACAAGAGAGAAAAGCCGATCAGCTGATCATTGATCAGTTTCATGATTGAAGTAGCAACAGGAGAGGGAGGGGGAGAGAATGAGAGAAGAGGCAGCTGTGCAGCATAAAGACAGAATAAATCCAGCTTTGTGTCTTTTTTCCATTCTAGCTAAAGTCCGGGACAAACTGCGTCTCTTCTCAGCTCAATACGAAACGTGTAATATTTTCTCTGAATGAGGGACCATTCCATTTTTTTAAGGAGCCGTTGGCAACTCTACTAACTAACCTTATGAATAAAATAAAGTTCACTATCAGTAACATCATAGCACCCACCCAGCTGTATAAAAACTCCGTCAAACTGGCTAGAACGCAGTATGAGTTATTGCAACTGACAGTAAAAAGTCAGCAACATGAAAATAAACTCCACCTAAACTTGGTTTATATCTGACCCAGATAGACTGCAGGTCATAACTTCTTACCTGAAGTTCAGTTCACCTGACACTCGGACTGGTGGCTGCTTCGGGTCTCTCCTCCTGCCTCCCCTTCCCTCATCCACCTGTTGCCTCTGTGGAAGCCCCGTCATAGCCACCACCAAACAACGGAGTTATTTCTACACATCGACCTGCATCTGGCCAATCCACCACCTCTCATTGTTCATGCCATTACAAAAAAAATAAAAAATAAGTCACTGGGGATATGCCCGGTATGCCCGATGGCCAGTCCAGCTATGTTAACCTGCAACCAAATCTGCAGCTCCATACAGCAATGTTACGACTTAGATTATATCTTATAACGCATAACTCTTATGTTAGCTGCCCTCAGTAGCATACTGTCTGAAATATTCCACAGCTGCAATAATTCTTTAAGTGTTATTTTTTTCCTTGGTATTCTAATTTCACCGAAGTTTACTAAACTCAACAAACTTGATATTACTTACCGGGACATTTATTCTGTCCTCATTTTCTTTCACCGAAAAATTGTTTCCTGCAGTGCCATCTTTCGCGCTTGGCTCTCCTACCTTTGCTAACGTGATGCGCATAGCGCAGAAGCGATGCTGCATTCACTTACACTCGGATATCTGAGCGTCACCGTGAAAACATAATCGGACATTTGATATTTGATTGAATTTTATTGTTTTGCCTTTGGGGTGGCACCTGGGGTGGCCAGTCTGGTTTGGGGGGTGGCCTGTGCCCCCCCAGGCCACCCCGCTGGACACGCCATTGTTACCGGGGCACGATCACCAGGGACCCGTTTTTCCAGCACACACGCCCGATACCACGTGACAACAAATACGTCATTTCCTGTTGACTAAAAAAAAAAAAAAAAGCACCCTCTCACGGTCCTAGGGACCAAAAAATTGTCCCGCCCGATCAGCGGGCGAAGCCGCTGCTGCACGCCGGAAATGAGGCTTCATTTCCCGCAGGTCTATCTAAGCAGCCCGCTGTTTTCCAGCCCGGGGTCAAATGTGGAGCAAGGGCGCCACCCGGTGGACAAATAAAAAAATTACAACTCTAAGGCCCGTCCTGCAAAATGAAAATGAACGCTAAACATCAACGATCCCTTTGACCGTAATTAATTTGCAGTGAAAAATAGCGTTTATAATGGGTTTCAATGGGGCACAAATCGACCACTAAGCACAATAGTGTAAGTTTGTCTGTAGCTTAGCCACTGAAGCTAATTGAAGGAAGTCAGACTTGAATTTTGAAATAAAATCATATCAAACTTTTTTTTTGGAGAATTTGGCTATAGTCCATTCAACACTGTGCAAATGGCATGTAATCAAAATTTGAAAATAGCCACAAATCGACCCAAGACCCTCCAGGGGTTTTAAGTACACGCAATATTTTCACTCTCACATTTTACTCTGTACTGGAAGACTTGTTCATTTTCAAGATTCATTCATCCATCCATTTTCTTCCACTTTATCCGGAGCCGGGTCGCGGGGGCAGCAGCCCAAGCAGAGAAGCCCAGACCTCTCTCTCTAAATGTCAGCTTTTTCTTTACGTAAAGACTGGGGTCTGTAACATATCAGCTCGTTTCTTATTTATTAAAGAACATGCCTGACACCAGGCTTTTGAGTTAACGGCTCCATTCGATCTCTGCAAGTATTTTTAAGTATTTTTAGGTTCTTTCCAGCAGGATTTGTGGCTAGTTCTGGAGCTTGACCCTAAAAGATTTCAGTGTGTCGGTGCTTCTGCTTTCCCTGTTGTCCTTCTCTTCCGTCTTTATTTCTGTTTCTGTCAAATTTAAAAACAACTGCACTCTGAAATACACACTCTTTGCAAGATGTTGTCTAAACTAGTGGTTGGAAGGCATATTTGTGTTTGGTCTCTGATGGTTTATTTACACTTTTTGCAGGCCACGCCCACGGACTACAGCGCCATGATGAGCAACAAAGCCAAGAAGTCTATTGACTTCCTTCTGATGCAGGACACCGCCCCGACGATAGCCACGGACGTGTCACTGCAGTACCGCCTCGACATCGTCTTCTGCCAAACGGTCACCTACACATATTTTAATTATTGTATGTCTGAGCTGATGCGTTTATCCTGGAGTGACTCAGAGTGAAGGAGAAGGCCAAGAAGAAGTGTAAATATCATAGAAGCAAGGAGTTCAGAGCTCTACGACTTAGTGTCTTTATGGTATTTATGTGTGTAATGGAGACCAGGGGTTCCATTACCCTTACTTGTATTTTTATTAATTGACTGACTGATTTGTATTTAAAAACCGTAATGAAGAAAAACACACACTGGTTGATTGTGATTCTTTATTAGGCTTTTTGGGTTGTTATTTAAGTGACTCGTTAAAGGTGAAGAGACAGGGGGACTGGCCATCCTACCTGTGTCAGGAAAAGAACCTGTGTTAGAGCTGTTCACATTTAATCATTTGTCTGTAACCTAAATTAGTTGTATATGTAAAAAGAGAAGTGTTAACAGTACTCACTTTGTAAAGAGTAAAAGCAGCTCAATCACCTGCTTATGAGCTCCTGGAGAAAACCAATGTGCCAGGCTAGGGGAGTGTGTGTTGGAGTGATTTTGTTAAAAGTTGTCATTATTGTGCTTGGACCTTGTCTTGAACTGTATGTTCATATATTTCCTGTTCCTCCCCCACATGTAGGATGTTGGGGATGTTACTAGCTATAGTTTTCAACTGCAGGCACAATCTATGTAAGATTCTGGTTTCCTTATTTGGTAAGGAATGTTCACTTCCTGCCCTTTATGGGCTCACCATGTAAATGGTGGACTGTTAGAGAGGTTAAGCCATATACGAGGTTGAGGGGAGATGACCCTTTTATGACTAGAGATGCGGTTAAAACGTTTGTAAGCAGGAAGTCACGTATACAGACACACATACACTCTCTCTCACTCACACACACACACACACACACACACACACACACACACACACACACACACACACACACACACACACACACACAGTGCCTTAGCTTTTACCACACAACATATGGGGTTTACAATGGGCGGTTGTGTAACTGTTTTCATTCAATAAAAGGCTGCGAGTGGAGGCTGGAGTTGGAGTTGTCTGAGTTTGGGTGTAGAGCTTGCAACTCTGAGAATCCGACCAGGCTTCCCCTGCACAAGTAAAAACCAATCGAACTCTGATTGTCTTACTTTGTTCTGAGTCAGCGAGGGCTGAAACCTAACTGTGGTTAAGGTGTTTTAATGCAGCGGTCCCCAACCGCCGGGCCACGGACCGTCGTTTGGTCGAGAGATGAGGCTCGGGTGTGAAATGTATGGTTTTCAGAGTTTTTATCGTTTTTTATCGTTATTTTGTTATCGTTTTTATCGTTAACTCTGTTTTCCTGGGTCTTTCACGTGTGTTATGAATAAATCTTCTTTTTTTCCGGTATCGGTACTAGTTTTATTTTGTTGTATTTATCTGTGACACCTTAAAGGCCGGTCCGTGAAAATATTGTCGGGCATAAACCGGTCCGTGGCGCAAAAAAGGTTGGGGACCGCTGTTTTAATGTATATAGAAGAGACTGAAGTTTATATGTTATGGAGTTATTTATAGGACTTGTTACAAATCTTCATATGTCTATGATGTGTTATATCAGCCCGTTCTCACTCCCGAGGCGTAACATGTCGACGTTTTGTCACGTCCCGCAGCGTTCCTGAGGAACGTGAAAGGAGACCTTCGGCGTTCTTATGGTACGCGGCGGGCTATGGCTGGAATCCAGTGCAATGACGCTCCCGCGGTAATAGACGTTCCAGCCCTGTATTCCAGCCCTAAACCTAACCTTATCCCTAGCCCTGACCATAACCTTATTCCTGACCTTAACCAGGACTTTAATGATGTTAAATAGCGTGTTTCTAAGCGATTTGAAGAAAAAGAGCAAACATGTGTAGATTCAGTCCAGACAGTTCTCATATTTCCTCTTTTTTCCGAGGTCGTCGTTCAGGAATGTGGTGGGTAGCCAAAAACGTAATATGGTGACGATTTGTCACCTAGCGTAAAATGTTACGCTTTGGGAGTGAGAACGTGTTGGTTATATTGTAGTGGTTTTCTTATGGGGAGGGTTTTGTTTCCCTTTGGTTTGCTGACCCCCAGACTTGGTCTATTCCAGATGCTCACCTGAATCAGGTAGAGTATAACAGGAAGCCATTTGCTTTTCAGAAGGGTTGGATTCTTTGCTGTATCACCATGTGTTCTCATTAATAAAGTACATTTTACTCCAGTCTCGTGCTATTTTAGTGGAAGTGACCCATGACCGTCGGCCAAAACTGACAATATGACTATTAAAAGTCTGAGTAATACTGTAATTTTCTGCTGCTCATTCCTGTGCAATATCCCATCTGACCTCCCGTCATATTTCTTTTCAAGATTTTCTTATTTAATCACTAGTGTACATATATTTATAGATACATATATATATATATATTTAGTCATCTTTTCTCTTTTACCACGTCTTTCAAATATTTTGCTCTTTACTATTTTTCTATTTTTTATTTTATTTTATTATATTTTATTATATTTTCTTCTACTGTACCATGCTGCTGAGTGACTGCTGCTCGTCAAACACATTTCATTGCAATGTTGACCCTGTGCTAACTTGCATATGACAAATAAAACTGAAAACTGATAAAACTGAAAACAGTAAAGGCAAAGGGAACACATCAAGTAAGGATTTCACACTCCCACTCACAACGGCACTTTCAAAGCATAAAGCCAAATGCTTCAAAATTTCATTTTGAGGCATTTTAAAAATGAATGTGTTTGAGTTTCATTGCTCCAAAGCAATGTTTTCATATAAGCAAGATAACAACCAGTTTGCAACCATGTAAGTACAGTCCTCTATTGTGAACAGACGTGTTGGCAATCTGTCTGCGTTTATAAATTAGACAACAGTTATTTGCAGATCTTCATCAATCTGCCTGAGAGTGATTGCAGTCGGTCTGAGTTGGACTGCAACTGTTTTGAGTCAGGTTGCCTCCAAGGAGGCAGTTTATTATTTTCCTTTCCTAGTTGGACAGATGGCTGTTGTTTTGTTTTTACTGTAGTGTGCTGGGCCATTAATGGCTCAGGGGCTGCAGCGTATCCGCGCCAACACCTAAGGCCAACGTGGAGTCACCGGTCAGACTAACATAAAGAAAGAATCTGTTAAATTACACATTTGTATTCATTAAGTCACAGACAATGAAAACAAGCAGAAATCAAGATGTAATATTTTTATAATTTTATTGATGTTAAATTAAAGTTCCAGCATAGTTATGTTATCAGTGCAAGTCACTTCAATCTGTATAGCACCAAAGGAAACAATGGTGTTTTCAAGGTGCTTCACACTGTAAGGTAACAACTTACAGTATTAAAAAGAAAACCCCAAAAGAACAAACCCCTCTGAGCAAGCACGAGGCGACAGTGGGAAGGAAAAACTCCCTTTTAAGAGGAAGAAACCTTCGACAGAACCAGGCTCAGGGCGGGGTGGCCATCTGCCGCGACCATTCCTGGGGATTTCAAAAATGACTTGATCTGATCTAAATGTAAAACTAGCTCATTTAAAGTGTCCAGTGAGTTTTAGAAAATATTTTGCTGTTGATATCACGATGTCACTATAAAGTGGAAACTTTGTTTCTTCCCTTACACCTCCCAAAAAATGCACGCACCGATGAGAAGCACTTAGATATGCAACTTGGTTCTGGGAATATCTTTCTTTTGAAAGTTTTAACAATATCTTCATCAAGATCTTGGAAGTTTAATTGCCAGAATGTCACCATAACCGCTGCATGCTTCCATCTTTTACAGAGGGATTTGAAAACCCTCTCGCTGAGTTTCTTGAACTTCTCTGGTGGGATTTTGTCGTATCCGGCCCTGATTTCAGTCCAGATTTTCATGGTAAGCCGGTTGGAGATAGCTTCAGCACTTTCAATGCTGAAGACTGTGCCTGATTTTTTTGCAACCTGGGAAATCAGTCCTTCCACAAAGATTTCCACTGAAAATCTGCATCTTTCTTTCTTTTCATATGATTCCAGTCTATCAGTAACTGTTACTGCCAACAGGTGTTCTTGGAATACTGAAGTAGTTATGATATTAAATATTGGTTGTTCCATTAAATTCATTGAATCCTCCTCCCCACTCCTCCCCATTTCCAATGATATTAGTGACAATTTATGTAATTTGTCACAAATATCAGTGAAAATCGCATTAGCAATGCAGTCAAAATAATTCTGCACTTTTCGGTCTAAATGCAAATCCATCCCCTTGAATTTGTCCAAGAGTAGATCCAACAAACGTTTTTGGTGAGAATGAGGGCACTTTAAAAGTTTACCAAGCTTTGAAAGCACAGCCTGAATTAATGTCTCTAACCATCTTTCAAAGTCTAAGGTTTTTTCAGGTGGCTCACAGTCTACAGAAGATCTGTGATGCTGTATCTTTTTATATGACTCCGTTTGACTTACGTTTGTTAACGGTGGGATGCTGGCTTCATGTTCAACACAGGATTTCTGCTGCTGGGGATCTGGAATTGGATTGTTTTCTGCTTTTGCAGCACTGTGTTGGTCAGCATTTTGACAGCTTTCTTCTGTGTTAGCTGTTTCTTGGCTGTTAGCATCTATATTCTGTGCTGTATCAAACTCCTGCTCAGCAGAATCGTCCAAAAATTTCACACGTGACAAAACCGTTTTGCCAGTAGTGGTGTGGACAGAACAGTTTTCATGTACAGGGGAGTTCTGGGAAGACCTCAGCGGTGATACTGCTAGTGACTGTTCACACAGGTCCATTACGTCCTCTACAAAACCTACAAGCCGCTTAGCGGTGACGCAATCCGGATAGCCTGAGGTAAGCGCTTCCAACTGCTTGTTCGAAAAACTACTGACCAAGTTATCCAAGAGGGATACCAAAGCATGTACTGTAGAATTATCCCCATTGGTCTGAACTGTTTCATCATTTGTCATTGTGTTACAGTTCGAGCTTGCCATTTCACTTTTTTGTTTTTTATGTCTAAAATGTTGTTTTGTGTTAAACTCCGTGTTTGAACGTTTAAAGCGCTGCTGTCCCGCTGTGTGAATGCGTTTCAACTGAACAGCCAGGTCTATATATAAGGTCGGTTTAAGGTTTCTTTGTAACGTCAGGTGACGTTACAAAGAAACGTCACCAGTCAAAGGACTGGCCCGGCTCGTCATAACGAAAGGGGCGGGACAAATCTGTTGCTTAGCAACTGAAAAAAAGGCACACCGCGCTGAATGCTACATCCGGCCTGCGACGGTACACCGCCTCCGCACCACCGTTTAAACATGAAGTGTGGATGTTAGAAGATCCCAAATATGGTGAGCTACTGGGAAATTACTCACGTTTTTGTTCTTGAGAGTGAGCGATAATAAGCGACATTTTATTGAGAAATTACAGTAGTCTGTCTACAAAAACTACAAAAATGACCTAAATAAGACAGAAGTACACATTCATTTTTATCGTTTTGTCAACAACAGGGCGCATGAGGTTTGTTCAGTATTTGTTGTGTCTACAAGGCTCAGGCGCCCCCATGAAGTGTCTTATTTGTATAGTTGAAAGCATTATAAAGGAACGCAAAACTAAATTACATATAATTATAATTCTTGGCACTTTCTGGTGTGTGTGAGTTAGTGTTTCTCTTTTATGATTTGTGGGTCCAGCATCAAATTCAGAATCCTTCCCATCACACATGAGGTCTTGAATAATCATCTTATTTTAAAGACCTCGTAGTTTGATAGTTTGCTCTCAGACTGTGGGCTTCCTTGTGGTTTTTAGGATATTTAGAAGTAGAAGGGGATCATCCTTCTGTGGAACCAGCTCCCAGTTTGAATGCAGGAGACGGACACTATCTCTACTTTTAAGATTAAGTTTCAAAGTTACCTTTTTGCCAACGCATATAGCTAGGGCTGAATCAGGTGACCATGAATCCTCCCTTAGTTACCCTGGGACTACCCTGCTGGGGGATTCCCACCATGTGTTTATACACCTCTCTGCATTCAATAATTAGTTCTTGTTCATCTCTGGCTCTCGTCCACAGTGTGTCTTTTGTCCCCTTTTTCGTCTCCTCATCCCCAAAGGGTCGCAGCGGGCCGCCCCTCCCTGACCGTGGTTCTGCCAGAGGGTGCTTCCTGTTAAAAGTGAGTTGTTCCTTCCCACTGTATTGAGGTTTTTTCTTTTTAATTGTAGACTTTCTACCTTACAATCTATACCACCTCGAGGAGACTGTTGTTGTGATTCAGCTCTGCATAAATACAATTAAATCGAATTAAGTGGGTTCAGCTGTTTTGTGAAATAAATGTGAGTGACATGGTAAGTAATAGCCTGCATGTAACTCATGGTAAGAAGAGCAATATCGCCCCCTCCTGGTTCAACCTTTTTTTCTTTGCAGTAATCTTTCCAATAATAATACATATGCACTAACCTCATGCTTGCTGTTAACAATAGCCTAAAGACACAAAATCAAGTTTAGTTTTTTCCTTAAGTTTATGTTTTTTTTATATGGTTGGCATTTATTTTGTTTCTTTTTAATAATTATATTGATTCTATTGATTGTTTGCCAAGCACTGAGGTCTCTGCTTAGACTGTGCTACTGGGATCACTGATTTAAAAATGAGGCAAAAGCACCAAAGTTGTGCTCAAAAATAGTACAGTGAGCTACAAGCTGTTGCTGTAGTAATTCTAACACACTTATTGTTTTTAAATACATACATGTTTAGTTCTTTTAAACCTAATTATATTTTTTTTTTTTGCAAAAGTGTCACCTAAACACCCAAATATACGTAATTCAAAACTTACTTTAATTATTACCCATTTGGCTGGTAACATGGACCCAGTCTGATGGATAGTTACTGAACAGATAGTCTTTTCTTTAAAGGCTGCATTCAGAGCAAATCATTGTAAAAACAAGACAAGTCAATAAAAAACAAGTAATAACTATAATACTAAACTACAATAGAGAGAAAATCCAGTAAATATAATTATATTATGTAAAAAATATACAAATATTTACCTCTAATTTAAAAAGACATTACAAGGGTACTAGTTTCATTTTAATCTCAACATAATCTAAATTGACACTAAATCAGTTTAAATATTACAGCTGAAGGTGATTTTAATAAATGTACTGCTGCTTGACTTTGTTTTACTACTGCAGTATAATTTATCATGTACAAAAGCTCCAAATGTTGTTTCTCTGACTTAATGTTCTGATGACGTTTGTGTTACTTTGCAGGAAATAGTCAGGACCCAGATGAACCTGTGCTGGAATTCAGTGTGGGTGAGTAATATGAGCATTTATGAAGGCTGTCCATGACCTGTAATTAAATTTAGCGTCATTAGTGCCACTCATTGCAAGTGACAGTGCACATGCTTTCAGCATGGAGTCTGCTCTTATGGTAGCAAAATAAATTCAGAAAATCTCCATCAAAAAGCAGCTCAGCAGCAGAAATATATATGGTCAGCTGGTTGTGAGTTAATGAGCATGTGAAATCAGTGTGAACATTTTGAAACAACAACTCTCCAACCTCGTAATTGTAAGACTGCCTGTGCAGCCACAGGAGCCTTCAGAGAGTCTTCCTGCTTGTCTCTTGGGTTGATTTGCTCGTGTTTTCTCACCCAGTCAATGACTGTAAAAGGGCTGGACTAATTGGAGGCAGGTGTAATTGATTGCACTGATATGCTAGTCTACTTATAGCCCACATTACAAACACTGCTGTGTTATTTTGTCTCTCAGTGCAGGTATGTAATGTGACAAAACCTCTAATGATCTGATATGTTTGGGATGGATGGGCTGTGAATTATATAGTGAATTGTCTTATTTTGTCGCTCTGTGCAGGCTTTCTACTTACAGGGTGGTGGGTCTCAGAGGACAATTGCTACCCCTGTTGAAGTGAACAACGTGTGGAGTGCAACTGGCTTTGTGGCATAGCTGGCTCTGGCCTTGGACTGTGTGTTTTTACTTTGTACCTAAATGGGACACTGGACTTTTAACTACTATTCATTGTGTTTATAAATAAAATTTTAGAATTTTATTGACTGTCATCTTTTTGCCCACGGTGGAGACGGTTGGTCAGACCTAGAATCTGTGTGTGTGTGTGTGTGTGTGTGTGTGTGTGTGTGTGTGTGTCTGTGTGTGTCATTAGCAGGGTTTTGCATAAAAGAGTGTGAGCAGGTCAAAAGGTCAATTCATTTATTGTAGTTTTATGGCAGCACCCTCTAGTGGCCTTGAAGCAAACAGTCTCCTAACTAAGCCATGGCATCTCTGGTCTCTCCTACTTTTGTGTGCTCTGCTGGAGGAGCAGCATTGGATCTAGTGATACTGAGTAAGCTGATTAGGACAGGCCTGGAGAAATGTGGTTTGCATGAAGTATCAGGAAAAAAACAACCTTGTATTGTAAAATAATAATACACGAATAATAAATACTTTTCATGACATTCAGATTTCTGGACTCACGAGTTCATAGAACATTAATGTTACGAAACATTGAGAAGTCTTAAAACTACATTGTATACTTATTATTTATTTACTTTAATCAGATTTGACTGGTATTTTTAAACATTAAGTTTTTGTTCCTTCAACTATTGTATTTAAGCTTATGACTCACTCACAGTATGTTTATATAACTGCCTAAAAAACGGTGAGGATGTGGCCGCAGTGGCTGAGAAGCAAGAACTTTGCTTTTTCTTTTTTTTTTTCTTTTTTTTTTTTAATTGGGAAGCATAAATGAACATACCAGAAAACCCTGCACGAAGGAGCCATATTTGTTTTTTGTGTGTGCATAAGATGACGCTTTAGTATTATTACACATATGATAAGGATGTTAGCATGCAACACACAAACTCAAGTGGTGTTGCCAAGATAGTTGCTGACTGGCAAGAAACTTCTAGAAGAAATCTGGTGACAGTCCAAAGCACAAATTAGATATTCACTGAGATATTCAACATCTCTTTATCTCAGTCGGTGATCCCCACATGCTTCAAAGAGTCCATCATTGTTCCTGTCCCGAAGAAACCCCACCCTGCTTCTCTCAATGACTATCGCCCTGTAGCCCTCACCTCAGTAGTGATGAAGTGCTTTGAACGCCTGGTCAGAGACTTCATCATTTCTTCACTACCAGACACACTGGACCCACTACAGTTCGCTTACCGTCCAAATCGTTCCACAGACGATGCCATCTCTCATCTCCTCCACACATCACTCACTCACTTGGACACTAGAAGGGGGAATTATGTTAAAATGCTCTTCATAGACTACAGCTCTGCATTTAACACCATAATTCCCTCCACACTCACCACCAAGCTGGAGCATCTGGGACTCAGCTCATCTATGTGTCAGTGGATCTCCAACTTCCTAACTGGCAGACCACAGGCAGTAAGGATGGGCGGACATGTCTCAGCCTCCACCACTCTCAGCACTGGAGCCCCCCAGGGGTGTGTTCTGAGCCCCCTGCTGTACTCTTTGTACACATATGACTGTGTGGCCACTACCAGCTCCACCACCATCATCAAGTTTGCTGACGACACCGTCGTGGTGGGCCTGATCTCTGATAACAACGAGACGGCCTACCTGAAGGAGATTAGGAATCTGGAGAACTGGTGCCAGAGGAACAACCTCCTTCTAAACGTCAGTAAGACAAAGGAGCTGATAGTGGACTTCAGCACTAAGCAGGAGAGGAACTACCAGACCCCCGTCATCAACGAGTGCCCAGTGGAGAGAGTGGACAGCTTCAAATACCTCGGAGTTCACATCACGCAGGACCTGTCATGGTCCTGTCACATCAACACCGTGGTGAAAAAGGCCCGACAGCGTCTCTACCACCTCAGACGCTTGAGAGACTTCCAACTGCCCTCCAAGGTGCTCAGGAACTTTTACTCGTGCACCATAGAGAGCATCCTGGCGGGAAACATCTTAACCTGGTTCGGGAACAGCACCATGCAGGACAGACGAGCTCTACAGAGGGTTGTGCGGTCAGCTGAGCGCACCATCCGCTCCGAGCTCCCTGACCTGCACTCAATCTACAGCAGGCGGTGCTGGACCAAGGCCAGGAAGATGGTGAAGGACCTCAGCCATCCCAACAACAGACTGTTCTCTCTGTTGAGGTCAGGAAAGCGATTCCGCTCCCTGAAGACCAACACAGAGAGACTGAGGAGGAGCTTCTTCCCGCAGGCGATACGGTCTCTCAATCACACCACCACACAGTACTGACCCACACATGTGGTTCTTACACACACACTGGACTTTCTGGACTTTGGTTTTGCACAACACTGGTCACTATATTCTTCATTTCCGGTTAATACTTGTACAGCTGCTGTTATTGTGTATATATTTATTTATATTTAGATTTCTTCATACATTCTTATATAGTTCTATATTGTGTATTGTGTATTTTGTTGTACAGTTATTTTATTTTCAACTTTAATTTATATACACTCAACAAAAATATAAACGCAACACCTTTGTTACTGCTCCCATTCCCCATGGGATGGACGTAGAGACCTAAAATTCATTCCAGATACACAATATAACCATCCCTCCCAAACAGTGGTCACAAATCAGTCCAAATGTGTGGTAGTGGGCACATCTGCTATATTGAGATAATCCACCCCACCTCGCAGGTGTGCCACATCAGGATGCTGATCTGACATCATGAGTAGTGCACAGGTGTACCTCAGACTGCCCACAACAAAAGGCCACCCTGGAATGTGCAGTTTTTTGCGCTATTGGGGGTCTGGGGACCCAGAACCGGTCAGTATCTGGTGTGACCACCATTTGCCTCATGCAGTGCAACACATCGTCGCATGGAGTCTATCAGATTGTCAATTGTGGCCTGTGGAATGTTGGTCCACTCCACTTCAATGGCTGTGCGAGGTTGTTGGATATTCGTGGGAACTGGTACATGCTGTCGTATACGCCGGTCAAGCACATCCCGAATAATGCTCAATGGGTGACATGTCCGGTGAGTATGCTGGCCATGCAAGAACTGGGACATTCTCAGCTGCCATCTGCCCTGAACAATGTGAACCATGATTCATCCGTGAAGCGCACACCTCTCCAACGTGCCAGACGCCATCGAATGTGAGCATTTGCCCACACAAGTCTGCTACGGCGACGAGCTGGAGTCAGGTCAAGACCCCGATGAGGACGACGGGCATGCAGTTGAGCGTCCCTGAGACGGTTTCTGACAGTTTGTGCAGAAATTGTTTGGTTGTGCAAACCAATTGTTCCAGCAGCTGTCTGGGTGGCTGGTCTCAGACGATCTTGGAGGTGAACCTGCTGGATGTGGAGGTCCTGGGCTGGTGTGGTTACACGAGGTCTGTGGTTGTGAGGCCGGTTGGATGTGCTGCCATATTCTCTGAAACGCCTGTGGAGACGGCTTATGGTTGAGAAATGAACATTCAATGCACGGGCGACAGATCTGGTTGACATTCCTGCTGTCAGCATGCCAATTGCACGCTCCCTCATTGCTTGTGGCATCTGTGGCATTTTGCTGTGAGACAAAACTGCACATTCCAGGGTGGCCTTTTGTTGTGGGCAGTCTGAGGTACACCTGTGCACTACTCATGATGTCAGATCAGCATCCTGATGTGGCACACCTGTGAGGTGGGATGGATTATCTCAATATAGCAGATGTGCCCACTACCACACATTTGGACTGATTTGTGACCACTGTTTGGGAGGGATGGTTATATTGTGTATCTGGAATGAATTTTAGGTCTCTACGTCCATCCCATGGGGAATAGGAGCAAAAACAAAAGTGTTGCGTTTATATTTTTGTTCAGTGTATGAAGACGTGGATTCTCCTTTTCACATGTTAGCATGTTGTTTGGCCAGCTGTGGCTTACATTACCACAGCTGTGATAAAATTATCAGGAGTACTTCTATGTCTATGAGGGGAAAGCTTTCCTTGTTTACATATAATATAATAATGATACAGATAATGAAAGTCAGACAAAGTGGATCATGTCTTTTACAAAGTGCATAAATAAATCAAGCAGATTTTTTTTCGGTTGTGGTTTCTGAGTTGTGAAATGTCTGCAGCTCCGGAGTGGACTGTATTTGATTTGTCACATTGAAAGAGGGCCAGAAAATTACATAATCAGTGAAGCCAAACACATGTCTCTTTCCTAATATGGGCAATGTCTTTAGTAAAACTCAGCTGTAAGCATGTCTCCAGGCTCTGAATTGAAGGATTTTAGCACACAATGTTATGTGTTTTCAAACTCACAAAATCATATTTTACGTTCTTGAAGCAATAACCACGTGAAACTGAAGTTTAAATACTTTTCTTCCCTACATCCTGTGTGCAAGAGTCAATTATAGCATCATTTGGAGAGTTATATTTCATTTAGCATGTTATCGCATATCTGAAGGGGACCTAAAATAAAGCACAGTTCAGTCAGAGGGTCTCTTATTGATTGAAATCAACTTTTCCTGCTTTTAGGAGATAACTGAAAGTATACATGAAAGTGCCTTATCTTTTATAACCACAGGTTTTTTTTTATAATGGGTGTTTGTGTAAACTGTGTGTCACAGAAATAAAAGGCTGCTGTGGCGTGATGGTTCTTCGTAGTGGTCTGACACCGAGGGCAGAGGGGCTGCTCTGAGATCCTTCCCTTGCTAGCATGTGAAAAACCGGTTGAGCTGTTCGTCTTGTTTCATTAACGGGAATAAGTCTCTAAAGCAGCGGGGCCTGTGGAAGCGCAGACCCAACACTTTCCAGTAGCATAAGATTTTTTGCCAAGAAGTGCGACAGCAAAGAACTGATTGTCCAAATATAAGTTTCCTTACTTTTTCTATGAAGTTTATATGTTTGTAAAAATAAAGTAAACCATCTGCTCTAAACAGGTTTACATAGACTCAAGATTCCTTTTATCATTTTCTTGAAAATGTGTTTTTGGGGTGTTTTGCAAAACTAACTTTCCTCAGTCACACACTTTTTTCCTTCAGTTAAAAAACTTGTAGATCTGGCATATTGATCGATCACAGGTTTGATAGCTTATCTCTGGACAGTCAGCTTAAAGAAGAATTTGCAAAGTTCATTGTATTTATTTAAGATCATTTTTGACAGCCACAGCTGTGACACATCAATGATTTTTATAAGATATTTATCACAGACTGACAGAACTACGAGAAACACCTTTTAGTTATCGTCCTTTTTAGTCGTCTGAAAAGTTCATATAAAAGCAGAGGTTTCTCTGTTTTAAAGACACAGAACATTTTTAAGACACAATCACACAAGTAGATATTTCAAGAAGACAGTGTAAACAAACATTTAGGGGCTGTGGTTTCACATGTTGCTCCACCTATCATGCGTTAGAGTCACCTTCCAGTAAGTTTCCAGGTCACTTACCCAGTATATGTACTCAGACTGGAACCAGTATGTTTGAGATTCATACAACCAGAAAACTGTCTCCTCTGTTTATTGTGTGAATTCACACTATTGAGATCCTGTTTCTCTTTAAACTTTATTCTACCTTATTCTAGTTGCTCCGACCTTTGCTGGTTAACTACTCCCTCCGTTTTCAGCCGATTTCCACCATTTAAACTTGAATCTGTTCTGCTCCCTGTGCTAATGCCAGCTATATCTTTTGGTGGTCATACCTTTCATACTTTTTGAGATATTACAGTTTTTGTCCGTTGCTTGAACACTACAAACCCATGCTTAGACTAAAGTAACACAACTTGAAGCTTTTGTTACCATACCTCAAACACATGTACCCCTACCTTAAACAAAAGCGCTGCTTTGCACCCTAGTTGCAATTATGCAACACACTTACTCCTTTATGCAACACACATGGTCCTGCATGCTACACTCTATTTCATACATAAGACACTTTGTTCACAAAATGAAATTTCAGGGTGCCATTTGGAAAACACATGTACCCAAAATACAAAACACATCGGGTAATTGCAACCACTCAAATACACACCTGAAGGCACTTACTTGTAAAACTGAACACCAATTAGCCAACTACAAAAAGCCCTCAGTTTAGCCAATTCAAGAACTTTGCAAGCATGGATGGAGGGAGAGCAAGAGGAGGAGGAGGAGGAGGAGGAGGAGGTCGAGGTCGAGGTCGAAGAGGCCATGCACGGACCCATATTTCTGATGATATAAGAGCAACTTTGGTGGACCATGTCATCAACCATGGCCTGACTATGAGGGAAGCTGGGCAGAGAGTCCACCCACATCTAAGCCGCTTCACAGTGGCATCTGTAATAAGAACATTCCGACTAGAAAACAGGTCTGTCTTCACCTCTCTACCTTCTACTCCACTCAGATGGTTTTTATAGCACTGTTCTACAGTATATACCATTACCATATCAAGTGTACAGGGTATTGCAGGGTGCTAAGGCTCCTTTTGCAGCCAAAGTGGTAGTTTCTGTGAAACATAGCATGATTACTTATATTGAAGTACAGTGGATGACACAGTACATACAGTAAAGTACTGTAAGAAAAATAAGCAAAGCGATGACAATATGTGGTTGTATTTCTCTAGACTGACTCGAAGACCTTCTGGGGGAGGACGCCAACGCCTGTTCACACAACAGCAGGAACTTGCCGTTGTGGACCTAGTGAGGGCAGACAATGCCATCCGTCTCCACCAGCTACGAAAGCAAATACTTGCAGACAGGCAAGTGTTCAACAGCATAAACCATGTGAGCATCACCACCATCAGACGCATCTTGGGAAAACACAGCATCACCATGAAGCAGCTCTACAGAGTCCCATTTGAGAGGAACAGTGACAGGGTCAAAGGACTTTGAGCTGAATATGTACGGGTAAGTGTAACTGTCCTTTAAATGTACAATACAGTATTGGTGAAATCCAGTAGCAGCTGAATATGTACCATATCAGTACCACATGGATCCATTCTGAGAGCTACACAGGTACCTGTGTGATGGGGTTCTGTATGTGTAGCACTGTAGTACAGTAATATGTTCTCTTGGCCATGGATGGAGCTGCACAGCCTCATGAATTCATTTTCATTGATGAAGCTGGATTCGACCTGTGCAAAACAAGACGACGGGGTCGTAATGTCATTGGTCAAAGGCAATTGTGCACGTCCCAGGGCAGCGCAGGGGAAATGTCACATTGTGTGCCGCCATAAGCCTTCGAGGGCTTCTGCATCATCATGCAAAACTAGGTCCATACAACAGCCAACATATACTCACATTTCTAGATGCTCTCCATAACATAGTTGTACAGAACAGACCAGATCAGCCCAGGTTTGTTTCCATCAGGCTGCTCTGGTCCAGGCCTGGTTCTCCAACCACAACCAACTTGAAGTGGTATACTTGCCCCTTACTCACCATTTTTAAACCCTATACAGGAATTTTTTTCGGCTTGGAGATGGCGTGTATATGACCGCCAACCACATGCCCGCATGCCTCTTCTGCAGGCAATGGAACAGGCCTGCGGCGACATTCAGGTGACAGCAATCCATGGATGGTTTCGACATGCAAGAGGATATTTTCCCCGGTGCCTAGCGAGAGAAGACATTGCTTGCGATGTCGATGAGGTCCTGTGGCCAGACGCCAACAGACGGCGGGATCCATGAGCCCACGTATGCACAATTGTCATGATTTTTTGTGTTTACAGTATGGTGTTTTTTCTATTACTGTATTATGGTGTTTTTTTGTTTTTTTTGCTTTCTCTGAATTCATGGTAAATGGCCTGCATTTGTATAGCGCTTTACTCAGTCCCTAAAGACCCCAAAGTGCTTTACACTACATTCAGTCATTCACCCATTCTCATGGTACTGCAATGTACAATACTGAGTAGGCCTATTTGTTGTTTTGGTTGTTTGAAAATGTGTCTCCTGAAAATATGCCTTCTGAATAAACAATGAAAGACTGCAGTGTTTTATATAAAGTAGAATAGTGTGCTCCCCCTGATCTGTAAGTGTTTGCATATGATGCAAGTATGTGTCATTTTGTCAACAGTTACATTTTGACAAAGGAATGTTAGGTTTTGACAGCAGAGTTTAGGTTTTGAGAGTTTCAATTTGGCACAGATGTGAATGGTATATTTCCCAGTGTTGTGTCGTGTGTACCCAGAGGTTGCCCTTTGTTACAAATTAAAGTCTACAAATCAATGACATCACACTGGCCTATGTTTATTCAGTCTATGATTACATGTCAGTGAGATCTTGGAGCTGCCAGCATGCAAAGCTGCAGCTTTAGAATTTAGGCTCTAATCCTTTTTTCCACCATTTTTTTTATTTTTCTTCTTCCTTTGTTTCTCAGACATGTATGTTTTTTTTTTTTTTTTCTCCCATCATTTCCTCTTATTGTCCCTTTACATACTCTTTGCCTCGCTCCAGTCTACTGCCAGAGTTTCAGTATTTTATTCACTTAATAGCAGGACAGAATCCCACGTGACTGTGGCCTTGTGTTATACCCTCTCTGCTGCAGTGATGCTGCAGACAAACACAAACATCGTGATCAGACATTTAAGAAAAGCCTCTTACAGATGAAGGTCTGTGTCTCTTGACCTAAACACATAATCAAGTTAAATCTAATTTATGTTCATCAGTGCCCCTCACACTGTAACTTAAAGTAATACATTTGTTACTGGTTAATTACAGAAGCACGTTTGTGAGCATAAAGATGTAAGCCTTGGACCATCGGGATGAAATGTGGTTGGGAAACTTAACAAGCATTGATAAAGCTTCATCAGTAGTTCGAACAATGCCTCAAAACCTTCGCTCACCACAGGTGGTTAGCAGACTATGGATGTACCATGCAGCCTAATAACATGCAGTAAATTGCAGGTTAAAGCAGTCTGCTTACACATTGTTAAACGAGGGAAGGGAACTAATGTGGCTGTCACATGACCCTTTTGTCCCATTTCATCCCAGCATTTGATTAAATTGCTGCTCACTACTTAAAACTGATCACATAAAACTATTTTTCTTCATCTTTTAATGATTACCAAAGTCTGTGAATCCCCAAATTGTTCAGTTGTTCTTTTTGCTCCCTATGAGGTCACTTTTACCATGTGACAAAAACAACACCCCACTGTACACACTTGAGCCACCAGCAACTTTATAAATCCCCAATAAAAAGCTGACAGGTTGCAATGATGTTCCAAATAACTTATTAAGAAAACAACTAAATACACAGAAAATATTATGAAAACTGGTTTATTTTATATCTCCTAGTTTGAAGTGAAGCAATAAAAACATGTATAAAACATCACAAACTGTAATATTATACAAATGCTTACGTCCTGCTGATGCAATGGAGACATCTTCCAGTGACAGTCTTCATCCGTGTGAGTGTGAGGAGGCTCCTAAACCCACCGACACAGAAGTGCATGTTCACAACTCCCTCTGTGCAGGTGGGGTCAGGGCCCTCCTCACCCTGGGTGAAGAGGGGTGGTGCTGTGGCCAGTCAGGTATGAAGTGCTGAGAGTGGATCTTTGGTCCTCTGTGCAGCTCTGTCCACTCTCAGCTGCCCTGCAAAGCAATAACACGAGAAAGACGTCATTTTAACACAAAACAGCATTTCCATTGTTGGTAGCTGCAGCATGTTGTTAAAATGCAATTTTAAACTCAACATATACACACAATAACTATAACTAAACTTAAACCTACAGTACTGTAGGACGATGATTTACACCAGCTATTGGAAGGATTTAGTCTTCAAGACAGTTTGTAGCCAATGTGAGGTGATAACTTACATAGCTGGAACACAGCACCACTCTCCAGTTTGTCATTTGGTCATCCATCCTTCTCATCGGGTTGGGGTAAGGCTGTCTTCTGGGTGGAGTATCTCTCTGTGTTAGCTCCGTCCTGGGCGTTGAGTGTCTGAAGTGCTGAATGCTGGGAGAGGACAAGTGTAAAGCACCTGAAGACAAAAAGACAAAGAGAAAAGCATGAATTCACAGATCACAGAGTTGTTCACTTTACTTTTCTTCTGTTATGTGTTTTTACCTTACCTCTGATCCCTGAGCCACAGGCTATACCTTATGTAAAAACAAGAGACTACAGTCAGTTCACGACATCATTTTAAACCTTTTCTACTTATTTGTGTTGACATTAAGTACGGACTTACCTTTGTCCTGCATGGTGAGCTAGAGCTTGAGAAAAAAATGTTAGTCATTTACAAACACTGCAAAGGCCAACTTAAACATTTAAAGCTTAAAAACAAGTTCTAACATAATCTAGTCAGAGTCGCTGTCATCAAGTGAAAGGTTAAAAGGCCTTTCCCAGAAGCGTCTGACACCAACAGAACCCGAGGATGTTGAAGGGCCATAAAACGTGTCATCACTTACCTTGCACCTCTTTGCACTTACCTCATCAGTGCAGGTGTCGTCTCCGCTTCTCTTTGCTGAGGAGGTGAGAGCTGAGGTTGAAGGAGAAGCTGAGAGAGTAGCGGAAGAAGGAGCAGGAGAGGAAGGAGCTGAGGGAGCAGGGGAGGAAGCAGCTAAGGGAGCAGGAGAGGAAGCAGCTGAGGGAGGAGCAGAGGAAGCAGGAGAAGCTAAAGGATCACCAACCGGGAAGAGTGGGGCGTTGGCCTGGCCGAAAGGCGGCATGGCGAATGGGGCAGCACCTGGAGCAATAGGATGTTGCCAATCGTGCCAAAACGGCTCTGGAGGGAGCTCCTGGATGAGAGGGGAATCAGCTCTCTCATCCATGGTGTCATACCCCGAGTCGTCACTAGGCCAATCGGCCCACTCTTCTGAGTTGTTCCAGTCAGAGGAATTGTCAGTGTCTTCACTCACCTCTTCGACGTCCTCAGGTATGTAGGGAGGGTACTCACCTTCCTCTTCACTGTCATCAGGATCCTGTGCTTCAGGAGAAGAGGGTGAGGATGGGAGAGGGATATACTCACCATACTCACCTTCACTGACACGCTCGGTATCAGAGTCATCCAGGATCCTGATGACCTCTGGAAGGCCTTCTTCTGCAGGACGCTCAACCACGTAGTCGAGACGACCTGTGAGGAAACAAGTTTAAAATAACATTAAGAATGTAATAAACATCAAGTGCTAAAGGAACAGAGCTACATCTGTTAGTTTGAGCAGGTGATGAGAGAAAAGCATTTTAGGCTACATTTATGTCAGACTGAATGACACTTCTACTTGTTCATGCAAGCAAAAAACAGCTAAGTCAACTAAGTTCACATCATTAACTGCTATATAATAAGATATAGTAGTGGCATAACATAAGGATACCATTATTACTACTGTACTATGATTACTGTTTTCATATTCTTTTTTATATTCATTTATTTTTGTTATTTTTTATTATCATGTTTTGTAGCAGGGGAAAAGTTATAGTTTATTTCAATAAAGCCTTTGATCCAAGAAGAACAGGATGTTAGGAAGGGACCGGGATCTGGTGTGTTTACACCTGTGTGTTCTGACGTCATGACATGCTGAAGATGCTGTTACCACAGAGACTGATTTTGGGGCATTTTACAAATTTTAGTCCGTTAAGCTATTTTTAACCAAATCATTAAAAAAGTGTCAAATTTGAAGCCTTCAAATCAAAGTAACACCTTTTTTTTTCAAATTCATACACCAGTCGTTAATAATTTCTACACCTCTCCCGGAAAATTTAAAGCATACAAACAATTTACGGGGAAAAATCTTGGAATAAGCATATTTTGATAACATTAAAACTTGATATTCACACTGGAACTTATTAAATTATTACAGTCATTTAGTAGCTCTTA
This sequence comes from Rhamphochromis longiceps, assembly GCF_057381845.1. NCBI lineage: Eukaryota > Metazoa > Chordata > Actinopteri > Cichliformes > Cichlidae > Rhamphochromis > Rhamphochromis longiceps. Next base: position 21,826,468 of record NC_140571.1, read on the forward strand.
AAATAACTGAAGAAATGTTAAAAGTACCTGCAGCGAAGTCCAGGGGGCTGTCGAGTCCACGACGAGCCATCTTCAGGCTTTGCTGTATGAAAAACAAGTACAAACAATCCAAAGATGAAGTACTTGTTGTGGCGAGCAAGTCAAATCCGCTTTCAGTAAATATTTTCCCGAAAACTTAACTTTCCACAGGCTGAGGTTGGAGCAGGTCAAAACAAGTCCAATAGCAAGTGTAAAGGGACGAATGGAACCTTGTGCAGCATTTATATACCCTCCGCAGGCCATGGTTACGGTTGCCAACATTTTTCTTTTAAAAGCTAACAATAACTTAGCGTTCTCGCTACTCACTATGCTGTTAAACAGCTATATGTTAGCAATGACAACATTTAACAATGCTAGCCGTGCTGATTAGCCTTAGGATTGCTTGAGGTTGTTTCCAGCTCTAGTGGTCATAAGCGAACTTAGTTCTGTGCCAGCTTTTAGCACGAAAATCAATCTTGTAAAGCTCACTATTAAACTGACAAAGCCTTAGAGCCTAGAAACTATGATACTTACAACTGTGCTATGTTTGTCTCATAGCATATAGCAAGACACCATAACTGACCTTTGACCTCTTCTCAAGATTAGATAATGCTATATAGAGCTATTTTAACACTATGTTTCTTACTGCCATTGTTTGACAACATATAAGCATAAAGGAAATGATATATGGAGATTCTAAATATCAGGTTATTATGACTTTATTATAAACTTTACAGTAACAGTTCAGAACTATTAAGCAAGCTTAGTTTTGGAAAAATCCCATTTGTGATCAAAACTTTTTACTTCATATTTATTACTGGTTTAAATCTTACCTGTCCAGCCAAAGTTTTTCTGTTAGATTGGGGGAAACATCGTCCTCAGAAACCTCACTTTCTTGTGGGGTCCTCAAGGAGTCCAATCTTGGTCCAGTTCTCTTTTCTATTTATATGCTCCCCATGGGTTCAATTTTTTGAAAAACATGGGATCTCATTCCATTGCTATGCAGACGACTCACAGATTTACCTGCCACTGAAACGTGAATCTGTGAGTCGTCTGAAGGGTTTGCTAGATTGTTTGGAGGATGTTGAGGATGGCATGGATGGCTTTTAACTTCCTTAACCTAAATGAACAGAAAACAGAGGTGATTGTGTTTGGTCCCTGTGACCGCTGTGACTTTGGCCCTTTAGGAATTCATAATAATAATAATAAAAACCTTTGCAAGGAACCTAGGAGTGTTTTTTTTTACTCTAATCTAATGTTTGATAAACAGATTAATGCTGCCTTTGCTGTAACTGCTCCTAAGCTCCCTTCACGTCAGGACTTCCCCAACATTGGACACTTTTAACTGACCATTCATCCTCCTCTTTCTCTCATTTTTTACATTCATCAGGTCCTCAGAGTACTCGTTCCATCTTCCCAACACACTCTTTTCACTGTTTAGCACATTTCCATCTTTATCCATCTTACTCCACAAATAGTCTTTTCCTTCGGGGCCGACAAACTGACAACTTTCAACATAATCCATTTGATTTCCAGCTTCAAACTCGTGATAATGACGGACACTGTCTTCACCCTGAAACCGCATTCATGAAATCTTCCTTCAAGATTACAACTACTTGATTTACAGTGGAGTGAAAAAGTCTTTGGCTTCTTCCTTATTTCCTTTTTTTGTATGTTTTTCACATGTGAAAGTTTCAGATTAATAAACAAATTTAAATATGAGGCTATTTAAAAAAAACAAACATCAATCATCCAAACAATTTATTCAAAAAATGGAATTTTGAAACAAGTGAGCTGTAAATACAAAATTGCAGTTGCACTAAAACACATTTTTGCATTGTCCAACTTTCTTATCTCTCGTCTGCTCTCACAGTGAGTCACACACATTTGTATTTACAGAGCACACTTTGACAAGTAGTCTAAACTCTGGGTGAAGTGTGTGATCACACCGAGTCCCAGCTGGTTTGAGGAGCAGACTGAGTCTCTGCAGGGTTTAAACTGGGTCCCTGGAAAACAGACACAGTCCAGTTATATCTGGATGAAAACTGTCTCTGTGAAGGCAGTTTTGTTTTTGTTAACACTCCCTCAGAGAGGGACAGCTGGTTCATGTTTATTTAATCCCATTATCCAAAGACACTTCTACATCATCATCCACAGTTATGGGTCAGTTTTAATTTAATATTGGATTATTGAGATTTGTACTTACTGTGGTTTCATCCATCTGAGTTTTGTTCCCTAAAATGAGAGAAGAAAGTCAATTTCAGTTTCGTTTTAAAATTCAAAATCATTCAATCTTAAATGTACCTTTATGTCTTGTCCTTATATTGACTGTTGCAGCAGTTATTAAAAGCGCTGCTAATCCCACAGAGACAACAATGAACCTCAAAGAAACAAAAAAATCTGTCAAACACAAAAAATGTGATTATTAAAATTATTTGGTTGCAGTTTTCTGTTCTGTGTAAATTCCTTTCTTTTAAAAATGTAACAGCATTTTATTAATAAATGTGCAAATTTCTGTGATATGATTTGTATTTAAAAGTATTTATATACAAAGTTAAAGTGAGTTTTCATTTGCATATCATTTCAAAAGCTCAAATAAATTTAAAATAAACAGATATTTATGCAACCAGCTTAATCTTCAGTCCTGCTTTTGAAGGACTCTTCATTGTTGGGGTTGTTTCTGATTTTGTGCTTATTTCAGTTTTTCTGGCTGGATTCTTTGTTGTTTTTGTGTCACCTGAATAAATGAAAAAGTAAAAGCACAAAAGTTTTTCATGTTTCTCATCTGATGTAAACATGAGAAACAATATTCTACTTTCACACTTGAAATATTTAAGTAAATGTTTGATGTGATTTTACTTATATTACAGTTTTTGCCCACTGCTTGAACACATTTTGCAAAACTTTGCTCATTGTGCCAAAACCCTAAACACAAGTACACATGACACAACACTGGGAAATATACCATTCACATCTGTGCCAAATTGGAACTCTACTCCCAAAACCTAAACTCTGCTGTCAAAACCTAACATTCCTTTGTCAAAATGTAACTCTGTTGACAAAATGACACATACCTGCACCATATGCAAACACTCACAGATCAGGGGGAGCACACTAGTCTGCTGTACATAAAACACTGCAGTCCTTGATTCCCATTGTTTATTCAGAAGGCACATTTACAGGAGACACATTTCCAAACAACCATAAACGCAAATAGACCTACTCAATACTGTACATTGCAGTACCATGAATACAGGTACAGCAAATAAAACAACAACAACACAATAGTACTGCAATAGAAAAAACACTATACTGTAAACACAAAAAACCATGACAATTGTGCATAAGTGGGCTCATGGATCCCGCCGTCTGTTGGGGTCTGGCCACAGGACCTCATCAACATCGCAAGCAATGTCCTCTCCCGCTAGGCACCGGGGTAAATATCCTCTTGCTCTCCCTCCATCCATGCTTGCAAAGTTCTTGGAATGGCTACGCTGAGGGCTTTTTGTAGTTGGCTAATTGGTGTTCGGTTTTGCAAGTAGGTGCCTTCAGGTGTGTATTTGAGTGGTTGCAATTACCCGATGTGTTTTGTATTTTGGATACATGTGTTTTCCGAATGGCACCCTGAGATTTCATTTTGTGAGCGAAGTGTCTTATGTATGAAATAGAGTGTAGCATGCAGGACCATGTGTGTTGCATGAGGGAGTAGGTGTGTTGCATAATTGGTACTGGGGTGCAAAGCAGCGCTTTTGTTTAAGGTAGGGGTACATGTGTTTGAGGTATGGTAACACCAGCTTCACGTTGTGTTACTTTAGTCTAAGCATGGGTTTATAGTGTTCAAGCAACGGGCAAAAACTGTATTGTCTGTTTGTCTCTGTTTGTCTCTGTTTCCCCTGCGAAAGACTGGCGACCTCTCTGGGTTGTACCCCTCCTCTCGCCCTATGATAGCTGGGATAGGCTCCAGCTCCTCTGTGACCCTGGTAAAGATAAGCGGAAGATAATAAATATATGGAGTATGTTGATGTGGTGGAGGAGGTACAAGTATCTGGGCATCCACATCTGGCCATTTTCTCTAACAGGCTGATTCAGTTCCACTGTCACAAAGACTGAAACAAAAAGCATTTCATACCCCACATGTGATCACCTTCTATTATAAGCTACAACAACAATAATAATAATCATCATCATCATCATCATCATCATCTCATCATTGTTGTCCATGTATCTTCTCGTCTTCACTGCGTAGGCAGATCCTGAAGTTTCCTACGCTACCATCAGCTACACCAAAACCACGAATACAGTTTTTTTTAATTGGTTTGGCGCAGTTTTCACAAGCAACTGGTACATTTTCAAAACTCTTAGTACTTATATCACAACAGATCATCAAAAGTGCACCTTTTTCAAACATTTCAGCATATTTTCAATTGTGTTAGTACAATACACATAATGACAAAATATCATTTTCACTACACAAAATAAGTGTTTCATCTAAATAAATGTTTCGTTCACAGTTACTGCCTTTCATAATGTTGTCACTATAAAATTTTTGATTTGCATCTCTTATCATTCAGTTTACAGTTTTTTCTGAATGCTTAAACCCTAACTGTGATTCCTGTAGCACAATCTCTAAAACTATTCAGACTTATAGCAAAACCACTCACTGAGTGTGCAAAACTAAAAGCACAAAAACTGCTTTGCACTCAGTTTGCAATTTTGTAACACACACTTTGCAAAACTGTAGGCACAACTCACTGCACAACACTCAATTACCAAATTTCCAACACACTCCTAGCAAAGTATACACATGTATGGCTATCATTAACACTAATTTGCCAACTGTCTGGCACACTTTCACATGTCAAAACTTTCTTAGATAATTAGTTCACTTTGCAATCAGCCTAAGCACTATAATACAGGTAAGCTGTGTGTGCGGAGTACAATGGAGGGAGCAGAAAGAGTGAGAAGTAGAGGAGGCCGAGGAAGAGGACGTGGAGGTGAAGAAGTAGGATGAAGAGGACGACAAGGACAAGAAGGAGCAAGAGGAAGACGAGGAGGGGGGAGAGGAAGATGAGGGGGGGGGGGGGGGAGAGGAAGGGTAGGAAGAGTAAGAAATAGAATTGTAGAGCTACAATAGTGGACCATGTAATCAACCGTGGAATGACCCTGAGGGTAGCTGGCCAACGGGTCCAGCCTAACTCGAGCCGCTACACTGTAGCAAGTACCATAAGGACATCTTGAAATGAGAATCGGTTAGTACAGTCACTTCGCACAAAGATTTGTAGCACTGCCATATGCCAATGAGAAACACACCAATACCATTGATGTAAAAATACTGAAATTGTTACTTTACAGAATTGCTAGATGACCAGATGCTGGGGCAGAGGAAGCATGTTCACTGCAGACCAAGTAACCCATATAGTCATTATGGCGATTGCAAATAATCCTATACTTGGAAATAAACACTTGTGTTTGTTTTGATGTGTTTGAATAAACACCAATACTTGAAGTTTGGATTCCTCTATGCTTATGGATCTATGACAGAAGTATGAGCTCAAACTGACATAGCCTACCTTGTGCACAGAGAAAGCAAAAGCCAGATGTGTTTTGTATTCATACCATCAGTGTGCAGTTGGCGCATTGTGTGCTTAGTAGATGATGGCTTGTGTGTACTGTTTGATACGGAAACACCATTTTTACGAAGGTGTGAAGAGTTAATCTAGCTGTGTTTGCTTTTGCAAGAGAACTACAATGTTTTGATTATTGGGTGACAGGTTTTCTTATTTGTGAGTTTTGCAAAGTTAGCCAATAGTTACAATAAATGTGCTTAAGCAATCAGAAAAAACTGTAAATGAAATCAACCACAAAGAGAAACATCCTTTTTCATTATTTATTTCTCCACATGACACAGAAGTCGTTTGACACTTTACAAACATCCGTTTGTATTTTGATTTTAAAAAAAAGTTTGTCAACAGTGTAAGAAATTACTGATAGTTACAGAGATTACCCCAAAACCATCAAAGACTGTGCTCTGAGGATATTTGTGCGTTTCCACTTGCAGTTAATGCAACACATTTGAAGAAAGGGAAACAACCATTTCATACAACCAAGGATGTCACGACTCTGAAACAGACTGAAATCATGTGACAAACATGTGCAGTAAGTCGTATCGTACCATTATACTCATGTAGAGCTGGAATGATGAAGGTTTTCCGGTAACCTAGAAATATATTAGACACTTAGTTTTGCTTTTGCTCATTTTAAAACAAAATATCAATCGGATTGTTTGGTGTAGTAAAAATATTTTTTTCTCTGTATTTTGTTAGAAATTTTCTTTTGAAAAACCTCGAGGCGTAAACCACCATTGCTGGTTTTCAGAGGACTGTGCCAACCCAAACAAACATCTGATGAAGCTGGTCCAGTAAATTGGTCTAAACGTAAAAATGCATTCAGGATTTATCTTCTTTGACATCCTCATTGGTCCCTTTAAACATCATTAATCAGATGCAGCAGCTGCAAATTATATATATATATATATATATGTAAAAGACATCGATAGCAGCACCCACTTCCTATTTCTTCCCTTTGCTCCTCGATTTGGCTCATCGATGCACAAACACTGATCATCTCTTAACCATTTCAAACAAGACAGATTCTGGTTCTATATTTTAATTATGTTAATGGTTTTAAGACATGTAAAAATAAAGGAATCTTGAAATACAGCAGGAAAGAAAACAAGTAAACATTTGTGTGACTGGAGAAAAAAAAAGTTCTGTGTTACAGCAGCATGTTATAAACTTTAACTCAGTATTAAATCTAGTATTTAAACCTACTTGCACCCCTCGGGGGCAGGAAATGAGAAATGTATAGATTTCAGAAAAGATACATTTTTGTTTCTCTGACAGTTTGTAGGACAAAGAAGCAGCACACTGTCACAATCAGCAGGGCTGATTGTGTGTAGAGTGAAGGGTGGACCCAAATGCAGACGGAAACAAAAGGCAAAATGCAAGGCTAACAATAAACTAAACTGGGTGAGCTAAATTAACTTAAAAACCTACAACAGGAACATGGACTTGACGCGAGGAGACTTGACGCAACTTCTTGGCTTGCAAACAAAGCAGACGATCTGACAATGACACACTGAAAACACAGGACTTAAATACACAGGAGGTGATTAGGGGAAGTGGGAACACATGGAGGAACAGCTGACTGACATGAACCTAATGACAGGACGGGGGAAGTGAAACTAAATACAATGAACAAAGAACACACGACTCCTTCAAAATAAAACAGGAAACACTGAAACTAGACATGACAACACAAGCTTAACAGACCTAACACGTGATGAACGATACAAGAACTCAAACATAGAAACCAAGGAAACAATAATTAATAACTGCCTTTCCTTAACTAAAGCTAAATAGGAATGACACAAACTAATCACATATCTAAAATGAGACAAATACAAAATGAACTCAGAGCGCTGGGTCAGAGACCCAGCCTGTGACACACACTGAGTTATCGGCCCAGTACGGTGGCCAGCAGGGCCATTCGGATGTACATGCCATTCTCCGCCTGACGGAAATATGCCGCCCTCGGGTCTGTGTCCACCTCCACACTGAGAGAAATAAAGAGAAACAGATCATTAGTCCACTTAATCAACACAATAGCAAATAATGTAAGGTGGGTTAAAATAAAATTCAGTTCAAATTTAAGTTAGTTAAAAGAAATCGTACTGAAATTAGACATTGTACACAAAACGTTACATTTCTGCAGCCCATTTAAGGGCTCAAGCAACATTTAAACAACACAGCTGGAACTGATATTGTTGTCACACATTTGACTGAGCGCGTCTCACCTGATTTCATTGACTCTGGGCAGCGGGTGCATCACCACCATCTTCTGTTTGGCTCCAGTCATGATGTGAGGAGTGAGGACGAACTGACCAAAACACTGAGAGAAACAACAGAGTCACAGTTAAAGATCAAAAATACTCCGGGATCATCCATTCACATGAGACCTGAGCTGATTGGTTCTGTCTGCACCTATGAATGCTTAGCTAAAGGGTTCCACTTCCATATTTCCCCACACGCTTACATCTGTAGAGGGGTGAGGGAACGCCTTCTTTCTCGCATATCTTCTTGTTTTCTTAAGACAATTCTATTTAATAGTTTTGCCTCTAGAAATATTTCATTTGGAAAGAACTTTGTGACGAATAACTGAACAAATCAGCTGCTTTCCACTAAAGATGAACTCCAAATGCAGACAAACCCCAGCTTCACCAGATGGAGTCAGTGGAGTTTGCAGTGCAGAATAGTGGATTAGGGAAAATGTCACCATGAGACCAACTGAACGATATCAAAAACGATTACCGGGCCAGCATGAGGCAGGAAGCACCAGGCCTAACTACAGATGCGCTGTGAGTATATGCAAGTATCTGTGTCACAAAATAAAACCCGTCGGTGAAATGAAACTTACGGCTTTGTACTCCTCCTCAGATGCAAACCTCTCCTTCTGGATCCTCGTCATGTAGAGGACGTCGGTGTCAGGCAGAGCCTCCTCGATGCTGTCAAACTCCTCCTGCAAACAAACATGTTTTTTTAAATTAGCAGTTTTTAGTACATATTTGTGAAAACTCCTCTTTGCTGTGTAACCATGTTTAGTCCTCACCTGTTTGATGCCCTTTGAGGCCACGTAGCTGACGATCTCTGCTGGCATGTGGAGGTTTTTGGGAGCTACGTAACGCAGAGTGATGCGGTACTGGGTCAGCAGTTTGGCGAGGGAATGAACCGTTCGGCCATGTTTCAGATGTCCAACCATCGTTATCTGACAGACGCCACAGTTTTAACATGTTTTCATGTAAAGTTTTATTCTGGCTGAAGATTAAATTAAAAAGGAATCATGTCGCTCACCGTCATGCCGTTGACCGTTCCCAGCTCCTCTCTGATGGTGAAGACGTCCAACAGGGCCTGAGTGGGATGCTCCCCGACACCGTCGCCAGCATTGATCAGCGGCTTACGGCACTGACGGGACGCGCTCTGAGGAGAAGGAGGAGTCACGTGCGTCAGATATTAAAAACTCATCTTCAAACTAAACAAGCATCAAAAAACACACAACAGGGTGCTGCTGCAGTTACTTTTATGACCAATTAGTCTTTATTTTCTGTTACGTAAAGAAAACTTTTAATAAAAAAAAGTATCCATCTAAAATCCACCTCTACAGCTCCAGGTGTTGGGTGACGCAGCACGAGGACGTCAGCGTAGCCACTCATGATCTGGACAGAGTCCGCCAGCGATTCTCCCTTCAGCGAGGAGGAAGTGGCCTCGCTGGAATGGACGACGGAGCCGCCCAAACGCTGCATGGCCGCTGCGAAGGAACTGCTGGTGCGAGTGCTGACCTCATAGAATATGGAGGCCATTACTTTACCCTGAACAGGAAGGCATGAGGAATGAGGGATTACTTTAAGGTACCTCATCATTCTATAACTTTGGTCATGTTTGATACGAACATCCACCATTGTAACAGCACATAACTGAAATTAGTGAATAGTGCAGTAACATGAGGCACGTTTAGGAGATACCTTGAGTATTTCCAGGCTTCGTTCCTTCTGAACCATCAAACGTAAAGTGTGAGCAACATTGAACAGGTGTGAGATCTGAAACAAACGAAGGACACAAAAATAAGCTTTTGTTCAGACCCGAGATCTTGTTTCAAACCTGTCAGCATTCCCAGAGTGTGTTTCATCTTCTTCGGCGTACCTGCTCCTTGCTGAACTGTCTGACAGACAAGATGTGCTGTCCCACCAGTGGGTGAAGCAGAGGAGACATCTGCAGGTGTGACACCTGACCAGGAGGCACCTGTCCTGACCCAGACTGTGGGGACAGCAGCCTGGACAGTGGGGGAGGATGGCTGTACCCGTCAACAGCAGCGGCTGGTGGGAGCATGACCATCTCTGTGGGGATAAGAGTCGCAGTGTATCAATGACTGGAACACAGCAAAGGTGTTTCACTGAGAATCAGCAGGAGAACATCAAACAACTTTAATTAAACTTGTTTTTATACGGCAATGAACAGTTTTGACATACTTGATTAATGGACATACCAGCTGAACATGTGAAATGATATGATAACATCTGCTTCATTTTTTAACCCCTCTTTCAACTTATTGATACCTTTTGCCTAAAGAAGGCTTTAAAAATCCCCTGTTAAGGCCAGTGTGGCGAGAATAAGGCACGGCGGGACCACGGAGTATCATTCGGCGCCATCTTTATTTACATCTCACCACAACCCACCCAAACCCCTGAGTCCCCGTGTTTTTAACTAGGTGGGCGTGATTAAGGATGCCGTGCAGGTACGTCCGCCCTCCCTGTACGGCACCGCAGACCACGCCCCACCACAGCCAGGCAGGCTGATAATACACTGGTAGAAACATTGGGAGAAACCCTCGAGGTAAAACAAAAATCTGCTGTTCCAAAGCATTCTGGGAGCTGTAATACCTGGTGGCAGGCCGGGATCAGAGGCACGGTGGATGCGGGGCGGCAGCAGGTAGCGGCTTTCTCCACCAATGCGTCGTGGGCTCGCAGCTCGAGTCCGCACTCCATCCCGGGGTGGAGTTGGACGCCGACGCTCAGGAGTCTGATGGAGCAGAATTAATGTAAACAAAACACATGAAGTAATCCCCACATAGAGGAGTTCAAGAAACACTCAAAACAGTTCTAAGTACAGGCTTTAAATGTTTTTGTTTGTAATTAAACTCTGTTAGCTGTACGTTCACCAAATTCTGTGAACTTTTTAGATGTCATCTACGCTCATAAGAAAGAAGACCGGGGATATAAGCACCGGAAAAGAGCTTCCTCCAAACGGTGGTGTCTAAGACCTCTTTCTTAGAAATAAAGTGAGGAGCTGCTATTCCTCCACATTTCAAAAGGAACAAGTTGATACCTGCTGTTTGCCTCCTACCAGACATTTCAGGCATGGAAGAAACACCAACTTTAATCACTGATCTGAACCTCTCGATTTTGCTTGCTGTGTCTTTTACAGCATTTTAAACTAATTACATCTAAGAAGTTCTTTTATTCAATTTGTTGAATGAAATTCTAGTGTTTTCTTTCAGTTACGTTTACTTAGCATCAACTAGCCGATATCTGCTGCTGTGTGCACGTTCTTCATGGCTATGGCTGCTAAAGAAGTGTGTTAGTGTTGGCAGATAACTTCACTCTCTTCTTAAATCTGGTCAATTTTGGCTCCAAAAATAATCATGGCGGTGGCCAAAACACCAATGTGATGTAATATTATTGTAGAGTCTTTATCTTACAACAGAAAGCATGAAAGGCAGCTGCATTATTACCGCATTCACTTTTATTACCATTGGAGTTTCTTTGACAGGTTCTGGAGGATGGGTGGAAGAAGTGGGCCAAGCCTTCACATCCTCACCGTAACCTGGAGGCACGAGCACCTGAAGGAGACAGGACACGTACTTTATTAGATCAACTACATTTATTCTCTTTGTTTTCTTGTTCAAAAGCAAAACGCACGAATGCTGACCTGGCCGTCGATGTAGGCCACCTCTCCTCGCAGGACCACGCGGCGGACTTTACCTTTCACCTTCATACCTTCGAAAGGAGTCCACTTAGACTTAGTGAACTGCATGGCCTGAGGAATAACCCACTCCTGCTCCAGGTCCACCTGAAAGACACGTAATTGATAAATAATTAGGAACATATTTCATCAGAGTACGGATAGGCTGCTAATTACTGCATCAAAATAATGTCTCCTTAAAATGAATTCCCTTTAATTGTGTTTGTCTGTGTACCTCCACGTAGGTGTTTTCCTGAACGGGCAGGTTGAAGATCCTGCGTGGATTGTCATAAAGACGTCTGGTAATATCATCCAGAGTCAGACGTCCATCACTGACGGCGGTGAGCAGCAGAGGCAGCATTGTTTCCAGACCGGGGTAACCAGGAGGAGGACGCTCACTGTTCTTCTCGTCTACAGAGTGAGGAGCTAGCAAAACAAAACAAAAACCGTACAGTTCAGGAAGGTCAAAGACAAGTCGGTCTGCATGATCGGTGACAGAAAATGAATGCTCTCTGACCGTGGTCTGTAGCAAAGCAGTCGATAATGTCCAGATTTTCCCAGAGTGTCTCCATGTCCTCGCGTGTTCCCAGCATGGGTCGGACCTGCGCTCGACCGTCGCCGATCTGCGCCACATTATCCTCACACAGGAAGAGGTGGTGAGGGGCGACCTCGCATGTGACCTGGATGCCCTTCTGCTTTGCAGCTCGGATTACCAGGATCTGAAAACCATTAAGAAGTATTAAAACTGTAGGAAAGAATCAAAAAAATTAAGATAAGATGCACTTTAACAGCCGAAGCAATCGATGATAAAACAGACTAAAAGTAAAATACCTCAATAATCCACTGAAATAGTTTAAAATAAAGTAAAAGTTGCATAAAATTAACAACAATAAGAAACAGCTCTTTACCTCCTCTTTCTTGGCCACGTGACAGATGTGGACTGGCCGCTGGTACAGCTGGGCCACCATGAGGATCGCCGCCACCGTCTGCTTCTCAGCGTGAGCCACGATGGGCATCTGCTTGGGCCATTTCTCAAAGTGCTTTAAACAGATCCACATGGTTAGGGCTGAAGCATCTCTAATGGCCTTCCAGCAACACTTAAAATCCAGCCTACCTCCATCCACAGGGAGACGTTGTCCATCTTGAGGGTGGAGTATGTGTCATTCAGGTACATCTTCAGACCGGCGGTCTGGCTGGCGATGGGCGGCAGGACAGCAGCGTTGTCCGTGGCAGCGCCCACATACAGGGCGTAGTCGCAGCGGCTGCCTGCTTTGGCTAACTGGTGACACAATATAACAGGAGTCAATGTCATATCGCTTCAAATTTTACTGAAAACTGAAGTACTCATTTCTAATCTTGTCCTTTCTGGTCACTGCCAACAAAAATCTTAACATTTCTGCATTAACAGGATCAGCCAACAGATTAAAAAGTGAATACAATTTAAAAACGTGGGTTTACCTTCTGCACCAGAGCCAGATTATTAGCATCAGTGATGGCGGGGGAAGTGTTGGGCATCGCACACACCAGGGTCACTCCTCCTGCCAGAGCAGCTGCTGTGCCTGAGGAGAAGTCCTCCTTATGGGTGGCGCCAGGCTCCCGTAGGTGAACGTGGACATCGATCAGACCTGTGATTCAATCAAAAACCAAAATACTTCACCCGGTATCTTTGTACTAGTTTGTCTGCATAGCTCGACTTCAAATATTTAGAAAAAAACAGTACTATGTGAAAAAGAATTAAAATGAGAAGCTGAACTATTAGTGCAAGTAATTAGTAAAGCTTTTAGTAGGATGAAGTATTTACTGTTTAAAGAACCTCAGTTTTTGAATAACTTTGCTTTAAAGACTCAAGAATTCCTGTTTCAGAAACAAACATCTAACATTACATTAGTGTTGTTGTTGCCGTTTACGACCACTCACCGGGCAGACGGACGAGTGTCTGGGATGCCATGCTGTCAACATGAGTTTTCACTGGTGGAGTCCTTCCAATCTGACGAAGAGCCTGCAAACGAGTCACCCTTTATTAATCATGTTCCCATAGAACCACATCACACAAAACATCCTAACAAAACAAAAAACAAACAACAAAAAAAAAAAAAACAGATCGCGTACCTGAACAAAGAGCTTGGTGCACTTGATATCGATGATGAGCGGGACAGAGTAGTCGATAGCCATACGCCTGGTCCTGTAGCCTTTGGTGACAAAGGAGGAGAGCCTTCGACCTCCGCTGTTCCTCATGGAGAGGTTAATGACAAGGTCGAAGTGGTTCTCCTCCAGGTAGTTCATGATGCTGCGCTGCTTCTCTTTGGTGGCACATTCATCGCTGTCGTACTCCTCAAACGGCCAATCGATTGCAGTCACCTGTACAAGGAGACAAAACAAACTTAAAGACAATATCTTAAAGAGTCTTAAAGTTTCTATCCTGATTTCATCCTGTCATAGATTAATACTTAAAATATAGTGTTATTAAAGTACTTAAGTGAACGCCACAATTATGAACAATGACATTTCTAAATACATTTCTGCTGTTTTTCAAAAGCTCTAGCAAAATAAAACATTTTTACAGCTACATTGTATCCATGTATAAGTGCTGCTCATCTGGAATCTTTGGTTTAATGTGCAATTCAAGAGGAATGATAAAGATGTAAAGGGTTACCAGGATTAAAGCATTTAAAAACAAATACATATAAACACGACCATATTCATGAGTCACTCACAGATGTGCCACTGCAAAATAAGTCGATTTTGATTTAAATAAAGTTTGTTACTCCAAAAAAACGAAGCCTGTGTTAAAAGAATTACCTTGACTCCATGCTCTGTGTAGAAGTCAGCCGTGCCCATGCTGGCATACAGGTCATATCCCAAAGACTCCAGGGCCTGCACGGTGGGCAGCAGCTCACTCTTGTTCTGCAAACACAAGTCAATGCAAATAGTTTGGATAAACAATAAAATCATAACATCAGTGCTGAAAGCTGGAAAAATCTATTTCGTTTACTATGCTTCACACAACCGGAACACTCTGCAGGTGCTCCTTAAAATCAGATCACTCTTAAACTTCTTAAATCTATTGTGGTAGACAGACAGTTTCAGTTTCAGCTCATCTTATCTGACATCGATGGCCTTTTCATACAGTTCCATTTGCTGTTTTTTTAACCCAGCATTCATATCTTTAGACTTCCCTGAACCACGGTCGCCCCTTAATATAGTTTTTATATTTTCTATATTCAGGCAAACAGATCATAATATTTCAACGCCGCAGAAAAGAAATGTGGTTCGATGATTTTTATTCCATTTGTGTTGCTGAGATGGTTTTGATCGAGTTTAACTACATCTGGTCTCATGGTGATAATATTTACAGTTATCAGCTGTTGGTGGAATCATCAACAGCTGCTGCAAAAACAAATAATCAAGGTTTGTTGCTTTTCTCGTTAGAAAAGTAGCAGATGCATAAAATCTGTTGTTTATTCCCATGTGACTGATCAGCCACAAAAACATCTGCACCTTTAATGTGCCACTAAAATGCATCATTCGTACTTCCAGCTGCATCACTTGTGAGCTGAACTCACTGTTCACATCTGGATCCCTATCTGTTGTGTTTTTGTCAGTCGAAACCTTTAAGTACCTTATAGCTGCCGATGGAGAGCAGGATGTTCTTCTTGGGGATCTTGAAGCCTGTGGAGAGCATGGCTTTGAGGTAAGCCTCGTACCGGTTCTCCCCAAAACAGGCTACTTCTCCAGTGCTGGTCATCTCCACCCCGAGCACCACATCAGCTCCGGCCAGCCGAGAGAAAGAAAACTGAGGGACCTGGAGGACATTGAAGCAATCCGTGATGCTCAGTCAGATGAGAAGACAAAAGTGATTTAACATGAAGGGAAATATTTATGATTGCTTCCACACTGCTTACCTTGACTCCCACAATCCCTTTCCCTTTCATCAGGCCCACTGGCTCCACGTCCTCCCCCATAATGTACTGGGTAGCCAGAGCCACCAAGTCCACTCCCAGCGTCTTGGACACAAAGGGGAAGGAGCGAGAAACTCGGACGTTGCACTCGATCACTTTGAGCTGGTCATCCTGAGAGAAAAACACAGCGGTGAATGAATGCTCTGACCAGTGTTGATAGAAGACATAACTGTCCTTTGCATTATTGACACAGCTTAATTTTCACAACTTAATGAGGACTTTCAGGGTCTGTACTTTACAATGTAAACACCTTAAAGTAACGGACAAACAATGCCATCTGTGGTGGCTGTAAACGGGAAGAAACATATCTGTCGCTTGTTTTCCCAAATCTACAGCAAAAGCATCACATTTACTTTTATTTTTCATGGAGGTAACTTGTTAGTTTGCTTGCTCTGCATGAAGATGACATAACTCTTATATGAACGACTGGCACCAAGCTCAGCTTCTCTCAAAAACTAACACTGCATTAATCTTTGCTTTCCTGGTGTCCTTGGTACTCGCTCTAACGCAGCGGTCCCCAACCCCCGGGCCTCGGACCGGTACGCGAGTCGTTTGGTACCGGGCCGCGAGAGTTGAGGCTCAGGTGTGAAATGTATAGTTTTCAGGGTTTTTAATCAGTTTTCAGCGTTATTTTGTTATCGTTTTTATCGTTAACTCTGTTTTCCTGGGTCTTTTCATGTGTGTTATGAATAAATCTTTTTTTGGTACCGGTACTAGTTTTATTTTGTTGTATTTATCTGTGACACCTTAAAGGCCGGTCCGTGAAAATATTGTCGGTCATATTGCGTGGCGCAAAAAAGGTTGGGGACCGCTGCTCTGACGCATAGTTTGTTTTTTTAAATGACCCCAGCTGCCTTTTAAAAGCTTCAGGAGCACAACAATGAGGTCACCTGAAAAAAAATCCATGTAGCACTTGTATATTTCTGTTACACCAGAAAATAACCCCCAAACATTTCTAGGTTTTTATTAAGTACACGCAATATTTTCACTCTCACATTTTACTCTGTACTGGAAGACTTGTTCATTTTCAAGATTCATTCATCCATCCATTTTCTTCCACTTTATCCGGAGCCGGGTCGCGGGGGCAGCAGCCCAAGCAGAGAAGCCCAGACCTCTCTCTCCCCAGCCACCTCCTCCAGCTTATCCGGGGGAACACCAAGGCGTTCCCAGGCCAGCCGAGAGATATAAACTCTCCAGCGTGTCCTGGGTCTGCCCGGAAAACCTCGCCCAGGAGGTATCCAGGGGGCATCCTTGTCAGTTGCCCGAACCACCTCATCTGGCTCCTTTCGATGTGGAGGAGCAGCAGCTCTTCAAGATTCTCTCAAATAATTTTTCACCATATAAACTAAGGTTTTTTTATTTAGGCGTCATAGTTCTGAAGAGAGATATGTGTTTTTTAATAGGTGGACATTTCTGCCAGCAGGTTGGGGATTAAAAAGGTCGATCATGCTTGGCTAATTTGAGCAACTGTGCCAACTTTACAAAACTATACGTTTTTATACCACAACTCCCCGTTCAGCCTTAAATGCCAGAAGAAGAAGACTAGTCTCCCTAAATCTGACTCTGTTTATTACCGGAATCTGGAAAATACTGTAAGAAAGCTACATAAAGTATCAGCATTGAGTAACAATTTAAATTCACGTCCTCAGCAACAGCATTTAACAGTATTTCCATGTACTTCTTACCTTTGCAATTAACTGCAGGTTAAACGGCCCGGTGACTTGCAGCTCCTGACCGATGGCGTGAACGATCTGCATGATCCTCTCTATGGTTTTCTGATTGAGGTCCTGAGGCGGTGTCACCAAGGTGGCGTCACCAGAGTGAACTCCAGCGTTCTCCACGTGTTCAGAAATCGCAATGCCCATCACTACACCGTCACATGCGACAGCGTCCACGTCTATCTCCTGCGAAATTTATAAACAGTACAGCCTCAACTCAACTTGATAATAATCAATAATTCTGCTGTAATTATCGGGTCTTTAACTACCTTAGCCTCCTGAATGAATTTAGAGATGACCACAGGGTGTTCCTTGGACACTGCTACAGCGTTACTCAGGTATTTCTCGAGGTCGCTGTCACTGTAGGCGACGTTCATGGCCGCTCCGCTCAGAACATACGAGGGGCGAACGAGGCAGGGATAACCGACCGTCTCGCAAAACTTCACAGCAGACTAGAGCAAAGAAGAAACGTAAACGTCATCGAACGCTGGCTTTGCAACTATTTTTCTTAGTGTTGTATGTACAATAGTAAATAACAGTAAATATAATTTACTAGCATATTAAGGCAACATTTGAGGGTTAAACATCTTTAACTTTACAGACCGAGACATCGGTGACATAAAACGAGCTCATCGTCAGTCTGCTGTACCTCAGTGTCTGAGAGCTCCTTCCACTGCGGCTGGCTGATGCCGATGGTGTCCAGCATTCGGGAGAACTTGAACCGGTTCTCAGCGCTGTCGATGAACTCGGGCGAAGTCCCCAAGATGTGGCACTGCTGGCGGTGCAACGACATGGCAATGTTGTTGGGAAGCTGGCCTCCCATAGACAGGATCACTCCCTCTGGGTTTTCCCTTTCATAGATGTCCATCACCACCTGAAAGATGCATAGAAATACTCATCTCTAACTACGAAACACTGCAGATTAATACGTGTACAAGGAAATTAATAACAGTGTTAGAAAGTTTGAGGGGATGACTTGCAACAAAGAGCCCAGAGGCTACTTTCACCCAAAATGTGAGACTTGAATCAAGTCACATTCACCACAATCACACTTTCCCGTATCAGCTAAAACTTACCTCAAAGGAGATCTCATCGAAGTAGAGGCGGTCGCACATGTCGTAGTCTGTGCTGACTGTCTCGGGGTTGTAGTTCACCATGATGGTCTTATAGCCCATCTGCAAATGGTTTGATGCTTATTTCGTAACATTTGGATTACTGGCTCTGGGGTGTAATAATACGTGTAATAATCAACACAATAAATGACAAAAAAAAGATCTAAATTTGTATGTTTTTTCATAAATAAGTAAATTAACCCTCTCAAGCTAAAAAAAAAAAAAAAAAAGTTTAGTAAAGGAAATAAAGAGATGAACTGAACATGGAGGCGGTTCTTCCTGCTCCCTGGATTCAATTTCAGTGAGGTAAAAGACTAACTCAGTCATAAAGAGAGCATCCGGTATTAAAGTCTCACGTAGGCCTTACCTTCCTGAGCTCGGTGATGCACCCAACAGCGCACCAATCAAACTCCACGCTGCTGCCGATGCGGTACACGCCCGAGCCGATCACCATGACGTGCTGATCGTTGAAGCTCAGGTCGTCCTCTGTGCCGTGGTAGGTCAGGTACAGGTAGTTTGTGTAAGCCGGCCATTCAGCCGCCACTGTGTCAATCTGCTTCACCACTGGCAGGATGGACCAATCGTGACGCAGCTTTCTGACGGCCAGCTCTGTGCTGTTAGAGGGAAACGTGGATTCAGTGATAGAGGACAAACCAAGGAAGTTTGGATTCTTTAATAGCACTTTATCTAAAATAACATTTCATGCTGATAATACCCTAATCACAGAGAAAGTTACCATTAAGTTAAAATAAGACAGTGATTATTTCCTTTCCTACCCACCTCTGTACAGCCAGTGCTATCTGCTTGTCTGAGAAGCCCAGCTGCTTGGCCTTAAGCATCACCTCTGGAGGCATGGAGCTCTCATCCTGGACGGAAGGAAATTAATCCAGCATCTTAATCCATTTCGAACAGCTCTTAGTTTTTTCATGTTATGTCTTATCGGCCTTACCTGATTGTAGGTCTCCAGCAGCAACTCGTGGTCGGCGATGTTTTTCATCTTGTGCAGGAACCAGCGGTCGATTTTGGTCAGCTCATACAGCTTTTCCACAGTGTAGCCAGCTTTGAATGCTGCCGCCAGCACAAAGATACGCTTATCTGTAGGAGTCTGCAACTCCTGGTAAGCAGAGGGAGCACAACATACTAACTGTGAAGTAAAGTGCTGCTAGTTATTTGCCAGCCATGAGCATCAGCACAGACATTTGGGCTTATTTTCTCAAAATAAATAAATAAAAATAAATCAGCCACACACATAGTAGCAGAACATGATTAACAGCATGCAATGAAACATTCCTCAAAAAACCCAGAAGCAGGAAGCATTACAGTAGTAGATCGCTCAGGGGAGATCTGGCACCATCTACTGGTCCCGTTAAGACAGAACAATACAGTTTTGACCTTTTAAAATGTCCTTATCACAATCATTTATAGGGTCACCATCCTAATAGAGGCGTAGTAAAACAGATCAACATGCTTTAATGTGCAGCACCATCACTCATCCTTAAAAGTCGATGGCATTGCATAGCAAAAGCACTAATGTTGTGTTCTGACCAAATATGAAGCAAATCATTGCATGTTTGGCTGAAAATGGTTAAAAATCTTTCAACCTGGGATAAAGTATTTGCTGACACTGTGCACTGAACAGGTCGTGCAGCAGCAAGGCATTTTTTAACCAGTACAACCATTTAACCTGGACTTCAGCTATGGGAGGTTACCTTTTCAGAGACAGGCTTGATGGTGTGGTCAAAGCCAACACAGTTCTCATCCACCATCCTCAGAGCTTTCTGGAAGGCTTCCTCAAAGCTACGACCAATAGCCATCACCTCCCCTGTCGAGGAAAAGGTTCAAGCACTGAGCACAATATCCATAATAAGCACCTGACTTACTGGCTTCTCTGCCCGCACTGGTAAAGGTTAACTTTATAATCAAACTGTGAAATAAAGCAGTAGAGTAAAACTTTAATGCCCTCATGGAGAAATCTGCTGTGATAGCAGTGCAGAAAAAATGAATAAATAAGAATAAAAAAGAAAGAAAAAACATAGTAGGTGCAAAAAATGACCATGTGAATTTATTGTTAGCTTTACTGAGACCAAACTAAGTATTTTTAAAATGTTCTGGAATACTAACAGTACTAAATCTACTACCTATTTACAATTTGTTACAACATATTTTTGTTCCAAGCTCGCTTTTGCCTCTTACCAACACTCTTCATGGAGCTGCCTATCTTGGTGGAAACCCTGAGGAACTTGCTGAGATCCCAGCGAGGCACCTTCACCACACAGTAATCCAAACTCGGCTCAAAGTTTGCCGTCGTTGAGTTTGTCACTGAGTTTCTGGACAAAAATACAGACGCAGTGCAAATATTTTTCATTGGTGAATCACTTAATTTAAAGGCGCTTTACAGTTAAGACATTTATGCCAAAAAATAAAAAAACTACAATGCTTATGCTGCAACTGCTCAAAGCAGCTTTGTCAAAACAATAACTTCAAATTAACCAAACTGCCAGCTGTGCAGGTGATGAATATCATCTTGTTTCCAAATTTCTTTGCTGATGAAAAATTGTGAGCACGTTTATACTAAAAAAAATGATTGAATTTCAATGATCAGATGTCTTTAAGTGTAATGATTGACTAGCTACATGTTTCCTGGGTCTGTGTGACACTGTGGGGTCCACATGCAGTGAAGGCAGAGAGTCTGTGCTGCCTTACTTTACAGGCATCTATGCATCACAATTATTTTTTGGTCGTTTAATATACAAAAATTGATTTTAAGCTTGAATACTTTAAACCCCACTTTTAAAAAATGTTCAGTTTGGCAGAATACTGGAACGTCTTTGTTGGATGTCATCATTCTGTAAAAGCAGCGATGCCCCTGTTAGTTCATTATCCGCCGTTCTTAAGCTGAGAGACGTACTTGAGCTGTGGCAGCGGGATCCCCAGACCAAGTTTAGCTGCTACGTAGGCCAAAGGATAACCAGTCGCTTTACTGGCCAGAGCAGAGCTCCGTGACAGGCGGGCATTCACCTCAATGATGTAGTACTGCAACACATTATACATAGAAGATACAATTCAATCACAGACATTACGGGAATTAGACCAGGAGCAGGAATACCAGCTCCCCATGCACACAAGACCTGTTTAAAGGCCTGTTCTGATACATAAAGCCTATTCATACAAATCTATTCCTGGTTTGTATGAAATGAACTTGGTCACATTGATACCTAAAACAATTTTCTTTTAAAACTTATTGAACATAGCAAAGACTTTTTACAACCTTGTTATGGAGCCAAAACAGTAAATGTAAGCCGTTGACATACCTGGCTGTTACATTATCTGCAGATCCAGCCGCACACTCTGTACATCCTATAGCCATATAAACTGTATATACTTCAAGTCATGTTACCACCCATGCTTATTTCAATATACCTACACTTTCTGTACTATTCATTACAGCATGTCACTGGCTTTAAAATAAGGAAATGCAAAACAGATCCACTTTATAGGTGAACACAGTCCTATTTGTGCTTTTCATCACCCAGGTCTTCACATATATGCTTACCTGTTCAGATTCGGGGTTAAGAGCGTACTGGATGTTACACTCTCCCACGATGCCGAGATGTCTGATGACTTTAATGGCCGTGTTTCTCAGCATGTTGTACTCGCGGTCATTAAGCGTCTGACTGGGAGCCACTACAATGGATTCCCCAGTGTGGATACCCAGTGGGTCGATGTTCTCCATATTACACACCTAAACAAGAGGAAACAACAGCCACTTTAAATCGCCCTCAGTTTTTTTTTAGTGAGTATAAACCGTTTGTTCTCTGGTCTCCTTTTACTCACAGTCACACAGTTGTCATAGGCGTCCCGGACCACCTCGTACTCGATCTCCTTCCAGCCTTTCAGGGATTTATCCACCAGCACCTGAGAGGTGTGAGCGAATGCTGCCGTTACCAGAGAGGTCAGCTCCTCTCTGTTGTTGGCAAAACCGGAGCCGAGGCCTCCGAGAGCGAACGCTGAACGAACCAAGACGGGGTAGCCAAGACGCTCAGCAGCTGCCACCGCCTACAGCAGAGTTAATCAGATAAATTTAGACTTCACTGGGGCAAAAAAACAATCCAGAAGCTATTAATTTATAAGCGAACACGTCTCCTCACCTGTTCCACCGACAGAGCTGCTTCACTGGGAGCTACATGCTCATTGATCTCTTCCATTTTCTCCACAAAGATTTTTCTGTCTTCGGTCATCTCAATGGAGGAAACAGGAGTTCCCAGAACCTGCACTTTATATTTCTCCAGAACGCCCAGCTTGGTCAGCTCTACACCGCAGTTCAGAGCAGTCTGACCTCCAAAAGTCAGCAGGACGCCGTCCGGGCGCTCATTTTTTATCACCTGTAACAACAAGATGTAATGACACGAAGCACTCACAACACATGAAAATGAGACAAACAGCTCTGTGGATTTCACACTGGGAATTTCATCCCGTCCAAGACATTTGGAAGTCTGCAACTGAACTAAAAGCAGCTTAAGTGATCTTTGATTTTTTACTGTAAAAGCCTTTTAGCCTCTTCGTTTCCACTCTATACTGCCATATGATGGATGCAGGTAGAAAGCTGAGCAGGGATTTTTATATCTTTGAGCCAGCACATTTTTACAGAAACGTATTATGAACACTGAAATTTAAAAATAAAAATAATAACATAAACTACATTAAATAAACCTGGGCAAAGAAGGTAAAAATCTGAGGGAATATTTGTCCTCAAACTTGTTTCTTTTCATTATCATTATTAATCCGCACTCTTATTTTTCCTCTCTTACTAATTACTGGCTGTTGTCTCTATATTGCATCTATATAAAAACCAGAGTGGAGCAACGAGCTCTCTTTAGTCCACCAGCACCACCCTTTATCTTACATGATGACTTCCATGGAGCCGCGGATTTAAGGGCTGCAACACAAAGCTCATGTTTTGCCTTTGCTTTTAAACACTTGTGCTGCATTCAAGTGTTCAACCAAACAAAGTGATGGACCACGTAAAAGTGTATCTTATCCACAGTAAAGAAATAAAAATAAAGGTTGTCCTAGAACCCACTGTCCCAATTCCTACAATACAGACACAAAAGACTGAACTACCTTCAACAGTCACCAAAGCTACAAACACACCTGTACAGAACTGCTCTGTGTTCTTTGGTGGGCTGTGATTATGTGAGACCCCTCAGTCTTTTAGACAAACACAATCTGGGGTCAATACTGACTGATCCGAAAAAACAAACAAACAAAAAACAGTTGACCTACAAATTTCACTGTGTCCACAGTTTCTCTTCTTTCATCAGTCACAGAGTTGCAACAGAGAGAATCCATACCTGAGTGACGTACTCTGCTGTAATCGGCAGAAAGTAGACTTTGTCAGCCAGATCTTTGGAGGTCTGGACAGTGGCAATGTTGGGATTGATCAACACAGTCTGGATATTCTCTTCCTTCAGAGCCTTAATAGCCTGGAAAACAGAGCAGAGTAACATCAGGAGGCACAGAAAAAAGTCCTCTGCGTTCAAGTGTTCTTCTTTAAATCCTGAATTAACCCTCCGCTTTACACACAGCCCAAAATAAGACCAAATAGCTCCTGTTTCACAGACCTGCGAGCCGGAGTAATCAAACTCTCCAGCTTGGCCGATGGACAGTCCACCTGAGCCTAGGATGAGGACTTTTTTGGATCTGACATGCCCTTCAGCCTTTGGGGAACCAGTGAAAGTGAGGTGGTCCATCAGACGCTGCTTCACTGGAAAAATATCACACAAATTGCTACTTATTAGTTGTTACACAAGCCAGACTTACAAGGGTTTCTCTTCTTCACAGGCATAGTTACATTACTACTATTAAATACCAATTACTACTGAAAACTACAAAAGTACTTTAGACATAAATTAATATGCACCACAACATTTAAGATGATAAAAAATGAAAGTTAAATTGGAATACCAGATTTTCCAGTGTTGCCCTCTTTATGGTCTTTCACCGTTTCAATGAAGACATCAAACAGGCCGACCAGATCTGTAGGACCAGCCATGTGCTCTGGGTGGAACTGAACACTGGATGAAAGGGACCACAAATGATTTAATTGGGTTTTTTCCGGCCAGTACAGAGGCACTTAAGGCAGCAGAACCAGTCACTTCTAGAGTGAATCACCACTGGACTCCATCTTTCACAGACTGTTACCTGAACAGAGGCTTTGTGTTGTGTACGATGCCCTCGTTGGTGTGGTCGTTAGCATTTGTGAAGAGCACGTCCCAGTCTTTGGGCAAAGTGTCAGGGTCGACAGCGAAGCCGTGATTCTGACTGGTGATGAAGCAGCGCTCTGTCCCATTATGGATGCACGGTTGGTTGTGTCCACGGTTACCGTACCTGAGAAACAAGAGGAAATAACACACTAATTAAAAGATGGATAAAAGACATTTCCCACGGTTAACAAAATCTATAATTATACATTTAGCTTAACCAAGGTGCCCTCTAATGAGGCATTATTATAGCAGAAGCTTTAATTAACTTGGCCTTTAGATTGTTCATCCAGGTACAGACAAAGCACATTTTAGGACGACTTGTTTGACACTTGTAGTCTTTCAGAAAGAATCTCCACAAACAACCTGTAATCTGTCTGATGGGATGCCAGCCACATTCCAGCAGGACACATGCTGCCCACTCCGACCTTCAGACTCTGCCGATGGCAGCTTTATTAGGCTGAGTCTCCCATAATAGATATGGCTACAGAATTTGGCAGACGTGTTTATTCAGCCTTTTTCATAACAACGACGCTCAATCCAACCCTCTAGTGATCATAAGGGAGACGCCAGAGTGCTGAGAACAGCAAAAATCTGCATTTCACAAAGAAAGTGAGAGCGTGAAAACCTGTGTATCTAGAGAGAGTAGAGGGTGCCCTCAGTCACCCGAGGGCTCAGCAAAAGACAGACATCAGTGAACGCATCACTACAGATTCACTCAACTTTTTACAGCTCAACCTTTAAAAGGTGCGTTCAGGCTGGCTAATGTGTGTTGCGTAATCTTAGAAACAGTTTGAAGGCAATATTAATACTTGCTTGAGTCATGCAATGACTGGAATGTCAGCGACAGGAACACAATGTGTCACGATCCTGTGTTAGCAGAGACGGGTCTTCCAGCGGAATCTGCATGAATATTGAAGATACTTATATTGTCTAGACGGAGGAATAATCACACGTGGGGCATCGGCTTTTCACCGGAACAACACTTAGTTTTTATTATTGAACTCTCGCGTGCACTCTGCAGCATAACAGGAAGCATCCTTTCAAAATAAAATCACAACAGATGACAACGAGGGCATACCTATTAACTAGCTCAACACCCCCACTTGCACTCACGTTGTCAGCTTTACATGCATTCCAAAAGAAACAGTTTCTTTACTATTTGTTTACACTCCAAACATATATTTCTCAAACTTCAATAACTTCCCCTTTGTTGCTGGCTTTGTCATAACATCGGCCACCATCAGACCTGTCGGACAATACTCCAATATCAAATTTCCAGCATTAACTGTTGATCTCACAAAATGATATTTGATATCGATATGCTTACACCTCTGTCTGTTAACAGGATTCTTTGCCAATGCAATAGTCCCTTGATTGTCCTCAAAAATCTTTGGCGGTCTCTTTTGATGCTCATACATGCTTTGCAACAGTTGTGTCAAGTACAAACATTCTTGTGTTGTTGCTGCCAAAGCTATGTACTCTGCTTCACAAGTTGACAAGGCAACAGTTGGCTGCTTCTTTGTTCGCCATGACACCAAAGTACCTCCTTCATTCAGGCTTACGCAGTAACCTGTAGTACTCCTCCTGTCAGTCACATCCGCAGCCCAGTCTGAGTCACTGTGACCTTGTACTCTCAAATCTTTGTCACTTTTCCTGTAGCACAATGTCTTGTCTTTTGATTGTTTCAGGTACCTTAGAACATGTTTCACAGTAGTCCAATGTTCCACAGCTGGTTCTTTGAAGTGCTGTGACAGCTTACTTACAACAAAACTCAAATCTGGTCGTGTGCAAGAGGTCAAGTAAATAAGGCTACCTACTGCCTCTCTGTACATTCTGACATTGTTCATTTTCTCAGCATCATCATTGTAGTTCAACCTTTGTTCACAAGGAGTTGATCTTGGTTTACAGTCTTGCATTTGAAATCTTTCCAGTATGTTTTCTACATATCTCTCTTGTAACATTTTTACACAATCTTGGGTTTGCTCAAAATCAATACCAAGAAAATGTTTGAGTTTCCCCATATCTTTCATTTTGAATCTTGCAGTTAGCATTTCCTTCACAGTTTTCAAAACCCTTTCATCACTGGCTGCAATAATAATATCATCAACCCATATGATCATGATCACTTTTTCTTTTCCTGTTTTCCTTGTGTAAACACAATGATCTACAGGACTCTGCATGAAACCGTTCTCTATCAAATAGTCATGTAATGTCCTGTTCCAGTTTCGGCCTGACTGTTTAAGCCCATAAAGTGACTTTTCCAGCTTGTAGACCAGTTTCTCATCTGTTTTTCCTTTTACTTCATAGCCTTCTGGCTGCTCAACATACACTTCAAAATCTATTGGTGCATGCAAGTATGCGGTTTTTACATCCATCTGATGCAAAATCAGGTTTTCTTGTATTGCACACTGCATCAATACTCTTATGCTTGTCAGGTTAGCAGTCGGAGAAAAAGTTTCATCATAGTCTATCCCAAAACACTGGTTGTAACCTTTAGCTACGTACCGTGCTTTATATTTTTCTGATCCATCACCACTGTTTTTCTTCACATATACCCATCTACCCCCCACTGCTTTCTTTCCCTCAGGTAAGATTGTTAGGGTAAAGGTGTTGTTCTCTTTTAAGGATTGCATTTCTTCATCCATAGCTGCTTTCCACTCTCTAGAGTTGGGTGACCTTGCAGCTTCACTGAATGTCACGGGTGAGTTACTTATCAGTCTGTAACAGTAGTCTATGTTAGTCAGCACTTGATCATCAATGTCTTCTCCTGACTCATATTCATTTAGATAATCTGGTTTCTTTCTTGTTCTAGAAGGATACCTTCTGGAGTTTTCAGTCTCATCACTAAGTGGCATCTGACTGTTCACTTCTGGTTGGTTGTCAGTATCTGGTTCCTGTGAACTGGTACTGGGGCTTTCCCTGTTCACGTTTGGTCTCTCCCTCACCTGTATGTCTTCATCCTCAGATGTCGTATCAGTTTGTGTTTGCTTTTCCTCATTGTGTTTGGTTACAAACTTAACCAGCCTAAACTTTTGCACTTTGGCGCTGTCTGGGAAATAAACCTTGTATGCTGGACTGTTTTTGTCGTAGCCTACAAAAATCCCTTTTGTACACTTAGAATCCAGCTTACCCTTGTTTTGCTTGTAAGCATAACACTCACACCCAAACTTTCGCATTCTGGATAGATTGGGCTTCCGCCCAGTCAGCAAAAAGTAAGGTGTCTGCCCTGTCCGGTTGTTAAAGCATCTGTTTCTCACGATAGCCGCTGTTTGAACTGCATACGTCCATAATTCCTTTGGTATGGCACTCTCAATAAGCATGCACCTCCCCATATCAAAAAGTGTTCTCCAGCCACGTTCCGCTGTACCATTCTGGTGAGGGGAATATGGGGCTGAAGTTTCATGTCTTATTCCATGTTTGTTTAACAATACCTGGTAACTCTTTGCTATGAACTCTGTGCCGTTGTCTGACCTGATACACTTTACCTTCCCGAGTGGGGCTGTATCGGCCAAAAAGATTTCAGTTGCTTGCATTGTTTCACTTTTGTTTTTGAGAAAATATACAAATACTGCACCGGAAAAGTCATCGGTAAACAATAATGCATATCTGTGTCCATCTCGTGATTCTGGATCTATCGGCCCTGCTAGATCCGTATGTACCAGCTCGAGAGGTTTCTCAGCTCTCCTGTCAGGGTTTCTATTCCTAGTCTGGACAAATTTTCCCTGAATACACACCTCACAGTTCAAACTTTCTTTGTCAGTTTTCCCTTTGATTTTCATACCTTCAACCACATTTTGTAGCTTCAGAATGTCACTATGATTGCAATGTCCCAAAATTTCATGCCATGTCTGCACATCAAAACAATTATTACACTTATCATCATACTCACTTACAGTCTCAAGGTAATAAAGTCTGTTGTGCTCATGGATGTGAAACTTTGTACCGTCTCTGTGTTGAAGGACGTTCCTTCCTTTCTTAAAGATGATAGTGGCTCCGTTCGTGGTGGCCGCTCTCACAGAGAAGATATTCTGTGGAAATGAGGGAATGCATAGGGCGTCTTTCAGTGTTGTTTTACACTGTCTCCCTCTGCTGTCAATCAAGCACACCTCTGCATCTCCTCTGCCTTCAGCCACTCCTTTACACCTGGTGCCATCAGCTAATTCCACACAGTGCGTTCCCGGCTGGAAGTCGTCATTAAATTTCTTGAACGCTGTTTTATCATTCAGGATGTGTGATGTTGCGCCAGTATCCACCATTAGGCCTTTGGTCCTGATGTCTTGTGGCTGTTGAGGTGCCGCGTAGTCATCGCTCATCCGGAAGACATAGGTGTCGTCGCTCTCTGCGTTGTCGCCCTCCTCCGAGGCTGTGCGTGCTTCATCATTCCGTTGTCGTCTCCTGCAAGTCGACTCTCGATGGGTGTTGCTCCTACAGTGACCGCACCACTGTCTGTAGCGGCATGCTCTGGCCTTGTGTCCCCGTTGGCCACACTTAAAACAGACTATGTCTGACATGTCTCTCCTGTGGTCATTAGCAGCTGCTGCGGGTCTCACGCTGGGTTGCACTCTCGCCTTCATGATGTTATCCTCTTGTTCCATTAAGCGCATTTTCTCAGTGTCCTCATAGCTGCGGAGTTTCGTTTTAAATTCCGCAAACTTGATTTCTGATTCACTTTGCGTAATGTGAACGGAAAAAGGTTTAAATGTTTCTGGTAAACCTTTTAACACCATCGCTACAAGCAGACCATCACTAAGTGTCTCTCCAGCATTTCTCAGGGCTGTAATAAATGTCTCTGCGCGTATGATGTACTCAGTGACGCTCTCACTGCTTGCTTTCTTCAGAGAAGTCAGTTCGGTATAAAGGCTGATAATTCTTGGTTTACCTTTTCCTGCATAATAGTCTCTTAAAATTTTCAGTGCCTCGCGTCCATCATCGGCAGCTTCTCTCATCACGAGCGATAAACTCTTATCATCCAGGAACTGTATTAACTCTGCATAGGCCTGGGCATTCTTATCTTCGTCGTCCTCATCGTCGTCATCACTTTTCAATATTGTGTCTTTTAGACCTTGTAATCTAAGATGTCCCAAAAATTTTGTCTCCCACAGTTCATAATTCTTCTCATCTCCGTCAAAAACCAACCTTGCCCATCGGCCACTGGGTTCACCAGCACGCTTATTCATGGTGCTAACTTAGCACGCTAGCCCTCACCGAACACGCTGTACTTTGCGACTTTTCTGGTGGTAAACTTTCCCCTGGCGTAGCTTCAATGTTTTCCTGGGCCCATAACCTGTTAGCAGAGACGGGTCTTCCAGCGGAATCTGCATGAATATTGAAGATACTTATATTGTCTAGACGGAGGAATAATCACACGTGGGGCATCGGCTTTTCACCGGAACAACACTTAGTTTTTATTATTGAACTCTCGCGTGCACTCTGCAGCATAACAGGAAGCATCCTTTCAAAATAAAATCACAACAGATGACAACGAGGGCATACCTATTAACTAGCTCAACATCCTGGGTCTTATGACCCAGTGTTTTGAGTTTTAGTTCATTTTGATGTTTATAGTATGTTTAAGCTCATTAGGTCTCCTATGTTCATTTGCTTATTAGTTCCACCTTGTGTTTCCAACCCATGTTAAGTCTCCCCTGCTCTTCATGTGTTTCATGTCTGTGTCTTACGTTGTCAAGTTCTGGTTGTCATGTCTGTGTCCCATTATGTTTCCTATTTTATTTTGAAGAGATCTCGTGTTTTTATATTATGGATTATGTTTTGAGTCCTTTGTTGTACTGTTTCTTGTTTCCCTAGGTCTCAGTTATGGTTATCATAGGTTTAGTTCTTTGGCTTTGTAATATGGCTTCCCTGTGTTCCATGTTGTGTCCACTGTGACGTTTTTGTACCATGTGTTGAAGTGAAATATTATTTTACATTTATAATCTATGTTACTATCCTTAATCAGTATTATTACTGTGACATCACTTATGATTCATGATTATTATGATTTGATCAACACATTTATTGAAACTGACGATGTTATATTAAAGTCTGTACTTCAGGTGTTAGCATAAGCGCATAATAATCTTTCATTGCAGGTGCAACTGTAATCATGTTATACACATATTGCATAATTAAAGGGTTGAAGCTTGGTCAAGTTAATTAATGATTTGAAGCTACGGGCAGCGCGATGTCTGGCCGATCAATGGAGCAAAAGTTCAAGCTGGAAGGATTGCTTATATATATATCCAATTTAACAAATGTTTTCTATGATTGTTTAAGAAAGGAAATAAAGGCCGTGTGCCCTGTGCTGTGGATGTTTGCCTGGTAACAAGTGATGTAGAGGAAGGTCATGCACTTAACGACACAGACACATAGCCTGTCTGGGTGAAAGGATTGCAAGTGTTGTTTAAGTCTAGACAAGTAGAACAACAGGATGCATCTAGAGGGACTGAGAGAGGCAATGTTCTGTTTTAGAATATGGCCAATGTTGTTTTTATCTGGGGTGACGTATGTTGTTGGTCATCATATGTATAAAATGATCCATCTTAACTGTTGTAAGGAAGTTCGATGCTCTTTGGGTGATCGTGCTCGACTTCCCCCATATGTTTTTCAA
The DNA here is from genome assembly GCF_057381845.1 of Rhamphochromis longiceps. NCBI lineage: Eukaryota > Metazoa > Chordata > Actinopteri > Cichliformes > Cichlidae > Rhamphochromis > Rhamphochromis longiceps. Next base: position 21,857,718 of record NC_140571.1, read on the forward strand.
TAAAATCCTGTTTTGACGCACCTGAATGGGACTCTGCAGTCGTTTGTCTCTCTCCTCAAAAAAGAACAGGTGACACATGTTTCAGGTTCCTATGTTCTGTCTCCCCAGTTGCTGTTAAGTTTACATGTCTAGAGTTCAGTCAGTGTGTTTCCTGTTTTACTTTGAAGGTCCGTGTCTCATGTCAGTGTTTCTAGTTTTGCTTCCCTTGTCTCGTCCAGCCTGATTACTCCCAGCTGTGCTCTCCTTCTGTGTCTCGTTCCCTCGTTATCCCTCTGTGTATTTGAGCCCTGTGTTTCTCTTTGTCAGTGTCGTAGTCTCCCTCATGGCTGTGTTTCCCTGTGTGTCAGGCTACGTTCACACTGCAGGTCTTAATGCTCAATTCCGATTTTTTTGATCAAATCCGATTTTTTTGTCTGCTCGTTCACACTACAAATAAAATGCGTCAGCAAATGCGCTCTAGTGTGAACGCTCAAAGCGGCCCGCATGCGCAAAAGAAGATGTCACACACAATGCGCTCTGTTTAGACCCAGAGCAAACAATATTTGACTGATGGCCCTTAATATAAAGACTTCACGTTTCTCAATTTTTGCTTTAAGTTATTTTGTTATTTACATAATAATGTAGATAACCTAATAATGATCCTTATTGCTGTTTTAGAGGAGCGGTGCTTCAAAGGATAGTTGCAGATTTCTGTCAGAATCTGCAGGTTATGCAGTACAAATAAAATGTTCACGTTTCTCCAACGTTGTCTTCCCAACAGTTTCACCGGATGGCCAGGAAGCGTTCGCAGTGTCTTCTCGGGCGCTTCTCTGGTGCTGATAATTGGCGTCTGTCTTGTGTCAGTGACGTAAAAGACGGATTTAATGCGACACGACCATTCACACAGCAGTCGCTTTCTGAAACATCGGATATGTATCGGATTCAATACCACATACGAAAGTGACCCAGATCGGATTTGTGCCGTTCACACGGTCAAACCATGATCGGATATGGGTCGCATAGGGTCAAAAAAATCGGATTTGATGCGCTTTCGCCTGCAGTGTGAACGTAGCCTTAGTTATCCATGTCCCAGTTTAGTTTTCCATACCATTCTGCAATAAAGCATCTTTTTGAGTTTAATTTGGTTGTCGTGAGTTTTGCATTTGGGTCCTTCTCCTGCCTGTACACAGCCGAAACACAACACAATGATCCTGCCAAGGAGGCTTGCAAAATATGAGGACGTCCTATTTCACAACTGTAAGACAAGTCCACATCTACACTAGAACATACAGTGAGTTCTTCATTCACATGTGCTCACCCTTTCCACCAAAGGTCATGAAATTCAGCTTCTGACCAGCTGTTCTCACAACAGTGCAGCTGTGGGGCCGGAGTAAAAAGATGGAGCAAAGGTAACTTAAACAAATTTAAATAAAATGTTTTCACACCATCCACCTTCACAAAAATTTCACTCTGGATCTTTTTTTGTTGTTGCTCATGAAGGATATTTTTTTCTTGTGCTTTTAAATCACTTGCTGTTTAGTCCAGCTCCAGCTAACAACACCAGAGCAAGCACTGGCTAACAAGCCTGCGGAAGGGTTTCGAATTTATTACAAAGAGAAAGAGGTGTGTTAAATTGAAGAAATTAGTAATCATGTTAAGTTTACAGGACTGAAAATAATTGAATACATTTTTCTTATAATGGAGCACCATTACTTTTTGATAGTAAACGTTGGTAAAAGTTTAAAATCACTTAAGAATCAAAGTTTAACAATTTATCTTTCAGGTTACGGAGGTGTTGAGTTTGAGGTACTCACTTCATCTTGTAGGTCTTGGCTCCAATGACCAGAGAGAGCAGCTGGTGTCCGAGACAGATGCCAAAAACTGGCTTTGGTTGGTCCACAGAGATCACCTTCCTCACGTTGTTGATGGTGGCCTGACAGAGCTGGGGATCCCCGGGACCATTACTGACGAACAAACCATCAAAATCTGGAAAAAGATGAGAAACAATTATTTATGTAACCACTGATAAAAGTGGTACGAGTTCCCCTGAAGAAAAATCCCCGACATAGCGCGTGTTCCTGACCGGCGGTGTCCAGCGGGTGGTCCCAGGGTACGACAGTAACACGGGCTCCTCTCTGAGCCAGGCAGCGGATCTGGTTGTACTTGATGCCACAGTCCACCACTGTGATACGAAAGCTGCCGCTATGATTGAACACTTTTGGCTCCTGGAGACAACCAAACAGAGAAACATCTAAATATCTGACAGGCACAAAACAAGCAGCAAGCTACCTGCTAAACAATATGTTTTGAGACAACTACAGACAAAAGCTTTTTATTTAGTTTAAAACCTCTTACTTGAGCTGAAGTGTGAGCGCTAAACTTTTCCTATGTTTTAGAGCTTTAAAAAAAACCTTCACAAAATTAGATCCACAGATCAAATCTCCAAGTTTCTAGTTTATCAGTAACATAAATAACGCCCTCCATTAGCACTCGAGAGCTGGCAGAGCTTCGATGGGACTGTAACAAAACTCCTGGTGGGTTACCTTCATGGAGACCTCTCGGACCAGGTTCCTCTTGTCGGGATTATCGAAGGGAATACTTTCCTCAGGAGTCCCGTCCACTATCAGCTTCCCCAACAGGGTCCCCTTCTCTCGGATCTTTTTGGTCAAGCAGCGGGTGTCAACACCTGAAGAAAATGGAAACAGTTTGTAGCATTAAATTGAAAAGCTTGCATCTGATTATTTTATGCATTAATATATATTACAGATGCTGAGCAGTTTTCCAATTAAATTACGCCCATTTTTATTCTGGGTTTCTGACCTTGTAATCCAGGAATGCCTTGCTCTTTGAGCCACTGGTCCAGTGACTTGGCTGAACTCCAGTGACTGGGACTTTCAGACAGTTCTCCAATAATCAAAGCAGCAGCGTGGATCTTGTATGACTCAAACCACTGAACAAGACAACAACAGATGAGACAGTGTGTTTTATCAGAGTTAAGACTTCTTTCATTCAGATAAAACCGTCCCACAGAAGAAAAGAAGAAAAATCCTGACTCGCTTTTCCACTTTAAATATGTTAATAAGTTTGCAAATTAATTTTCACCTGGAGTTTAAATAACCGCTTACCTTGCTCAGCCCGAACTCTCCCTCTTCATCCATTGGCACACCATAGTTGCCAACCAGAGGGTAAGTGAGGGTCAGCAGCTGGCAGCGGTAGGATGGATCAGTAAGAGCCTCGGGGTATCCCACCATCCCCGTCTGAAACACTAAACACACAAAACATTCTTGAGTACATCATATCAACTACAAGAGCTTAAATCTGCCAGACAGTTAATAATAATTAGGTTTTTTCTTTAGAGTCAGAGAATACTAGCAAACTGAGTTCTTTTCTTTTTAATGCACACTGATGCACTTTCAATAACAATGAAACTCTTATGGTTTAGGACTTGGATGACTTTTTATCTCATAATTATGATTCTCTCATATTTAGTACAATTATATCTTTGTATCTCAAGTGTTGTATCTCATGAGACGATATCCAATTTTTTTCTTGTAGTTCATAATAAACAGTCTCATTATTAAGACATCCCATATTACCTGATATTAAAATTATTTCAGTCGTTGCTGTTGGAAAATACAGATAAATGTGGAGTCTCTTGTAGTCTGAGTGATCACTCAGACTAGAAAGTGCATTAATTACCAGTATTTCCCATTTGATTAAATGAACTCATGCGGCATCTTTAACTGTCTACATATGATGACTGTTTATTGAGAACGAAATGTGTTTTTCGATCTCTATAGTCGATTATTTTATTGTGTTCTACCTACTTGTGTTTCTGTAATAAACGTTTGAAGGGATTATAACACCTGGCTGGAATACAGTCGCATTCCACCCGGGTATACGTCCTCCATCCAGCATACGCTTAAATTTTTATTTATCATTTTAACGTTGCGTGACTCATCTCTGCAGTCACGCATACTGAATGTCAAAATCTGACCTGATCCAAAATCACTATTATCTTATCTTTAATTCGGCATGCTTATTACGACACAGCAAGCAGTTTCCTAGTCACATCTGCCTGCCAAAATACACACAGGTGGGCGCTGAAGGTAGAGGTGGGCGCATGGCTGTGATGGCGTCACTAAATTCCACTCTTTTTCAATGGAGTTTGGCACTGGGGGGGAAACGTTAGGAGGATTTGGCGCTTTACAACTCTGAACCATGAGCGTCTTGGAACAAAGGGGCAAACCACACCACACATCCAGATTACACAATGTACCAAAGCAAATGTTTAACCCATGCTGAGTTATATTATACACAGGTGGACTATGCACAATAATAAACTGAGAGTCTGAGGTAAATTAAAACAGTATAAAACACGTACCAACTTCTCCGGATACCGACACGCTTGCACCAAATTGGCGGCCTTTGAACGTCGTCCCGTCCTCCAGGATCAGGGTTGCCATATTTTGTAGTGATTACAGCTGAAGCTAATGCCGGTCTCTGCAATTCTTTTGGTCCTGGTAGAGATCACGCTGAGATGTTTCCAAGTATCAAAGTATCACTTTATTTCCCAATCCCAATACAAATGCGCGTTTGGAGATCAACACTACATCCAGTGCAGTCCTATTCTAAAGTTGATCTGAAGAGTTTTACACAGCAGCTACAGTTATAGTCTCTGGTCTCCTCCTCCTACAGTAAACCCCCCACAGTGGAAAAACACTGGTACAGTGGCCAGGTATGCTAACACCCTGACCCCCATCTCCTTTTAAGGAAATGTCCATCCACCATTGTCTGCCCCTCACCCTCAGTAACTCTTGCTACTGTCCTGAGGGTGGGGGTTAGATGTCCCACTGCCCTGCGATCCAGTTCTTTGTTCCCCCCTTCCAGGACTATTTTTTATTGTGTATTGCTACATTCTATCTACAACAAAATCCTACTATGACACCCACTAATAAACTACATTCCCTATGACCTCAATACCTAATAAACAATCTATTATTTCTACACTAACTGCAGATACCGATAACTGAAGCATTTGTGACGATCCCAGTTTCCACGTGAACGTTCTGCCGCGCAGAAGCAAGAGATGTAGATGAGACTGAGTCACAAAATACTTCAAAAAACACCAATAAACATGAGATCTGGTGGCCAAAAACAAACCTTTGAATGTTGAAACGAATCCAATTTCAATCCGGGAGAAGCAAAACAAAGGAAATATGTTTAGGTTGACAGTTTAGAGTTTGTTCGGACGGGACGATGAGACCAATGTGTTCCACACGCGCCGCCAGCAGCGTGGAAGTTGTTTGTTTGGTTTTTTTAATCATATTTGGTATTAAAATAAATAAATAAAAAATTTACAAATAGACTTTTCCATAAGAATATAAAAGCAAATTTTAGCTAAATAGCTAAATGTCAGGTTAGGAAAATTACATTAAAATAACATCTTGATGCATTCTCAATCATCCAGGAAAGTCTCCAAAAGTTGATTCTGTTCATCTGGACGTAGCGTTTTGTGGGAGAAACGTTTCGTCACTCATCCAAGTGACTTCTTCAGTCTCAGCTGACTGCAGGTTTCCCCAAATCTTATAAACAGTAAATTTGTATAATGACTGAAACAGTCACAGAAGCGTTGGAGGTAGTCCGTAAGAGATTACAGGATGACCCCAACCTCAGCAACAGGACCACTCTCAGCAACGACCAAGTGTGTTTGCTTTTGGAGCTGTGTCTTCATTCCACCTACTTCACATACAAGGGTCAGTTCTACAGGCAGAAACACAGGTGTGCCATGGGCTCCCCAGTTTCACCCATCGTTGCTAATTTGTACATGGAAGAAGTGGAAAAGAGGGCTTTGCTATCCTACCCTGGAACACCACCAAGCCATTGGTTCAGATATGTGGATGACACCTGGGTGAAAATCAAATCTCAGGACGTACTACATTTCATGGATCACATTAACTCGGTGGACCGACACATCAAATTCACCAGGGAGGATATGAAAAGGGGCAGGTTAGCCTTCTTAGACTGTGACGTGTACCGTAAACCTACACATACGGATCAGTATCTAAGGTTTGACTCTCATCATCCACTGGAGCACAAACTGGGTGTCATTAGGACGCTACAACACGGAGCGAACACCATCCCCACAGACACAGCGGCCAGGAAAGCTGAAGAACAGCACATCAAGAAGGCCCTGAGTAAATGTGGTTATCCCAGCTGGACTTCTGTCAAAGCGGGAAAGGCACCTAAAGAAAGCTCCAGCTAATCCAGGAGAGAAGGACAACCACTGCCCAAGCAAAAACCTGTAGTGATCCCATATGTGTCAGGAGTATCAGAGCAATTGAGACGCATTTTTTCTAAACACCAGGTCTCTGTGGCTTTTAAACCCCAAAACACGCTGCGCCAAAAATTGGTCCACCCCAAGGATCGGGTCCCCCGACACAAACAGAGTAACATAGTAATGCCAGGAGGATTGCCAGGATTTATACATCGGGGAAACCAAACAACCTCTGGCGAAGCGGACGGCACAACACAGAAGAGCTACCTCGTCAGGCCAGGACTCTGCGGTCTATTTACACCTACAGACCAGTGGACACTCTTTCAATGATGAGGATGTGCACATCCTGGACAGGAGGAACGCTGGTTTGAGTGCGGAGTCAAGGAGGCCATTTACGTGAAAAGGGAAAGACCATCTCTGAATCGAGGAGGGGGCCTAAGGGTACATCTTTCGCCATCTTACAATGCTGTGATTGCAGCCATTCCCCAACTCTCTGTGAATGGTACTCATGGCCATTGATCAGTGGTCTTTGATCAGTGGGTTTTGGTCAGTGGTTGTTGATCAACGGTCATGAGAATTTGCATAATTATGATTAAGGAACTGACCTCCCAGCCCATTGTTCCCTCGGTGGGCTGGTTTCAGTCATTATACAAATGTACTGTTTATAAGATTTGGAGAACCCTGCAGTCAGCTGAGACTGAAGAAGTCACTTGGATGAGTGACGAAACGTTTCTCCCACAAAACGCTACGTCCAGATGAACAGAATCAACTTTTGGAGATAGAAAAACATAGTTTTTCATATAAACTTGATTATTGTCTGTTGTAGGGCTGCAAACGATTATTTTCATAGTCGACTAGTCATCAATTATTTTTGCGATTAGTCGACTAATCAGATCATGTATCCATTGGACGTAAAACATACGGCTTATTGCACCAGCATTCATCTGCTCTTATATAACTATAATTAGCTTACTGCTTGAAGTGTTTAAAGTATGTGCTAACTAAAAATAAAGACAAGATGATAGATTAGACTTTTCATGAAATTTGAAAATTGTCTCAGTGGTTTAATAAATTAAGTTGTCTGCTCTTTGCTCCCTAAAATTTAACAGGACATTGGAGTAAATTCTCGACCATCTCAAACTTCTGTTTAATCAGTTTTCTGTTTGACGTTTATTCAGATGTGTAAAATCTATAACTTTAATCTCAGCCAAACCGAATTACTCCGGAACAAATAAAACACTGAAAAAAGCCAAACAATAAAATTTTTAGGTTATCTAAGTGACTTATATATCATGTTTAACCTGAGTAGCAAAAGACCGCGGGGGTTTGAAAACGATGTGCCGGGTGTTCGCTGTTCTCCACGGATCTAGTGAGCCTTACCCCGGCTAGCTATCAAGCTGGTGGGTAACAGACGTCGCCGAAAACGTCGGTGCACTTTTGCAAATATGTGGTGTCTTGATAAACTGAGCAGATGTTTGATGTTTACACAGCTACATTCTCTCTGAAAATATGTTAAACGTTTATTTTGTGACCCAGAAACAGTCATAAGAGTAATATTAAAACTAAGTAGCTGCCGCCATTGTTGGAAACTGGAATTGGCTGGGCTGCGCTATGAATCGGGTTTGGCCACAAAGGATACACCCGACCCATCCTTCAAATCTGGGGAAATGAAGAATGCATTGTCGACCACATTTGGAGGCGTCTTCGAATTTGGACAGCCTTCCTCCCGTCGCTGTAACGTAATCGGCCTCGTACACAGCTACGATACCGGAGACTGCTGCTTCTTCTTCTTCTTCTTCAGGGTTTAACTGCAGCTGGCATCCTTGTACATGCAGTGCTGCAATCTTCGGTTTCAGTCTGTTATTACACTGCTGTTTACCTACTGTTTATTCCTGCGTCTTTCGGGATCTTACAAAGTTTCAAACGACACGTCGACTAGTGGTGCAACCGATCGAAAATCTCTCGGATCGGATCACTGTTTTAAGTCAGTGAGCTGACCATAACTATTGCTTTTTCGAATCTTTGGATCACGTGCGTTTCAGCATCAGTTCGGATTACGGATCAACCGTGATCTGCTGCCCCACTAGCGTCGACTATTAAATATGTTGTTGACGATTTTGATAGTCGAAGTAATCGTGACTAGTCGAGGAATCATGGCAGCCCTATAGTCTGTAGCCCACATAATTAAACACTTTAGTTAGATAAAACGTGAGTTTTGATCTTATGTACTGTATAGCCTGTATAATAAATAAATATGTAGGCCAATAAGTACAAAATCCAGAGAGCTACACAACATGGGACGGTTCATTTACAAAGAAGTGGACAATTTTACAGAGTTTCATTAACTCTTCCAGTCACATATCCTGAAAAGGTTGAGTTAAATTGATTGTCCCCGGTGAATGGGAGGTGTCTGTTTACCTCGGAGATTGAGTGGCAGTCCACAGAGAAAAACTTTGGTCAGATCCGTCTTCATCTAATCCCAGCTAACTGAATTTTGTGTTTCTTCAGTGTTTGGCGGCATGATGTCGAGGATGTGCCGCTTCCTAACCACTGATGGGAACCACCTACGAGTGCTGGAGCAGATGGCTGAGAGTGTCCTGTCTCTAAACGTTCCCAGACAGCCTTAGATGTAAACTGGGATGGTTTGCATCTAAGAGTGAAGTTGCAGGAATGACAGTGAGCACCTTCAAGTCAAGGGCCATGGTCTTCAGCAAAGAAAGAGCAGAGTCCTATCTCCAGGTCAGGGATGACTCGCTGCATCAAATGGAGAATTTTGGTACCTCAAGGTCTTATTCACAAATGAAGGGAGAACAGAGCGGGAGGTTGACAGACAGATTGGGGCTCTGTTGTTTTGAAGTAAGAGTTAAGCATAAAAGTGAAGCTGTTGATTTATCGGTCAATCTACCTCTCCACCATCAACTATGGTCGTGAGCTTTAGATAGTGACAGAAAGAATGAGATGGCAGATATAAGTGACAAAATAACCCTTCTCTGAAGGGTAGACAGCCTTTGCCTTTGTGATAGGATGAAGAGTTCAGTCATTGGGGAGGCATTTGGATTAGAGCCACTGCTCCTTCACATCGAAAGGAGGCAGCTGATGTGATTCTGGCATGTGATTTGGATGCCTTCTGGACACCACCTGCATGAGGTGTTTTAGGCATGTCCTGGAGGTAGGAGGCCCCAGGGCAAACTGAGGGCTCGGTGGAGAGATTACATTTCACAGTTGGCTTGGAAATAATTCAGTTTTCCCCTAGATGAGCTGGAAGAGGTGGCTGGCAAAAGGGAGGTCTAAGTTTCTCTCCTTAGATTGACCAAACCCATGACCTTGAACCTGGATATATAGGACAGGGAGGATGAATAAAAGGATGTTACATTAAACCAGTGGTTCCCAAACCTTTTTTTTTTTTTTTGCTAGGCCCCTGTTTGTTTTACAAGAAAATCTTCGCAGCCCCCCGGCACAAACACATCCTCAAACCACACACAGCCATTTATTGTTTTCAAACTCCACTGCAGTTTCTTTCACACCTCAAACCTTTAAAAAACCAAAAGCAAACAAATAAAAGTAAACTACAATAAATTACAGGTTGCAACAAAATAAACTAATACCATCTTTATTTTAAGCGTAGTTGTTTCTTTCCCCCTTTGTAAGAATAATTTTTCAAAACATGCCTCTGTGCAAAGTGGGTTTAAAAACATAAAACGTGATTTGGACAGGGGAAATGGGTTTTGGTTTAGACACAAATACATATGATTTAAAAAAAAATCTTCTTGTGATCACACATACTTCTTTTTGTGCCTCTAAAACATCCTTGTTTGTCTTTCCAGAACAGACATATGATGTCATAACTGTCGGAGCACCGGCCTCTCACTGCCAGGGTTTCTAAAAATGGCGTTCTGAGGAAGCTCATCCAGAAGTTTGAGGAAGCAAAGAAACAGTAAGTTGAGAGTAAAGTCGGGCGTCACATTAGGGCTGGGCGATATGGCCTAAAATCCATATCGCGGTATAATTTGAAGCACGTGCGGTAAAGATATATATCGCGAAATATTCTTTTCTTCTGTATAACATATTTTCCACACTATATGACACACTTAATTAATTTTCTCAAAAATCGAAAGTGTGCCTATGAATTCTGGTTGTGCTTATCTGACCTCGAACCGATTTTGGCGTGCAGAAATCTGTTAAAAAATGTTTTAGTACAACTTTGGTAAGCTGCACTGCTTGATGGATTGTCAGAGCATTACGGCTGCCGTAGTGAGGAGCTTCACGGAGTAATCTGGGTCCAAAACTCCGTGGGCTTCAGCTCCCAAAGTCAAACGAACACTGAGAGTTAAAAACGGTCTAAATTCTTTCATCTTTAGTGATGGTGAGATGAAGCCTCATGATGAACTGAAGCTTTCCATCCAATTGGTCGACTCATGGTTCGAAGCATTGTGATGATTCATTTGCTCTACTGCGCCATCAAGTGGACAATTCAAGTGAAGCGGGCTCTTTGATTATAATGATGTGTAAACCTTATGTACATCTGGATAATGACACAAACTAGTGTTTGGTGCTTCACTTTTTAATAAACTAAAAGACAGAAATCAGATTATAGGATGTGTAGTGTTGTTTATTTATATTTTGGTGTTTATCATTTGTGATATTTATTACTGTGTGCATACTTTATTAGGAGAGACAAAATTAAAAAAAAAAAAAAAACATCTCTTCCTTGCTGGTTCCATCGAAGAAGAAATGCACAAGTAACTATGTAGCACGTACGTAATCCAATTCCACAACACGGTGTGATGGGGAATCAGCTGTTTTCCTGCCCATGTTATTTCGAATCTGGCGCGAACCGGTGAACCAGTCCCTGAATCAGTCACGTGGTACGGACTGCCCGCGAGGCCTCGAACGTCACTGCCTACGTAATCAAAGCAAGCCTCGATACGCGCTTCAGAAAAACGCCCCCGCGATTACCCGACGCACGATTCGAAGCTTCGACACACAGGACACATCACTATTCATCTTTAATGAAATCATCAACCTTGCTGCTTTACCAGGTGTAACAATTAAGTTTAACATCCATGAATCAATGAAAACAGAATTTATTAAATTTAACGGAGTTACAAGTTAACAGGAAGTTAGCTTGCTAGTTTCCATCTAAACATTTCATACCATGTTCTGACTGAGAGATTTTTTAAACTAATTAAAACGTACAGCTCTGCTACCACTTCCAACATAAATGAAGACAGAAAACTGGCGTTTGCAGGGTTACTGACTTACGGACTACCTGGTATATAATGTTGTGCTACGTGATTGCTAGCGACACAGCTTTGTTAGCATAACATTAGCACAGTGAAGCTGGAGGATGAACGCCAGCTTCACTTTTTTCCACTTGATAAAAGTTAACGTGAGGGACAAATGCAATCGCATAGCGATGACCTCTGCTCCTGGTTTTGGGGTTTTATATTTTGCTTTATTCGTCTTGTGATTTGTATTTAAACAGTCGTTTTTGGTCATCTTGTTTCTTCAATTTCTGCATTAATACTTCAGTTCCCATTTTATGGCTTCCTCTTAATTTTGCTTTTGTTACTTTTCCAATCAGCGTAAACGAGGAGGAATGGTGAGTCCTTGCACTGCTTTGCTTGTTTTCATTTGACTGAACTAACTTCATTAGAGTTATTTGATATTGTATTTTGCACTATCCTACTGTATATTACTGTAATAGTAGTATTCTTATTGTATATATGGTATATCTTATTCCTCTGTCTCTCTTGCTGCATTGAGTATGTGTATGACTAAAGAATTTCCCTCGGGATAAATAAAGTTCTTCTTATCTTATCCTTAAGATTTGTACAACAAAGTATTTTCAGTTTTAAGCTGGAAGAATGGGGTTTTGCACAACTTATCATGTTAATGCAAGAAAAAAAGGGCACGTAGCGCATCGGTGATGTGTTCACTAATAGAACTAAAATGTGTGTTAGCTTAAAATGAGCAAATCCTTTGTCACAAAGTTGTATATGAATACTGCTCATTGTATACATTCAGTCATTTTAAAGTCTATCAAAAACATGTTTCTGTGCTTGGAAAGTCAAATCCTGACAATATTAATGAGACGTTTCTAAAATTCTTCTACACAGATGGTCTGAATTTGTGAAGCGAGTGGTATCGCATTTATCAAAGTCGGCTCCTCGTTGTTTTTTCTAAGCCACGATTAGGCTCATTGAGAGCAGGCATGTGCATGCAGACAGTGTTTGTTTTTACATCTGGTGGGTAACGTCCCTCCCTATATTTTTGGAACAGTACCTCTGAAGCTTGATTTAGATTTCTGCAGGAAATTTACGTTCTAACTTCAGATGTAACACCTCTTAACACTAAACCGGTCCATCATGCTGTTGTTTCCAGTTACAGCGTATATTTCCTGCTGAAGCATATTTCAGGCATAAGACAGAAACATTACAAAAATATACACCTGCAGGCCACTCTATTGTCTTTATTTGACTAAATGCACTAAATTGCTGCCACAAGCTTTTGAACACATGTACCTAATAAAGTGGCTGGTGAGTGTCCTCAGTCCCAGCTCGGATACAGATGTGTCGGTGTGTCTTTGTTCCCTGCAGTAGTGCCCTCTCCAGCTCAGTCATCATCCACATACCCCAGGACACTGTCCGAGCCAAAGAGATCATCGCCTACGTCAACACGCTGAAGACTCAGGTCAGCTATTACGCAGAGAGGCTGTCTCAAGCTGCCAAAGACCAATCGGCCAGCGGACTGGAGTGGACGCTCGCCAGTCTGGTTGACAAGGTACTAAAAGTGTTTGACGTTACGTGGGGACGCTTCATATTTCATTCATACCCTCTTCCTTTCAGACCCGTCAGCTGGTGGCAGTGTGCGGCTGCAAGCTGCTAGCTTCAGCTATTTAGGCCCTGAACGCAGTACGAGTACATCGCAACCAAAGCTTCTCCTTCCGCTGAGTCTGAACAAGTAGTGCTCCGCAATGACCAGGATACGCTGAGAGCAAAGTACAGCGGTCACAACAGCCAGTCGTCACTGCACGTGGACTGGCACGAAGAGGAGTGGGTGAGTTGATCAGCAGTTATTGGCTGTTTTCTGATTCCAGATTTTTTATTTCTTTAGCATGACAACAGACAAGCTTAGTTTCTTGGCACACATTGTGGATACAGCTTGATATCTTAACTACACTCTGAACTCTGTTTTTCTTTTCTTGTTGCTTCTTCTTCTTCTTGAGTCATCCCTCTCATGTTGATTTCCAGCTCAGGTCACTCCTTACTTTTAAGAAGTTGGAGGATTCGTGAGCAGATTTTTCCTTCACCATATCAGCCGACTTTATTCTATGAGAAAATACTCTTAAATGACTCGTCTTTAAAAAGTGTTCAGTGTTTTATGTCTGGTCTGTGTGTCATCTTTGTCTTTACAATGTTGCAGCAATACTTTAGTAATGATATGATATGATATGATATGATATACCTTTATTAGTCCCACAAGGGGAAATTTAAATGTTGGTTTAGTGTAAGCTCAGCTTTTTAACTAATGTAAGAAGTGTTATGACTGACTCGTTTTTAATACCTAAATCTGGCCTCAGTGCACAAACCTAAATGAATCGGTACATATGAAAGCGCCCAAGTCACGAGCTGTGTTCAAGGACATGGATAAAACAAAAAGGTTCAAATTTGTGCCCAAAAACCCCACAAATCAGTGTCACTGTTTTAAAATCTGCTGCGAGACCGCTCTAAATGTCAGCTTTTTCTTTACGTAAAGACTGGGGTCTGTAACATATCAGCTCGTTTCTTATTTATTAAAGAACATGCCTGACACCAGGCTTTTGAGTTAACGGCTCCATTCGATCTCTGCAAGTATTTTTAAGTATTTTTAGGTTCTTTCCAGCAGGATTTGTGGCTAGTTCTGGAGCTTGACCCTAAAAGATTTCAGTGTGTCGGTGCTTCTGCTTTCCCTGTTGTCCTTCTCTTCCGTCTTTATTTCTGTTTCTGTCAAATTTAAAAACAACTGCACTCTGAAATACACACTCTTTGCAAGATGTTGTCTAAACTAGTGGTTGGAAGGCATATTTGTGTTTGGTCTCTGATGGTTTATTTACACTTTTTGCAGGCCACGCCCACGGACTACAGCGCCATGATGAGCAACAAAGCCAAGAAGTCTATTGACTTCCTTCTGATGCAGGACACCGCCCCGACGATAGCCACGGACGTGTCACTGCAGTACCGCCTCGACATCGTCTTCTGCCAAACGGTCACCTACACATATTTTAATTATTGTATGTCTGAGCTGATGCGTTTATCCTGGAGTGACTCAGAGTGAAGGAGAAGGCCAAGAAGAAGTGTAAATATCATAGAAGCAAGGAGTTCAGAGCTCTACGACTTAGTGTCTTTATGGTATTTATGTGTGTAATGGAGACCAGGGGTTCCATTACCCTTACTTGTATTTTTATTAATTGACTGACTGATTTGTATTTAAAAACCGTAATGAAGAAAAACACACACTGGTTGATTGTGATTCTTTATTAGGCTTTTTGGGTTGTTATTTAAGTGACTCGTTAAAGGTGAAGAGACAGGGGGACTGGCCATCCTACCTGTGTCAGGAAAAGAACCTGTGTTAGAGCTGTTCACATTTAATCATTTGTCTGTAACCTAAATTAGTTGTATATGTAAAAAGAGAAGTGTTAACAGTACTCACTTTGTAAAGAGTAAAAGCAGCTCAATCACCTGCTTATGAGCTCCTGGAGAAAACCAATGTGCCAGGCTAGGGGAGTGTGTGTTGGAGTGATTTTGTTAAAAGTTGTCATTATTGTGCTTGGACCTTGTCTTGAACTGTATGTTCAGATATTTTCTGTTCCTCCCCCACATGTAGGATGTTGGGGATGTTACTAGCTATAGTTTTCAACTGCAGGCACAATCTATGTAAGATTCTGGTTTCCTTATTTGGTAAGGAATGTTCACTTCCTGCCCTTTATGGGCTCACCATGTAAATGGTGGACTGTTAGAGAGGTTAAGCCATATACGAGGTTGAGGGGAGATGACCCTTTTATGACTAGAGATGCGGTTAAAACATTTGTAAGCAGGAAGTCACGTATACAGACACACATACACTCTCTCTCACTCACACACACACACACACACACACAGTGCCTTAGCTTTTACCACACAACATATGGGGTTTACAATGGGCGGTTGTGTAACTGTTTTCATTCAATAAAAGGCTGTGAGTGGAGGCTGGAGTTGGAGTTGTCTGAGTTTGGGTGTAGAGCTTGCAACTCTGAGAATCCGACCAGGCTTCCCCTGCACAAGTAAAAACCAATCGAACTCTGATTGTCTTACTTTGTTCTGAGTCAGCGAGGGCTGAAACCTAACTGTGTGGTTAAGGTGTTTTAATGCAGCGGTCCCCAACCGCCGGGCCACGGACCGTCGTTTGGTCGAGAGATGAGGCTCGGGTGTGAAATGTATGGTTTTCAGAGTTTTTATCGTTTTTTATCGTTATTTTGTTATCGTTTTTATCGTTAACTCTGTTTTCCTGGGTCTTTCACGTGTGTTATGAATAAATCTTCTTTTTTTCCGGTATCGGTACTAGTTTTATTTTGTTGTATTTATCTGTGACACCTTAAAGGCCGGTCCGTGAAAATATTGTCGGGCATAAACCGGTCCGTGGCGCAAAAAAGGTTGGGGACCGCTGTTTTAATGTATATAGAAGAGACTGAAGTTTATATGTTATGGAATTATTTATAGGACTTGTTACAAATCTTCATATGTCTATGATGTGTTATATCAGCCCGTTCTCACTCCCGAGGCGTAACATGTCGACGTTTTGTCACGTCCCGCGGCGTTCCTGAGGAACGTGAAAGGAGACCTTCGGCGTTCTTATGGTACGCGGCGGGCTATGGCTGGAATCCAGTGCAATGACGCTCCCGCGGTAATAGACGTTCCAGCCCTGTATTCCAGCCCTAAACCTAACCTTATCCCTAGCCCTGACCATAACCTTATTCCTGACCTTAACCAGGACTTTAATGATGTTAAATAGCGTGTTTCTAAGCGATTTGAAGAAAAAGAGCAAACATGTGTAGATTCAGTCCAGACAGTTCTCATATTTCCTCTTTTTTCCGAGGTCGTCATTTAGGAACGTGGTGGGTAGCCGAAAACGTAATATGGTGACGATTTGTCACCTAGCGTAAAATGTTACGCTTTGGGAGTGAGAACGTGTTGGTTATATTGTAGTGGTTTTCTTATGGGGAGGGTTTTGTTTCCCTTTGGTTTGCTGACCCCCAGACTTGGTCTATTCCAGATGCTCACCTGAATCAGGTAGAGTATAACAGGAAGCCATTTGCTTTTCAGAAGGGTTGGATTCTTTGCTGTATCACCATGTGTTCTCATTAATAAAGTACATTTTACTCCAGTCTCGTGCTATTTTAGTGGAAGTGACCCATGACCGTCGGCCAAAACTGACAATATGACTATTAAAAGTCTGAGTAATACTGTAATTTTCTGCTGCTCATTCCTGTGCAATATCCCATCTGACCTCCCGTCATATTTCTTTTCAAGATTTTCTTATTTAATCACTAGTGTACATATATTTATAGATACATATATATATATATATTTAGTCATCTTTTCTCTTTTACCACGTCTCTCTAATATTTTGCTCTTTACTATTTTTCTATTTTTTATTTTATTTTATTATATTTTATTATATTTTCTTCTACTGTACCATGCTGCTGAGTGACTGCTGCTCGTCAAACACATTTCATTGCAATGTTGACCCTGTGCTAACTTGCATATGACAAATAAAACTGAAAACTGATAAAACTGAAAACAGTAAAGGCAAAGGGAACACATCAAGTAAGGATTTCACACTCCCACTCACAACGGCACTTTCAAAGCATAAAGCCAAATGCTTCAAAATTTCATTTTGAAGCATTTTAAAAATGAATGTGTTTGAGTTTCATTGCTCCAAAGTAATGTTTTCATATAAGCAAGATAACCAGTTTGCAACCATGTAAGTACAGTCCTCTATTGTGAACAGACGTGTTGGCAATCTGTCTGCGTTTATAAATTAGACAACAGTTATTTGCAGATCTTCATCAATCTGCCTGAGAGTGATTGCAGTCGGTCTGAGTTGGACTGCAACTGTTTTGAGTCAGGTTGCCTCCAAGGAGGCAGTTTATTATTTTCCTTTCCTAGTTGGACAGATGGCTGTTGTTTTGTTTTTACTGTAGTGTGCTGGGCCATTAATGGCTCAGGGGCTGCAGCGTATCCGCGCCAACACCTAAGGCCAACGTGGAATCACCGGTCAGACTAACATAAAGAAAGAATCTGTTAAATTACACATTTGTATTCATTAAGTCACAGACAATGAAAACAAGCAGAAATCAAGATGTAATATTTTTATAATTTTATTGATGTTAAATTAAAGTCCCAGCTTAGTTATGTTATCAGTGCAAGTCACTTCAATCTGTATAGCACCAAAGGAAACAATGGTGTTTTCAAGGTGCTTCACACTGTAAGGTAACAACTTACAGTATTAAAAAGAAAACCCCAAAAGAACAAACCCCTCTGAGCAAGCACGAGGCGACAGTGGGAAGGAAAAACTCCCTTTTAAGAGGAAGAAACCTTCGACAGAACCAGGCTCAGGGCGGGGTGGCCATCTGCCGCGACCATTCCTGGGGATTTCAAAAATGACTTGATCTGATCTAAATGTAAAACTAGCTCATTTAAAGTGTCCAGTGAGTTTTAGAAAATATTTTGCTGTTGATATCACGATGTCACTATAAAGTGGAAACTTTGTTTCTTCCCTTACACCTCCCAAAAAATGCCCGCACCGATGAGAAGCACTTAGATATGCAACTTGGTTCTGTGAATATCTTTCTTTTGAAAGTTTTAACAATATCTTCATCAAGATTTTGGAAGTTTAATTGCCAGAATGTCACCAAAGATGCATGCTTCCATCTTTTACAGAGGGATTTGAAAACCCTCTCGCTGAGTTTCTTGAACTTCTCTGGTGGGATTTTGTCGTATCTGGCCCTGATTTCAGTCCAGATTTTCATGGTAAGCCGGTTGGAGATAGCTTCAGCACTTTCAATGCTGAAGACTGTGCCTGATTTTTTTGCAACCTGGGAAATCAGTCCTTCCACAAAGATTTCCACTGAAAATCTGCATCTTTCTTTCTTTTCATATGATTCCAGTCTATCAGTAACTGTTACTGCCAACAGGTGTTCTTGGAATACTGAAGTAGTTATGATATTAAATATTGGTTGTTCCATTAAATTCATTGAATCCTCCTCCCCACTCCTCCCCATTTCCAATGATATTAGTGACAATTTATGTAATTTGTCACAAATATCAGTGAAAATCGCATTAGCAATGCAGTCAAAATAATTCTGCACTTTTCGGTCTAAATGCAAATCCATCCCCTTGAATTTGTCCAAGAGTAGATCCAACAAACGTTTTTGGTGAGAATGAGGGCACTTTAAAAGTTTACCAAGCTTTGAAAGCACAGCCTGAATTAATGTCTCTAACCATCTTTCAAAGTCTAAGGTTTTTTCAGGTGGCTCACAGTCTACAGAAGATCTGTGATGCTGTATCTTTTTATATGACTCCGTTTGACTTACGTTTGTTAACGGTGGGATGCTGGCTTCATGTTCAACACAGGATTTCTGCTGCTGGGGATCTGGAATTGGATTGTTTTCTGCTTTTGCAGCACTGTGTTGGTCAGCATTTTGACAGCTTTCTTCTGTGTTAGCTGTTTCTTGGCTGTTAGCATCTATATTCTGTGCTGTATCAAACTCCTGCTCAGCAGAATCGTCCAAAAATTTCACACGTGACAAAACCGTTTTGCCAGTAGTGGTGTGGACAGAACAGTTTTCATGTACAGGGGAGTTCTGGGAAGACCTCAGTGGTGATACTGCTACTGACTGTGCACACAGGTCCATTACGTCCTCTACAAAACCTACAAGCCGCTTAGCGGTGAAGCAATCCGGATAGCCTGAGATAAGCTCTCCCCACTGCTTGATCGAAAAACTACTGAACAAGTTATTCAAGAGGGATACCAAAGCATGTACTGTAGAATTATCCCCATTGGTCTGAACTGTTTCATCATTTGTCATTGTGTTACAGTTCGAGCTTGCCATTTCACTTTTTTGTTTTTTATGTCTAAAATGTTGTTTTGTGTTAAACTCCGTGTTTGAACGTTTAAAGCGCTGCTGTCCCGCTGTGTGAATGCGTTTCAACTGAACAGCCAGGTCTATATATAAGGTCGGTTTAAGGTTTCTTTGTAACGTCACCTGACGTTTCTTTGTAACGTCAGGTGACGTTACAAAGAAACGTCACCAGTCAAAGGACTGGCCCGCCCCGTCATAACGAAAGGGGCGGGACAAATCTGTTGCTTAGCAACTGAAAAAAAGGCACACCGCGCTGAATGCTACATCCGGCCTGCGACGGTACACCGCCTCCGCACCACCGTTTAAACATGAAGTGTGGATGTTAGAAGATCCCAAATATGGTGAGCTACTGGGAAATTACTCACGTTTTTGTTCTTGAGAGTGAGCGATAATAAGCGACATTTTATTGAGAAATTACAGTAGTCTGTCTACAAAAACTACAAAAATGACCTAAATAAGACAGAAGTACACATTCATTTTTATCGTTTTGTCAACAACAGGGCGCATGAGGTTTGTTCAGTATTTGTTGTGTCTACAAGGCTCAGGCGCCCCCATGAAGTGTCTTATTTGTATAGTTGAAAGCATTATAAAGGAACGCAAAACTAAATTACATATAATTATAATTCTTGGCACTTTCTGGTGTGTGTGAGTTAGTGTTTCTCTTTATGATTTGTGGGTCCAGCATCAAATTTAGAATCCTTCCCATCACACATGAGGTCTTGAATAATCATCTTATTTTAAAGACCTCGTAGTTTGATAGTTTGCTCTCAGACTGTGGGCTTCCTTGTGGTTTTTAGGATATTTAGAAGTAGAAGGGGATCATCCTTCTGTGGAACCAGCTCCCAGTTTGAATGCAGGAGACGGACACTATCTCTACTTTTAAGATTAAGTTTCAAAGTTACCTTTTTGCCAACGCATATAGCTAGGGCTGAATCAGGTGACCATGAATCCTCCCTTAGTTACCCTGGGACTACCCTGCTGGGGGATTCCCACCATGTGTTTATACACCTCTCTGCATTCAATAATTAGTTCTTGTTCATCTCTGGCTCTCGTCCACAGTGTGTCTTTTGTCCCCTTTTTCGTCTCCTCATCCCCAAAGGGTCGCAGCGGGCCGCCCCTCCCTGACCGTGGTTCTGCCAGAGGGTGCTTCCTGTTAAAAGTGAGTTGTTCCTTCCCACTGTATTGAGGTTTTTTCTTTTTAATTGTAGACTTTCTACCTTACAATCTATACCACCTCGAGGAGACTGTTGTTGTGATTCAGCTCTGCATAAATACAATTAAATCGAATTAAGTGGGTTCAGCTGTTTTGTGAAATAAATGTGAGTGACATGGTAAGTAATAGCCTGCATGTAACTCATGGTAAGAAGAGCAATATCGCCCCCTCCTGGTTCAACCTTTTTTTCTTTGCAGTAATCTTTCCAATAATAATACATATGCACTAACCTCATGCTTGCTGTTAACAATAGCCTAAAGACACAAAATCAAGTTTAGTTTTTTCCTTAAGTTTATGTTTTTTTTTATATGGTTGGCATTTATTTTGTTTCTTTTTAATAATTATATTGATTCTATTGATTGTTTGCCAAGCACTGAGGTCTCTGCTTAGACTGTGCTACTGGGATCACTGATTTAAAAATGAGGCAAAAGCACCAAAGTTGTGCTCAAAAATAGTACAGTGAGCTACAACCTGTTGATGTAATAACTCTAACACACTTATTGTTTTTAAATACATACATGTTTAGTTCTTTTAAACCTAATTATATATTTTTTTTTGCAAAAGTGTCACCTAAACACCCAAATATACGTAATTCAAAACTTACTTTAATTATTACCCATTTGGCTGGTAACATGGACCCAGTCTGATGGATAGTTACTGAACAGATAGTCTTTTCTTTAAAGGCTGCATTCAGAGCAAATCATTGTAAAAACAAGACAAGTCAATAAAAAACAAGTAATAACTATAATACTAAACTACAATAGAGAGAAAATCCAGTAAATATAATTATATTATGTAAAAAATATACAAATATTTACCTCTAATTTAAAAAGACATTACAAGGGTACTAGTTTCATTTTAATCTAAACATAATCTAAATTGACACTAAATCAGTTTAAATATTACAGCTGAAGGTGATTTTAATAAATGTACTGCTGCTTGACTTTGTTTTACTACTGCAGTATAATTTATCATGTACAAAAGCTCCAAATGTTGTTTCTCTGACTTAATGTTCTGATGACGTTTGTGTTACTTTGCAGGAAATAGTCAGGACCCAGATGAACCTGTGCTGGAATTCAGTGTGGGTGAGTAATATGAGCATTTATGAAGGCTGTCCATGACCTGTAATTAAATTTAGCGTCATTAGTGCCACTCATTGCAAGTGACAGTGCACATGCTTTCAGCATGGCGTCTGCTCTTATGGTAGCAAAATAAATTCAGAAAATCTCCATCAAAAAGCAGCTCAGCAGCAGAAATATATATGGTCAGCTGGTTGTGAGTTAATGAGCATGTGAAATCAGTGTGAACATTTTGAAACAACAACTCTCCAACCTCGTAATTGTAAGACTGCCTGTGCAGCCACAGGAGCCTTCAGAGAGTCTTCCTGCTTGTCTCTTGGGTTGATTTGCTCATGTTTTCTCACCCAGTCAATGACTGTAAAAGGGCTGGACTAATTGGAGGCAGGTGTAATTGATTGCACTGATATGCTAGTCTACTTATAGCCCACATTACAAACACTGCTGTGTTATTTTGTCTCTCAGTGCAGGTATGTAATGTGACAAAACCTCTAATGATCTGATATGTTTGGGATGGATGGGCTGTGAATTATATAGTGAATTGTCTTATTTTGTCGCTCTGTGCAGGCTTTCTACTTACAGGGTGGTGGGTCTCAGAGGACAATTGCTACCCCTGTTGAAGTGAACAACGTGTGGAGTGCAACTGGCTTTGTGGCATAGCTGGCTCTGGCCTTGGACTGTGTGTTTTTACTTTGTACCTAAATGGGACACTGGACTTTTAACTACTATTCATTGTGTTTATAAATAAAATTTTAGAATTTTATTGACTGTCATCTTTTTGCCCACGGTGGAGACGGTTGGTCAGACCTAGAATCTGTGTGTGTGTGTGTCTGTGTGTGTCATCAGCAGGGTTTTGCATAAAAGAGTGTGAGCAGGTCAAAAGGTCAATTCATTTATTGTAGTTTTATGGCAGCACCCTCTAGTGGCCTTGAAGCAAACAGTCTCCTAACTAAGCCATGGCATCTCTGGTCTCTCCTACTTTTGTGTGCTCTGCTGGAGGAGCAGCATTGGATCTAGTGATACTGAGTAAGCTGATTAGGACAGGCCTGGAGAAATGTGGTTTGCATGAAGTATCAGGAAAAAAACAACCTTGTATTGTAAAATAATAATACACGAATAATAAATACTTTTCATGACATTCAGATTTCTGGACTCACGAGTTCATAGAACATTAATGTTACGAAACATTGAGAAGTCTTAAAACTACATTGTATACTTATTATTTATTTACTTTAATCAGATTTGACTGGTATTTTTAAACATTAAGTTTTTGTTCCTTCAACTATTGTATTTAAGCTTATGACTCACTCACAGTATGTTTATATAACTGCCTAAAAAAACGGTGAGGATGTGGCCGCAGTGGCTGAGAAGCAAGAACTTTGCTTTTTCTTTTTTTTTTTCTTTTTTTTTTTTAATTGGGAAGCATAAATGAACATACCAGAAAACCCTGCACGAAGGAGCCATATTTGTTTTTTGTGTGTGCATAAGATGACGCTTTAGTATTATTACACATATGATAAGGATGTTAGCATGCAACACACAAACTCAAGTGGTGTTGCCAAGATAGTTGCTGACTGGCAAGAAACTTCTAGAAGAAATCTGGTGACAGTCCAAAGCACAAATTAGATATTCACTGAGATATTCAACATTTCTTTATCTCAGTCGGTGATCCCCACATGCTTCAAAGAGTCCATCATTGTTCCTGTCCCGAAGAAACCCCACCCTGCTTCTCTCAATGACTATCGCCCTGTAGCCCTCACCTCAGTAGTGATGAAGTGCTTTGAACGCCTGGTCAGAGACTTCATCATTTCTTCACTACCAGACACACTGGACCCACTACAGTTCGCTTACCGTCCAAATCGTTCCACAGACGATGCCATCTCTCATCTCCTCCACACATCACTCACTCACTTGGACACTAGAAGGGGGAATTATGTTAAAATGCTCTTCATAGACTACAGCTCTGCATTTAACACCATAATTCCCTCCACACTCACCACCAAGCTGGAGCATCTGGGACTCAGCTCATCTATGTGTCAGTGGATCTCCAACTTCCTAACTGGCAGACCACAGGCAGTAAGGATGGGCGGACATGTCTCAGCCTCCACCACTCTCAGCACTGGAGCCCCCCAGGGGTGTGTTCTGAGCCCCCTGCTGTACTCTTTGTACACATATGACTGTGTGGCCACTACCAGCTCCACCACCATCATCAAGTTTGCTGACGACACTGTCGTGGTGGGCCTGATCTCTGATAACAACGAGACGGCCTACCTGAAGGAGATTAGGAATCTGGAGAACTGGTGCCAGAGGAACAACCTCCTTCTAAACGTCAGTAAGACAAAGGAGCTGATAGTGGACTTCAGCACTAAGCAGGAGAGGAACTACCAGACCCCCGTCATCAACGAGTGCCCAGTGGAGAGAGTGGACAGCTTCAAATACCTCGGAGTTCACATCACGCAGGACCTGTCATGGTCCTGTCACATCAACACCGTGGTGAAAAAGGCCCGACAGCGTCTCTACCACCTCAGACGCTTGAGAGACTTCCAACTGCCCTCCAAGGTGCTCAGGAACTTTTACTCGTGCACCATAGAGAGCATCCTGGCGGGAAACATCTTAACCTGGTTCGGGAACAGCACCATGCAGGACAGACGAGCTCTACAGAGGGTTGTGCGGTCAGCTGAGCGCACCATCCGCTCCGAGCTCCCTGACCTGCACTCAATCTACAGCAGGCGGTGCTGGACCAAGGCCAGGAAGATGGTGAAGGACCTCAGCCATCCCAACAACAGACTGTTCTCTCTGTTGAGGTCAGGAAAGCGATTCCGCTCCCTGAAGACCAACACAGAGAGACTGAGGAGGAGCTTCTTCCCGCAGGCGATACGGTCTCTCAATCACACCACCACACAGTACTGACCCACACATGTGGTTCTTACACACACACTGGACTTTCTGGACTTTGGTTTTGCACAACACTGGTCACTATATTCTTCATTTCCGGTTAATACTTGTACAGCTGCTGTTATTGTGTATATATTTATTTATATTTAGATTTCTTCATACATTCTTATATAGTTCTATATTGTGTATTGTGTATTTTGTTGTACAGTTATTTTATTTTCAACTTTAATTTATATACACTCAACAAAAATATAAACGCAACACCTTTGTTACTGCTCCCATTCCCCATGGGATGGACGTAGAGACCTAAAATTCATTCCAGATACACAATATAACCATCCCTCCCAAACAGTGGTCACAAATCAGTCCAAATGTGTGGTAGTGGGCACATCTGCTATATTGAGATAATCCACCCCACCTCGCAGGTGTGCCACATCAGGATGCTGATCTGACATCATGAGTAGTGCACAGGTGTACCTCAGACTGCCCACAACAAAAGGCCACCCTGGAATGTGCAGTTTTTTGCGCTATTGGGGGTCTGGGGACCCAGAACCGGTCAGTATCTGGTGTGACCACCATTTGCCTCATGCAGTGCAACACATCGTCGCATGGAGTCTATCAGATTGTCAATTGTGGCCTGTGGAATGTTGGTCCACTCCACTTCAATGGCTGTGCGAGGTTGTTGGATATTCGTGGGAACTGGTACACGCTGTCGTATACGCCGGTCAAGCACATCCCGAATAATGCTCAATGGGTGACATGTCCGGTGAGTATGCTGGCCATGCAAGAACTGGGACATTCTCAGCTGCCATCTGCCCTGAACAATGTGAACCATGATTCATCCGTGAAGCGCACACCTCTCCAACGTGCCAGACGCCATCGAATGTGAGCATTTGCCCACACAAGTCTGCTACGGCGACGAGCTGGAGTCAGGTCAAGACCCCGATGAGGACGACGGGCATGCAGTTGAGCGTCCCTGAGACGGTTTCTGACAGTTTGTGCAGAAATTGTTTGGTTGTGCAAACCAATTGTTCCAGCAGCTGTCTGGGTGGCTGGTCTCAGACGATCTTGGAGGTGAACCTGCTGGATGTGGAGGTCCTGGGCTGGTGTGGTTACACGAGGTCTGCGGTTGTGAGGCCGGTTGGATGTGCTGCCATATTCTCTGAAACGCCTGTGGAGACGGCTTATGGTTGAGAAATGAACATTCAATGCACGGGCGACAGATCTGGTTGACATTCCTGCTGTCAGCATGCCAATTGCACGCTCCCTCATTGCTTGTGGCATCTGTGGCATTTTGCTGTGAGACAAAACTGCACATTCCAGGGTGGCCTTTTGTTGTGGGCAGTCTGAGGTACACCTGTGCACTACTCATGATGTCAGATCAGCATCCTGATGTGGCACACCTGTGAGGTGGGATGGATTATCTCAATATAGCAGATGTGCCCACTACCACACATTTGGACTGATTTGTGACCACTGTTTGGGAGGGATGGTTATATTGTGTATCTGGAATGAATTTTAGGTCTCTACGTCCATCCCATGGGGAATAGGAGCAAAAACAAAAGTGTTGCGTTTATATTTTTGTTCAGTGTATGAAGACGTGGATTCTCCTTTTCACATGTTAGCATGTTGTTTGGCCAGCTGTGGCTTACATTACCACAGCTGTGATAAAATTATCAGGAGTACTTCTATGTCTATGAGGGGAAAGCTTTCCTTGTTTACATATAATATAATAATGATACAGATAATGAAAGTCAGACAAAGTGGATCATGTCTTTTACAAAGTGCATAAATAAATCAAGCAGATTTTTTTTCGGTTGTGGTTTCTGAGTTGTGAAATGTCTGCAGCTCCGGAGTGGACTGTATTTGATTTGTCACATTGAAAGAGGGCCAGAAAATTACATAATCAGTGAAGCCAAACACATGTCTCTTTCCTAATATGGGCAATGTCTTTAGTAAAACTCAGCTGTAAGCATGTCTCCAGGCTCTGAATTGAAGGATTTTAGCACACAATGTTATGTGTTTTCAAACTCACAAAATCATATTTTACGTTCTTGAAGCAATAACCACGTGAAACTGAAGTTTAAATACTTTTCTTCCCTACATCCTGTGTGCAAGAGTCAATTATAGCATCATTTGGAGAGTTATATTTCATTTAGCATGTTATCGCATATCTGAAGGGGACCTAAAATAAAGCACAGTTCAGTCAGAGGGTCTCTTATTGATTGAAATCAACTTTTCCTGCTTTTAGGAGATAACTGAAAGTATACATGAAAGTGCCTTATCTTTTATAACCACAGGGTTTTTTTTATAATGGGTGTTTGTGTAAACTGTGTGTCACAGAAATAAAAGGCTGCTGTGGCGTGATGGTTCTTCGTAGTGGTCTGACACCGAGGGCAGAGGGGCTGCTCTGAGATCCTTCCCTTGCTAGCATGTGAAAAACCGGTTGAGCTGTTCGTCTTGTTTCATTAACGGGAATAAGTCTCTAAAGCAGCGGGGCCTGTGGAAGCGCAGACCCAACACTTTCCAGTAGCATAAGATTTTTTGCCAAGAAGTGCGACAGCAAAGAACTGATTGTCCAAATATAAGTTTCCTTACTTTTTCTATGAAGTTTATATGTTTGTAAAAATAAAGTAAACCATCTGCTCTAAACAGGTTTACATAGACTCAAGATTCCTTTTATCATTTTCTTGAAAATGTGTTTTTGGGGTGTTTTGCAAAACTAACTTTCCTCAGTCACACACTTTTTTCCTTCAGTTAAAAAACTTGTAGATCTGGCATATTGATCGATCACAGGTTTGATAGCTTATCTCTGGACAGTCAGCTTAAAGAAGAATTTGCAAAGTTCATTGTATTTATTTAAGATCATTTTTGACAGCCACAGCTGTGACACATCAATGATTTTTATAAGATATTTATCACAGACTGACAGAACTACGAGAAACACCTTTTAGTTATCGTCCCTTTTAGTCGTCTGAAAAGTTCATATAAAAGCAGAGGTTTCTCTGTTTTAAAGACACAGAACATTTTTAAGACACAATCACACAAGTAGATATTTCAAGAAGACAGTGTAAACAAACATTTAGGGGCTGTGGTTTCACATGTTGCTCCACCTATCATGCGTTAGAGTCACCTTCCAGTAAGTTTCCAGGTCACTTACCCAGTATATGTACTCAGACTGGAACCAGTATGTTTGAGACTCATACAACCAGAAAACTGTCTCCTCTGTTTATTGTGTGAATTCACACTATTGAGATCCTGTTTCTCTTTAAACTTTATTCTACCTTATTCTAGTTGCTCCGACCTTTGCTGGTTAACTACTCCCTCCGTTTTCAGCCGATTTCCACCATTTAAACTTGAATCTGTTCTGCTCCCTGTGCTAATGCCAGCTATATCTTTTGGTGGTCATACCTTTCATACTTTTTGAGATATTACAGTTTTTGCCCGTTGCTTGAACACTACAAACCCATGCTTAGACTAAAGTAACACAACTTGAAGCTTTTGTTACCATACCTCAAACACATGTACCCCTACCTTAAACAAAAGCGCTGCTTTGCACCCTAGTTGCAATTATGCAACACACTTACTCCTTTATGCAACACACATGGTCCTGCATGCTACACTCTATTTCATACATAAGACACTTTGTTCACAAAATGAAATTTCAGGGTGCCATTTGGAAAACACATGTACCCAAAATACAAAACACATCGGGTAATTGCAACCACTCAAATACACACCTGAAGGCACTTACTTGTAAAACT
This sequence comes from Rhamphochromis longiceps, assembly GCF_057381845.1. Classification (NCBI taxonomy): domain Eukaryota; kingdom Metazoa; phylum Chordata; class Actinopteri; order Cichliformes; family Cichlidae; genus Rhamphochromis; species Rhamphochromis longiceps. Next base: position 21,886,084 of record NC_140571.1, read on the forward strand.
GAACACCAATTAGCCAACTACAAAAAGCCCTCAGTTTAGCCAATTCAAGAACTTTGCAAGCATGGATGGAGGGAGAGCAAGAGGAGGAGGAGGTCGAGGTCGAGGTCGAAGAGGCCATGCACGGACCCATATTTCTGATGATATAAGAGCAACTTTGGTGGACCATGTCATCAACCATGGCCTGACTATGAGGGAAGCTGGGCAGAGAGTCCACCCACATCTAAGCTGCTTCACAGTGGCATCTGTAATAAGAACATTCCGACTAGAAAACAGGTCTGTCTTCATCTCACTGCCTTCTACTCCACTCAGATGGTTTTTATAGCACTGTTCTACAGTATATACCATTACCATATCAAGTGTACAGGGTATTGCAGGGTGCTAAGGCTCCTTTTGCAGCCAAAGTGGTAGTTTCTGTGAAACATAGCATGATTACTTATATTGAAGTACAGTGGATGACACAGTACATACAGTAAAGTACTGTAAGAAAAATAAGCAAAGCGATGACAATATGTGGTTGTATTTCTCTAGACTGACTCGAAGACCTTCTGGGGGAGGACGCCAACGCCTGTTCACACAACAGCAGGAACTTGCCGTTGTGGACCTAGTGAGGGCAGACAATGCCATCCGTCTCCACCAGCTACGAAAGCAAATACTTGCAGACAGGCAAGTGTTCAACAGCATAAACCATGTGAGCATCACCACCATCAGACGCATCTTGGGAAAACACAGCATCACCATGAAGCAGCTCTACAGAGTCCCATTTGAGAGGAACAGTGACAGGGTCAAAGGACTTCGAGCTGAATATGTACGGGTAAGTGTAACTGTCCTTTAAATGTACAATACAGTATTGGTGAAATCCAGTAGCAGCTGAATATGTACCATATCAGTACCACATGGATCCATTCTGAGAGCTACACAGGTACCTGTGTGATGGGGTTCTGTATGTGTAGCACTGTAGTACAGTAATATGTTCTCTTGGCCATGGATGGAGTTGCACAGCCTCATGAATTCATTTTCATTGATGAAGCTGGATTCGACCTGTGCAAAACAAGACGACGGGGTTGTAATGTCATTGGTCAAAGGCAATTGTGCACGTCCCAGGGCAGCGCAGGGGAAATGTCACATTGTGTGCCGCCATAAGCCTTCGAGGGCTTCTGCATCATCATGCAAAACTAGGTCCATACAACAGCCAACATATACTCACATTTCTAGATGCTCTCCATAACATAGTTGTACAGAACAGACCAGATCAGCCCAGGTTTGTTTCCATCAGGCTGCTCTGGTCCAGGCCTGGTTCTCCAACCACAACCAACTTGAAGTGGTATACTTGCCCCTTACTCACCATTTTTAAACCCTATACAGGAATTTTTTTCGGCTTGGAGATGGCGTGTATATGACCGCCAACCACATGCCCGCATGCCTCTTCTGCAGGCAATGGAACAGGCCTGCGGCGACATTCAGGTGACAGCAATCCATGGATGGTTTCGACATGCAAGAGGATATTTTCCCCGGTGCCTAGCGAGAGAAGACATTGCTTGCGATGTCGATGAGGTCCTGTGGCCAGACGCCAACAGACGGCGGGATCCATGAGCCCACGTATGCACAATTGTCATGATTTTTTGTGTTTACAGTATGGTGTTTTTTCTATTACTGTATTATGGTGTTTTTTGTTTTTTTTGCTTTCTCTGAATTCATGGTAAATGGCCTGCATTTGTATAGCGCTTTACTCAGTCCCTAAAGACCCCAAAGTGCTTTACACTACATTCAGTCATTCACCCATTCTCATGGTACTGCAATGTACAATACTGAGTAGGCCTATTTGTTGTTTTGGTTGTTTGAAAATGTGTCTCCTGAAAATATGCCTTCTGAATAAACAATGAAAGACTGCAGTGTTTTATATAAAGTAGAATAGTGTGCTCCCCCTGATCTGTAAGTGTTTGCATATGATGCAAGTATGTGTCATTTTGTCAACAGTTACATTTTGACAAAGGAATGTTAGGTTTTGACAGCAGAGTTTAGGTTTTGAGAGTTTCAATTTGGCACAGATGTGAATGGTATATTTCCCAGTGTTGTGTCATGTGTACCCAGAGGTTGCCCTTTGTTACAAATTAAAGTCTACAAATCAATGACATCACACTGGCCTATGTTTATTCAGTCTATGATTACATGTCAGTGAGATCTTGGAGCTGCCAGCATGCAAAGCTGCAGCTTTAGAATTTAGGCTCTAATCCTTTTTTCCACCATTTTTTTTTATTTTTCTTCTTCCTTTGTTTCTCAGACATGTATGTTTTTTTTTTTTTTTTTTCTCCCATCATTTCCTCTTATTGTCCCTTTACATACTCTTTGCCTCGCTCCAGTCTACTGCCAGAGTTTCAGTATTTTATTCACTTAATAGCAGGACAGAATACCACGTGACTGTGGCCTTGTGTTATACCCTCTCTGCTGCAGTGATGCTGCAGACAAACACAAACATCGTGATCAGACATTTAAGAAAAGCCTCTTACAGATGAAGGTCTGTGTCTCTTGACCTAAACACATAATCAAGTTAAATCTAATTTATGTTCATCAGTGCCCCTCACACTGTAACTTAAAGTAATACATTTGTTACTGGTTAATTACAGAAGCACGTTTGTGAGCATAAAGATGTAAGCCTTGGACCATCGGGATGAAATGTGGTTGGGAAACTTAACAAGCATTGATAAAGCTTCATCAGTAGTTCGAACAATGCCTCAAAACCTTCGCTCACCACAGGTGGTTAGCAGACTGTGGTTGTACCATGCAGCCTAATAACATGCAGTAAATTGCAGGTTAAAGCAGTCTGCTTACACATTGTTAAACGAGGGAAGGGAACTAATGTGGCTGTCACATGACCCTTTTGTCCCATTTCATCCCAGCATTTGATTAAATTGCTGCTCACTACTTAAAACTGATCACATAAAACTATTTTTCTTCATCTTTTAATGATTACCAAAGTCTGTGAATCCCCAAATTGTTCAGTTGTTCTTTTTGCTCCCTATGAGGTCACTTTTACCATGTGACAAAAACAACACCCCACTGTACACACTTGAGCCACCAGCAACTTTATAAATCCCCAATAAAAAGCTGACAGGTTGCAATGATGTTCCAAATAACTTATTAAGAAAACAACTAAATACACAGAAAATATTATGAAAACTGGTTTATTTTATATCTCCTAGTTTGAAGTGAAGCAATAAAAACATGTATAAAACATCACAAACTGTAATATTATACAAATGCTTACGTCCTGCTGATGCAATGGAGACATCTTCCAGTGACAGTCTTCATCCGTGTGAGTGTGAGGAGGCTCCTAAACCCACCGACACAGAAGTGCATGTTCACAACTCCCTCTGTGCAGGTGGGGTCAGGGCCCTCCTCACCCTGGGTGAAGAGGGGTGGTGCTGTGGCCAGTCAGGTATGAAGTGCTGAGAGTGGATCTTTGGTCCTCTGTGCAGCTCTGTCCACTCTCAGCTGCCCTGCAAAGCAATAACACGAGAAAGACGTCATTTTAACACAAAACAGCATTTCCATTGTTGGTAGCTGCAGCATGTTGTTAAAATGCAATTTTAAACTCAACATATACACACAATAACTATAACTAAACTTAAACCTACAGTACTGTAGGACGATGATTTACACCAGCTATTGGAAGGATTTAGTCTTCAAGACAGTTTGTAGCCAATGTGAGGTGATAACTTACATAGCTGGAACACAGCACCACTCTCCAGTTTGTCATTTGGTCATCCATCCTTCTCATCGGGTTGGGGTAAGGCTGTCTTCTGGGTGGAGTATCTCTCTGTGTTAGCTCCGTCCTGGGCGTTGAGTGTCTGAAGTGCTGAATGCTGGGAGAGGACAAGTGTAAAGCACCTGAAGACAAAAAGACAAAGAGAAAAGCATGAATTCACAGATCACAGAGTTGTTCACTTTACTTTTCTTCTGTTATGTGTTTTTACCTTACCTCTGATCCCTGAGCCACAGGCTATACCTTATGTAAAAACAAGAGACTACAGTCAGTTCACGACATCATTTTAAACCTTTTCTACTTATTTGTGTTGACATTAAGTACGGACTTACCTTTGTCCTGCATGGTGAGCTAGAGCTTGAGAAAAAAATGTTAGTCATTTACAAACACTGCAAAGGCCAACTTAAACATTTAAAGCTTAAAAACAAGTTCTAACATAATCTAGTCAGAGTCGCTGTCATCAAGTGAAAGGTTAAAAGGCCTTTCCCAGAAGCGTCTGACACCAACAGAACCCGAGGATGTTGAAGGGCCATAAAACGTGTCATCACTTACCTTGCACCTCTTTGCACTTACCTCATCAGTGCAGGTGTCGTCTCCGCTTCTCTTTGCTGAGGAGGTGAGAGCTGAGGTTGAAGGAGAAGCTGAGAGAGTAGCGGAAGAAGGAGCAGGAGAGGAAGGAGCTGAGGGAGCAGGGGAGGAAGCAGCTAAGGGAGCAGGAGAGGAAGCAGCTGAGGGAGGAGCAGAGGAAGCAGGAGAAGCTAAAGGATCACCAACCGGGAAGAGTGGGGCGTTGGCCTGGCCGAAAGGCGGCATGGCGAATGGGGCAGCACCTGGAGCAATAGGATGTTGCCAATCGTGCCAAAACGGCTCTGGAGGGAGCTCCTGGATGAGAGGGGAATCAGCTCTCTCATCCATGGTGTCATACCCCGAGTCGTCACTAGGCCAATCGGCCCACTCTTCTGAGTTGTTCCAGTCAGAGGAATTGTCAGTGTCTTCACTCACCTCTTCGACGTCCTCAGGTATGTAGGGAGGGTACTCACCTTCCTCTTCACTGTCATCAGGATCCTGTGCTTCAGGAGAAGAGGGTGAGGATGGGAGAGGGATATACTCACCATACTCACCTTCACTGACACGCTCGGTATCAGAGTCATCCAGGATCCTGATGACCTCTGGAAGGCCTTCTTCTGCAGGACGCTCAACCACGTAGTCGAGACGACCTGTGAGGAAACAAGTTTAAAATAACATTAAGAATGTAATAAACATCAAGTGCTAAAGGAACAGAGCTACATCTGTTAGTTTGAGCAGACGATGAGAGAAAAGCATTTTAGGCTACATTTATGTCAGACTGAATGACACTTCTACTTGTTCATGCAAGCAAAAAACAGCTAAGTCAACTAAGTTCACATCATTAACTGCTATATAATAAGATATAGTAGTGGCATAACATAAGGATACCATTATTACTACTGTACTATGATTACTGTTTTCATATTCTTTTTTATATTCATTTATTTTTGTTATTTTTTATTATCATGTTTTGTAGCAGGGGAAAAGTTATAGTTTATTTCAATAAAGCCTTTGATCCAAGAAGAACAGGATGTTAGGAAGGGACCGGGATCTGGTGTGTTTACACCTGTGTGTTCTGACGTCATGACATGCTGAAGATGCTGTTACCACAGAGACTGATTTTGGGGCATTTTACAAATTTTAGTCCGTTAAGCTATTTTTAACCAAATCATTAAAAAAGTGTCAAATTTGAAGCCTTCAAATCAAAGTAACACCTTTTTTTTCAAATTCATACACCAGTCGTTAATAATTTCTACACCTCTCCCGGAAAATTTAAAGCATACAAACAATTTACGGGGAAAAATCTTGGAATAAGCATATTTTGATAACATTAAAACTTGATATTCACACTGGAACTTATTAAATTATTACAGTCATTTAGTAGCTCTTAAAATAACTGAAGAAATGTTAAAAGTACCTGCAGCGAAGTCCAGGGGGCTGTCGAGTCCACGACGAGCCATCTTCAGGCTTTGCTGTATGAAAAACAAGTACAAACAATCCAAAGATGAAGTACTTGTTGTGGCGAGCAAGTCAAATCCGCTTTCAGTAAATATTTTCCCGAAAACTTAACTTTCCACAGGCTGAGGTTGGAGCAGGTCAAAACAAGTCCAATAGCAAGTGTAAAGGGACGAATGGAACCTTGTGCAGCATTTATATACCCTCCGCAGGCCATGGTTACGGTTGCCAACATTTTTCTTTTAAAAGCTAACAATAACTTAGCGTTCTCGCTACTCACTATGCTGTTAAACAGCTATATGTTAGCAATGACAACATTTAACAATGCTAGCCGTGCTGATTAGCCTTAGGATTGCTTGAGGTTGTTTCCAGCTCTAGTGGTCATAAGCGAACTTAGTTCTGTGCCAGCTTTTAGCACGAAAATCAATCTTGTAAAGCTCACTATTAAACTGACAAAGCCTTAGAGCCTAGAAACTATGATACTTAAAACTGTGCTATGTTTGTCTCATAGCATATAGCAAGACACCATAACTGACCTTTGACCTCTTCTCAAGATTAGATAATGCTATATAGAGCTATTTTAACACTATGTTTCTTACTGCCATTGTTTGACAACATATAAGCATAAAGGAAATGATATATGGAGATTCTAAATATCAGGTTATTATGACTTTATTATAAACTTTACAGTAACAGTTCAGAACTATTAAGCAAGCTTAGTTTTGGAAAAATCCCATTTGTGATCAAAACTTTTTACTTCATATTTATTACTGGTTTAAATCTTACCTGTCCAGCCAAAGTTTTTCTGTTAGATTGGGGGAAACATCGTCCTCAGAAGCCTCACTTTCTTGTGGGGTCCTCAAGGAGTCCAATCTTGGTCCAGTTCTCTTTTCTATTTATATGCTCCCCATGGGTTCAATTTTTTGAAAAACATGGGATCTCATTCCATTGCTATGCAGACGACTCACAGATTTACCTGCCACTGAAACGTGAATCTGTGAGTCGTCTGAAGGGTTTGCTAGATTGTTTGGAGGATGTTGAGGATGGCATGGATGGCTTTTAACTTCCTTAACCTAAATGAACAGAAAACAGAGGTGATTGTGTTTGGTCCCTGTGACCGCTGTGACTTTGGCCCTTTAGGAATTCATAATAATAATAATAAAAACCTTTGCAAGGAACCTAGGAGTGTTTTTTTTTACTCTAATCTAATGTTTGATAAACAGATTAATGCTGCCTTTGCTGTAACTGCTCCTAAGCTCCCTTCACGTCAGGACTTCCCCAACATTGGACACTTTTAACTGACCATTCATCCTCCTCTTTCTCTCATTTTTTACATTCATCAGGTCCTCAGAGTACTCGTTCCATCTTCCCAACACACTCTTTTCACTGTTTAGCACATTTCCATCTTTATCCATCTTACTCCACAAATAGTCTTTTCCTTCGGGGCCGACAAACTGACAACTTTCAACATAATCCATTTGATTTCCAGCTTCAAACTCGTGATAATGACGGACACTGTCTTCACCCTGAAACCGCATTCATGAAATCTTCCTTCAAGATTACAACTACTTGATTTACAGTGGAGTGAAAAAGTCTTTGGCTTCTTCCTTATTTCCTTTTTTTGTATGTTTTTCACATGTGAAAGTTTCAGATTAATAAACAAATTTAAATATGAGGCTATTTAAAAAAAACAAACATCAATCATCCAAACAATTTATTCAAAAAATGGAATTTTGAAACAAGTGAGCTGTAAATACAAAATTGCAGTTGCACTAAAACACATTTTTGCATTGTCCAACTTTCTTATCTCTCGTCTGCTCTCACAGTGAGTCACACACATTTGTATTTACAGAGCACACTTTGACAAGTAGTCTAAACTCTGGGTGAAGTGTGTGATCACACCGAGTCCCAGCTGGTTTGAGGAGCAGACTGAGTCTCTGCAGGGTTTAAACTGGGTCCCTGGAAAACAGACACAGTCCAGTTATATCTGGATGAAAACTGTCTCTGTGAAGGCAGTTTTGTTTTTGTTAACACTCCCTCAGAGAGGGACAGCTGGTTCATGTTTATTTAATCCCATTATCCAAAGACACTTCTACATCATCATCCACAGTTATGGGTCAGTTTTAATTTAATATTGGATTATTGAGATTTGTGCTTACTGTGGTTTCATCCATCTGAGTTTTGTTCCCTAAAATGAGAGAAGAAAGTCAATTTCAGTTTCGTTTTAAAATTCAAAATCATTCAATCTTAAATGTACCTTTATGTCTTGTCCTTATATTGACTGTTGCAGCAGTTATTAAAAGCGCTGCTAATCCCACAGAGACAACAATGAACCTCAAAGAAACAAAAAATCTGTCAAACACAAAAAATGTGATTATTAAAATTATTTGGTTGCAGTTTTCTGTTCTGTGTAAATTCCTTTCTTTTAAAAATGTAACAGCATTTTATTAATAAATGTGCAAATTTCTGTGATATGATTTGTATTTAAAAGTATTTATATACAAAGTTAAAGTGAGTTTTCATTTGCATATCATTTCAAAAGCTCAAATAAATTTAAAATAAACAGATATTTATGCAACCAGCTTAATCTTCAGTCCTGCTTTTGAAGGACTCTTCATTGTTGGGGTTGTTTCTGATTTTGTGCTTATTTCAGTTTTTCTGGCTGGATTCTTTGTTGTTTTTGTGTCACCTGAATAAATGAAAAAGTAAAAGCACAAAAGTTTTTCATGTTTCTCATCTGATGTAAACATGAGAAACAATATTCTACTTTCACACTTGAAATATTTAAGTAAATGTTTGATGTGATTTTACTTATATTAACAGCTGATCCTGATCTCACCTGTTTCCTCACCTGATGGCTGAGGGTCGAAAGTAAACAGCTGCACTCTTCTTGTGTTAGTATCAGTCACTTCACATTTCAATATTTTATGACGTGATGAGTATAAATAATTATTCTTCAGAACAGACACAGTGGCAGCGCAGTGAGTCTGTGAAGTCACTATTTCTTTGTTCTCTTTGTCCACATCTCGACCTGTAAGCAGCCACTTCACTGTGTGATGACACTGTTAATATGTCAGCACAGAGCAGCTTAACGTCACCGTATCAGTGTCCTTATGTTCAGTCACTGGTGAACATAATGTAACAAAGTGAGACAAACAGAGCGGAAATTAGTCAAGTTATCTTAATCAGTTTCAGTATGATTATTGAACATTTTATGTCCTGAAAAGATTTGAACTGAAAATATTTTGATGTAAATACTCACAGGTAATAACAGAGAGATCAACCAAAGACTGATGAACCAGAGTATGTGTAGATTGTATTTTGTCTAATTTGTATTGTCGACAATAATAACAACCAACATCCCCGACTGTGAGCTTCTTTATGAGCAGAGAACAGTTCACTGTAACTGTCCAAGTGTGATCAGCTCTACGTAGTCCCATCACAGTTATTCTGCTCATCTATCACATTCACACAAGGCAGAGTGACGTCATCTCCAACTTTCATAAACATGGAGGCTTCAGTTACAGATACTGTTGAGAAGATTGAAGAGAAATATGATAGACATTAGAATACAGCACTTTTTACAGTCAGAGTGAAGATATTTTAGACACAAGTTCATAAACAGAGCATGCTCAGCTCTCTTATTTACTGTAAAGGTTGTTGACTGTAATAATATGAACAATATTTAGTTTGACTGCTATTTAAATGTTTCCTGTCTTCTTACCTGCGATCTGAATCATGAGCATCAGACATGAAAACATTTGAATCCATCTGAATTCATCCATCGTGCTTCTCTGTCTCACTTCTTTCTTGTTCTTGATCTCGACTGTCACACCCTCTGAACTGTTGACTCTGTAAGACTGTTTGTACTTCCTGTCATCAGTGAGATGTCACTTCCTCATCACAGCTTTAGGGATCCAGTTGTTATTTTTGCTGATGATAATGTTTCATAGGTTGAGTATGTCAGCTTTTCATGTGTCTGAAATTCATGATTTTTATAAACATAATTTATTGTAATGAGAAATCACATTCAGCAGGTGCACTTTGTGTCTATTCCCACAGAGCATTTGTGACAGACTGACAGTGATTTAAATACTGATTGTTAGGATGAATTGAAGATGATTAACTGATAAACAGAATCCAGTCAAGCTATTTGGTGATTGGACTCTGATGGCCTTCACGGCTGATTGGATTCCAGCTGATGAAAGAATTTAGGCAGGACCCCCCACAGTCCAGACATGGTGGTGGTTAAGATGGAGAATTGGATGGAGCGCTGAGTAACATGTCTGGAAGGGAGATTGAAAGATGAGCAGGGAGATTTAAAGTACATGAAGTGGAGGCTGATTGTCTTGAAGAAGGCCGGGAGAAAGACGATTGGACTTGACCAGTGATGTCAGCAATCAGCTGGACAGTGTTCGAAAGTGGAAGTGATGAAAAGCTCTGGCCACTAAACACCCAGGAAGTAGACAGAAGTGTGATTATAAGTCTTCCTCATTGTACTCGTGAAGGCTGAACTTAAGCTTCATGTGTTTCACTCCCTGAAAATAAACAGACGACTGAGGAAGTTGAATGTGTGAAGTTTAAGATAAATGTTTCTATTAATGCAGCTTCTCTTTCTTTAAAATGTAAGAAAATGAAAGCACATAACAAGGTTCTGTTGAAGGGTCAAACACCTCCGCCACCACAGTTGGACTTTTGATGTCTAATAGATCATTTGATTACACAGCTGCAGCTACAGAACATAAAGCAGGTCTGAGACGCTCCTCTTCCTCATTGTTGAACTGAAGACGTTTCTGAGAACTGAAAGTGTTTTGGTGAGAGTGTGGCTACAACAGCAGCAGAGCTCATGAGGTTTGACTTTATAATAACAGACAGTTAAACATCAGAAACACAAACTATTATCACAATTGTTGAACGCTGACAGTATGAAATCGGTTTAAGGGTTTAGAGAGTTTGTGTTCAGTCTTTCACAGTTGTGTGAGGAGAGCAGGAAGGAGGCAGGACAGACTCAGACTATCTGTTGGTGTTTTATTGATATATTTAAAACAGAAATTGTGACCAAGCAAGCAGAAGATGTGTACCAGGGTTGTGAAGCAAAGGTTTCTGCAAAGGACACATCTGTGCATCCTTGATTGTAACTCCTGCAGCAAGTCTCCTCTCCTCTCTTTCCTCTGAGTTAAAACATCCTTTAACATGGTTTACTTGGTTTACTGAAAATGATTTGCAGCTCACGAGCAGGAGGACACAGGAGACCTGCACACCTCCAGGACACTGCGGAGTGCAGCTCGGATCTCAGCTGACCCTTCTCACCCTGGATACAGTCTGTTTGACCTGCTCCCCTCAGGCAGGAGGCTCCGGTCCATTCGCACCAGAACCTCTCGCCATAAGAACAGTTTCTTCCCCTCTGCTGTTGGACACATGAACAATAAACGTACGACTGTCCCCACCACTAACTCATGACCCTACGCTGTGTTCACTGCATGATTCCATGTTTTGGCACTGATCACCACCTGCACTCATGTATATATCTTTCTACGTAGCACTTTGAATTCTTATTCTCATGTATATATCTCATGTATATCTCATGCATGTATCTTTCTACGTAGCACTTTTAATTCTTATTCTTACTTTTATTTTTTTCATGTCTATTTAAGCGCAATTTATGACAGCATGTTTGCACTGAAGCACCGCAGCAATTTCCTAATGTTGTAAACCTGCTCAACATTTGGCAATAAAACCCATTCTGATTCTGATTCTGATTCTGAGATGAGGAGGCACAAAACTGAAAATTGAGACAAGTCTTGGGAGTGGTGTCATTAAAGCTGCTGGTAGAGTGCTCAAGGCCTGCGCCGACCAGCTGGCTCCTGTGTTCACCAGACTATTCAACCTCTCCCTGACACATGCCACTGTCCCTCACTGCCTGAAATTGTCAACAATAGTCCCAGTCCCCAAGTCCACCACCATCAGTAGCCTCAGTGACTACAGACCCATCGCACTGACTCCAGTGGTTGCAAAGTGCTTTGAGAAGCTGGTCCTAAAACACATAAAGGACTGCCTCCCACCCAGCTTCGACCCCCACCAGTTTGCCTACAAGGCAAATAGGTCCACAGAGGATGCAATTTCCACTGCTCTCCACTCCGCTCTGCATCACCTGGAGAATCCTGGGACATCAGTAAGGATGCTCTTCATTGATTTCAGCTCAATACTATCATCCAAGACATTCTTATAGACAAGCTGGTAAACTTGGACTCCCCCCCTCCACATGTGCATGGATCAAAAACTTCCTCACAGACCGTTCACAGTCAGTCAAGGTTGGCACCCAGCAATCATCCACCCTGTCACTCAGCACTGGCTCACCACAGGGATGTGTGCTGAGTCCATTATTATACCCCATCTACACCAGCGACTGCACCCCTACGCACCCCTGCAACATCATCATCAAATTTGCAGACGACACCACTCTGATGGGGCTCATCACCAACGATGATGACACCGCCTACAGGGATGAGGTCCAGCGACTGTCAGAATGGTGTAACTACAATAACCTCACGCTAAACACCAAGAAAACCAAGGAAGTGGTCATGGACTTCTGCAAAACAAGAACTGACCCTCCTCCCCTCTCCATAAAAGGTGACTATGTGGAGAGGGTGTCCTCCTTTAAGTTCCTCGGCACCCACATATCCGAGGACCTATCCTGGTCCACAAACACATCAGCTCTAGTGAAGAAAGCCCAGCAGCGCCTCCATTTCTTGAGGGTGCTGAGATGGAACAGGCTGCAGACTGACCTCCTAGTGTCCTTCTACCGTGCCACTATAGAGAGTGTGCTGGTGCACGCCATCCCTGTGTGGTACGCTGGTTGCACAACAGCTGACAAGAAGAGACTACAGAGGGTCATCAGAACTGCAGAGAAGGTGATCGGCTGTCCACTCCCCTCCCTGGACTTAATTGCCAGCTCAAGATGTCTCTCCAGAGCCAGGGCAATTATAAAGGACCACCTCCATCCTAACCACCACCTCTTCAACATCCTGCCCTCTGGAAAAAGGCTCAGATCCATCAGGTGCAAAACCAACAGACTAAAGAACAACTTCTTCTCGTGGGCTGTCAGAACTCTTAATGCAAACTAAGAGTGTGTAAAGACTTCCCCAACACATCCACCCTGACACTGCTGTTGATCATCTATGTGCAATATCTCAGTCTTTCCATGTTCTGTGCAATATTTTTGGCTTATGTGCAATTATTTTGGTCCCAGTCTGTTTCAATGTTTCCTACACATACACCATGTATATAGTTCCACTCACATATGTATACATATACACTGTTTTTTATTTTATTCTATTTATTTAATTATTTATTTATTTTCCGCCTTCGTTGTATATTGGTTTCTCTTCTTACTTTAGCACCTTTGTGGTTCAGCTACCCAATTTCGCTGTGCAAGAAACTGCACAATGACAATAAAAAGCTCTAAGTCTAAGTTTCTAAGTCTCTAACAGGTGACTGTGCAAATACTGGAAAACTGAGGACCTCTGGCGGACAAAAGGAATAATACACAAAAAAGTGCTCAGACATAAACTGTGAGAGTTTAAAATTTGTTCTGCAAAAATAGAATTTCACCAAATTAATAGAAATGCATATTTTCCAGATTACATTATTATAAAAAAGAATATTCAAGATATTGATTCAGATTCTATTTAATCATCATGAAAGACATGTTATAAAACTCATACTGGACTTTTGACACTGCACATATTTCACTTACACAAACTATAAAGGCATTAAAGGCATTTAACAACAGTCATATTATAAGAGAGGATTAAGACTTGAATACACATCTTCTATCAGATTAAAATAACAACAGCGTGAAACACAAAAACTATTAACATTGCTTTAAAGTTCTCATCTAGTTTATATTTACCTATAAAACCAGATGAGATGACATTGATAATATAACAGCAGTTTTCTCTGCTGAGTTGATGTTGCTGATCAGTGGCTGGATGACAAAAACAAAACATAATCAGAATCAGAAAAATGTATTAATCCCTAAAGAAATGATGTGGTTACACAATGATAATAACATCATAAATGTTGCTTTGGCTCATTGACCTCAGGTATTTGAATTTCTCCACCTATATTACCTCTACTCCCTGCAGCATCTCTGTTAAACCTGTCTCCCTCTCATTCACACAACTTCTCTCCAGAACACTCCTCCACCGCTACAGGCCGTCTTTCACCTGTTTCTTAATGTTGTCCACAAACATAATAGACCAGAGACTCCTGCCTGACCTCAACTGTCAACCTACCCATCATCATAAAAATGAGAACAAAATAAAGAGCATAGATTCCTTTCAATACTTTGGATTTCTTTTCTTTTGACAGAGGAAAAATTCAAAATAAGATGAACAGTAAAAACAGGTAATAAATAATAAAAATAGAAGCTAAGGAAGATCTTCAGAACACAAATTTGAAACTCAAATACAACTCAAAACTCTAGGACCATGGCACTGTGTGCTGTTCAATAGTCTAGCAATAGCAATAGTTTTAGTTGTATGTTTTCTATCCAGCCTTCTCTTAGAGCAACTGCTCATATCCATAGCAAAGAACTCCTGGTACCAATTATATTTTCATTTAAAAAAAGGAAAAATAAGTGTATTATAATGTAGCTGGGCACTGTCCCAAAAACTGGTGTTTCTTTAAATCTGTTGGACCCATAAACAATATTCAAGAATTGTCTTTCCATTAAATGCAAATTCTTTTTTTTTCAACAGCTTGAACTATGTTATTTTAAAATTGACAGTAGAGCAGAAGTCACTGCATCATTTCATCATCAACACGAACCTGAAAAAAGCTGTCTGATATATAGATAAAATAATAACAAACAAACAAACATATCACTAAACAAAACACCTTATCTTGGTTTTCTAGGTGTTGCTGATGGTGACATAGGAAACTTCAGGATCCACCTAAACAATGAAGAGAAAAACATGCTGACTCCTCAGTAATATCCATCCATCCACTTATCCTTTTTAGTGTCGCGGGGTTGCTGGAGCCTATCCCAGCTGTCATAAGGCGAGAGGTGGGGTTCACCCTGGACAGGTCGCCAGTCTGTCGCAGGGCCAACACACAGAGACAGACAACCATTCGCGCTCACATTCACACCTATGGGCAATTTAGATTTTTCAATTGACCTATACCTTTAGAAGTGCTTGTATGAATGGGTGAATGAGGCATGTTGTTTAAATGGCCTGCATTTGTATAGCGCTTTTCTAGTCCCTAAGGACCCCAAAGCGCTTCACACTACATTCAGTCATTCACCCATTCACACACACATTCACACACTGGCGATGGCAAGCTACATTGTAGCCACAGCTGCCCTGGGGCGCACTGACAGAGGCGAGGCTGCCGGACACTGGCACCACCGGGCCCTCTGACCACCACCAGTAGGCAAACATGGGGTTAGTATCTTGCCCAAGGATATTTGGCATGCAGCCAGGAGGCAGCCTGGGATTGAACCACCGTCCTTCTGATTAGTGGCTGACCTGCTCTGCCACCTGAGCTACAGCCACCCCTACAGTGCCCCTACAGTAGTCAAAGCACTGGGAGAGTAGAAAATTGCTATATAAGAATCAGTCCATTTACCAATAAAAAAAAACACTGCAAAACACACAAAACAAAATAGAAATAAGAAAAATGGTAACAGACATAGGAAAAAAAACGTAAATAGGAAAAACGAAAACAGAAATAGGAAAAAACAGATTTCCAAAAGCAAAGGGAAGTGTTTCTGGGGAGACAATAACCCGACGGACCAGTTGCAGGGACGCAAAAAATGCTAGGTGTGTTTTTATCATGATTCATATAATACTGATGATGGATTTTTAGGCTAATAGTTAGGCTAACACATATACCACTCATCTTTTCTTTCCTCACAAAACCGATAAATCCTCCACTTCTTTTAAGTGTCTCCCAGCGCAATTCTTAGCATATTTTGGTTCCTGCAACTGGTCCGTCGGGTTATTGTCTCCCCAGAAACACGTTGTGCTTTTGGAAATCTGTTTTTTCCTATATCCGTTGTCGTTTTTCCTCTTTTCGTTGTGTTTTGTGTGCTTTTGCAGCATTTTTCTTATTGCTGGTGTTTTCTTAAGTTGCAGTGGCCTCTCAGGGCCACCGTACAACTGAGTTCCTAGTCTCCACTATGGCCTAATCTCCTCATGTGTATTTAAAGCCCCAGTTTGCTTCTGTTCTTTGTTATGTTCTATGTTCCTTAGAGGCTAGTTTGTGACTTCCAGATTTTTAGTGTTGCCTGAATTATTTTGTGTTTTGCATTTTGGCCTGCTAAGGTCAGCAATAAAGCTGCTTTTTGAGTTTAACATGGATTTGAGTTCTGCACTTGGATCCTACTTTGCCAACAGCTATCCTTGAAAATATGTCTCACTGTAATGCAACATAAACAACTCTTCATTCATCACTTTAATTTCTCAGAAATGGTGTCTCAAGATATTGCATTTGTGTTTTGACCTCTTACTTCAGGTTTTACGATTCATGGTGTGGTCTACTGATTTTATTTTTGGCCTAACTTTCTTATCTTTTGGATGCTTTTTCAGTTAGTGTCATGCATTTACAATTTTTTAGAGAATAAGAAGAAGTGTTTTTAACTCTGGGTGTAGTGGGTGATCTCACCGAGTTCTGATTGGTTTGAGTCTCTGCAGGGTTTGAACTCAGTCCCTGAAAAACAGACAATAGTGCGGTTACATCTGGTGGAAAAGCATTTCTATGAAGGCAGTTTAGTTCTTGTTAACACTCCCTCAAAGATGAGCGGTTTATTTAATTGTCTTTTTAGTGGCAGATATAGGAATATTTAATTATATGTTTCAAAACTCACAGGATTTTCATTCTTCTGCATTTTGTTTCCTGGAAAGACAAAAACAGTCAACTCTAACATTCATAGAACAACTTACAAATGTTGTATCTGTAAATGTTCTCACCTTTCATTCTTTTCCTTATGATGAGACACACAGCTGTTATCAGCAGTGCGACCAAACCAATAGCTCCATTGATGTACCACGAAATAGCTGCGATAAAGCAGACAAAACAAATTTGAAACATTTTTGCATGTTAATGTTTGAAAAACGTTTCACACCATTTAACAGCCATGATACTCAAGTGAACAATGTTTCCTGCCAAAACCACACCATCATATCAAATGTTACATCTTATGTTTCCTATAGGATAGGTAAGTGATTTTCTGTCATCAAAATGTAAATAATATTCATTAGGAAAAAAGATGTAAACTAAAGTATGAACTCTCCTTAAAACTCTAAAAGAAAACGTGTTTTTCCTGCTTAATCATCATAATCTTACGTGATTTTGAAGGATTGCTGATTGTGTTTGGTTCTGATTTTGTGCTGCTTTCAGTTTTTCTCGCTGGTTCCTTTGTTGTGTTTGCTTCAGCTGAATAAATGACAAAAGCAAACCAAAAAGTGTGTCATTATTTCACAAGTTGTTAATGAAAAAAAGATCTTAAAAATGTAAAATCTATCAAACTAATATTTGAGGTCATCTTAAACAGTTGATCGTGAGCTCACCTGTTTCCTCACCTGAGGGCTGAGGGCTGAAGGTAAATGGCTGCACTCTTCCTGTGTCTGTATCAGTCACCTCACACTTCACTGTGTTGTATCCTGCTCAGTAAAAGGTTGATCAGTTGTGCTGTTAGTTTCTTGAAATAAAAAAACATTTAGTACCATCACAGTTATTCTGGTCATCACATTTAGACGAGGCTGAATGACGTCATCAACAATCTTCATTGAAGAAAACCAATAAAAAAACATTAGAATACAGCACTTTTTACAATAAGAGTGAAAATCAATTTAGAAACAACTTTATAAACATGCTTCCCTGAAACAGCAGATCATGCTCAGCCGTCTTATTCATGTTATTGGTAAGTGATTGTAATAATATTGATACGATTATTATTTCACTGCTATAAAAATGTTTCCTGTATCCTTACCTACAATCTGAATCATCAGCATCAGACATAAAAACATTTGAATCCATCTGAATTCATCCATTCTGCTTCTCTGTCTCACGTCTTTCTTGTTCTCAGTCTCAACTGTCACAGTCTCTGAACTGATGACCCTTCAGGACGGTTTGTACTTCCTGTCATTTGTCATGTTTCACCACAAATTTAGCAATTTTTAGTCGTCTCTCATTTATGTTGATGATAATGTTACACAGCTGGAGTAAATCAGCTTTTCTGAAACATTTTTTCTAAAGGAAATTTATATGAAGACTTGGCAGGTTCATATTTTTGTCATTCTCACAGTTGATTTGTGACATTGATGTGTTTGACATTGAAAAGAAAATAATGAATAAAGAAGTCGAATGTGAGATATTTTTTGGAATAATGCAGCTCCCCTTTTTTAAATATTTTAAATCAGAAGGTGCATGACAGTTAATGTGTCAGACTCAATGAATTGATGAATTGATTTTACAACTGCAGGTACAGGAAATATAGCAGATAATGCTATTGGAGTGAAACCCAACAGTTCCTCACCGTTAATCTTAAGTAATTTCCCCCTGATGAGGTGGAGAGGAAGTGTGTTCGTTACAATGTGGTGTGCTCATTTTACTGTTTTTTTAAGAATCTGCTGTTACAAGTGAAAATCTAAAAAAATTAAGGGAAGGTAAGGCCCCCAAATGTTTTGGGTTCGTAGCAACACTCTTGGTTTCTGACAGAAAACGGTAAGTGGTGAGAATAGAGGCTGTGGTTCAGGGGTTATCAGCAGTAGCATTTAACAATAATCTGTGAAATTGGTAAATAAGTATGCTCATTAATATGTTATATATAATATATTAATATGCTCATCAATATGCTCTAGTGTTTAAAACCCTAGAGTTCAGCAAATTAAATTCAACAAATATATCACGAACACCTTATTTGTGATAACCAGTGTTTCAGTCACAGGCCTGTCGGTATTATTCAAGTTACACAGTGGATTTTTTTCTTTTGGCTAAATACAAAATAAGAACAGTAAAAACAGGACACCCAAAATCAAAATCCAGCTTGACGCAAGGAAGATAAGATTAGTTAGGGAAACTATCACAGCAAAGGCAGTAAACTAAAAAGGGCAAAGGGAAGACAAGACACAAATTGGGAGGCAGAAACCGGTGAAGGTAAATACACCCAGCTCAAGGCAATCACGGCAGAGTTGGCAAAGGTGTTAGTAAAGCTACCAAGAAATGAAAGAAAACTAACCAAAATAAAATAGGAAATGAAAAAAGACAAATAAATCTAGAGACCAGACAAACACCTAATGAGCCAGGCATTCATTTAGAGCAAAACTAGTTGTGGGCAGATAACAAATGAATAGAAAAACATTTTATCTCCAGATGACATTATTGTAAGCAATAAGAAGGAAGAAACTGATACAGATTTAATGGTATTTAACGGTCAATAAACTCATGCTACAAAACCCATAACGGTCATTTAGAAATCTAAAACAAACAAAAGCCGAGCGCTACCCCCAACTCGCTAATTGAATAAACAAGAAAAAAAATGATAGAAAATAATAAGGCAGTTCTCTCTTTCTGCTTCAGTGCTTAGTTAAAAGTCAAAGTATCAACACACTAAATACAAAACTTGGCAGTTCTCTGAAATCACACACCCAGATCTGTCATAGATGGTTTGGAGGCCAAGGACGGGCCTGCTGCTGCTGTCAGCTACTGCCGGGGAGACTGCTGGAGAGGATTTTTAAAACAGCCACTTGATGATGGAACCAATCAGCAGCTGCCAGCAAAATCCAGCCACTGTGATTCAAAAGATGGCCAGAGCCGTAACAATAGGATTAAATCTATTAAACTAGATAAGATTATACTGATAATACAACAGCAGTTTTTTTCTGCTGAGCTGATGTTGTGGATCAGTGGTATCTGACAGAAACACCAGAGCCTCCAGTGCTTTCATACTTTATTGAAACATCATCTTTATCATAATGTACCTGTGAAAAACAAGCAAAAAACCCAAAACCAAATGTATCAGATTGTGAGACAAATAAATTGGCATTGTGTTTATTATTACCTGTGGTTTCAGTTATATTCTTTCCATTAGTTCTTAGTTTTCTTTTCTTTTGTGTTTTTGAGTGTTAGGTTGAAATTGTTAAATGTTACCATTATTGTACTGCCAAGGTCTCCCCTTCCATCCATCCATCCATCCGTTCGCTTCCACTTATCCTTCTTAGGGTCGCGGGGGGTGCTGGAGCCTCTCCCAGCTGTCATAGGGCGAGAGGCGGGGTACACCCTGGACAGGTCGCCAGTCTGTCGCAGGGCCAACACACAAAGACATCATTCGCGCTCACATTCACTCCCGCATTCACACCTATGGGCACTTTGGATTAATCAATTAACCTATCCCCACAAGCTGACAGAGGCGAGGCTGCCGGACACTGGCGCCACCGGGCCCTCTGACCACCACCAGTAGGCAACAGGTGAAGTGTCTTGCCCAAGGACACAACGACCGAGACTGTCGGAGCCGGGGCTCAAACCGGCAACCTTCCGATTACAAGACAAACTGCCAACTCTTGAGCCACGATCGCCCCAAAATTATAAACACAACAAAAGCTATTTTGCCCAAACACCTGAAATACATCTAATTAATATTTTAGCTATTTTTAGTTGTTTTAAACAGCTGATCGTGAGCTCACCTGTTTCCTCATCTGAGGTCTGACAGCTAAAGGTAAACAGCTGCACACTTCCTGTGTTAGCATCAGTCACGTCACACTTCATTTTCTCATATCTTGATGGATAGATATAGTGAGACTTCCAAAGGGTCACAGTAGTGGAGCAGTCAGTCTGTGAGGTCAGTATTTCTTTGTCATCTTTGTTCATATCTTGACGTTTAATCAGCCAATTCACGGTGTGATGACACTGTCCATATGTCACCACAGAGCAGCTTACAGTTTTTCTCAGTTGCTTTGGTGCATTTCTCACAACAAAATTGATCTCTGCACCACTACTAAGGCTCTTCTCAAAACAATTGGTGCAAACTGCAAAACATGGTGGATAACTCGCAAAAGTGAGTCACCTCATCAAAAAGAAAAGTCAGTTGCTCAAAATAAGTAGTCAATGCTTCAAAAGCAAGTCCCTTAATCAAAACAGATAATATATTCATCAAAAGCAAGTACTTATATCAAAGTGTCAGGGCTGTCACAATTACAAGTCATTACACCAGCACCTTTGGTCACAAAATCAAATGGTTTGAACAGGTTCTCATTGTGACGGATTTCTTTGTAGGTGCTTCCCAATGACTAATAATAAAAAGATTAACCTGAGACAGATGAACCAGAGCGTTTAGAGTTTGTATTTCTCCTAATTTGTACTGTAGGCATGAATAAAGACCAACTTCCTCAAATGTGAGCTTCTTAATAACCAGAGAACAGTTCGCTGTAACACTCAGTCTGTCTGATTTGACTTTGTCTGTCCAAGTGTGATCAGCTCTACTGTTGTTTTGTGTCTTGAAACAAATGTCCACTCAGTACTGTCACAGTTATTCTGCTCATCTATCACATTTAGACAAGGCAGAGTGACGTCATCTCCAACTTTCATAAAAATGGATATTTCAGTTTCAGATACTGTTGAGAAGATTGATGAGAAATATGAAAGATAAATTAGAATGCAGCAGTTTTACAATCAGAGCGAAGATTTTAGACTCGGGTCTGTAAACATGTCCCATATTTCCCTAAAACAACAGTACATGCTCAGCTTTCTTATTTACTGTAAAGTTTATTGACCATAGTAATACTGATAATATTTAGTTTTGTTGCTAATAAAATGTTTCCTGTATCCTTACCTGGAATCAGAATCATCAGCATCAGAGATAAAAACATTTGAATCCATCTGAATTCATCCATCGTGCTTCTCTGCCTCACGTCTTTCTTGTTGTCGATCTCAACCGTCACAGTCTCTGAACTGATGACTCTTTTTACTTCCTGTCATTAGTCAGATCTCACTTCCTCACTGCAACTTTAGTCATTTGTAGTTCTTTCTTCTTGTTGGTATTGAGTATGTGAGCTTTCTCTGAAATTGATGAATACATTTAAATATTAAACAAAGATGACACAAATAAACACAAAATGCAATTCCTAAATGAAGTTGTTTATTATTAAGAGGGGAAAAACCTATATGGCCCTGTGTTAGACCAAGTTAAATGTGCGACAGTGTCAAAGTGCTATAGACAAGGGTGCAGGGATCAGGTCTCCAGGGAATCTGCAGGGAAAAGCAGGGGGAACACACTCACTCTCCTTCTGTCTCTCTTGGCGTCTCACCAGTCTCTCACTCCTCTCTCGTACCAGAATTTCTGTAAGGAACAAGGGCAGGTCCAGGGTGTCTGTACACAGGGAAACGACGTGTTAGCACAAGATTCAAAATCCAAGAGAACTAGATTACTAGTGTCCTAGCCAGGACTTCACTAACATGAGTCAAGCAACAATCCAGCAAAGAGCAGTCTAACTTCTTCCCGTAAGTAGAGGCTGGTTAATGAGACGCAGGTGTTCACCATCTCCCAGGTATGTAGGCCAAAGGCGGGAGCCCACAATGGCCTCCGCCCAGGCAATAGAGGGAGAGAGAAGGAGAGAAAAACAATACCAAAGCCCACTTGTAGCAGAATATTTCTCAGGCAGACGGTGACACTATAGTTTTTAAACATAACAAAAATCAGACGACGACTGGTTTGATTTAACTGTGGTGATGTTTAGATTGCTCGAGTTGAAAAACGTGTTGCCGTCCAGTTTGTGTGAAGTCAGCATTACAAAGCAAATGCAACAACCTATTAACAAAAAGTCCTTATATTTACTGTGATAGTTGACCTGCTGCACTCTTGGTCTTAAAGCAAATTAGTGTTGTTTTAAGCTTTAGAAAATGAGAAACAGTAATGTTAAATATCACAATGGAGTGGACTTTGAGAGATAGTTTTATCTACTCTGCAGCATAAGCTGAAAAACCAAGGCAGGATCCATGAAGCTGAAACACGTCAGCAGAAGGAGGAAAAGGTGGTGAGGCAGGAAAAAGAGACTAAGAAGGTACCTCAGGCCACCAGGGTGGAGAGAGACTCACGGTCGAATTATGAGGTACAGTAAGCCTGAAAAGACAGGAGCGCTTCAGCTCGCTGTGTCGTTGTCAAAGAATGACAAAGAAAGAATCTAGTTGTCGTCCTGCAGAGGCAGCCCTCTCCGCCCATCCCAACCTTGCAGAAAAAGCTGGCAAATCTTGCGCCATCTAGGCCCTCCTCTGTTTTTAGCCAGCGCTCGTCTAGAACTCTGAGTAACTCATTGCAAAGACTGCAAATTTTTTCACATTTTGCCCTGTATGACAACTCTATAAATAAATAAAAATGCATTCACAGAATTGCTCAGTGTCAGCACCAAACCACCCACCACCCAATGAAATTCCCAGCCAGCAAGGTAAGATTTGTGCAAATTATAAACCTTTATTTTCCTGATCCCTGCCCTGCCTTCAGTCCCCTGTCGTGCTTCAGATGATCAACAGGAAGTGTTCAGTTTGCTGTCAGCCTTACGTTGGTGTCTGAGGAAAGAGCGGTGACAACTGGAGGTTCAGATGGGTTGCACAGATTCACACGAGACCCACTACAATCTGGTAAACAGGTATTGCAGTCAGGCACCACTGAACAGCAGGGTAATGTGTGCAGGCATAAGATGCCAGAACAACAGGGATTTCTATCTTTTGTGCCAGGCTTAGAATCAGTCATTTAGAGACGCTGCTATGTTGAATTTAACCCAGTTAACCCCCAGATGTGGTGAGGCAAAGACACGATACTAACTCTGGGCTGTTAACGTGTGATCTTAATTTGATATTCGTAGTGAAGAATGTATTCAGTACAATGTTTTCCAAGACATTTATTCATCTGTGCTTGTATTCAAGTTTACAGCAAATCATCTGAGAAATGCCTTTGAACTGGTGCCTGTTTCTGGGCTTTTCTTTTGTCACAAACTGCTCACAAAGAAAGACGAATGCTTTAGGAAACAAAAGCTTTGGAATGTATTCTGCAAGTACAGGTCAAACGTAATAGTCTCATTGTTTTATAGCAATGCTGAATTAACTTATGTCACTGCAGGACAGTGCAGCCAGTGGGGCTGATTGTTATAGTCACTGTGCACGACAAGAAAGCATTTGACATGGTGAACTGCTGCCACGGTTTTAGAGAGACGTCTGTTTGTTATTAGAAGTAGTTGTTCTGTTTAATTTGGGGTTTTTCTCCTTTGCTTCTTCGTAGAAGACGACCAATCTGCACATCGAGAAGCTGTCCTGTCTTCAGCTAGGAGTCCTTCTCCAGCTGCTGCACATGCTAACAGGCAAAACATCAGGGAGTAATACAAGCTTTTAATGCTTATGTGAACCACAGGCGTGCTTATAATGTATCAACCTGCAGTGAGACTGTAAAAGCAAAATCTTTCTTGATTTAATTTTCATTGCACAAATAATAACAGATTCAGGAATGTATTCAAGGAAGAGACTGGCAAAGAAAGAGTGGGATAGTCAGGGAGCTGAAGGAAGGAGTACTAAAAGGCTAGGTGCACAGCAAAGAGAGAGGTGTCACTGGCACAGGAAAAGGCTTGTAGTGAGTTGTATGTGAGGCTGGACACTAAGGAGAAAATGATTTTTAATGAATGGCAAGGCACATAAATTGTGCTGGAAGAGAGTAACCAAGTATAGAGATGGAAATGTGCTAATGTGAAGAAAGTGTGTTGAGAAGGGAGAAGGAGTACTTTGGATGAAAATTGAATTAGAGAAGGAAGTGAGGCAACTCTGAAGAGGATGGAGACGGGAGGCATAGAGAGGGTAGGAGTGAAGGCTATGATAAGGTGCGAAGAGAGTAACTGTGGTGCTGCATAAGAAAGTCCTGAGGGGCAGAGAAGTATGTGATGGGTTGAGATTACATCAGAGAGAGGCTCTGAGCCCCTTCTTGTTTGCACTGGTGATGGAGAGGCTGACATATGAGATCAGGCAAGAGTCTCCGTGGATGATGTTTTCAGACAACCACAGAAAGGATTTGTGGATGTAGTGAAGGTGGACATGCAGGGGGTTGGTGTGACTGAGGAGGATGCTAGAAATAGAGAGATGGAGGCGGATGATCCACTGTAGCGACCTCTAAAGGGAGCAGCCGAAAGAAGAAGAAGCACAAATAATTCTAATCATGCTTTTGTTTTATTCTCAGTACTAAGCTATGTAAAGGAAGTCAAGGTTGTTTCCTCCTACAATCACTTTGGTCATGCTGTTCTTACAAGTGTGGAGGTGCCAGATGGTTTAGACTTGTTTAGATTGGTGCTCTGTCTCCCTTTATCCAAACTAAAACTTTGATGGGGTTTTTTATCTTCACTAAACACTTTTTTGCTTTGTGTTTATTATTGTGCTACTGCAAGTATTTCATATATTAGTCAGTTGATTGTTACTGTAGGGCAGCTCTAGGACAATCCCAGATGTGATGTAGCTTGCTTTTATCCAGCAGATACGACATCTCATGAGGAGGTTCGAACCCTGTACCCTGACCCTCCTGCTGACGCACAAAGTCTGGACATCCAGCAGCAGGCCCTTCTACGTGAACAACAGCACAACAGTTTCTATTTCTTTTAATATTAGAAGTCAGTTATTCATTAATGAATACAAATGGTGACTGAAGTTATTTAGACAGGACATTAAACAATAAACTTCCAATAAATTATGAACAATGTGTGACTGAATGTGTTCAGTGAAAGACTTTGAAAATATCGCAGCATAAAACCAGTGTAAAAGTACTCAGACTACTTTTGGGGGTATTTATTTGATGATGCAACCAGAAAATGTGCAGGTTGTGAGTTTAACATTTTCAACACTGGAGAAGAAGTACATGTACACAGACTAGCTAATGACAAACATTTTTTTTAAATTAACCTTTATTTAAACAGGTTGTTCATTTTTCTGAGCTTATCTGGTGTCCAGTTTCGGTGGCAGTAGCATAAGCAGAGAAGACCCAGACCTTACTCTCCCGAGCCAGCTCCTCCATTATTTGGGGGACACTGAGGCATTCTCTGCTGAGTGCTGTGATCTCCCCAACATGTCCTGGGTGTGTCCTGTCTGTCCTGGTGGGACATGCCTGGAACATCTCACCCAGGAGGCGTTCAAGAGGCACCCTTGTCAGATGCCTGAACCTCCTCAACTGGCTCGTTTAGATGTAGAGGAGTAGCAGTTAACTCGGAATGAGACAGACAGCACCTACTGCTGGGGTGGGCCTACAGGAGGGAGAGCTCATGTCGTCTCTTCAGGACACATCACTGGACCCCAAGAAGCTCTCCCCGGAGCTCCCTTTGGCTGCTGGGGTCGGCATACGTTCAACTTTAAAATCACTCTTGGTTCTTGGCTAGCTTTGTGTTAGCATCCTTTGTGTACTGATGCTTGCAAGAAGCTAAAGTTGCTTTGGCAGAATTTTCTTTCTCATATATGCACACATAAGGAGAGAGATGTTTTATAAGCTTTAGTCATCACCGTGCACTTTTCCTGATTCACACAAAATACAGCAATCTGGCACCTTCCCACAGGGTCTTGCACGAGTATTAAACATGTTCATTTGTGCTTTGGACTGTCACCAGATTTCTTCTAGAAGTTTCTTGCCAGTCAGCAACTATCTTGGCAACACCACTTGAGTTTGTGTGTTGCATGCTAACATCCTTATCATATGTGTAATAATAATACTAAAGCTTCATCTTATGCACACACAAAAAACAAATATGGCTCCTTCGTGCAGGGTTTTCTGGTATGTTCATTTATGCTTCCCAATTAAAAAAAAAAAAAAGAAAAAAAAAAGAAGAAAAAGCAAAGTTCTTGCTTCTCAGCCACTGCGGCCACATCCTCACCGTTTTTTAGGCAGTTATATAAACATACTGTGAGTGAGTCATAAGCTTAAATACAATAGTTGAAGGAACAAAAACGTAATGTTTAAAAATACCAGTCAAATCTGATTAAAGTAAATAAATAATAAGTATACAATGTAGTTTTAAGACTTCTCAATGTTTCGTAACATTAATGTTCTATGAACTCGTGAGTCCAGAAATCTGAATGTCATGAAAAGTATTTATTATTCGTGTATTATTATTTTACAATACAAGGTTGTTTTTTTCCTGATACTTCATGCAAACCACATTTCTCCAGGCCTGTCCTAATCAGCTTACTCAGTATCACTAGATCCAATGCTGCTCCTCCAGCAGAGCACACAAAAGTAGGAGAGACCAGAGATGCCATGGCTTAGTTAGGAGACTGTTTGCTTCAAGGCCACTAGAGGGTGCTGCCATAAAACTACAATAAATGAATTGACCTTTTGACCTGCTCACACTCTTTTATGCAAAACCCTGTTGATGTTACACACACACACACACACACACACACAAAGAGATTCTAGGTCTGACCAACCGTGGGCAAAAAGATGACAGTCAATAAAATTCTAAAATTTTATTTATAAACACAATGAATAGTAGTTAAAAGTCCAGTGTCCCATTTAGGTACAAAGTAAAAACACACAGTCCAAGGCCAGAGCCAGCTATGCCACAAAGCCAGTTGCACTCCACACGTTGTTCACTTCAACAGGGGTAGCAATTGTCCTCTGAGACCCACCACCCTGTAAGTAGAAAGCCTGCACAGAGCGACAAAATAAGACAATTCACTATATAATTCACAGCCCATCCATCCCAAACATATCAGATCATTAGAGGTTTTGTCACATTACATACCTGCACTGAGAGACAAAATAACACAGCAGTGTTTGTAATGTGGGCTATAAGTAGACTAGCATATCAGTGCAATCAATTACACCTGCCTCCAATTAGTCCAGCCCTTTTACAGTCATTGACTGGGTGAGAAAACACGAGCAAATCAACCCAAGAGACAAGCAGGAAGACTCTCTGAAGGCTCCTGTGGCTGCACAGGCAGTCTTACAATTACGAGGTTGGAGAGTTGTTGTTTCAAAATGTTCACACTGATTTCACATGCTCATTAACTCACAACCAGCTGACCATATATATTTCTGCTGCTGAGCTGCTTTTTGATGGAGATTTTCTGAATTTATTTTGCTACCATAAGAGCAGACTCCATGCTGAAAGCATGTGCACTGTCACTTGCAATGAGTGGCACTAATGACGCTAAATTTAATTACAGGTCATGGACAGCCTTCATAAATGCTCATATTACTCACCCACACTGAATTCCAGCACAGGTTCATCTGGGTCCTGACTATTTCCTGCAAAGTAACACAAACGTCATCAGAACATTAAGTCAGAGAAACAACATTTGGAGCTTTTGTACATGATAAATTATACTGCAGTAGTAAAACAAAGTCAAGCAGCAGTACATTTATTAAAATCACCTTCAGCTGTAATATTTAAACTGATTTAGTGTCAATTTAGATTATGTTGAGATTAAAATGAAACTAGTACCCTTGTAATGTCTTTTTAAATTAGAGGTAAATATTTGTATATTTTTTACATAATATAATTATATTTACTGGATTTTCTCTCTATTGTAGTTTAGTATTATAGTTATTACTTGTTTTTTATTGACTTGTCTTGTTTTTACAATGATTTGCTCTGAATGCAGCCTTTAAAGAAAAGACTATCTGTTCAGTAACTATCCATCAGACTGGGTCCATGTTACCAGCCAAATGGGTAGTAATAATTAAAGTAAGTTTTGAATTACGTATATTTGGGTGTTTAGGTGACACTTTTGCAAAAAAAAAATATATAATTAGGTTTAAAAGAACTAAACATGTATGTATTTAAAAACAATAAGTGTGTTAGAGTTATTACATTAACAGCTTGTAGCTCACTGTACTATTTTTGAGCACAACTTTGGTGCTTTTGCCTCATTTTTAAATCAGTGATCCCAGTAGCACAGTCTAAGCAGAGACCTCAGTGCTTGGCAAACAATCAATAGAATCAATATAATTATTAAAAAGAAACAAAATAAATGCCAACCATATAAAAAAAAACATAAACTTAAGGAAAAAACTAAACTTGATTTTGTGTCTTTAGGCTATTGTTAACAGCAAGCATGAGGTTAGTGCATATGTATTATTATTGGAAAGATTACTGCAAAGAAAAAAAGGTTGAACCAGGAGGGGGCGATATTGCTCTTCTTACCATGAGTTACATGCAGGCTATTACTTACCATGTCACTCACATTTATTTCACAAAACAGCTGAACCCACTTAATTCGATTTAATTGTATTTATGCAGAGCTGAATCACAACAACAGTCTCCTCGAGGTGGTATAGATTGTAAGGTAGAAAGTCTACAATTAAAAAGAAAAAACCTCAATACAGTGGGAAGGAACAACTCACTTTTAACAGGAAGCACCCTCTGGCAGAACCACGGTCAGGGAGGGGCGGCCCGCTGCGACCCTTTGGGGATGAGGAGACGAAAAAGGGGACAAAAGACACACTGTGGACGAGAGCCAGAGATGAACAAGAACTAATTATTGAATGCAGAGAGGTGTATAAACACATGGTGGGAATCCCCCAGCAGGGTAGTCCCAGGGTAACTAAGGGAGGATTCATGGTCACCTGATTCAGCCCTAGCTATATGCGTTGGCAAAAAGGTAACTTTGAAACTTAATCTTAAAAGTAGAGATAGTGTCCGTCTCCTGCATTCAAACTGGGAGCTGGTTCCACAGAAGGATGATCCCCTTCTACTTCTAAATATCCTAAAAACCACAAGGAAGCCCACAGTCTGAGAGCAAACTATCAAACTACGAGGTCTTTAAAATAAGATGATTATTCAAGACCTCATGTGTGATGGGAAGGATTCTAAATTTGATGCTGGACCCACAAATCATAAAGAGAAACACTAACTCACACACACCAGAAAGTGCCAAGAATTATAATTATATGTAATTTAGTTTTGCGTTCCTTTATAATGCTTTCAACTATACAAATAAGACACTTCATGGGGGCGCCTGAGCCTTGTAGACACAACAAATACTGAACAAACCTCATGCGCCCTGTTGTTGACAAAACGATAAAAATGAATGTGTACTTCTGTCTTATTTAGGTCATTTTTGTAGACAGACTACTGTAATTTCTCAATAAAATGTCGCTTATTATCGCTCACTCTCAAGAACAAAAACGTGAGTGAAGGAAACTGTTTCCAGGGCCTACTCCGTGGATCGACTTCCTCCGAGGCGTGGACGTCTATCAGCAGAGAATGTACCTTCACCTATCAGCAGAGAATGTCCCTTAGTCTGTAACACAGTCAAATATATTCTCAAGTAATATTCAAGCATGCCATTCAGCGTGTTAGTACGAGCAGCTCGGGAGCAGCTTGGGAGAACAAGAAAACAGAGACTGCTTTAGATTGTCTTCCCAAAGTGACTCAACTTTATTCACAAGTACAACAGTTTATATAGAGGGTAAAATTCATGAGACAGCAGATTATCAGTTTAAACCAGTACAGACCAAGATAAGGCAGCGTCTTCCTGCCCTTGGGTGAAGAAGCATCCTTTGTGTAGTGTATCAGTTCAGCTACAATTGTGATTATCTCAGCGACATATTTTCAAGGCACAAAACGAAGAGTTCTTTCATTAGTGAAATCTGAAACAAACCATTTGGCCTTCAACAGGCGTCTAAAAGATTAAGAAACTAATGTAGCTGAGGGAGTGATCTCTGTGGTATTTCAACCTTGTACCAACCTGTGATTCTCACACATCAATTCTTGGGTCAAAGAGAAAAATAACTAAAACAAAGGGGCCTTATTGAATGACAGAGTTTTCCTGCATAATGTCACTATAAAACAATATCCAGTAAATGCTACCATGGTACTAAAATACCTAACAGTGAGTAATTTCCCAGTAGCTCACCATATTTGGGATCTTCTAACATCCACACTTCATGTTTAAACGGTGGTGCGGAGGCGGTGTACCGTCGCAGGCCGGATGTAGCATTCAGCGCGGTGTGCCTTTTTTTCAGTTGCTAAGCAACAGATTTGTCCCGCCCCTTTCGTTATGACGGGGCGGGCCAGTCCTTTGACTGGTGACGTTTCTTTGTAACGTCACCTGACGTTACAAAGAAACGTCAGGTGACGTTACAAAGAAACCTTAAACCGACCTTATATATAGACCTGGCTGTTCAGTTGAAACGCATTCACACAGCGGGACAGCAGCGCTTTAAACGTTCAAACACGGAGTTTAACACAAAACAACATTTTAGACATAAAAAACAAAAAAGTGAAATGGCAAGCTCGAACTGTAACACAATGACAAATGATGAAACAGTTCAGACCAATGGGGATAATTCTACAGTATATGCTTTGGTATCCCTCTTGGATAACTTGGTCAGTAGTTTTTCGAACAAGCAGTTGGAAGCGCTTACCTCAGGCTATCCGGATTGCGTCACCGCTAAGCGGCTTGTAGGTTTTGTAGAGGACGTAATGGACCTGTGTGAACAGTCACTAGCAGTATCACCGCTGAGGTCTTCCCAGAACTCCCCTGTACATGAAAACTGTTCTGTCCACACCACTACTGGCAAAACGGTTTTGTCACGTGTGAAATTTTTGGACGATTCTGCTGAGCAGGAGTTTGATACAGCACAGAATATAGATGCTAACAGCCAAGAAACAGCTAACACAGAAGAAAGCTGTCAAAATGCTGACCAACACAGTGCTGCAAAAGCAGAAAACAATCCAATTCCAGATCCCCAGCAGCAGAAATCCTGTGTTGAACATGAAGCCAGCATCCCACCGTTAACAAACGTAAGTCAAACGGAGTCATATAAAAAGATACAGCATCACAGATCTTCTGTAGACTGTGAGCCACCTGAAAAAACCTTAGACTTTGAAAGATGGTTAGAGACATTAATTCAGGCTGTGCTTTCAAAGCTTGGTAAACTTTTAAAGTGCCCTCATTCTCACCAAAAACGTTTGTTGGATCTACTCTTGGACAAATTCAAGGGGATGGATTTGCATTTAGACCGAAAAGTGCAGAATTATTTTGACTGCATTGCTAATGCGATTTTCACTGATATTTGTGACAAATTACATAAATTGTCACTAATATCATTGGAAATGGGGAGGAGTGGGGAGGAGGATTCAATGAATTTAATGGAACAACCAATATTTAATATCATAACTACTTCAGTATTCCAAGAACACCTGTTGGAAGTAACAGTTACTGATAGACTGGAATCATATGAAAAGAAAGAAAGATGCAGACTTTCAGTGGAAATCTTTGTGGAAGGACTGATTTCCCAGGTTTCAAAAAAATCAGGCACAGTCTTCAGCATTGAAAGTGCTGAAGCTATCTCCAACCGGCTTACCATGAAAATCTGGACTGAAATCAGGGCCGGATACGACAAAATCCCACCAGAGAAGTTCAAGAAACTCAGCGAGAGGGTTTTCAAATCCCTCTGTAAAAGATGGAAGCATGCAGCGGTTATGGTGACAATCTTGCAATTAAACTTCCAAGATCTTGATGAAGATATTGTTAAAACTTTCAAAAGAAAGATATTCACAGAACCAAGTTGCATATCTAAGTGCTTCTCATCGGTGCGGGCATTTTTTGGGAGGTGTAAGGGAAGAAACAAAGTTTCCACTTTATAGTGACATCGTGATATCAACAGCAAAATATTTTCTAAAACTCACTGGACACTTTAAATGAGCTAGTTTTACATTTAGATCAGATCAAGTCATTTTTGAAATCCCCAGGAATGGTCGCGGCAGATGGCCACCCCGCCCTGAGCCTGGTTCTGTCGAAGGTTTCTTCCTCTTAAAAGGGAGTTTTTCCTTCCCACTGTCGCCTCGTGCTTGCTCAGAGGGGTTTGTTCTTTTGGGGTTTTCTTTTTAATACTGTAAGTTGTTACCTTACAGTGTGAAGCACCTTGAAAACACCATTGTTTCCTTTGGTGCTATACAGATTGAAGTGACTTGCACTGATAACATAACTATGCTGGAACTTTAATTTAACATCAATAAAATTATAAAAATATTACATCTTGATTTCTGCTTGTTTTCATTGTCTGTGACTTAATGAATACAAATGTGTAATTTAACAGATTCTTTCTTTATGTTAGTCTGACCGGTGATTCCACGTTGGCCTTAGGTGTTGGCGCGGATACGCTGCAGCCCCTGAGCCATTAATGGCCCAGCACACTACAGTAAAAACAAAACAACAGCCATCTGTCCAACTAGGAAAGGAAAATAATAAACTGCCTCCTTGGAGGCAACCTGACCGACTGCAATCACTCTCAGGCAGATTGATGAAGATCTGCAAATAACTGTTGTCTAATTTATAAACGCAGACAGATTGCCAACACGTCTGTTCACAATAGAGGACTGTACTTACATGGTTGCAAACTGGTTGTTATCTTGCTTATATGAAAACATTGCTTTGGAGCAATGAAACTCAAACACATTCATTTTTAAAATGCCTCAAAATGAAATTTTGAAATATTTGGCTTTATGCTTTGAAAGTGCCGTTGTGAGTGGGAGTGTGAAATCCTTACTTGATGTGTTCCCTTTGCCTTTACTGTTTTCAGTTTTATCAGTTTTCAGTTTTATTTGTCATATGCAAGTTAGCACAGGGTCAACATTGCAATGAAATGTGTTTGACGAGCAGCAGTCACTCAGCAGCATGGTACAGTAGAAGAAAATATAATAAAATATAATAAAATAAAATAAAAAATAGAAAAATAGTAAAGAGCAAAATATTAGAGAGACGTGGTAAAAGAGAAAAGATGACTAAATATATATATATATATATATATGTATCTATAAATATATGTACACTAGTGATTAAATAAGAAAATCTTGAAAAGAAATATGACGGGAGGTCAGATGGGATATTGCACAGGAATGAGCAGCAGAAAATTACAGTATTACTCAGACTTTTAATAGTCATATTGTCAGTTTTGGCCGACGGTCATGGGTCACTTCCACTAAAATAGCACGAGACTGGAGTAAAATGTACTTTATTAATGAGAACACATGGTGATACAGCAAAGAATCCAACCCTTCTGAAAAGCAAATGGCTTCCTGTTATACTCTACCTGATTCAGGTGAGCATCTGGAATAGACCAAGTCTGGGGGTCAGCAAACCAAAGGGAAACAAAACCCTCCCCATAAGGAAACCACTACAATATAACCAACACGATATAACACATCATAGACATATGAAGATTTGTAACAAGTCCTATAAATAACTCCATAACATATAAACTTCAGTCTCTTCTATATACATTAAAACAGCGGTCCCCAACCTTTTTTGCGCCACGGACCGGTTTATGCCCGACAATATTTTCACGGACCGGCCTTTAAGGTGTCACAGATAAATACAACAAAATAAAACTAGTACCGATACCGGAAAAAAAGAAGATTTATTCATAACACACGTGAAAGACCCAGGAAAACAGAGTTAACGATAAAAACGATAACAAAATAACGATAAAAAACGATAAAAACTCTGAAAACCATACATTTCACACCCGAGCCTCATCTCTCGACCAAACGACGGTCCGTGGCCCGGCGGTTGGGGACCGCTGCATTAAAACACCTTAACCACAGTTAGGTTTCAGCCCTCGCTGACTCAGAACAAAGTAAGACAATCAGAGTTCGATTGGTTTTTACTTGTGCAGGGGAAGCCTGGTCGGATTCTCAGAGTTGCAAGCTCTACACCCAAACTCAGACAACTCCAACTCCAGCCTCCACTCGCAGCCTTTTATTGAATGAAAACAGTTACACAACCGCCCATTGTAAACCCCATATGTTGTGTGGTAAAAGCTAAGGCACTGTGTGTGTGTGTGTGTGTGTGTGTGTGTGTGTGTGTGTGTGTGTGTGAGTGAGAGAGAGTGTATGTGTGTCTGTATACGTGACTTCCTGCTTACAAACGTTTTAACCGCATCTCTAGTCATAAAAGGGTCATCTCCCCTCAACCTCGTATATGGCTTAACCTCTCTAACAGTCCACCATTTACATGGTGAGCCCATAAAGGGCAGGAAGTGAACATTCCTTACCAAATAAGGAAACCAGAATCTTACATAGATTGTGCCTGCAGTTGAAAACTATAGCTAGTAACATCCCCAACATCCTACATGTGGGGGAGGAACAGAAAATATCTGAACATACAGTTCAAGACAAGGTCCAAGCACAATAATGACAACTTTTAACAAAATCACTCCAACACACTCCCCTAGCCTGGCACATTGGTTTTCTCCAGGAGCTCATAAGCAGGTGATTGAGCTGCTTTTACTCTTTACAAAGTGAGTACTGTTAACACTTCTCTTTTTACATATACAACTAATTTAGGTTACAGACAAATGATTAAATGTGAACAGCTCTAACACAGGTTCTTTTCCTGACACAGGTAGGATGGCCAGTCCCCCTGTCTCTTCACCTTTAACGAGTCACTTAAATAACAACCCAAAAAGCCTAATAAAGAATCACAATCAACCAGTGTGTGTTTTTCTTCATTACGGTTTTTAAATACAAATCAGTCAGTCAATTAATAAAAATACAAGTAAGGGTAATGGAACCCCTGGTCTCCATTACACACATAAATACCATAAAGACACTAAGTCGTAGAGCTCTGAACTCCTTGCTTCTATGATATTTACACTTCTTCTTGGCCTTCTCCTTCACTCTGAGTCACTCCAGGATAAACGCATCAGCTCAGACATACAATAATTAAAATATGTGTAGGTGACCGTTTGGCAGAAGACGATGTCGAGGCGGTACTGCAGTGACACGTCCGTGGCTATCGTCGAGGCGGTGTCCTGCATCAGAAGGAAGTCAATAGACTTCTTGGCTTTGTTGCTCATCATGGCGCTGTAGTCCGTGGGCGTGGCCTGCAAAAAGTGTAAATAAACCATCAGAGACCAAACACAAATATGCCTTCCAACCACTAGTTTAGACAACATCTTGCAAAGAGTGTGTATTTCAGAGTGCAGTTGTTTTTAAATTTGACAGAAACAGAAATAAAGACGGAAGAGAAGGACAACAGGGAAAGCAGAAGCACCGACACACTGAAATCTTTTAGGGTCAAGCTCCAGAACTAGCCACAAATCCTGCTGGAAAGAACCTAAAAATACTTAAAAATACTTGCAGAGATCGAATGGAGCCGTTAACTCAAAAGCCTGGTGTCAGGCATGTTCTTTAATAAATAAGAAACGAGCTGATATGTTACAGACCCCAGTCTTTACGTAAAGAAAAAGCTGACATTTAGAGCGGTCTCGCAGCAGATTTTAAAACAGTGACACTGATTTGTGGGGTTTTTGGGCACAAATTTGAACCTTTTTGTTTTATCCATGTCCTTGAACTCAGCTCGTGACTTGGGCGCTTTCATATGTACCGATTCATTTAGGTTTGTGCACTGAGGCCAGATTTAGGTATTAAAAACGAGTCAGTCATAACACTTCTTACATTAGTTAAAAAGCTGAGCTTACACTAAACCAACATTTAAATTTCCCCTTGTGGGACTAATAAAGGTATATCATATCATATCATATCATATCATTACTAAAGTATTGCTGCAACATTGTAAAGACAAAGATGACACACAGACCAGACATAAAACACTGAACACTTTTTAAAGACGAGTCATTTAAGAGTATTTTCTCATAGAATAAAGTCGGCTGATATGGTGAAGGAAAAATCTGCTCACGAATCCTCCAACTTCTTAAAAGTAAGGAGTGACCTGAGCTGGAAATCAACATGAGAGGGATGACTCAAGAAGAAGAAGAAGCAACAAGAAAAGAAAAACAGAGTTCAGAGTGTAGTTAAGATATCAAGCTGTATCCACAATGTGTGCCAAGAAACTAAGCTTGTCTGTTGTCATGCTAAAGAAATAAAAAATCTGGAATCAGAAAACAGCCAATAACTGCTGATCAACTCACCCACTCCTCTTCGTGCCAGTCCACGTGCAGTGACGACTGGCTGTTGTGACCGCTGTACTTTGCTCTCAGCGTATCCTGGTCATTGCGGAGCACTACTTGTTCAGACTCAGCGGAAGGAGAAGCTTTGGTTGCGATGTACTCGTACTGCGTTCAGGGCCTAAATAGCTGAAGCTAGCAGCTTGCAGCCGCACACTGCCACCAGCTGACGGGTCTGAAAGGAAGAGGGTATGAATGAAATATGAAGCGTCCCCACGTAACGTCAAACACTTTTAGTACCTTGTCAACCAGACTGGCGAGCGTCCACTCCAGTCCGCTGGCCGATTGGTCTTTGGCAGCTTGAGACAGCCTCTCTGCGTAATAGCTGACCTGAGTCTTCAGCGTGTTGACGTAGGCGATGATCTCTTTGGCTCGGACAGTGTCCTGGGGTATGTGGATGATGACTGAGCTGGAGAGGGCACTACTGCAGGGAACAAAGACACACCGACACATCTGTATCCGAGCTGGGACTGAGGACACTCACCAGCCACTTTATTAGGTACATGTGTTCAAAAGCTTGTGGCAGCAATTTAGTGCATTTAGTCAAATAAAGACAATAGAGTGGCCTGCAGGTGTATATTTTTGTAATGTTTCTGTCTTATGCCTGAAATATGCTTCAGCAGGAAATATACGCTGTAACTGGAAACAACAGCATGATGGACCGGTTTAGTGTTAAGAGGTGTTACATCTGAAGTTAGAACGTAAATTTCCTGCAGAAATCTAAATCAAGCTTCAGAGGTACTGTTCCAAAAATATAGGGAGGGACGTTACCCACCAGATGTAAAAACAAACACTGTCTGCATGCACATGCCTGCTCTCAATGAGCCTAATCGTGGCTGCAAGTCACCGGGCCGTTTAACCTGCAGTTAATTGCAAAGGTAAGAAGTACATGGAAATACTGTTAAATGCTGTTGCTGAGGACGTGAATTTAAATTGTTACTCAATGCTGATACTTTATGTAGCTTTCTTACAGTATTTTCCAGATTCCGGTAATAAACAGAGTCAGATTTAGGGAGACTAGTCTTCTTCTTCTGGCATTTAAGGCTGAACGGGGAGTTGTGGTATAAAAACGTATAGTTTTGTAAAGTTGGCACAGTTGCTCAAATTAGCCAAGCATGATCGACCTTTTTAATCCCCAACCTGCTGGCAGAAATGTCCACCTATTAAAAAACACATATCTCTCTTCAGAACTATGACGCCTAAATAAAAAAAACCTTAGTTTATATGGTGAAAAATTATTTGAGAGAATCTTGAAGAGCTGCTGCTCCTCCACATCGAAAGGAGCCAGATGAGGTGGTTCGGGCAACTGACAAGGATGCCCCCTGGATACCTCCTGGGCGAGGTTTTCCGGGCAGACCCAGGACACGCTGGAGAGATTATATCTCTCGGCTGGCCTGGGAACGCCTTGGTGTTCCCCCGGATAAGCTGGAGGAGGTGGCTGGGGAGAGAGAGGTCTGGGCTTCTCTGCTTGGGCTGCTGCCCCCGCGACCCGGCTCCGGATAAAGTGGAAGAAAATGGATGGATGAATGAATCTTGAAAATGAACAAGTCTTCCAGTACAGAGTAAAATGTGAGAGTGAAAATATTGCGTGTACTTAAAACCCCTGGAGGGTCTTGGGTCGATTTGTGGCTATTTTCAAATTTTGATTACATGCCATTTGCACAGTGTTGAATGGACTATAGCCAAATTCTCCAAAAAAAAAGTTTGATATGATTTTATTTCAAAATTCAAGTCTGACTTCCTTCAATTAGCTTCAGTGGCTAAGCTACAGACAAACTTACACTATTGTGCTTAGTGGTCGATTTGTGCCCCATTGAAACCCATTATAAACGCTATTTTTCACTGCAAATTAATTACGGTCAAAGGGATCGTTGATGTTTAGCGTTCATTTTCATTTTGCAGGACGGGCCTTAGAGTTGTAATTTTTTTATTTGTCCACCGGGTGGCGCCCTTGCTCCACATTTGACCCCGGGCTGGAAAACAGCGGGCTGCTTAGATAGACCTGCGGGAAATGAAGCCTCATTTCCGGCGTGCAGCAGCGGCTTCGCCCGCTGATCGGGCGGGACAATTTTTTGGTCCCTAGGACCGTGAGAGGGTGCTTTTTTTTTTTTTTTTTTAGTCAACAGGAAATGACGTATTTGTTGTCACGTGGTATCGGGCGTGTGTGCTGGAAAAACGGGTCCCCGGTGATCGTGCCCCGGTAACAATGGCGTGTCCAGCGCGGTGGCCTGGGGGGGTACAGGCCACCCCCCAAACCAGACTGGCCACCCCAGGTGCCACCCCAAAGGCAAAACAATAAAATTCAATCAAATATCAAATGTCCGATTATGTTTTCACGGTGACGCTCAGATATCCGAGTGTAAGTGAATGCAGCATCGCTTCTGCGCTATGCGCATCACGTTAGCAAAGGTAGGAGAGCCAAGCGCGAAAGATGGCACTGCAGGAAACAATTTTTCGGTGAAAGAAAATGAGGACAGAATAAATGTCCCGGTAAGTAATATCAAGTTTGTTGAGTTTAGTAAACTTCGGTGAAATTAGAATACCAAGGAAAAAAATAACACTTAAAGAATTAATGCAGCTGTGGAATATTTCAGACAGTATGCTACTGAGGGCAGCTAACATAAGAGTTATGCGTTATAAGATATAATCTAAGTCGTAACATTGCTGTATGGAGCTGCAGATTTGGTTGCAGGTTAACATAGCTGGACTGGCCATCGGGCATACCGGGCATATCCCCAGTGACTTATTTTTTATTTTTTTTGTAATGGCATGAACAATGAGAGGTGGTGGATTGGCCAGATGCAGGTCGATGTGTAGAAATAACTCCGTTGTTTGGTGGTGGCTATGACGGGGCTTCCACAGAGGCAACAGGTGGATGAGGGAAGGGGAGGCAGGAGGAGAGACCCGAAGCAGCCACCAGTCCGAGTGTCAGGTGAACTGAACTTCAGGTAAGAAGTTATGACCTGCAGTCTATCTGGGTCAGATATAAACCAAGTTTAGGTGGAGTTTATTTTCATGTTGCTGACTTTTTACTGTCAGTTGCAATAACTCATACTGCGTTCTAGCCAGTTTGACGGAGTTTTTATACAGCTGGGTGGGTGCTATGATGTTACTGATAGTGAACTGTATTTTATTCATAAGGTTAGTAGAGTTGCCAACGGCTCCTTAAAAAAATGGAATGGTCCCTCATTCAGAGAAAATATTACACGTTTCGTATTGAGCTGAGAAGAGACGCAGTTTGTCCCGGACTTTAGCTAGAATGGAAAAAAGACACAAAGCTGGATTTATTCTGTCTTTATGCTGCACAGCTGCCTCTTCTCTCATTCTCTCCCCCTCCCTCTCCTGTTGCTACTTCAATCATGAAACTGATCAATGATCAGCTGATCGGCTTTTCTCTCTTGTTTATCGCCCACTTTGCGCCAGAAAGAGGAAACCAGCAGATGTTGCGCTAAACAACAGCAGCACGTTTAAGCTTGATCGGCTGTTGTTAGAATGTATTTAATATTAATTTCTAGTATCAGCTGATGTTTGCTGGAGCCACAGCTGTAAACCTGCTGGTCATGATGTCTGTTTAGATATGTGGTGAGAGGGAAACATGAAGATGAAACCAGGAGATGTCCTTACTGAACCATCAGAGCTGAACAGGTGATGGAGAAACAGGTTTACCTTTTAGGTGACATGAATGAGTTGAAGGGAAGTTATGAACTGTTTCTGAGAGACAAATAACACCAGGATCCTTTTTTATGTAGCAGACAGCTGGTAACTGTGCAGGGGCGGGTCTAGCAAAGTTTTGCCAGGGGGCCAGGTAGGGCATTAACAGGGAAAGGTGGGCACAAAGAAATACTTTTCTTTCTTATTCTCATTTAAAATACCTAGTTTTTATTAAATAATTATCTAAATCTTACAACCAAAGTTTTTATCTGACGTAAAATGTATAGAAATCATACATATACCAACAAGACTGTACATCACTGTCACAACAGGGTTTGTTTTCAGTCAAAGTCTTTATGGCTTTACTACCTGGTGGGTCGGTCTGTAGTAAAAATGCCCAATTTTTTTGTCCCAGTCCAGCCCTGCAGGTTAATACTGGCAGTGTCACCATGCCAGCTGACTGTATTTTATCATCAGCCAGTGTTGTTCTTTATCAATATTACCAAAGTTTACGATAAGGCAGCATAGAAAGTATTTACTTGCTTTCAGGTTTCATTCAAATGTTAGTCTTTTCAGTTGTTTCCCCACTTTTTTCCTGTTTCAAAATCAAACACCAGTTTGTGAGAAGATTATCTTCTTTTTTTAACAGGCAGATAAAGTTTTGCATTGGCATTGGCTAATTTGTCAATTGTTTGTTACAAATGTTCGTATTTTAATTTTCAAAAATGTTTTTGCCCAAAACATATGTGCACTATATGTCAGTAAAAATACTATGCAAATATTGTTGTCCTTGACTGCTGAGTAAACACTGACAAAGCACTGATTGTATCTCTTATACTTTATCAACGCAGTATCTAAAAACTTTGCACCGTAGTGGTTAAAATCTCATTCTAATAAGAGTTAAAAGTGCATTTGGTTATTAGGTTTATAGGATTATTGAATTATGGTTAAGGGTTGGTAGAATTTTTTTTTAAAACATTATCTGCCAATTAAATCTGCCACCCTTCTCCAAATCTGTGCCCCTACCTGGCCCCCCCAACAAAAATTTTCTAGACACGCCACTGTACACAGATGGTCTGAATTTGTGAAGCGAGTGGTATCGCATTTATCGAAGTCGGCTCCTCGTTGTTTTTTCTAAGCCACGATTAGGCTCATTGAGAGCAGGCATGTGCATGCAGACAGTGTTTGTTTTTACATCTGGTGGGTAACGTCCCTCCCTATATTTTTGGAACAGTACCTCTGAAGCTTGATTTAGATTTCTGCAGGAAATTTACGTTCTAACTTCAGATGTAACACCTCTTAACACTAAACCGGTCCATCATGCTGTTGTTTCCAGTTACAGCGTATATTTCCTGCTGAAGCATATTTCAGGCATAAGACAGAAACATTACAAAAATATACACCTGCAGGCCACTCTATTGTCTTTATTTGACTAAATGCACTAAATTGCTGCCACAAGCTTTTGAACACATGTACCTAATAAAGTGGCTGGTGAGTGTCCTCAGTCCCAGCTCGGATACAGATGTGTCGGTGTGTCTTTGTTCCCTGCAGTAGTGCCCTCTCCAGCTCAGTCATCATCCACATACCCCAGGACACTGTCCGAGCCAAAGAGATCATCGCCTACGTCAACACGCTGAAGACTCAGGTCAGCTATTACGCAGAGAGGCTGTCTCAAGCTGCCAAAGACCAATCGGCCAGCGGACTGGAGTGGACGCTCGCCAGTCTGGTTGACAAGGTACTAAAAGTGTTTGACGTTACGTGGGGACGCTTCATATTTCATTCATACCCTCTTCCTTTCAGACCCGTCAGCTGGTGGCAGTGTGCGGCTGCAAGCTGCTAGCTTCAGCTATTTAGGCCCTGAACGCAGTACGAGTACATCGCAACCAAAGCTTCTCCTTCCGCTGAGTCTGAACAAGTAGTGCTCCGCAATGACCAGGATACGCTGAGAGCAAAGTACAGCGGTCACAACAGCCAGTCGTCACTGCACGTGGACTGGCACGAAGAGGAGTGGGTGAGTTGATCAGCAGTTATTGGCTGTTTTCTGATTCCAGATTTTTTATTTCTTTAGCATGACAACAGACAAGCTTAGTTTCTTGGCACACATTGTGGATACAGCTTGATATCTTAACTACACTCTGAACTCTGTTTTTCTTTTCTTGTTGCTTCTTCTTCTTCTTGAGTCATCCCTCTCATGTTGATTTCCAGCTCAGGTCACTCCTTACTTTTAAGAAGTTGGAGGATTCGTGAGCAGATTTTTCCTTCACCATATCAGCCGACTTTATTCTATGAGAAAATACTCTTAAATGACTCGTCTTTAAAAAGTGTTCAGTGTTTTATGTCTGGTCTGTGTGTCATCTTTGTCTTTACAATGTTGCAGCAATACTTTAGTAATGATATGATATGATATGATATACCTTTATTAGTCCCACAAGGGGAAATTTAAATGTTGGTTTAGTGTAAGCTCAGCTTTTTAACTAATGTAAGAAGTGTTATGACTGACTCGTTTTTAATACCTAAATCTGGCCTCAGTGCACAAACCTAAATGAATCGGTACATATGAAAGCGCCCAAGTCACGAGCTGTGTTCAAGGACATGGATAAAACAAAAAGGTTCAAATTTGTGCCCAAAAACCCCACAAATCAGTGTCACTGTTTTAAAATCTGCTGCGAGACCGCTCTAAATGTCAGCTTTTTCTTTACGTAAAGACTGGGGTCTGTAACATATCAGCTCGTTTCTTATTTATTAAAGAACATGCCTGACACCAGGCTTTTGAGTTAACGGCTCCATTCGATCTCTGCAAGTATTTTTAAGTATTTTTAGGTTCTTTCCAGCAGGATTTGTGGCTAGTTCTGGAGCTTGACCCTAAAAGATTTCAGTGTGTCGGTGCTTCTGCTTTCCCTGTTGTCCTTCTCTTCCGTC
This sequence comes from Rhamphochromis longiceps, assembly GCF_057381845.1. Taxonomy (NCBI): domain Eukaryota; kingdom Metazoa; phylum Chordata; class Actinopteri; order Cichliformes; family Cichlidae; genus Rhamphochromis; species Rhamphochromis longiceps. The sequence goes on from NC_140571.1 coordinate 21,929,370, forward strand.
TTTATTTCTGTTTCTGTCAAATTTAAAAACAACTGCACTCTGAAATACACACTCTTTGCAAGATGTTGTCTAAACTAGTGGTTGGAAGGCATATTTGTGTTTGGTCTCTGATGGTTTATTTACACTTTTTGCAGGCCACGCCCACGGACTACAGCGCCATGATGAGCAACAAAGCCAAGAAGTCTATTGACTTCCTTCTGATGCAGGACACCGCCCCGACGATAGCCACGGACGTGTCACTGCAGTACCGCCTCGACATCGTCTTCTGCCAAACGGTCACCTACACATATTTTAATTATTGTATGTCTGAGCTGATGCGTTTATCCTGGAGTGACTCAGAGTGAAGGAGAAGGCCAAGAAGAAGTGTAAATATCATAGAAGCAAGGAGTTCAGAGCTCTACGACTTAGTGTCTTTATGGTATTTATGTGTGTAATGGAGACCAGGGGTTCCATTACCCTTACTTGTATTTTTATTAATTGACTGACTGATTTGTATTTAAAAACCGTAATGAAGAAAAACACACACTGGTTGATTGTGATTCTTTATTAGGCTTTTTGGGTTGTTATTTAAGTGACTCGTTAAAGGTGAAGAGACAGGGGGACTGGCCATCCTACCTGTGTCAGGAAAAGAACCTGTGTTAGAGCTGTTCACATTTAATCATTTGTCTGTAACCTAAATTAGTTGTATATGTAAAAAGAGAAGTGTTAACAGTACTCACTTTGTAAAGAGTAAAAGCAGCTCAATCACCTGCTTATGAGCTCCTGGAGAAAACCAATGTGCCAGGCTAGGGGAGTGTGTGTTGGAGTAATTTTGTTAAAAGTTGTCATTATTGTGCTTGGACCTTGTCTTGAACTGTATGTTCAGATATTTTCTGTTCCTCCCCCACATGTAGGATGTTGGGGATGTTACTAGCTATAGTTTTCAACTGCAGGCACAATCTATGTAAGATTCTGGTTTCCTTATTTGGTAAGGAGTGTTCACTTCCTGCCCTTTATGGGCTCACCATGTAAATGGTGGACTGTTAGAGAGGTTAAGCCATATACGAGGTTGAGGGGAGATGACCCTTTTATGACTAGAGATGCGGTTAAAACGTTTGTAAGCAGGAAGTCACGTATACAGACACACATACACTCTCTCTCACTCACACACACACACACACACACACACACACACACACACACACACACACACAGTGCCTTAGCTTTTACCACACAACATATGGGGTTTACAATGGGCGGTTGTGTAACTGTTTTCATTCAATAAAAGGCTGCGAGTGGAGGCTGGAGTTGGAGTTGTCTGAGTTTGGGTGTAGAGCTTGCAACTCTGAGAATCCGACCAGGCTTCCCCTGCACAAGTAAAAACCAATCGAACTCTGATTGTCTTACTTTGTTCTGAGTCAGCGAGGGCTGAAACCTAACTGTGTGGTTAAGGTGTTTTAATGCAGCGGTCCCCAACCGCCGGGCCACGGACCGTCGTTTGGTCGAGAGATGAGGCTCGGGTGTGAAATGTATGGTTTTCAGAGTTTTTATCGTTTTTTATCGTTATTTTGTTATCGTTTTTATCGTTAACTCTGTTTTCCTGGGTCTTTCACGTGTGTTATGAATAAATCTTCTTTTTTTCCGGTATCGGTACTAGTTTTATTTTGTTGTATTTATCTGTGACACCTTAAAGGCCGGTCCGTGAAAATATTGTCGGGCATAAACCGGTCCGTGGCGCAAAAAAGGTTGGGGACCGCTGTTTTAATGTATATAGAAGAGACTGAAGTTTATATGTTATGGAGTTATTTATAGGACTTGTTACAAATCTTCATATGTCTATGATGTGTTATATCAGCCCGTTCTCACTCCCGAGGCGTAACATGTCGACGTTTTGTCACGTCCCGCGGCGTTCCTGAGGAACGTGAAAGGAGACCTTCGGCGTTCTTATGGTACGCGGCGGGCTATGGCTGGAATCCAGTTCAATGACGCTCCCGCGGTAATAGACGTTCCAGCCCTGTATTCCAGCCCTAAACCTAACCTTATCCCTAGCCCTGACCATAACCTTATTCCTGACCTTAACCAGGACTTTAATGATGTTAAATAGCGTGTTTCTAAGCGATTTGAAGAAAAAGAGCAAACATGTGTAGATTCAGTCCAGACAGTTCTCATATTTCCTCTTTTTTCCGAGGTCGTCGTTCAGGAATGTGGTGGGTAGCCAAAAACGTAATATGGTGACGATTTGTCACCTAGCGTAAAATGTTACGCTTTGGGAGTGAGAACGTGTTGGTTATATTGTAGTGGTTTTCTTATGGGGAGGGTTTTGTTTCCCTTTGGTTTGCTGACCCCCAGACTTGGTCTATTCCAGATGCTCACCTGAATCAGGTAGAGTATAACAGGAAGCCATTTGCTTTTCAGAAGGGTTGGATTCTTTGCTGTATCACCATGTGTTCTCATTAATAAAGTACATTTTACTCCAGTCTCGTGCTATTTTAGTGGAAGTGACCCATGACCGTCGGCCAAAACTGACAATATGACTATTAAAAGTCTGAGTAATACTGTAATTTTCTGCTGCTCATTCCTGTGCAATATCCCATCTGACCTCCCGTCATATTTCTTTTCAAGATTTTCTTATTTAATCACTAGTGTACATATATTTATAGATACATATATATATATATTTAGTCATCTTTTCTCTTTTACCACGTCTCTCTAATATTTTGCTCTTTACTATTTTTCTATTTTTTATTTTATTTTATTATATTTTATTATATTTTCTTCTACTGTACCATGCTGCTGAGTGACTGCTGCTCGTCAAACACATTTCATTGCAATGTTGACCCTGTGCTAACTTGCATATGACAAATAAAACTGAAAACTGATAAAACTGAAAACAGTAAAGGCAAAGGGAACACATCAAGTAAGGATTTCACACTCCCACTCACAACGGCACTTTCAAAGCATAAAGCCAAATGCTTCAAAATTTCATTTTGAAGCATTTTAAAAATGAATGTGTTTGAGTTTCATTGCTCCAAAGTAATGTTTTCATATAAGCAAGATAACAACCAGTTTGCAACCATGTAAGTACAGTCCTCTATTGTGAACAGACGTGTTGGCAATCTGTCTGCGTTTATAAATTAGACAACAGTTATTTGCAGATCTTCATCAATCTGCCTGAGAGTGATTGCAGTCGGTCTGAGTTGGACTGCAACTGTTTTGAGTCAGGTTGCCTCCAAGGAGGCAGTTTATTATTTTCCTTTCCTAGTTGGACAGATGGCTGTTGTTTTGTTTTTACTGTAGTGTGCTGGGCCATTAATGGCTCAGGGGCTGCAGCGTATCCGCGCCAACACCTAAGGCCAACGTGGAGTCACCGGTCAGACTAACATAAAGAAAGAATCTGTTAAATTACACATTTGTATTCATTAAGTCACAGACAATGAAAACAAGCAGAAATCAAGATGTAATATTTTTATAATTTTATTGATGTTAAATTAAAGTCCCAGCTTAGTTATGTTATCAGTGCAAGTCACTTCAATCTGTATAGCACCAAAGGAAACAATGGTGTTTTCAAGGTGCTTCACACTGTAAGGTAACAACTTACAGTATTAAAAAGAAAACCCCAAAAGAACAAACCCCTCTGAGCAAGCATGAGGCGACAGTGGGAAGGAAAAACTCCCTTTTAAGAGGAAGAAACCTTCGACAGAACCAGGCTCAGGGCGGGGTGGCCATCTGCCGCGACCATTCCTGGGGATTTCAAAAATGACTTGATCTGATCTAAATGTAAAACTAGCTCATTTAAAGTGTCCAGTGAGTTTTAGAAAATATTTTGCTGTTGATATCACGATGTCACTATAAAGTGGAAACTTTGTTTCTTCCCTTACACCTCCCAAAAAATGCACGCACCGATGAGAAGCACTTAGATATGCAACTTGGTTCTGGGAATATCTTTCTTTTGAAAGTTTTAACAATATCTTCATCAAGATCTTGGAAGTTTAATTGCCAGAATGTCACCATAACCGCTGCATGCTTCCATCTTTTACAGAGGGATTTGAAAACCCTCTCGCTGAGTTTCTTGAACTTCTCTGGTGGGATTTTGTCGTATCCGGCCCTGATTTCAGTCCAGATTTTCATGGTAAGCCGGTTGGAGATAGCTTCAGCACTTTCAATGCTGAAGACTGTGCCTGATTTTTTTGCAACCTGGGAAATCAGTCCTTCCACAAAGATTTCCACTGAAAATCTGCATCTTTCTTTCTTTTCATATGATTCCAGTCTATCAGTAACTGTTACTGCCAACAGGTGTTCTTGGAATACTGAAGTAGTTATGATATTAAATATTGGTTGTTCCATTAAATTCATTGAATCCTCCTCCCCACTCCTCCCCATTTCCAATGATATTAGTGACAATTTATGTAATTTGTCACAAATATCAGTGAAAATCGCATTAGCAATGCAGTCAAAATAATTCTGCACTTTTCGGTCTAAATGCAAATCCATCCCCTTGAATTTGTCCAAGAGTAGATCCAACAAACGTTTTTGGTGAGAATGAGGGCACTTTAAAAGTTTACCAAGCTTTGAAAGCACAGCCTGAATTAATGTCTCTAACCATCTTTCAAAGTCTAAGGTTTTTTCAGGTGGCTCACAGTCTACAGAAGATCTGTGATGCTGTATCTTTTTATATGACTCCGTTTGACTTACGTTTGTTAACGGTGGGATGCTGGCTTCATGTTCAACACAGGATTTCTGCTGCTGGGGATCTGGAATTGGATTGTTTTCTGCTTTTGCAGCACTGTGTTGGTCAGCATTTTGACAGCTTTCTTCTGTGTTAGCTGTTTCTTGGCTGTTAGCATCTATATTCTGTGCTGTATCAAACTCCTGCTCAGCAGAATCGTCCAAAAATTTCACACGTGACAAAACCGTTTTGCCAGTAGTGGTGTGGACAGAACAGTTTTCATGTACAGGGGAGTTCTGGGAAGACCTCAGCGGTGATACTGCTAGTGACTGTTCACACAGGTCCATTACGTCCTCTACAAAACCTACAAGCCGCTTAGCGGTGACGCAATCCGGATAGCCTGAGGTAAGCGCTTCCAACTGCTTGTTCGAAAAACTACTGACCAAGTTATCCAAGAGGGATACCAAAGCATATACTGTAGAATTATCCCCATTGGTCTGAACTGTTTCATCATTTGTCATTGTGTTACAGTTCGAGCTTGCCATTTCACTTTTTTGTTTTTTATGTCTAAAATGTTGTTTTGTGTTAAACTCCGTGTTTGAACGTTTAAAGCGCTGCTGTCCCGCTGTGTGAATGCGTTTCAACTGAACAGCCAGGTCTATATATAAGGTCGGTTTAAGGTTTCTTTGTAACGTCAGGTGACGTTACAAAGAAACGTCACCAGTCAAAGGACTGGCCCGGCTCGTCATAACGAAAGGGGCGGGACAAATCTGTTGCTTAGCAACTGAAAAAAAAGGCACACCGCGCTGAATGCTACATCCGGCCTGCGACGGTACACCGCCTCCGCACCACCGTTTAAACATGAAGTGTGGATGTTAGAAGATCCCAAATATGGTGAGCTACTGGGAAATTACTCACGTTTTTGTTCTTGAGAGTGAGCGATAATAAGCGACATTTTATTGAGAAATTACAGTAGTCTGTCTACAAAAACTACAAAAATGACCTAAATAAGACAGAAGTACACATTCATTTTTATTGTTTTGTCAACAACAGGGCGCATGAGGTTTGTTCAGTATTTGTTGTGTCTACAAGGCTCAGGCGCCCCCATGAAGTGTCTTATTTGTATAGTTGAAAGCATTATAAAGGAACGCAAAACTAAATTACATATAATTATAATTCTTGGCACTTTCTGGTGTGTGTGAGTTAGTGTTTCTCTTTTATGATTTGTGGGTCCAGCATCAAATTCAGAATCCTTCCCATCACACATGAGGTCTTGAATAATCATCTTATTTTAAAGACCTCGTAGTTTGATAGTTTGCTCTCAGACTGTGGGCTTCCTTGTGGTTTTTAGGATATTTAGAAGTAGAAGGGGATCATCCTTCTGTGGAACCAGCTCCCAGTTTGAATGCAGGAGACGGACACTATCTCTACTTTTAAGATTAAGTTTCAAAGTTACCTTTTTGCCAACGCATATAGCTAGGGCTGAATCAGGTGACCATGAATCCTCCCTTAGTTACCCTGGGACTACCCTGCTGGGGGATTCCCACCATGTGTTTATACACCTCTCTGCATTCAATAATTAGTTCTTGTTCATCTCTGGCTCTCGTCCACAGTGTGTCTTTTGTCCCCTTTTTCGTCTCCTCATCCCCAAAGGGTCGCAGCGGGCCGCCCCTCCCTGACCGTGGTTCTGCCAGAGGGTGCTTCCTGTTAAAAGTGAGTTGTTCCTTCCCACTGTATTGAGGTTTTTTCTTTTTAATTGTAGACTTTCTACCTTACAATCTATACCACCTCGAGGAGACTGTTGTTGTGATTCAGCTCTGCATAAATACAATTAAATCGAATTAAGTGGGTTCAGCTGTTTTGTGAAATAAATGTGAGTGACATGGTAAGTAATAGCCTGCATGTAACTCATGGTAAGAAGAGCAATATCGCCCCCTCCTGGTTCAACCTTTTTTTCTTTGCAGTAATCTTTCCAATAATAATACATATGCACTAACCTCATGCTTGCTGTTAACAATAGCCTAAAGACACAAAATCAAGTTTAGTTTTTTCCTTAAGTTTATGTTTTTTTTATATGGTTGGCATTTATTTTGTTTCTTTTTAATAATTATATTGATTCTATTGATTGTTTGCCAAGCACTGAGGTCTCTGCTTAGACTGTGCTACTGGGATCACTGATTTAAAAATGAGGCAAAAGCACCAAAGTTGTGCTCAAAAATAGTACAGTGAGCTACAAGCTGTTGCTGTAGTAATTCTAACACACTTATTGTTTTTAAATACATACATGTTTAGTTCTTTTAAACCTAATTATATATTTTTTTTTTGCAAAAGTGTCACCTAAACACCCAAATATACGTAATTCAAAACTTACTTTAATTATTACCCATTTGGCTGGTAACATGGACCCAGTCTGATGGATAGTTACTGAACAGATAGTCTTTTCTTTAAAGGCTGCATTCAGAGCAAATCATTGTAAAAACAAGACAAGTCAATAAAAAACAAGTAATAACTATAATACTAAACTACAATAGAGAGAAAATCCAGTAAATATAATTATATTATGTAAAAAATATACAAATATTTACCTCTAATTTAAAAAGACATTACAAGGGTACTAGTTTCATTTTAATCTAAACATAATCTAAATTGACACTAAATCAGTTTAAATATTACAGCTGAAGGTGATTTTAATAAATGTACTGCTGCTTGACTTTGTTTTACTACTGCAGTATAATTTATCATGTACAAAAGCTCCAAATGTTGTTTCTCTGACTTAATGTTCTGATGACGTTTGTGTTACTTTGCAGGAAATAGTCAGGACCCAGATGAACCTGTGCTGGAATTCAGTGTGGGTGAGTAATATGAGCATTTATGAAGGCTGTCCATGACCTGTAATTAAATTTAGCGTCATTAGTGCCACTCATTGCAAGTGACAGTGCACATGCTTTCAGCATGGAGTCTGCTCTTATGGTAGCAAAATAAATTCAGAAAATCTCCATCAAAAAGCAGCTCAGCAGCAGAAATATATATGGTCAGCTGGTTGTGAGTTAATGAGCATGTGAAATCAGTGTGAACATTTTGAAACAACAACTCTCCAACCTCGTAATTGTAAGACTGCCTGTGCAGCCACAGGAGCCTTCAGAGAGTCTTCCTGCTTGTCTCTTGGGTTGATTTGCTCGTGTTTTCTCACCCAGTCAATGACTGTAAAAGGGCTGGACTAATTGGAGGCAGGTGTAATTGATTGCACTGATATGCTAGTCTACTTATAGCCCACATTACAAACACTGCTGTGTTATTTTGTCTCTCAGTGCAGGTATGTAATGTGACAAAACCTCTAATGATCTGATATGTTTGGGATGGATGGGCTGTGAATTATATAGTGAATTGTCTTATTTTGTCGCTCTGTGCAGGCTTTCTACTTACAGGGTGGTGGGTCTCAGAGGACAATTGCTACCCCTGTTGAAGTGAACAACGTGTGGAGTGCAACTGGCTTTGTGGCATAGCTGGCTCTGGCCTTGGACTGTGTGTTTTTACTTTGTACCTAAATGGGACACTGGACTTTTAACTACTATTCATTGTGTTTATAAATAAAATTTTAGAATTTTATTGACTGTCATCTTTTTGCCCACGGTTGGTCAGACCTAGAATCTCTTTGTGTGTGTGTGTGTGTGTGTGTGTGTGTCATCAGCAGGGTTTTGCATAAAAGAGTGTGAGCAGGTCAAAAGGTCAATTCATTTATTGTAGTTTTATGGCAGCACCCTCTAGTGGCCTTGAAGCAAACAGTCTCCTAACTAAGCCATGGCATCTCTGGTCTCTCCTACTTTTGTGTGCTCTGCTGGAGGAGCAGCATTGGATCTAGTGATACTGAGTAAGCTGATTAGGACAGGCCTGGAGAAATGTGGTTTGCATGAAGTATCAGGAAAAAAACAACCTTGTATTGTAAAATAATAATACACGAATAATAAATACTTTTCATGACATTCAGATTTCTGGACTCACGAGTTCATAGAACATTAATGTTACGAAACATTGAGAAGTCTTAAAACTACATTGTATACTTATTATTTATTTACTTTAATCAGATTTGACTGGTATTTTTAAACATTAAGTTTTTGTTCCTTCAACTATTGTATTTAAGCTTATGACTCACTCACAGTATGTTTATATAACTGCCTAAAAAACGGTGAGGATGTGGCCGCAGTGGCTGAGAAGCAAGAACTTTGCTTTGTCTTTTTTTTTTTTTTTTTTTTTTTAATTGGGAAGCATAAATGAACATACCAGAAAACCCTGCACGAAGGAGCCATATTTGTTTTTTGTGTGTGCATAAGATGAAGCTTTAGTATTATTATTACACATATGATAAGGATGTTAGCATGCAACACACAAACTCAAGTGGTGTTGCCAAGATAGTTGCTGACTGGCAAGAAACTTCTAGAAGAAATCTGGTGACAGTCCAAAGCACAAATTAGATATTCACTGAGATATTCAACATCTCTTTATCTCAGTCGGTGATCCCCACATGCTTCAAAGAGTCCATCATTGTTCCTGTCCCGAAGAAACCCCACCCTGCTTCTCTCAATGACTATCGCCCTGTAGCCCTCACCTCAGTAGTGATGAAGTGCTTTGAACGCCTGGTCAGAGACTTCATCATTTCTTCACTACCAGACACACTGGACCCACTACAGTTCGCTTACCGTCCAAATCGTTCCACAGACGATGCCATCTCTCATCTCCTCCACACATCACTCACTCACTTGGACACTAGAAGGGGGAATTATGTTAAAATGCTCTTCATAGACTACAGCTCTGCATTTAACACCATAATTCCCTCCACACTCACCACCAAGCTGGAGCATCTGGGACTCAGCTCATCTATGTGTCAGTGGATCTCCAACTTCCTAACTGGCAGACCACAGGCAGTAAGGATGGGCGGACATGTCTCAGCCTCCACCACTCTCAGCACTGGAGCCCCCCAGGGGTGTGTTCTGAGCCCCCTGCTGTACTCTTTGTACACATATGACTGTGTGGCCACTACCAGCTCCACCACCATCATCAAGTTTGCTGACGACACCGTCGTGGTGGGCCTGATCTCTGATAACAACGAGACGGCCTACCTGAAGGAGATTAGGAATCTGGAGAACTGGTGCCAGAGGAACAACCTCCTTCTAAACGTCAGTAAGACAAAGGAGCTGATAGTGGACTTCAGCACTAAGCAGGAGAGGAACTACCAGACCCCCGTCATCAACGAGTGCCCAGTGGAGAGAGTGGACAGCTTCAAATACCTCGGAGTTCACATCACGCAGGACCTGTCATGGTCCTGTCACATCAACACCGTGGTGAAAAAGGCCCGACAGCGTCTCTACCACCTCAGACGCTTGAGAGACTTCCAACTGCCCTCCAAGGTGCTCAGGAACTTTTACTCGTGCACCATAGAGAGCATCCTGGCGGGAAACATCTTAACCTGGTTCGGGAACAGCACCATGCAGGACAGATGAGCTCTACAGAGGGTTGTGCGGTCAGCTGAGCGCACCATCCGCTCCGAGCTCCCTGACCTGCACTCAATCTACAGCAGGCGGTGCTGGACCAAGGCCAGGAAGATGGTGAAGGACCTCAGCCATCCCAACAACAGACTGTTCTCTCTGTTGAGGTCAGGAAAGCGATTCCGCTCCCTGAAGACCAACACAGAGAGACTGAGGAGGAGCTTCTTCCCGCAGGCGATACGGTCTCTCAATCACACCACCACACAGTACTGACCCACACATGTGGTTCTTACACACACACTGGACTTTCTGGACTTTGGTTTTGCACAACACTGGTCACTATATTCTTCATTTCCGGTTAATACTTGTACAGCTGCTGTTATTGTGTATATATTTATTTATATTTAGATTTCTTCATACATTCTTATATAGTTCTATATTGTGTATTGTGTATTTTGTTGTACAGTTATTTTATTTTCAACTTTAATTTATATACACTCAACAAAAATATAAACGCAACACCTTTGTTACTGCTCCCATTCCCCATGGGATGGACGTAGAGACCTAAAATTCATTCCAGATACACAATATAACCATCCCTCCCAAACAGTGGTCACAAATCAGTCCAAATGTGTGGTAGTGGGCACATCTGCTATATTGAGATAATCCACCCCACCTCGCAGGTGTGCCACATCAGGATGCTGATCTGACATCATGAGTAGTGCACAGGTGTACCTCAGACTGCCCACAACAAAAGGCCACCCTGGAATGTGCAGTTTTTTGCGCTATTGGGGGTCTGGGGACCCAGAACCGGTCAGTATCTGGTGTGACCACCATTTGCCTCATGCAGTGCAACACATCGTCGCATGGAGTCTATCAGATTGTCAATTGTGGCCTGTGGAATGTTGGTCCACTCCACTTCAATGGCTGTGCGAGGTTGTTGGATATTCGTGGGAACTGGTACACGCTGTCGTATACGCCGGTCAAGCACATCCCGAATAATGCTCAATGGGTGACATGTCCGGTGAGTATGCTGGCCATGCAAGAACTGGGACATTCTCAGCTGCCATCTGCCCTGAACAATGTGAACCATGATTCATCCGTGAAGCGCACACCTCTCCAACGTGCCAGACGCCATCGAATGTGAGCATTTGCCCACACAAGTCTGCTACGGCGACGAGCTGGAGTCAGGTCAAGACCCCGATGAGGACGACGGGCATGCAGTTGAGCGTCCCTGAGACGGTTTCTGACAGTTTGTGCAGAAATTGTTTGGTTGTGCAAACCAATTGTTCCAGCAGCTGTCTGGGTGGCTGGTCTCAGACGATCTTGGAGGTGAACCTGCTGGATGTGGAGGTCCTGGGCTGGTGTGGTTACACGAGGTCTGCGGTTGTGAGGCCGGTTGGATGTGCTGCCATATTCTCTGAAACGCCTGTGGAGACGGCTTATGGTTGAGAAATGAACATTCAATGCACGGGCGACAGATCTGGTTGACATTCCTGCTGTCAGCATGCCAATTGCACGCTCCCTCATTGCTTGTGGCATCTGTGGCATTTTGCTGTGAGACAAAACTGCACATTCCAGGGTGGCCTTTTGTTGTGGGCAGTCTGAGGTACACCTGTGCACTACTCATGATGTCAGATCAGCATCCTGATGTGGCACACCTGTGAGGTGGGATGGATTATCTCAATATAGCAGATGTGCCCACTACCACACATTTGGACTGATTTGTGACCACTGTTTGGGAGGGATGGTTATATTGTGTATCTGGAATGAATTTTAGGTCTCTACGTCCATCCCATGGGGAATAGGAGCAAAAACAAAAGTGTTGCGTTTATATTTTTGTTCAGTGTATGAAGACGTGGATTCTCCTTTTCACATGTTAGCATGTTGTTTGGCCAGCTGTGGCTTACATTACCACAGCTGTGATAAAATTATCAGGAGTACTTCTGTGTCTATGAGGGGAAAGCTTTCCTTGTTTACATATAATATAATAATGATACAGATAATGAAAGTCAGACAAAGTGGATCATGTCTTTTACAAAGTGCATAAATAAATCAAGCAGATTTTTTTTCGGTTGTGGTTTCTGAGTTGTGAAATGTCTGCAGCTCCGGAGTGGACTGTATTTGATTTGTCACATTGAAAGAGGGCCAGAAAATTACATAATCAGTGAAGCCAAACACATGTCTCTTTCCTAATATGGGCAATGTCTTTAGTAAAACTCAGCTGTAAGCATGTCTCCAGGCTCTGAATTGAAGGATTTTAGCACACAATGTTATGTGTTTTCAAACTCACAAAATCATATTTTACGTTCTTGAAGCAATAACCACGTGAAACTGAAGTTTAAATACTTTTCTTCCCTACATCCTGTGTGCAAGAGTCAATTATAGCATCATTTGGAGAGTTATATTTCATTTAGCATGTTATCGCATATCTGAAGGGGACCTAAAATAAAGCACAGTTCAGTCAGAGGGTCTCTTATTGATTGAAATCAACTTTTCCTGCTTTTAGGAGATAACTGAAAGTATACATGAAAGTGCCTTATCTTTTATAACCACAGGTTTTTTTTTATAATGGGTGTTTGTGTAAACTGTGTGTCACAGAAATAAAAGGCTGCTGTGGCGTGATGGTTCTTCGTAGTGGTCTGACACCGAGGGCAGAGGGGCTGCTCTGAGATCCTTCCCTTGCTAGCATGTGAAAAACCGGTTGAGCTGTTCGTCTTGTTTCATTAACGGGAATAAGTCTCTAAAGCAGCGGGGCCTGTGGAAGCGCAGACCCAACACTTTCCAGTAGCATAAGATTTTTTGCCAAGAAGTGCGACAGCAAAGAACTGATTGTCCAAATATAAGTTTCCTTACTTTTTCTATGAAGTTTATATGTTTGTAAAAATAAAGTAAACCATCTGCTCTAAACAGGTTTACATAGACTCAAGATTCCTTTTATCATTTTCTTGAAAATGTGTTTTTGGGGTGTTTTGCAAAACTAACTTTCCTCAGTCACACACTTTTTTCCTTCAGTTAAAAAACTTGTAGATCTGGCATATTGATCGATCACAGGTTTGATAGCTTATCTCTGGACAGTCAGCTTAAAGAAGAATTTGCAAAGTTCATTGTATTTATTTAAGATCATTTTTGACAGCCACAGCTGTGACACATCAATGATTTTTATAAGATATTTATCACAGACTGACAGAACTACGAGAAACACCTTTTAGTTATCGTCCTTTTTAGTCGTCTGAAAAGTTCATATAAAAGCAGAGGTTTCTCTGTTTTAAAGACACAGAACATTTTTAAGACACAATCACACAAGTAGATATTTCAAGAAGACAGTGTAAACAAACATTTAGGGGCTGTGGTTTCACATGTTGCTCCACCTATCATGCGTTAGAGTCACCTTCCAGTAAGTTTCCAGGTCACTTACCCAGTATATGTACTCAGACTGGCACCAGTATGTTTGAGACTCATACAACCAGAAAACTGTCTCCTCTGTTTATTGTGTGAATTCACACTATTGAGATCCTGTTTCTCTTTAAACTTTATTCTACCTTATTCTAGTTGCTCCGACCTTTGCTGGTTAACTACTCCCTCCGTTTTCAGCCGATTTCCACCATTTAAACTTGAATCTGTTCTGCTCCCTGTGCTAATGCCAGCTATATCTTTTGGTGGTCATACCTTTCATACTTTTTGAGATATTACAGTTTTTGTCCGTTGCTTGAACACTACAAACCCATGCTTAGACTAAAGTAACACAACTTGAAGCTTTTGTTACCATACCTCAAACACATGTACCCCTACCTTAAACAAAAGCGCTGCTTTGCACCCTAGTTGCAATTATGCAACACACTTACTCCTTTATGCAACACACATGGTCCTGCATGCTACACTCTATTTCATACATAAGACACTTTGTTCACAAAATGAAATTTCAGGGTGCCATTTGGAAAACACATGTACCCAAAATACAAAACACATCGGGTAATTGCAACCACTCAAATACACACCTGAAGGCACTTACTTGTAAAACTGAACACCAATTAGCCAACTACAAAAAGCCCTCAGTTTAGCCAATTCAAGAACTTTGCAAGCATGGATGGAGGGAGAGCAAGAGGAGGAGGAGGAGGAGGTCGAGGTCGAAGAGGCCATGCACGGACCCATATTTCTGATGATATAAGAGCAACTTTGGTGGACCATGTCATCAACCATGGCCTGACTATGAGGGAAGCTGGGCAGAGAGTCCACCCACATCTAAGCCGCTTCACAGTGGCATCTGTAATAAGAACATTCCGACTAGAAAACAGGTCTGTCTTCACCTCTCTACCTTCTACTCCACTCAGATGGTTTTTATAGCACTGTTCTACAGTATATACCATTACCATATCAAGTGTACAGGGTATTGCAGGGTGCTAAGGCTCCTTTTGCAGCCAAAGTGGTAGTTTCTGTGAAACATAGCATGATTACTTATATTGAAGTACAGTGGATGACACAGTACATACAGTAAAGTACTGTAAGAAAAATAAGCAAAGCGATGACAATATGTGGTTGTATTTCTCTAGACTGACTCGAAGACCTTCTGGGGGAGGACGCCAACGCCTGTTCACACAACAGCAGGAACTTGCCGTTGTGGACCTAGTGAGGGCAGACAATGCCATCCGTCTCCACCAGCTACGAAAGCAAATACTTGCAGACAGGCAAGTGTTCAACAGCATAAACCATGTGAGCATCACCACCATCAGACGCATCTTGGGAAAACACAGCATCACCATGAAGCAGCTCTACAGAGTCCCATTTGAGAGGAACAGTGACAGGGTCAAAGGACTTTGAGCTGAATATGTACGGGTAAGTGTAACTGTCCTTTAAATGTACAATACAGTATTGGTGAAATCCAGTAGCAGCTGAATATGTACCATATCAGTACCACATGGATCCATTCTGAGAGCTACACAGGTACCTGTGTGATGGGGTTCTGTATGTGTAGCACTGTAGTACAGTAATATGTTCTCTTGGCCATGGATGGAGCTGCACAGCCTCATGAATTCATTTTCATTGATGAAGCTGGATTCGACCTGTGCAAAACAAGACGACGGGGTCGTAATGTCATTGGTCAAAGGCAATTGTGCACGTCCCAGGGCAGCGCAGGGGAAATGTCACATTGTGTGCCGCCATAAGCCTTCGAGGGCTTCTGCATCATCATGCAAAACTAGGTCCATACAACAGCCAACATATACTCACATTTCTAGATGCTCTCCATAACATAGTTGTACAGAACAGACCAGATCAGCCCAGGTTTGTTTCCATCAGGCTGCTCTGGTCCAGGCCTGGTTCTCCAACCACAACCAACTTGAAGTGGTATACTTGCCCCTTACTCACCATTTTTAAACCCTATACAGGAATTTTTTTCGGCTTGGAGATGGCGTGTATATGACCGCCAACCACATGCCCGCATGCCTCTTCTGCAGGCAATGGAACAGGCCTGCGGCGACATTCAGGTGACAGCAATCCATGGATGGTTTCGACATGCAAGAGGATATTTTCCCCGGTGCCTAGCGAGAGAAGACATTGCTTGCGATGTCGATGAGGTCCTGTGGCCAGACGCCAACAGACGGCGGGATCCATGAGCCCACGTATGCACAATTGTCATGATTTTTTGTGTTTACAGTATGGTGTTTTTTCTATTACTGTATTATGGTGTTTTTTTGTTTTTTTTGCTTTCTCTGAATTCATGGTAAATGGCCTGCATTTGTATAGCGCTTTACTCAGTCCCTAAAGACCCCAAAGTGCTTTACACTACATTCAGTCATTCACCCATTCTCATGGTACTGCAATGTACAATACTGAGTAGGCCTATTTGTTGTTTTGGTTGTTTGAAAATGTGTCTCCTGAAAATATGCCTTCTGAATAAACAATGAAAGACTGCAGTGTTTTATATAAAGTAGACTAGTGTGCTCCCCCTGATCTGTAAGTGTTTGCATATGATGCAAGTATGTGTCATTTTGTCAACAGTTACATTTTGACAAAGGAATGTTAGGTTTTGACAGCAGAGTTTAGGTTTTGAGAGTTTCAATTTGGCACAGATGTGAATGGTATATTTCCCAGTGTTGTGTCGTGTGTACCCAGAGGTTGCCCTTTGTTACAAATTAAAGTCTACAAATCAATGACATCACACTGGCCTATGTTTATTCAGTCTATGATTACATGTCAGTGAGATCTTGGAGCTGCCAGCATGCAAAGCTGCAGCTTTAGAATTTAGGCTCTAATCCTTTTTTCCACCATTTTTTTTATTTTTCTTCTTCCTTTGTTTCTCAGACATGTATGTTTTTTTTTTTTTTCTCCCATCATTTCCTCTTATTGTCCCTTTACATACTCTTTGCCTCGCTCCAGTCTACTGCCAGAGTTTCAGTATTTTATTCACTTAATAGCAGGACAGAATCCCACGTGACTGTGGCCTTGTGTTATACCCTCTCTGCTGCAGTGATGCTGCAGACAAACACAAACATCGTGATCAGACATTTAAGAAAAGCCTCTTACAGATGAAGGTCTGTGTCTCTTGACCTAAACACATAATCAAGTTAAATCTAATTTATGTTCATCAGTGCCCCTCACACTGTAACTTAAAGTAATACATTTGTTACTGGTTAATTACAGAAGCACGTTTGTGAGCATAAAGATGTAAGCCTTGGACCATCGGGATGAAATGTGGTTGGGAAACTTAACAAGCATTGATAAAGCTTCATCAGTAGTTCGAACAATGCCTCAAAACCTTCGCTCACCACAGGTGGTTAGCAGACTGTGGTTGTACCATGCAGCCTAATAACATGCAGTAAATTGCAGGTTAAAGCAGTCTGCTTACACATTGTTAAACGAGGGAAGGGAACTAATGTGGCTGTCACATGACCCTTTTGTCCCATTTCATCCCAGCATTTGATTAAATTGCTGCTCACTACTTAAAACTGATCACATAAAACTATTTTTCTTCATCTTTTAATGATTACCAAAGTCTGTGAATCCCCAAATTGTTCAGTTGTTCTTTTTGCATAAAAAACAAAAACAACACCCCACTGTACACACTTGAGCCACCAGCAACTTTATAAATCCCCAATAAAAAGCTGACAGGTTGCAATGATGTTCCAAATAACTTATTAAGAAAACAACTAAATACACAGAAAATATTATGAAAACTGGTTTATTTTATATCTCCTAGTTTGAAGTGAAGCAATAAAAACATGTATAAAACATCACAAACTGTAATATTATACAAATGCTTACGTCCTGCTGATGCAATGGAGACATCTTCCAGTGACAGTCTTCATCCGTGTGAGTGTGAGGAGGCTCCTAAACCCACCGACACAGAAGTGCATGTTCACAACTCCCTCTGTGCAGGTGGGGTCAGGGCCCTCCTCACCCTGGGTGAAGAGGGGTGGTGCTGTGGCCAGTCAGGTATGAAGTGCTGAGAGTGGATCTTTGGTCCTCTGTGCAGCTCTGTCCACTCTCAGCTGCCCTGCAAAGCAATAACACGAGAAAGACGTCATTTTAACACAAAACAGCATTTCCATTGTTGGTAGCTGCAGCATGTTGTTAAAATGCAATTTTAAACTCAACATATACACACAATAACTATAACTAAACTTAAACCTACAGTACTGTAGGACGATGATTTACACCAGCTATTGGAAGGATTTAGTCTTCAAGACAGTTTGTAGCCAATGTGAGGTGATAACTTACATAGCTGGAACACAGCACCACTCTCCAGTTTGTCATTTGGTCATCCATCCTTCTCATCGGGTTGGGGTAAGGCTGTCTTCTGGGTGGAGTATCTCTCTGTGTTAGCTCCGTCCTGGGCGTTGAGTGTCTGAAGTGCTGAATGCTGGGAGAGGACAAGTGTAAAGCACCTGAAGACAAAAAGACAAAGAGAAAAGCATGAATTCACAGATCACAGAGTTGTTCACTTTACTTTTCTTCTGTTATGTGTTTTTACCTTACCTCTGATCCCTGAGCCACAGGCTATACCTTATGTAAAAACAAGAGACTACAGTCAGTTCACGACATCATTTTAAACCTTTTCTACTTATTTGTGTTGACATTAAGTACGGACTTACCTTTGTCCTGCATGGTGAGCTAGAGCTTGAGAAAAAAATGTTAGTCATTTACAAACACTGCAAAGGCCAACTTAAACATTTAAAGCTTAAAAACAAGTTCTAACATAATCTAGTCAGAGTCGCTGTCATCAAGTGAAAGGTTAAAAGGCCTTTCCCAGAAGCGTCTGACACCAACAGAACCCGAGGATGTTGAAGGGCCATAAAACGTGTCATCACTTACCTTGCACCTCTTTGCACTTACCTCATCAGTGCAGGTGTCGTCTCCGCTTCTCTTTGCTGAGGAGGTGAGAGCTGAGGTTGAAGGAGAAGCTGAGAGAGTAGCGGAAGAAGGAGCAGGAGAGGAAGGAGCTGAGGGAGCAGGGGAGGAAGCAGCTAAGGGAGCAGGAGAGGAAGCAGCTGAGGGAGGAGCAGAGGAAGCAGGAGAAGCTAAAGGATCACCAACCGGGAAGAGTGGGGCGTTGGCCTGGCCGAAAGGCGGCATGGCGAATGGGGCAGCACCTGGAGCAATAGGATGTTGCCAATCGTGCCAAAACGGCTCTGGAGGGAGCTCCTGGATGAGAGGGGAATCAGCTCTCTCATCCATGGTGTCATACCCCGAGTCGTCACTAGGCCAATCGGCCCACTCTTCTGAGTTGTTCCAGTCAGAGGAATTGTCAGTGTCTTCACTCACCTCTTCGACGTCCTCGGGTATGTAGGGAGGGTACTCACCTTCCTCTTCACTGTCATCAGGATCCTGTGCTTCAGGAGAAGAGGGTGAGGATGGGAGAGGGATATACTCACCATACTCACCTTCACTGACACGCTCGGTATCAGAGTCATCCAGGATCCTGATGACCTCTGGAAGGCCTTCTTCTGCAGGACGCTCAACCACGTAGTCGAGACGACCTGTGAGGAAACAAGTTTAAAATAACATTAAGAATGTAATAAACATCAAGTGCTAAAGGAACAGAGCTACATCTGTTAGTTTGAGCAGACGATGAGAGAAAAGCATTTTAGGCTACATTTATGTCAGACTGAATGACACTTCTACTTGTTCATGCAAGCAAAAAACAGCTAAGTCAACTAAGTTCACATCATTAACTGCTATATAATAAGATATAGTAGTGGCATAACATAAGGATACCATTATTACTACTGTACTATGATTACTGTTTTCATATTCTTTTTTATATTCATTTATTTTTGTTATTTTTTATTATCATGTTTTGTAGCAGGGGAAAAGTTATAGTTTATTTCAATAAAGCCTTTGATCCAAGAAGAACAGGATGTTAGGAAGGGACCGGGATCTGGTGTGTTTACACCTGTGTGTTCTGACGTCATGACATGCTGAAGATGCTGTTACCACAGAGACTGATTTTGGGGCATTTTACAAATTTTAGTCCGTTAAGCTATTTTTAACCAAATCATTAAAAAAGTGTCAAATTTGAAGCCTTCAAATCAAAGTAACACCTTTTTTTTCAAATTCATACACCAGTCGTTAATAATTTCTACACCTCTCCCGGAAAATTTAAAGCATACAAACAATTTACGGGGAAAAATCTTGGAATAAGCATATTTTGATAACATTAAAACTTGATATTCACACTGGAACTTATTAAATTATTACAGTCATTTAGTAGCTCTTAAAATAACTGAAGAAATGTTAAAAGTACCTGCAGCGAAGTCCAGGGGGCTGTCGAGTCCACGACGAGCCATCTTCAGGCTTTGCTGTATGAAAAACAAGTACAAACAATCCAAAGATGAAGTACTTGTTGTGGCGAGCAAGTCAAATCCGCTTTCAGTAAATATTTTCCCGAAAACTTAACTTTCCACAGGCTGAGGTTGGAGCAGGTCAAAACAAGTCCAATAGCAAGTGTAAAGGGACGAATGGAACCTTGTGCAGCATTTATATACCCTCCGCAGGCCATGGTTACGGTTGCCAACATTTTTCTTTTAAAAGCTAACAATAACTTAGCGTTCTCGCTACTCACTATGCTGTTAAACAGCTATATGTTAGCAATGACAACATTTAACAATGCTAGCCGTGCTGATTAGCCTTAGGATTGCTTGAGGTTGTTTCCAGCTCTAGTGGTCATAAGCGAACTTAGTTCTGTGCCAGCTTTTAGCACGAAAATCAATCTTGTAAAGCTCACTATTAAACTGACAAAGCCTTAGAGCCTAGAAACTATGATACTTACAACTGTGCTATGTTTGTCTCATAGCATATAGCAAGACACCATAACTGACCTTTGACCTCTTCTCAAGATTAGATAATGCTATATAGAGCTATTTTAACACTATGTTTCTTACTGCCATTGTTTGACAACATATAAGCATAAAGGAAATGATATATGGAGATTCTAAATATCAGGTTATTATGACTTTATTATAAACTTTACAGTAACAGTTCAGAACTATTAAGCAAGCTTAGTTTTGGAAAAATCCCATTTGTGATCAAAACTTTTTACTTCATATTTATTACTGGTTTAAATCTTACCTGTCCAGCCAAAGTTTTTCTGTTAGATTGGGGGAAACATCGTCCTCAGAAGCCTCACTTTCTTGTGGGGTCCTCAAGGAGTCCAATCTTGGTCCAGTTCTCTTTTCTATTTATATGCTCCCCATGGGTTCAATTTTTTGAAAAACATGGGATCTCATTCCATTGCTATGCAGACGACTCACAGATTTACCTGCCACTGAAACGTGAATCTGTGAGTCGTCTGAAGGGTTTGCTAGATTGTTTGGAGGATGTTGAGGATGGCATGGATGGCTTTTAACTTCCTTAACCTAAATGAACAGAAAACAGAGGTGATTGTGTTTGGTCCCTGTGACCGCTGTGACTTTGGCCCTTTAGGAATTCATAATAATAATAATAAAAACCTTTGCAAGGAACCTAGGAGTGTTTTTTTTTACTCTAATCTAATGTTTGATAAACAGATTAATGCTGCCTTTGCTGTAACTGCTCCTAAGCTCCCTTCACGTCAGGACTTCCCCAACATTGGACACTTTTAACTGACCATTCATCCTCCTCTTTCTCTCATTTTTTACATTCATCAGGTCCTCAGAGTACTCGTTCCATCTTCCCAACACACTCTTTTCACTGTTTAGCACATTTCCATCTTTATCCATCTTACTCCACAAATAGTCTTTTCCTTCGGGGCCGACAAACTGACAACTTTCAACATAATCCATTTGATTTCCAGCTTCAAACTCGTGATAATGACGGACACTGTCTTCACCCTGAAACAGCATTCATGAAATCTTCCTTCAAGATTACAACTACTTGATTTACAGTGGAGTGAAAAAGTCTTTGGCTTCTTCCTTATTTCCTTTTTTTGTATGTTTTTCACATGTGAAAGTTTCAGATCAATAAACAAATTTAAATATGAGGCTATTTAAAAAAAACAAACATCAATCATCCAAACAATTTATTCAAAAAATGGAATTTTGAAACAAGTGAGCTGTAAATACAAAATTGCAGTTGCACTAAAACACATTTTTGCATTGTCCAACTTTCTTATCTCTCGTCTGCTCTCACAGTGAGTCACACACATTTGTATTTACAGAGCACACTTTGACAAGTAGTCTAAACTCTGGGTGAAGTGTGTGATCACACCGAGTCCCAGCTGGTTTGAGGAGCAGACTGAGTCTCTGCAGGGTTTAAACTGGGTCCCTGGAAAACAGACACAGTCCAGTTATATCTGGATGAAAACTGTCTCTGTGAAGGCAGTTTTGTTTTTGTTAACACTCCCTCAGAGAGGGACAGCTGGTTCATGTTTATTTAATCCCATTATCCAAAGACACTTCTACATCATCATCCACAGTTATGGGTCAGTTTTAATTTAATATTGGATTATTGAGATTTGTACTTACTGTGGTTTCATCCATCTGAGTTTTGTTCCCTAAAATGAGAGAAGAAAGTCAATTTCAGTTTCGTTTTAAAATTCAAAATCATTCAATCTTAAATGTACCTTTATGTCTTGTCCTTATATTGACTGTTGCAGCAGTTATTAAAAGCGCTGCTAATCCCACAGAGACAACAATGAACCTCAAAGAAACAAAAAAATCTGTCAAACACAAAAAATGTGATTATTAAAATTATTTGGTTGCAGTTTTCTGTTCTGTGTAAATTCCTTTCTTTTAAAAATGTAACAGCATTTTATTAATAAATGTGCAAATTTCTGTGATATGATTTGTATTTAAAAGTATTTATATACAAAGTTAAAGTGAGTTTTCATTTGCATATCATTTCAAAAGCTCAAATAAATTTAAAATAAACAGATATTTATGCAACCAGCTTAATCTTCAGTCCTGCTTTTGAAGGACTCTTCATTGTTGGGGTTGTTTCTGATTTTGTGCTTATTTCAGTTTTTCTGGCTGGATTCTTTGTTGTTTTTGTGTCACCTGAATAAATGAAAAAGTAAAAGCACAAAAGTTTTTCATGTTTCTCATCTGATGTAAACATGAGAAACAATATTCTACTTTCACACTTGAAATATTTAAGTAAATGTTTGATGTGATTTTACTTATATTACAGTTTTTGCCCACTGCTTGAACACATTTTGCAAAACTTTGCTCATTGTGCCAAAACCCTAAACACAAGTACACATGACACAACACTGGGAAATATACCATTCACATCTGTGCCAAATTGGAACTCTACTCCCAAAACCTAAACTCTGCTGTCAAAACCTAACATTCCTTTGTCAAAATGTAACTCTGTTGACAAAATGACACATACCTGCACCATATGCAAACACTCACAGATCAGGGGGAGCACACTAGTCTGCTGTACATAAAACACTGCAGTCCTTGATTCCCATTGTTTATTCAGAAGGCACATTTACAGGAGACACATTTCCAAACAACCATAAACGCAAATAGACCTACTCAATACTGTACATTGCAGTACCATGAATACAGGTACAGCAAATAAAACAACAACAACACAATAGTACTGCAATAGAAAAAACACTATACTGTAAACACAAAAAACCATGACAATTGTGCATAAGTGGGCTCATGGATCCCGCCGTCTGTTGGGGTCTGGCCACAGGACCTCATCAACATCGCAAGCAATGTCCTCTCCCGCTAGGCACCGGGGTAAATATCCTCTTGCTCTCCCTCCATCCATGCTTGCAAAGTTCTTGGAATGGCTACGCTGAGGGCTTTTTGTAGTTGGCTAATTGGTGTTCGGTTTTGCAAGTAGGTGCCTTCAGGTGTGTATTTGAGTGGTTGCAATTACCCGATGTGTTTTGTATTTTGGATACATGTGTTTTCCGAATGGCACCCTGAGATTTCATTTTGTGAGCGAAGTGTCTTATGTATGAAATAGAGTGTAGCATGCAGGACCATGTGTGTTGCATGAGGGAGTAGGTGTGTTGCATAATTGGTACTGGGGTGCAAAGCAGCGCTTTTGTTTAAGGTAGGGGTACATGTGTTTGAGGTATGGTAACACCAGCTTCACGTTGTGTTACTTTAGTCTAAGCATGGGTTTATAGTGTTCAAGCAACGGGCAAAAACTGTATTGTCTGTTTGTCTCTGTTTGTCTCTGTTTCCCCTGCGAAAGACTGGCGACCTCTCTGGGTTGTACCCCTCCTCTCGCCCTATGATAGCTGGGATAGGCTCCAGCTCCTCTGTGACCCTGGTAAAGATAAGCGGAAGATAATAAATATATGGAGTATGTTGATGTGGTGGAGGAGGTACAAGTATCTGGGCATCCACATCTGGCCATTTTCTCTAACAGGCTGATTCAGTTCCACTGTCACAAAGACTGAAACAAAAAGCATTTCATACCCCACATGTGATCACCTTCTATTATAAGCTACAACAACAATAATAATAATAATCATCATCATCATCATCATCATCTCATCATTGTTGTCCATGTATCTTCTCGTCTTCACTGCGTAGGCAGATCCTGAAGTTTCCTACGCTACCATCAGCTACACCAAAACCACGAATACAGTTTTTTTTAATTGGTTTGGCGCAGTTTTCACAAGCAACTGGTACATTTTCAAAACTCTTAGTACTTATATCACAACAGATCATCAAAAGTGCACCTTTTTCAAACATTTCAGCATATTTTCAATTGTGTTAGTACAATACACATAATGACAAAATATCATTTTCACTACACAAAATAAGTGTTTCATCTAAATAAATGTTTCGTTCACAGTTACTGCCTTTCATAATGTTGTCACTATAAAATTTTTGATTTGCATCTCTTATCATTCAGTTTACAGTTTTTTCTGAATGCTTAAACCCTAACTGTGATTCCTGTAGCACAATCTCTAAAACTATTCAGACTTATAGCAAAACCACTCACTGAGTGTGCAAAACTAAAAGCACAAAAACTGCTTTGCACTCAGTTTGCAATTTTGTAACACACACTTTGCAAAACTGTAGGCACAACTCACTGCACAACACTCAATTACCAAATTTCCAACACACTCCTAGCAAAGTATACACATGTATGGCTATCATTAACACTAATTTGCCAACTGTCTGGCACACTTTCACATGTCAAAACTTTCTTAGATAATTAGTTCACTTTGCAATCAGCCTAAGCACTATAATACAGGTAAGCTGTGTGTGTGGAGTACAATGGAGGGAGCAGAAAGAGTGAGAAGTAGAGGAGGCCGAGGAAGAGGACGTGGAGGTGAAGAAGTAGGATGAAGAGGACGACAAGGACAAGAAGGAGCAAGAGGAAGACGAGGAGGGGGGAGAGGAAGATGAGGGGGGGGGGGGGGGGAGAGGAAGGGTAGGAAGAGTAAGAAATAGAATTGTAGAGCTACAATAGTGGACCATGTAATCAACTATGGAATGACCCTGAGGGTAGCTGGCCAACGGGTCCAGCCTAACTCGAGCCGCTACACTGTAGCAAGTACCATAAGGACATCTTGAAATGAGAATCGGTTAGTACAGTCACTTCGCACAAAGATTTGTAGCACTGCCATATGCCAATGAGAAACACACCAATACCATTGATGTAAAAATACTGAAATTGTTACTTTACAGAATTGCTAGATGACCAGATGCTGGGGCAGAGGAAGCATGTTCACTGCAGACCAAGTAACCCATATAGTCATTATGGCGATTGCAAATAATCCTATACTTGGAAATAAACACTTGTGTTTGTTTTGATGTGTTTGAATAAACACCAGTACTTGAAGTTTGGATTCCTCTATGCTTATGGATCTATGACAGAAGTATGAGCTCAAACTGACATAGCCTACCTTGTGCACAGAGAAAGCAAAAGCCAGATGTGTTTTGTATTCATACCATCAGTGTGCAGTTGGCGCATTGTGTGCTTAGTAGATGATGGCTTGTGTGTACTGTTTGATACGGAAACACCATTTTTACGAAGGTGTGAAGAGTTAATCTAGCTGTGTTTGCTTTTGCAAGAGAACTACAATTTTTGATTATTAGGTGACAGGTTTTCTTATTTGTGTGAAGAGTTTTGCAAAATTAGCCAATAGTTACAAAAAATGTGCTTAAGCAATCGGAAAAAACTGTAATACATTTTTCTGTCATTTAATTCAACCGATCTTAATGTTTAATCAATGAATCATTCATTATGTCCATGGATTTTCAACTTGACTGATTGTTGTCTGGTCATTTGTAAGTTCCTTTTAAGAGGAACAATGTCCAGGTGAAACAACTGCGTTCAGAATATATTCAGGTACAACACTAAACTGGCATGCAATTACTGTAACAGAGGGTGATGGAGCTGGACGCTGCTGTGAATCATCACAAGTATATTTTTGTTGATGAGGCCGCTTTCAATCTAGCAAAAACTAGACACAGAGGACGTAACCTTATTGGGCTACCATCCACGTCCCTGGACAACGTGGGGGGAACATCTCATGTGTGCAGCTATATCTGAAGATGGTGTGGTAGGCTGTAGACCAGTTCTAGGGTCATACAACACTGAACACCTGATTATTTTTTTTTTAAATGAACTGGAGCAGGCCTGTCAGGGAGAAGACATCGTCTATGTTGTTGTGTGGGACAATGTCAGCTTCCACCATGCACAGCTGGTTCAGGAATGGTTTCAAACACACCATATTCCCCTTTCCTCAACCCAATTGAGAAATTCTTCTCTACATGGTGGTGGAAGGTGTATGATCGCCATCCCCATGAGCATGTCTCCCTTCTTCAAGCCATGTGTGGAGCTTGTGGTGATATAACTGCTGAGCAATGTCAAGCCTGGATTCGTCTTGCCAGGAGATTTTTCCCACGGTGCCTGAACAACGAAGACATCCACTGGGATGTTGATGAAAACTTATGGCCCAATGTTAATGACCGGCTTGATTAATTGTATAAAAGTGATAAAAAATAAAATAAAAAATATATTGTGCTTATGTAAATGACTTGTTGTTTTTTCTCCCTTTTTCGTGTGTGTGTGTGTAAATGTGTATATATATATATATTTTTTATTTTTTTTATTTTTTATTTTTTTTGTTATGCCTGAACATAAGTGTAATACTTGCTGTGTAAAGTTTTACAGTTCAGTTACACTCATTCATCACCAAGGACAATTTGAAACGCTTACCTTGTATTATTTGCTCCTGAATGAAATGATTGGTAAAAGTACTACGTTGAAAAAAGATCTTACTGTTTTGTTTGGGTGAGTAAAGCAAATGTTCTCAGTATATATCACAATGATCATATGTTCTGCAACAATGATTAAGTGGAATGAAAATATGTGCAAATACAATGAACTCATGACATCAGATTTGAAAGAATGACTAGTGGTGTTACAAATGTGATCAAATGTGAGTTTTGTACTGAGAGATTTGAAAATGCACACTTTAGTTGTGAAAATAGTACCAAACCAATTAAAAAAAACTGTAAAGTTCAGGTAAGGTTTTGTCTTTGTGTATTATTTATTTATTTACTATATTTATATTTATGTATTTATTTACTCAGTAACATCAGTAACGAGAGCTCACAGAGAGCACAACCCTCTCTGAAGGTCAAGGGCTATACATCAGCTATTACACCATGCAGAGTTTTTATGGATTGTTTATGCTGATGTGAGCATAGTTAACTGAGTCCTCCTGCAGCAATCATGTGAGTAACTACAAAACATTTGATGGGCGACTTGTTAACTGCAAAACAGAACTTCATAGAAGTTGGTGGAGAGGCTGAGCATGGGCAAACAAAGAATATTTGATCCACAATTTCTTTGAAAGTAAAAATAATGTACTGAACACAGAAGCATGTGATCTCTAAGCGCCCTTCCACTACTTCCATCGAACCGCTTATCCACTTCAGGGTCACAGTGTTATGTCACTTTTCCAGGTTCGTGGTGATGATGAAGGTGATGCAGTGACCTACAGCACTGTGAAGGCTCATTCCTCTTCTGCTGCAGCCACTGCTGATCCCAGCAGCCTCTACTCTACTCTCAGTTTCCCAGTCACATAGTTCAAGTTAACAAAAAGGACTCGCATTTAAGTTAAAGACTAATTTTGTGTTTGCATGCAACAGATTGATAGCGACGTGCTAATTATCATAAACTATTAGATAGATACCATTATTATAACAAACATTTGGTTTCAAATCCAGAAGCACGTCTTTATATCCTCCATTAAAACTATATAAATAAATGTAAATAGAAACTTTATTTTCTTTATGAAATCAGACCAGTGTGTTTCCAGAATGTGATCACTGGAGGGCAACTTACATGTGACAAATAAAGTTCTGATTGATTGATTGAAGTGTGAATATCTAAATGTACCCACATAAGCCTTGTAAAGATATTAAAGATATAGTTATACATTTATATTTTACAAAAACATTTCCGCTAACATTTGTACATTATTAACATATTTGCAACTTAACAACAAAAAGTTGTTCCTGTCCAGCAGAAGACATGTGGAGGTTGAAATGTCATTTAAACCCTGCTTACACTTGCTGTTCACTTTAATTTAGCTTCAGTTTTTTATTTCCTGTTTTACTTTGAAGTTTACTTTTCTTTCATGTCTCGCATTAGTCCTACTTTTTATTCTGTTATTTCTCAATCTGCCCATATTGTCTTCATCTGTGTTTATCCTAAACCTCAACTAGTCCTCGATGTATATAAAGTCCTGTCCTCCTTTATCTTTCCCTGATCATTTGTTGGATCTTGTGATTCGGGTTTCTTCTTTAAGTTTTGTTTAGTTCCTTCCACATTCAGTTCTCAATTTTGTTTTCATTACATTTTAATTTGAGCAATTTTTAAGTCTGCTGTTTTCCATTTTATTTCTGCACATAAATAAACATTCATATTTGTAAACCATTTCTTTATTAATATTATTTTTTATTACAAAGTTATACTACTAATCTCTTCTCACTATTACAACTAGCATGAAAACCACCTGACGTTCTGTAAGTCTCTGTTATCCCAATAGAAAAGCTCTGATACGTATAAGAATTTTCTCAAAGAACTTCTAAATACCCTCTTGGTTTTACAGCTTGACTTGATGAGCAATAACACTGTGATGGAAAATGTCTTTATTCTATGTATTCATAACATATTTTAACAATAGAAGAATATAAGGGGCACCTTTGGGGGTGGGAGGTATGCCCCCCACACCTCCACCAGTGATGGCCAGAAAGGGCACCTTTTGCACGTACGAGGACGCACACATGCACACTGATGCACGCGCGTTCGCTCATCCGAAAAAGCGGCACTTCCGGGCCACGCGGTCCCCACTGCGCACGCTCTATGGCCTCCATATTAATGATCAATGATAACTGAAGAGGAAGCTTGAACCCTGGCTCTGGACATTTTCATGACAGTGGCAGTGCAGACATCTGCATGTTTTTTTCCATCATAAAGACTGTGATATGAAGCATCATCAAAATGTCACTTCAGTAATGCTGCTGAGAGAAAGAAGTGTTCACTCGTGTTTTTTAATAGGTGACTTAAAACACCAAACTCTAATTTCAGGGGTTTATTTTAAGTTTAAAGAATATAACAGCTGGTAAGACAGCTGGTTTAGTCACTGTGAATGTTAAAGGAGATTTGTTAAACCATTGCTTAATGGCCCGTTAAGCAATGGTTTAACAAATTTGCAGTGCAAGTCACTCTTTACTAACACATTGTAGATCAGTTTATCTACAATGACACATGATTTTTGAAGTTTTGTGTGTGAGGGTTTAGTCTCTCACACCTTACCCTTTCCTCCCCAGTATCACAACAGTATGACTCCAAAGTACGGTTCAGTAAACAAACAAGGACTCTAAAGTCAGAACAGAAAGATGCAGTTGGAAGATAATTGATTGTGTTTTTATGACGTGTAGTAAACTATACCCCTCTTCTTCTTCTATGTTGTTGTTCTTGTGTGTGTGTATACATTAGTCATACTTACAAAAAACATTAAGCCTCTTCCCCCACCCTCAAAGACAGACAAAAAAAGGTTTTTGCACGTACCACTTTTCCACGACACCACACAGCCAGCCTGAATGCATTTTAGATGCATCCTGAAGCGAAATCAGTTTAGTTGCAAAACTCATTGACAAACCAATGGCCATTTTTTTCAATTTCCATTAGTCTAACTACAATACTGAAGATATAAACCTTTGTGGATCCTTGAGCTGTTAAATGAGCTTTGAAGTATTAAAATAATTTACATAGTGAGAAACTTGTTCTTAATCAAGTGGCCAATTTAGACATGACCTTTGCCAGTACTGAGTCAGGATGAGCTCACAACCAATCATCCGTAACTACAACGACAAGATCCAAACAAGACATTAAATTATGTTACTAAAAATTCTGAAATAATTTGTGGGTATTAAATGAAATCAACCACAAAGAGAAACATCCTTTTTCATTATTTATTTCTCCACATGACACAGAAGTCGTTCAACACTTTACAAACATCCGTTTGGATTTTGATTTTAAAAAAAGTTTGTCAACAGTATAAGAAATTACTGATAGTTACGGAGATTACCCCAAAACCATCAAAGACTGTGCTCTGAGGATATTTGTGCGTTTCCACTTGCAGTTAATGCAACACATTTGAAGAAAGGGAAACAACCATTTCATACAACCAAGGATGTCACGACTCTGAAACAGACTGAAATCATGATACAAACATGTGCAGTAAGTCGTATCGTACCATTATACTCATGTAGAGCTGGAATGATGAAGGTTTTCCGGTAACCTAGAAATATATTAGACACTTAGTTTTGCTTTTGCTCATTTTAAAACAAAATATCAATCGGATTGTTTGGTGTAGTAAAAATATTTTTTTCTCTATTTTGTTAGAAATTTTCTTTTGAAAAACCTCGAGGCGTAAACCACCATTGCTGGTTTTCAGAGGACTGTGCCAACCCAAACAAACATCTGATGAAGCTGGTCCAGTAAATTGGTCTAAACGTAAAAATGCATTCAGGATTTATCTTCTTTGACATCCTCATTGGTCCCTTTAAACATCATTAATCAGATGCAGCAGCTGCAAATTATATATATGTAAAAGAGACATCGATAGCAGCACCCACTTCCTATTTCTTCCCTTTGCTCCTCTGCTCCTCGATTTGGCTCATCGATGCACAAACACTGATCATCTCTTAACCATTTCAAACAAGACAGATTCTGGTTCTATATTTTAATTATGTTAATGGTTTTAAGACATGTAAAAATAAAGGAATCTTGAAATACAGCAGGAAAGAAAACAAGTAAACATTTGTGTGACTGGAGAAAAAAAAAAAAAGTTCTGTGTTACAGCAGCATGTTATAAACTTTAACTCCGTATTAAATCTAGTATTTAAACCTACTTGCACCCCTCGGGGGCAGGAAATGAGAAATGTATAGATTTCAGAAAAGATACATTTTTGTTTCTCTGACAGTTTGTAGGACAAAGAAGCAGCACACTGTCACAATCAGCAGGGCTGATTGTGTGTAGAGTGAAGGGTGGACCCAAATGCAGACGGAAACAAAAGGCAAAATGCAAGGCTAACAATAAACTAAACTGGGTGAGCTAAATTAACTTAAAAACCTACAACAGGAACATGGACTTGACGCGAGGAGACTTGACGCAACTTCTTGGCTTGCAAACAAAGCAGACGATCTGACAATGACACACTGAAAACACAGGACTTAAATACACAGGAGGTGATTAGGGGAAGTGGGAACACATGGAGGAACAGCTGACTGACATGAACCTAATGACAGGACGGGGGAAGTGAAACTAAATACAATGAACAAAGAACACACGACTCCTTCAAAATAAAACAGGAAACACTGAAACTAGACATGACAACACAAGCTTAACAGACCTAACACGTGATGAACGATACAAGAACTCAAACATAGAAACCAAGGAAACAATAATTAATAACTGCCTTTCCTTAACTAAAGCTAAATAGGAATGACACAAACTAATCACATATCTAAAATGAGACAAATACAAAATGAACTCAGAGCGCTGGGTCAGAGACCCAGCCTGTGACACACACTGAGTTATCGGCCCAGTACGGTGGCCAGCAGGGCCATTCGGATGTACATGCCATTCTCTGCCTGACGGAAATATGCCGCCCTCGGGTCTGTGTCCACCTCCACACTGAGAGAGAAATAACAAAGAGAAACAGATCATTAGTCCACTTAATCAACACAATAGCAAATAATGTAAGGTGGGTTAAAATAAAATTCAGTTCAAATTTAAGTTAGTTAAAAGAAATCGTACTGAAATTAGACATTGTACACAAAACGTTACATTTTTGCAGCCCATTTAAGGGCTCAAGCAACATTTAAACAACACAGCTGGAACTGATATTGTTGTCAGACATTTGACTGAGCGCGTCTCACCTGATTTCATTGACTCTGGGCAGCGGGTGCATCACCACCATCTTCTGTTTGGCTCCAGTCATGATGTGAGGAGTGAGGACGAACTGACCAAAACACTGAGAGAAACAACAGAGTCACAGTTAAAGATCAAAAATACTCCGGGATCATCCATTCACATGAGACCTGAGCTGATTGGTTCTGTCTGCACCTATGAATGCTTAGCTAAAGGGTTCCACTTCCATATTTCCCCACACGCTTACATCTGTAGAGGGGTGAGGGAACGCCTTCTTTCTCGCATATCTTCTTGTTTTCTTAAGACAATTCTATTTAATAGTTTTGCCTCTAGAAATATTTCATTTGGAAAGAACTTTGTGACGAATAACTGAACAAATCAGCTGCTTTCCACTAAAGATGAACTCCAAATGCAGGCAAACCCCAGCTTCACCAGATGGAGTCAGTGGAGTTTGCAGTGCAGAATAGTGGATTAGGGAAAATGTCACCATGAGACCAACTGAACGATATCAAAAACGATTACCGGGCCAGCATGAGGCAGGAAGCACCAGGCCTAACTACAGATGCGCTGTGAGTATATGCAAGTATCTGTGTCACAAAATAAAACCCGTCGGTGAAATGAAACTTACGGCTTTGTACTCCTCCTCAGATGCAAACCTCTCCTTCTGGATCCTCGTCATGTAGAGGACGTCGGTGTCAGGCAGAGCCTCCTCGATGCTGTCAAACTCCTCCTGCAAACAAACATGTTTTTTTAAATTAGCAGTTTTTAGTACATATTTGTGAAAACTCCTCTTTGCTGTGTAACCATGTTTAGTCCTCACCTGTTTGATGCCCTTTGAGGCCACGTAGCTGACGATCTCTGCTGGCATGTGGAGGTTTTTGGGAGCTACGTAACGCAGAGTGATGCGGTACTGGGTCAGCAGTTTGAACCTCTCGATTTTGCTTGCTGTGTCTTTTACAGCATTTTAAACTAATTACATCTAAGAAGTTCTTTTATTCAATTTGTTGAATGAAATTCTAGTGTTTTCTTTCAGTTACGTTTACTTAGCATCAACTAGCCGATATCTGCTGCTGTGTGCACGTTCTTCATGGCTATGGCTGCTAAAGAAGTGTGTTAGTGTTGGCAGATAACTTCACTCTCTTCTTAAATCTGGTCAATTTTGGCTCCAAAAATAATCATGGCGGTGGCCAAAACACCAATGTGATGTAATATTATTGTAGAGTCTTTATCTTACAACAGAAAGCATGGAAGGCAGCTGCATTATTACCGCATTCACTTTTATTACCATTGGAGTTTCTTTGACAGGTTCTGGAGGATGGGTGGAAGAAGTGGGCCAAGTCTTCACATCCTCACCGTAACCTGGAGGCACGAGCACCTGAAGGAGACAGGACACGTACTTTATTAGATCAACTACATTTATTCTCTTTGTTTTCTTGTTCAAAAGCAAAACGCACGAATGCTGACCTGGCCGTCGATGTAGGCCACCTCTCCTCGCAGGACCACGCGGCGGACTTTACCTTTCACCTTCATACCTTCGAAAGGAGTCCACTTAGACTTAGTGAACTGCATGGCCTGAGGAATAACCCACTCCTGCTCCAGGTCCACCTGAAAGACACGTAATTGATAAATAATTAGGAACATATTTCATCAGAGTATGGATAGGCTGCTAATTACTGCATCAAAATAATGTCTCCTTAAAATGAATTCCCTTTAATTGTGTTTGTCTGTGTACCTCCACGTAGGTGTTTTCCTGAACGGGCAGGTTGAAGATCCTGCGTGGATTGTCATAAAGACGTCTGGTAATATCATCCAGAGTCAGACGTCCATCACTGATGGCGGTGAGCAGCAGAGGCAGCATTGTTTCCAGACCGGGGTAACCAGGAGGAGGACGCTCACTGTTCTTCTCGTCTACAGAGTGAGGAGCTAGCAAAACAAAACAAAAACCGTACAGTTCAGGAAGGTCGAAGACAAGTCTGTCTGCATGATCGGTGACAGAAAATGAATGCTCTCTGACCGTGGTCTGTAGCAAAGCAGTCGATAATGTCCAGATTTTCCCAGAGTGTCTCCATGTCCTCGCGTGTTCCCAGCATGGGTCGAACCTGCGCTCGACCGTCGCCGATCTGCGCCACATTATCCTCACACAGGAAGAGGTGGTGAGGGGCGACCTCGCATGTGACCTGGATGCCCTTCTGCTTTGCAGCTCGGATTACCAGGATCTGAAAACCATTAAGAAGTATTAAAACTGTAGGAAAGAATCCAAAAAATTAAGATAAGATGCACTTTAACAGCCAAAGCAATCGATAATAAAACAGACTAAAAGTAAAATACCTCAATAATCCACTGAAATAGTTTAAAATAAAGTAAAAGTTGCATAAAATTAACAACAATAAGAAACAGCTCTTTACCTCCTCTTTCTTGGCCACGTGACAGATGTGGACTGGCCGCTGGTACAGCTGGGCCACCATGAGGATCGCCGCCACCGTCTGCTTCTCAGCGTGAGCCACGATGGGCATCTGCTTGGGCCATTTCTCAAAGTGCTTTAAACAGATCCACACGGTTAGGGCTGAAGCATCTCTAATGGCCTTCCAGCAACACTTAAAATCCAGCCTACCTCCATCCACAGGGAGACGTTGTCCATCTTGAGGGTGGAGTATGTGTCATTCAGGTACATCTTCAGACCGGCGGTCTGGCTGGCGATGGGCGGCAGGACAGCAGCGTTGTCCGTGGCAGCGCCCACATACAGGGCGTAGTCGCAGCGGCTGCCTGCTTTGGCTAACTGGTGACACAATATAACAGGAGTCAATGTCATATCGCTTCAAATTTTACTGAATACTGAAGTACTCATTTCTAATCTTGTCCATTCTGGTCACTGCCAACAAAAATCTTAACATTTCTGCATTAACAGGATCAGCCAACAGATTAAAAAGTGAATACAATTTAAAAACGTGGGTTTACCTTCTGCACCAGAGCCAGATTATTAGCATCAGTGATGGCGGGGGAAGTGTTGGGCATCGCACACACCAGGGTCACTCCTCCTGCCAGAGCAGCTGCTGTGCCTGAGGAGAAGTCCTCCTTATGGGTGGCGCCAGGCTCCCGTAGGTGAACGTGGACATCGATCAGACCTGTGATTCAATCAAAAACCAAAATACTTCACCCGGTATCTTTGTACTAGTTTGTCTGCATAGCTCGACTTCAAATATTTAGAAAAAAACAGTACTATGTGAAAAAGAATTAAAATGAGAAGCTGAACTATTAGTGCAAGTAATTAGTAAAGCTTTTAGTAGGATGAAGTATTTACTGTTTAAAGAACCTCAGTTTTTGAACAACTTTGCTTTAAAGACTCAAGAATTCCTGTTTCAGAAACAAACATCTAACATTACATTAGTGTTGTTGTTGCCGTTTACGACCACTCACCGGGCAGACGGACGAGTGTCTGGGATGCCATGCTGTCAACATGAGTTTTCACTGGTGGAGTCCTTCCAATCTGACGAAGAGCCTGCAAACGAGTCACCCTTTATTAATCATGTTCCCATAGAACCACATCACACAAACATCCTAACAAAACAAAAAACAAACAACAAAAAAAAAAAAAAACAGATCGCGTACCTGAACAAAGAGCTTGGTGCACTTGATATCGATGATGAGCGGGACAGAGTAGTCGATAGCCATACGCCTGGTCCTGTAGCCTTTGGTGACAAAGGAGGAGAGCCTTCGACCTCCACTGTTCCTCATGGAGAGGTTAATGACAAGGTCGAAGTGGTTCTCCTCCAGGTAGTTCATGATGCTGCGCTGCTTCTCTTTGGTGGCACATTCATCGCTGTCGTACTCCTCAAACGGCCAATCGATTGCAGTCACCTGTACAAGGAGACAAAACAAACTTAAAGACAATATCTTAAAGAGTCTTAAAGTTTCTATCCTGATTTCATCCTGTCATAGATTAATAACACTATATTTTAAGTATTAAAGTACTTAAGTGAACGCCACAATTATGAACAATGACATTTCTAAATACATTTCTGCTATTTTTCAAAAGCTCTAGCAAAATAAAACATTTTTACAGCTACATTGTATCCATGTATAAGTGCTGCTCATCTGGAATCTTTGGTTTAATGTGCAATTCAAGAGGAATGATAAAGATGTAAAGGGTTACCAGGATTAAAGCATTTAAAAACAAATACACACAAACACGACCATATTCATGAGTCACTCACAGATGTGCCACTGCAAAATAAGTCGATTTTGATTTAAATAAAGTTTGTTACTCCAAAAAAACGAAGCCTGTGTTAAAAGAATTACCTTGACTCCATGCTCTGTGTAGAAGTCAGCCGTGCCCATGCTGGCATACAGGTCATATCCCAAAGACTCCAGGGCCTGCACGGTGGGCAGCAGCTCACTCTTGTTCTGCAAACACAAGTCAATGCAAATAGTTTGGATAAACAATAAAATCATAACATCAGTGCTGAAAGCTGGAAAAATCTATTTCGTTTACTATGCTTCACACAACCGGAACACTCTGCAGCTGCTCCTTAAAATCAGATCACTCTTAAACTTCTTAAATCTATTGTGGTAGACAGACAGTTTCAGTTTCAGCTCATCTTATCTGACATCGATGGCCTTTTCATACAGTTCCATTTGCTGTTTTTTTAACCCAGCATTCATATCTTTAGACTTCCCTGAACCACAGTCGCCCCTTAATATAGTTTTTATATATTCAGGCAAACAGATCATAATATTTCAACGCCGCAGAAAAAAAATGTGGTTCGATGATTTTTATTCCATTTGTGTTGCTGAGATAGTTTTGATCGAGTTTAACTACATCTGGTCTCATGGTGATAATATTTACAGTTATCAGCTGTTGGTGGAATCATCAACAGCTGCTGCAAAAACAAATAATCAAGGTTTGTTGCTTTTCTCGTTAGGAAAGTAGCAGATGCATAAAATCTGTTGTTTATTCCCATGTGACTGATCAGCCACAAAAACATCTGCACCTTTAATGTGCCACTAAAATGCATCATTCGTACTTCCAGCTGCATCACTTGTGAGCTGAACTCACTGTTCACATCTGGATCCCTATCTGTTGTGTTTTTGTCAGTCGAAACCTTTAAGTACCTTATAGCTGCCGATGGAGAGCAGGATGTTCTTCTTGGGGATCTTGAAGCCTGTGGAGAGCATGGCTTTGAGGTAAGCCTCGTACCGGTTCTCCCCAAAACAGGCTACTTCTGCAGTGCTGGTCATCTCCACCCCGAGCACCACATCAGCTCCGGCCAGCCGAGAGAAAGAAAACTGAGGGACCTGGAGGACATTGAAGCAATCCGTGATGCTCAGTCAGATGAGAAGACAAAAGTGATTTAACATGAAGGGAAATTTATGATTGCTTCCACACTGCTTACCTTGACTCCCACAATCCCTTTCCCTTTCATCAGGCCCACTGGCTCCACGTCCTCCCCCATAATGTACTGGGTAGCCAGAGCCACCAAGTCCACTCCCAGCGTCTTGGACACAAAGGGGAAGGAGCGAGAAACTCGGACGTTGCACTCGATCACTTTGAGCTGGTCATCCTGAGAGAAAAACACAGCGGTGAATGAATGCTCTGACCAGTGTTGATAGAAGACATAACTGTCCTTTGCATTATTGACACAGCTTAATTTTCACAACTTAATGAGGACTTTCAGGGTCTGTACTTTACAATGTAAACACCTTAAAGTAACGGACAAACAATGCCATCTGTGGTGGCTGTAAACGGGAAGAAACATATCTGTAGCTTGTTTTCCCAAATCTACAGCAAAAGCATCACATTTACTTTTATTTTTCATGGAGGTAACTTGTTAGTTTGCTTGCTCTGCATGAAGATGACATAACTCTTATATGAACGACTGGCACCAAGCTCAGCTTCTCTCAAAAACTAACACTGCATTAATCTTTGCTTTCCTGGTGTCCTTGGTACTCGCTCTAACGCAGCGGTCCCCAACCCCCGGGCCTCGGACCGGTACGCGAGTCGTTTGGTACCGGGCCGCGAGAGTTGAGGCTCAGGTGTGAAATGTATAGTTTTCAGGGTTTTTAATCAGTTTTCAGCGTTATTTTGTTATCGTTTTTATCGTTAACTCTGTTTTCCTGGATCTTTTCATGTGTGTTATGAATAAATCTTTTTTTGGTACCGGTACTAGTTTTATTTTGTTGTATTTATCTGTGACACCTTAAAGGCCGGTCCGTGAAAATATTGTCGGTCATATTGCGTGGCGCAAAAAAGGTTGGGGACCGCTGCTCTGACGCATAGTTTGTTTTTTTAAATGACCCCAGCTGCCTTTTAAAAGCTTCAGGAGCACAACAATGAGGTCACCTGAAAAAAAATCCATGTAGCACTTGTATATTTCTGTTACACCAGAAAATAACCCCCAAACATTTCTAGGTTTTTATTAAGTACACGCAATATTTTCACTCTCACATTTTACTCTGTACTGGAAGACTTGTTCATTTTCAAGATTCATTCATCCATCCATTTTCTTCCACTTTATCCGGAGCCGGGTCGCGGGGGCAGCAGCCCAAGCAGAGAAGCCCAGACCTCTCTCTCCCCAGCCACCTCCTCCAGCTTATCCGGGGGAACACCAAGGCGTTCCCAGGCCAGCCGAGAGATATAATCTCTCCAGCGTGTCCTGGGTCTGCCCGGAAAACCTCGCCCAGGAGGTATCCAGGGGGCATCCTTGTCAGTTGCCCGAACCACCTCATCTGGCTCCTTTCGATGTGGAGGAGCAGCAGCTCTTCAAGATTCTCTCAAATAATTTTTCACCATATAAACTAAGGTTTTTTTTATTTAGGCGTCATAGTTCTGAGGAGAGATATGTGTTTTTTAATAGGTGGACATTTCTGCCAGCAGGTTGGGGATTAAAAAGGTCGATCATGCTTGGCTAATTTGAGCAACTGTGCCAACTTTACAAAACTATACGTTTTTATACCACAACTCCCCGTTCAGCCTTAAATGCCAGAAGAAGAAGACTAGTCTCCCTAAATCTGACTCTGTTTATTACCGGAATCTGGAAAATACTGTAAGAAAGCTACATAAAGTATCAGCATTGAGTAACAATTTAAATTCACGTCCTCAGCAACAGCATTTAACAGTATTTCCATGTACTTCTTACCTTTGCAATTAACTGCAGGTTAAACGGCCCGGTGACTTGCAGCTCCTGACCGATGGCGTGAACGATCTGCATGATCCTCTCTATGGTTTTCTGATTGAGGTCCTGAGGCGGTGTCACCAAGGTGGCGTCACCAGAGTGAACTCCAGCGTTCTCCACGTGTTCAGAAATCGCAATGCCCATCACTACACAGTCACATGCGACAGCGTCCACGTCTATCTCCTGCGAAATTTATAAACAGTACAGCCTCAACTCAACTTGATAATAATCAATAATTCTGCTGTAATTATCGGGTCTTTAACTACCTTAGCCTCCTGAATGAATTTAGAGATGACCACAGGGTGTTCCTTGGACACTGCTACAGCGTTACTCAGGTATT
This sequence comes from Rhamphochromis longiceps, assembly GCF_057381845.1. Classification (NCBI taxonomy): domain Eukaryota; kingdom Metazoa; phylum Chordata; class Actinopteri; order Cichliformes; family Cichlidae; genus Rhamphochromis; species Rhamphochromis longiceps. Next base: position 21,968,860 of record NC_140571.1, read on the forward strand.
TCTCGAGGTCGCTGTCACTGTAGGCGACGTTCATGGCCGCTCCGCTCAGAACATACGAGGGGCGAACGAGGCAGGGATAACCGACCGTCTCGCAAAACTTCACAGCAGACTAGAGCAAAGAAGAAACGTAAACGTCATCGAAGCTGGCTTTGCAACTATTTTTCTTAGTGTTGTATGTACAATAGTAAATAACAGTAAATATAATTTACTAGCATATTAAGGCAACATTTGAGGGTTAAACATCTTTAACTTTACAGACCGAGACATCGGTGACATAAAACGAGCTCATCGTCAGTCTGCTGTACCTCAGTGTCTGAGAGCTCCTTCCACTGCGGCTGGCTGATGCCGATGGTGTCCAGCATTCGGGAGAACTTGAACCGGTTCTCAGCGCTGTCGATGAACTCGGGCGAAGTCCCCAAGATGTGGCACTGCTGGCGGTGCAACGACATGGCAATGTTGTTGGGAAGCTGGCCTCCCATAGACAGGATCACTCCCTCTGGGTTTTCCCTTTCATAGATGTCCATCACCACCTGAAAGATGCATAGAAATACTCATCTCTAACTACGAAACACTGCAGATTAATACGTGTACAAGGAAATTAATAACAGTGTTAGAAAGTTTGAGGGGATGACTTGCAACAAAGAGCCCAGAGGCTACTTTCACCCAAAATGTGAGACTTGAATCAAGTCACATTCACCACAATCACACTTTCCCGTATCAGCTAAAACTTACCTCAAAGGAGATCTCATCGAAGTAGAGGCGGTCGCACATGTCGTAGTCTGTGCTGACTGTCTCGGGGTTGTAGTTCACCATGATGGTCTTATAGCCCATCTGCAAATGGTTTGATGCTTATTTCGTAACATTTGGATTACTGGCTCTGGGGTGTAATAATACGTGTAATAATCAACACAATAAATGACAAAAAAAGATCTAAATTTGTATGTTTTTTCATAAATAAGTAAATTAATCCTCTCAAGCTAAAAAAAAAAAAAAAAAAAAAAAGTTTAGTAAAGGAAATAAAGAGATGAACTGAACATGAAGGCGGTTCTTCCTGCTCCCTGGATTCAATTTCAGTGAGGTAAAAGACTAACTCAGTCATAAAGAGAGCATCCGGTATTAAAGTCTCACGTAGGCCTTACCTTCCTGAGCTCGGTGATGCACCCAACAGCGCACCAATCAAACTCCACGCTGCTGCCGATGCGGTACACGCCCGAGCCGATCACCATGACGTGCTGATCGTTGAAGCTCAGGTCGTCCTCTGTGCCGTGGTAGGTCAGGTACAGGTAGTTTGTGTAAGCCGGCCATTCAGCCGCCACTGTGTCAATCTGCTTCACCACTGGCAGGATGGACCAATCGTGACGCAGCTTTCTGACGGCCAGCTCTGTGCTGTTAGAGGGAAACGTGGATTCAGTGATAGAGGACAAACCAAGGAAGTTTGGATTCTTTAATAGCACTTTATCTAAAATAACATTTCATGCTGATAATACCCTAATCACAGAGAAAGTTACCATTAAGTTAAAATAAGACAGTGATTATTTCCTTTCCTACCCACCTCTGTACAGCCAGTGCTATCTGCTTGTCTGAGAAGCCCAGCTGCTTGGCCTTAAGCATCACCTCTGGAGGCATGGAGCTCTCATCCTGGACGGAAGGAAATTAATCCAGCATCTTAATCCATTTCGAACAGCTCTTAGTTTTTTCACGTTATGTCTTATCGGCCTTACCTGATTGTAGGTCTCCAGCAGCAGCTCGTGGTCGGCGATGTTTTTCATCTTGTGCAGGAACCAGCGGTCGATTTTGGTCAGCTCATACAGCTTTTCCACAGTGTAGCCAGCTTTGAATGCTGCCGCCAGCACAAAGATACGCTTATCTGTAGGAGTCTGCAACTCCTGGTAAGCAGAGGGAGCACAACATACTAACTGTGAAGTAAAGTGCTGCTAGTTATTTGCCAGCCATGAGCATCAGCACAGACATTTGGGCTTATTTTCTCAAAATAAATAAATAAAAATAAATCAGCCACACACATAGTAGCAGAACATGATTAACAGCATGCAATGAAACATTCCTCAAAAAACCCAGAAGCAGGAAGCATTACAGTAGTAGATCGCTCAGGGGAGATCTGGCACCATCTACTGGTCCCGTTAAGACAGAACAATACAGTTTTGACCTTTTAAAATGTCCTTATCACAATCATTTATAGGGTCACCATCCTAATAGAGGCGTAGTAAAACAGATCAACATGCTTTAATGTGCAGCACCATCACTCATCCTTAAAAGTCGATGGCATTGCATAGCAAAAGCACTAATGTTGTGTTCTGACCAAATATGAAGCAAATCATTGCATGTTTGACTGAAAATGGTTAAAAATCTTTCAACCTGGGATAAAGTATTTGCTGACACTGTGCACTGAACAGGTCGTGCAGCAGCAAGGCATTTTTTAACCAGTACAACCATTTAACCTGGACTTCAGCTATGGGAGGTTACCTTTTCAGAGACAGGCTTGATGGTGTGGTCAAAGCCAACACAGTTCTCATCCACCATCCTCAGAGCTTTCTGGAAGGCTTCCTCAAAGCTACGACCAATAGCCATCACCTCCCCTGTCGAGGAAAAGGTTCAAGCACTGAGCACAATATCCATAATAAGCACCTGACTTACTGGCTTCTCTGCCCGCACTGGTAAAGGTTAACTTTATAATCAAACTGTGAAATAAAGCAGTAGAGTAAAACTTTAATGCCCTCATGGAGAAATCTGCTGTGATAGCAGTGCAGAAAAAATGAATAAATAAGAATAAAAAAGAAAGAAAAAACATAGTAGGTGCAAAAAATGACCATGTGAATTTATTGTTAGCTTTACTGAGACCAAACTAAGTATTTTTAAAATGCTCTGGAATACTAACAGTACTAAATCTACTACCTATTTACAATTTGTTACAACATATTTTTGTTCCAAGCTCGCTTTTGCCTCTTACCAACACTCTTCATGGAGCTGCCTATCTTGGTGGAAACCCTGAGGAACTTGCTGAGATCCCAGCGAGGCACCTTCACCACACAGTAATCCAAACTCGGCTCAAAGTTTGCCGTCGTTGAGTTTGTCACTGAGTTTCTGGACAAAAATACAGACGCAGTGCAAATATTTTTCATTGGTGAATCACTTAATTTAAAGGCAGTTAAGACATTTATGCCAAAAAATAAAAAAAACTACAATGCTTATGTTGCAACTGCTCAAAGCAGCTTTGTCAAAACAATAACTTCAAATTAACCAAACTGCCAGCTGTGCAGGTGATGAATATCATCTTGTTTCCAAATTTCTTTGCTGATGAAAAATTGTGAGCACGTTTATACTAAAAAAAATGATTGAATTTCAATGATCAGATGTCTTTAAGTGTAATGATTGACTAGCTACATGTTTCCTGGGTCTGTGTGACACTGTGGGGTCCACATGCAGTGAAGGCAGAGAGTCTGTGCTGCCTTACTTTACAGGCATCTATGCATCACAATTATTTTTTGGTCGTTTAATATACAAAAATTGATTTTAAGCTTGAATACTTTAAACCCCACTTTTAAAAAATGTTCAGTTTGGCAGAATACTGGAACGTCTTTGTTGGATGTCATCATTCTGTAAAAGCAGCGATGCCCCTGTTAGTTCATTATCCGCCGTTCTTAAGCTGAGAGACGTACTTGAGCTGTGGCAGCGGGATCCCCAGACCAAGTTTAGCTGCTACGTAGGCCAAAGGATAACCAGTCGCTTTACTGGCCAGAGCAGAGCTCCGTGACAGGCGGGCATTCACCTCAATGATGTAGTACTGCAACACATTATACATAGAAGATACAATTCAATCACAGACATTACGGGAATTAGACCAGGAGCAGGAATACCAGCTCCCCATGCACACAAGACCTGTTTAAAGGCCTGTTCTGATACATAAAGCCTATTCATACAAATCTATTCCTGGTTTGTATGAAATGAACTTGGTCACATTGATACCTAAAACAATTTTCTTTTAAAACTTATTGAACTAGGATTTACATAGCAAAGACTTTTTACAACCTTGTTATGGAGCCAAAACAGTAAATGTAAGCCGTTGACATACCTGGCTGTTACATCATCTGCAGATCCAGCCGCACACTCTGTACATCCTATAGCCATATAAACTGTATATACTTCAAGTCATGTTACCACCCATGCTTATTTCAATATACCTACACTTTCTGTACTATTCATTACAGCATGTCACTGGCTTTAAAATAAGGAAATGCAAAACAGATCCACTTTATAGGTGAACACAGTCCTATTTGTGCTTTTCATCACCCAGGTCTTCACATATATGCTTACCTGTTCAGATTCGGGGTTAAGAGCGTACTGGATGTTACACTCTCCCACGATGCCGAGATGTCTGATGACTTTAATGGCCGTGTTTCTCAGCATGTTGTACTCGCGGTCATTAAGCGTCTGACTGGGAGCCACTACAATGGATTCCCCAGTGTGGATACCCAGTGGGTCGATGTTCTCCATATTACACACCTAAACAAGAGGAAACAACAGCCACTTTAAATCACCCTCAGTTTTTTTTTAGTGAGTATAAACCGTTTGTTCTCTGGTCTCCTTTTACTCACAGTCACACAGTTGTCATAGGCGTCCCGGACCACCTCGTACTCGATCTCCTTCCAGCCTTTCAGGGATTTATCCACCAGCACCTGAGAGGTGTGAGCGAATGCTGCCGTTACCAGAGAGGTCAGCTCCTCTCTGTTGTTGGCAAAACCGGAGCCGAGGCCTCCGAGAGCGAACGCTGAACGAACCAAGACGGGGTAGCCAAGACGCTCAGCAGCTGCCACCGCCTACAGCAGAGTTAATCAGATAAATTTAGACTTCACTGGGGCAAAAAACAATCCAGAAGCTATTAATTTATAAGCGAACACGTCTCCTCACCTGTTCCACCGACAGAGCTGCTTCACTGGGAGCTACATGCTCATTGATCTCTTCCATTTTCTCCACAAAGATTTTTCTGTCTTCGGTCATCTCAATGGAGGAAACAGGAGTTCCCAGAACCTGCACTTTATATTTCTCCAGAACGCCCAGCTTGGTCAGCTCTACACCGCAGTTCAGAGCAGTCTGACCTCCAAAAGTCAGCAGGACGCCGTCCGGGCGCTCATTTTTTTTATCACCTGTAACAACAAGATGTAATGACACGAAGCACTCACAACACATGAAAATGAGACAAACAGCTCTGTGGATTTCACACTGGGAATTTCATCCCGTCCAAGACATTTGGAAGTCTGCAACTGAACTAAAAGCAGCTTAAGTGATCTTTGATTTTTTACTGTAAAAGCCTTTTAGCCTCTTCGTTTCCACTCTATACTGCCATATGATGGATGCAGGTAGAAAGCTGAGCAGGGATTTTTATATCTTTGAGCCAGCACATTTTTACAGAAACGTATTATGAACACTGAAATTTAAAAATAAAAATAATAACATAAACTACATTAAATAAACCTGGGCAAAGACGGTAAAAATCTGAGGGAATATTTGTCCTCAAACTTGTTTCTTTTCATTATCATTATTAATCCGCACTCTTATTTTTCCTCTTACTAATTACTGGCTGTTGTCTCTATATTGCATCTATATAAAAACCAGAGTGGAGCAACGAGCTCTCTTTAGTCCACCAGCACCACCCTTTATCTTACATGATGACTTCCATGGAGCCGCGGATTTAAGGGCTGCAACACAAAGCTCATGTTTTGCCTTTGCTTTTAAACACTTGTGCTGCATTCAAGTGTTCAACCAAACAAAGTGATGGACCACGTAAAAGTATCTTATCCACAGTAAAGAAATAAAAATAAAGGTTGTCCTAGAACCCACTGTCCCAATTCCTACAATACAGACACAAAAGAAGACTGAACTACCTTCAACAGTCACCAAAGCTACAAACACACCTGTACAGAACTGCTCTGTGTTCTTTGGTGGGCTGTGATTATGTGAGACCCCTCAGTCTTTTAGACAAACACAATCTGGGGTCAATACTGACTGATCCGAAAAAACAAACAAACAAAAAACAGTTGACCTACAAATTTCACTGTGTCCACAGTTTCTCTTCTTTCATCAGTCACAGAGTTGCAACAGAGAGAATCCATACCTGAGTGACGTACTCTGCTGTAATCGGCAGAAAGTAGACTTTGTCAGCCAGATCTTTGGAGGTCTGGACAGTGGCAATGTTGGGATTGATCAACACAGTCTGGATATTCTCTTCCTTCAGAGCCTTAATAGCCTGGAAAACAGAGCAGAGTAACATCAGGAGGCACAGAAAAAAGTCCTCTGCGTTCAAGTGTTCTTCTTTAAATCCTGAATTAACCCTCCGCTTTACACACAGCCCAAAATAAGACCAAATAGCTCCTGTTTCACAGACCTGCGAGCCGGAGTAATCAAACTCTCCAGCTTGGCCGATGGACAGTCCACCTGAGCCTAGGATGAGGACTTTTTTGGATCTGACATGCCCTTCAGCCTTTGGGGAACCAGTGAAAGTGAGGTGGTCCATCAGACGCTGCTTCACTGGAAAAATATCACACAAATTGCTACTTATTAGTTGTTACACAAGCCAGACTTACAAGGGTTTCTCTTCTTCACAGGCATAGTTACATTACTACTATTAAATACCAATTACTACTGAAAACTACAAAAGTACTTTAGACATAAATTAATATGCACCACAACATTTAAGATGATAAAAAATGAAAGTTAAATTGGAATACCAGATTTTCCAGTGTTGCCCTCTTTATGGTCTTTCACCGTTTCAATGAAGACATCAAACAGGCCGACCAGATCTGTAGGACCAGCCATGTGCTCTGGGTGGAACTGAACACTGGATGAAAGGGACCACAAATGATTTAATTGGGTTTTTTCCGGCCAGTACTGAGGCACTTAAGGCAGCAGAACCAGTCACTTCTAGAGTGAATCACCACTGGACTCCATCTTTCACAGACTGTTACCTGAACAGAGGCTTTGTGTTGTGTACGATGCCCTCGTTGGTGTGGTCGTTAGCATTTGTGAAGAGCACGTCCCAGTCTTTGGGCAAAGTGTCAGGGTCGACAGCGAAGCCGTGATTCTGACTGGTGATGAAGCAGCGCTCTGTCCCATTATGGATGCACGGTTGGTTGTGTCCACGGTTACCGTACCTGAGAAACAAGAGGAAATAACACACTAATTAAAAGATGGATAAAAGACATTTCCCACGGTTAACAAAATCTATAATTATACATTTAGCTTAACCAAGGTGCCCTCTAATGAGGCATTATTATAGCAGAAGCTTTAATTGTCACGGCTGCCGAGGCGAGCCGCGTGGAGTTGGAAGAAGGACCCAAGATGCAGGCAGTGGATGAGATACCGGTGGTTTTATTTACAGAGGTGTAGTGGCAAACAAACAGTGGGGCATAACAAATAACTAAATACACCTAAACTGGGAGAACTAAAAATAACAGACCTGGGAGCATATGACAATGGGATGAGAAGCAGCCGAGGAACAGGACACCATGGAACACAGGGTAACAGACTGACACAGTGTTACACAGACGAACCGGCAACAGGCAGGAGAACACACAGGGCTTAAATACACACACCAGTAATCAGGGGATGAGAAACAGGAGGGCAACACAGCTGGGAGGAATCTGAGCTGACGGAACAGGGGAAACGTAAACTGAGCACACTCACATATGACACAGACCTTCACAATAAAACAGGAAACTCAGACACATGGAACCAGACAAGACATTGAACTAAACAGACAGATTCACAAACAGATGGGGTGACACCATAGACAGACAGATACAGACGCGGACACAGAGGCAGACTGAATATAACACAGAACTTAAACAATCATCATCAAGAAAATGATAACGAACTAAAAGCGCTGGGTCACCGACCCAGGACCATGACATTAATTAACTTGGCCTTTAGATTGTTCATCCAGGTACAGACAAAGCACATTTTAGGACGACTTGTTTGACACTTGTAGTCTTTCAGAAAGAATCTCCACAAACAACCTGTAATCTGTCTGATGGGATGCCAGCCACATTCCAGCAGGACACATGCTGCCCACTCCGACCTTCAGACTCAGCCTGATAAAGCTGCCATCGACAAAGTCTCCCATAATAGATATGGCTACAGAATTTGGCAGACGTGTTTATTCAGCCTTTTTCAGAACAACGACGCTCAATCCAACCCTCTAGTGATCATAAGGGAGACGCCAGAGTGCTGAGAACAGCAAAAATCTGCATTTCACAAAGAAAGTGAGAGCGTGAAAACCTGTGTATCTAGAGAGAGTAGAGGGTGCCCTCAGTCACCCGAGGGCTCAGCAAAAGACAGACGTCAGTGAACGCATCACTACAGATTCACTCAACGTTTTACAGCTCAACCTTTAAAAGGTGCGTTCAGGCTGGCTAATGTGTGTTGCGTAATCTTAGAAACAGTTTGAAGGCAATATTAATACTTGCTTGAGTCATGCAATGACTGGAATGTCAGCGACAGGAACACAATGTGTCACGATCCTGGGTCTTATGACCCAGTGTTTTGAGTTTTAGTTCATTTTGATGTTTATAGTATGTTTAAGCTCATTAGGTCTCCTATGTTCATTTGCTTATTAGTTCCACCTTGTGTTTCCAACCCATGTTAAGTCTCCCCTGCTCTTCATGTGTTTCATGTCTGTGTCTTACGTTGTCAAGTTCTGGTTGTCATGTCTGTGTCCCATTATGTTTCCTATTTTATTTTGAAGAGATCTCGTGTTTTTATATTATGGATTATGTTTTGAGTCCTTTGTTGTACTGTTTCTTGTTTCCCTAGGTCTCAGTTATGGTTATCATAGGTTTAGTTCTTTGGCTTTGTAATATGGCTTCCCTGTGTTCCATGTTGTGTCCACTGTGACGTTTTTGTACCATGTGTTGAAGTGAAATATTATTTTACATTTATAATCTATGTTACTATCCTTAATCAGTATTATTACTGTGACATCACTTATGATTCATGATTATTATGATTTGATCAACACATTTATTGAAACTGACGATGTTATATTAAAGTCTGTACTTCAGGTGTTAGCATAAGCGCATAATAATCTTTCATTGCAGGTGCAACTGTAATCATGTTATACACATATTGCATAATTAAAGGGTTGAAGCTTGGTCAAGTTAATTAATGATTTGAAGCTACGGGCAGCGCGATGTCTGGCCGATCAATGGAGCAAAAGTTCAAGCTGGAAGGATTGCTTATATATATATCCAATTTAACAAATGTTTTCTATGATTGTTTAAGAAAGGAAATAAAGGCCGTGTGCCCTGTGCTGTGGATGTTTGCCTGGTAACAAGTGATGTAGAGGAAGGTCATGCACTTAACGACACAGACACATAGCCTGTCTGGGTGAAAGGATTGCAAGTGTTGTTTAAGTCTAGACAAGTAGAACAACAGGATGCATCTAGAGGGACTGAGAGAGGCAATGTTCTGTTTTAGAATATGGCCAATGTTGTTTTTATCTGGGGTGACGTATGTTGTTGGTCATCATATGTATAAAATGATCCATCTTAACTGTTGTAAGGAAGTTCGATGCTCTTTGGGTGATCGTGCTCGACTTCCCCCATATGTTTTTCAATAAAATCCTGTTTTGACGCACCTGAATGGGACTCTGCAGTCGTTTGTCTCTCTCCTCAAAAAAGAACAGGTGACACATGTTTCAGGTTCCTATGTTCTGTCTCCCCAGTTGCTGTTAAGTTTACATGTCTAGAGTTCAGTCAGTGTGTTTCCTGTTTTACTTTGAAGGTCCGTGTCTCATGTCAGTGTTTCTAGTTTTGCTTCCCTTGTCTCGTCCAGCCTGATTACTCCCAGCTGTGCTCTCCTTCTGTGTCTCGTTCCCTCGTTATCCCTCTGTGTATTTGAGCCCTGTGTTTCTCTTTGTCAGTGTCGTAGTCTCCCTCATGGCTGTGTTTCCCTGTGTGTCAGGCTACGTTCACACTGCAGGTCTTAATGCTCAATTCCGATTTTTTTGATCAAATCCGATTTTTTTGTCTGCTCGTTCACACTACAAATAAAATGCGTCAGCAAATGCGCTCTAGTGTGAACGCTCAAAGCGGCCCGCATGCGCAAAAGAAGATGTCACACACAATGCGCTCTGTTTAGACCCAGAGCAAACAATATTTGACTGATGGCCCTTAATATAAAGACTTCACGTTTCTCAATTTTTGCTTTAAGTTATTTTGTTATTTACATAATAATGTAGATAACCTAATAATGATCCTTATTGCTGTTTTAGAGGAGCGGTGCTTCAAAGGATAGTTGCAGATTTCTGTCAGAATCTGCAGGTTATGCAGTACAAATAAAATGTTCACGTTTCTCCAACGTTGTCTTCCCAACAGTTTCACCGGATGGCCAGGAAGCGTTCGCAGTGTCTTCTCGGGCGCTTCTCTGGCGCTGATAATTGGCGTCTGTCTTGTGTCAGTGACGTAAAAGACGGATTTAATGCGACACGACCATTCACACAGCAGTCGCTTTCTGAAACATCGGATATGTATCGGATTCAATACCACATACGAAAGTGACCCAGATCGGATTTGTGCCGTTCACACGGTCAAACCATGATCGGATATGGGTCGCATAGGGTCAAAAAAATCGGATTTGATGCGCTTTCGCCTGCAGTGTGAACGTAGCCTTAGTTATCCATGTCCCAGTTTAGTTTTCCATACCATTCTGCAATAAAGCATCTTTTTGAGTTTAATTTGGTTGTCGTGAGTTTTGCATTTGGGTCCTTCTCCTGCCTGTACACAGCCGAAACACAACACAATGATCCTGCCAAGAAGGCTTGCAAAATATGAGGACATCCTATTTCACAACTGTAAGACAAGTCCACATCTACACTAGAACATACAGTGAGTTCTTCATTCACATGTGCTCACCCTTTCCACCAAAGGTCATGAAATTCAGCTTCTGACCAGCTGTTCTCACAACAGTGCAGCTGTGGGCCCGGAGTAAAAAGATTGAGCAAAGGTAACTTAAACAAATTTAAATAAAATGTTTTCACACCATCCACCTTCACAAAAATTTCACTCTGGATCTTTTTTTGTTGTTGCTCATGAAGGATATTTTTTTCTTGTGCTTTTAAATCACTTGCTGTTTAGTCCAGCTCCAGCTAACAACACCAGAGCAAGCACTGGCTAACAAGCCTGCGGAAGGGTTTCGAATTTATTACAAAGAGAAAGAGGTGTGTTAAATTGAAGAAATTAGTAATCATGTTAAGTTTACAGGACTGAAAATAATTGAATACATTTTTCTTATAATGGAGCACCATTACTTTTTGATAGTAAACGTTGGTAAAAGTTTAAAATCACTTAAGAATCAAAGTTTAACAATTTATCTTTCAGGTTACGGAGGTGTTGAGTTTGAGGTACTCACTTCATCTTGTAGGTCTTGGCTCCAATGACCAGAGAGAGCAGCTGGTGTCCGAGACAGATGCCAAAAACTGGCTTTGGTTGGTCCACAGAGATCACCTTCCTCACGTTGTTGATGGTGGCCTGACAGAGCTGGGGATCCCCGGGACCATTACTGACGAACAAACCATCAAAATCTGGAAAAAGATGAGAAACAATTATTTATGTAACCACTGATAAAAGTGGTACGAGTTCCCCTGAAGAAAAATCCCCGACATAGCGCGTGTTCCTGACCGGCGGTGTCCAGCGGGTGGTCCCAGGGTACGACAGTAACACGGGCTCCTCTCTGAGCCAGGCAGCGGATCTGGTTGTACTTGATGCCACAGTCCACCACTGTGATACGAAAGCTGCCGCTATGATTGAACACTTTTGGCTCCTGGAGACAACCAAACAGAGAAACATCTAAATATCTGACAGGCACAAAACAAGCAGCAAGCTACCTGCTAAACAATATGTTTTGAGACAACTACAGACAAAAGCTTTTTATTTAGTTTAAAACCTCTTACTTGAGCTGAAGTGTGAGCGCTAAACTTTTCCTATGTTTTAGAGCTTTAAAAAAAACCTTCACAAAATTAGATCCACAGATCAAATCTCCAAGTTTCTAGTTTATCAGTAACATAAATAACGCCCTCCATTAGCACTCGAGAGCTGGCAGAGCTTCGATGGGACTGTAACAAAACTCCTGGTGGGTTACCTTCATGGAGACCTCTCGGACCAGGTTCCTCTTGTCGGGATTATCGAAGGGAATACTTTCCTCAGGAGTCCCGTCCACTATCAGCTTCCCCAACATGGTCCCCTTCTCTCGGATCTTTTTGGTCAAGCAGCGGGTGTCAACACCTGAAGAAAATGGAAACAGTTTGTAGCATTAAATTAAAAAGCTTGCATCTGATTATTTTATGCATTAATATATATTACAGATGCTGAGCAGTTTTCCAATTAAATTACGCCCATTTTTATTCTGGGTTTCTGACCTTGTAATCCAGGAATGCCTTGCTCTTTGAGCCACTGGTCCAGTGACTTGGCTGAACTCCAGTGACTGGGACTTTCAGACAGTTCTCCAATAATCAAAGCAGCAGCGTGGATCTTGTATGACTCAAACCACTGAACAAGACAACAACAGATGAGACAGTGTGTTTTATCAGAGTTAAGACTTCTTTCATTCAGATAAAACCGTCCCACAGAAGAAAAGAAGAAAAATCCTGACTCACTTTTCCACTTTAAATATGTTAATAAGTTTGCAAATTAATTTTCACCTGGAGTTTAAATAACCGCTTACCTTGCTCAGCCCGAACTCTCCCTCTTCATCCATTGGCACACCATAGTTGCCAACCAGAGGGTAAGTGAGGGTCAGCAGCTGGCAGCGGTAGGATGGATCAGTAAGAGCCTCGGGGTATCCCACCATCCCCGTCTGAAACACTAAACACACAAAACATTCTTGAGTACATCATATCAACTACAAGAGCTTAAATCTGCCAGACAGTTAATAATAATTAGGTTTTTTCTTTAGAGTCAGAGAATACTAGCAAACTGAGTTCTTTTCTTTTTAATGCACACTGATGCACTTTCAATAACAATGAAACTCTTATGGTTTAGGACTTGGATGACTTTTTATCTCATAATTATGATTCTCTCATATTTAGTACAATTATATCTTTGTATCTCAAGTGTTGTATCTCATGAGACGATATCCAATTTTTTTCTTGTAGTTCATAATAAACAGTCTCATTATTAAGACATCCCATATTACCTGATATTAAAATTATTTCAGTCGTTGCTGTTGGAAAATACAGATAAATGTGGAGTCTCTTGTAGTCTGAGTGATCACTCAGACTAGAAAGTGCATTAATTACCAGTATTTCCCATTTGATTAAATGAACTCATGCGGCATCTTTAACTGTCTACATATGATGACTGTTTATTGAGAACGAAATGTGTTTTTCGATCTCTATAGTCGATTATTTTATTGTGTTCTACCTACTTGTGTTTCTGTAATAAACGTTTGAAGGGATTATAACACCTGGCTGGAATACAGTCGCATTCCACCCGGGTATACGTCCTCCATCCAGCATACGCTTAAATTTTTATTTATCATTTTAACGTTGCGTGACTCATCTCTGCAGTCACGCATACTGAATGTCAAAATCTGACCTGATCCAAAATCACTATTATCTTATCTTTAATTCGGCATGCTTATTACGACACAGCAAGCAGTTTCCTAGTCACATCTGCCTGCCAAAATACACACAGGTGGGCGCTGAAGGTAGAGGTGGGCGCATGGCTGTGATGGCGTCACTAAATTCCACTCTTTTTCAATGGAGTTTGGCACTGGGGGGGGGAAACGTTAGGAGGATTTGGCGCTTTACAACTCTGAACCATGAGCGTCTTGGAACAAAGGGGCAAACCACACCACACATCCAGATTACACAATGTACCAAAGCAAATGTTTAACCCATGCTGAGTTATATTATACACAGGTGGACTATGCACAATAATAAACTGAGAGTCTGAGGTAAATTAAAACAGTATAAATCACGTACCAATTTCTCCGGATACCGACATGCTTGCACCAAATTGGCGGCCTTTGAACGTCGTCCCGTCCTCCAGGATCAGGGTTGCCATATTTTGTAGTGATTACAGCTGAAGCTAATGCCGGTCTCTGCAATTCTTTTGGTCCTGGTAGAGATCACGCTGAGATGTTTCCAAGTATCAAAGTATCACTTTATTTCCCAATCCCAATACAAATGCGCGTTTGGAGATCAACACTACATCCAGTGCAGTCCTATTCTAAAGTTGATCTGAAGAGTTTTACACAGCAGCTACAGTTATAGTCTCTGGTCTCCTCCTCCTACAGTAAACCCCCCACAGTGGAAAAACACTGGTACAGTGGCCAGGTATGCTAACACCCTGACCCCCATCTCCTTTTAAGGAAATGTCCATCCACCATTGTCTGCCCCTCACCCTCAGTAACTCTTGCTACTGTCCTGAGGGTGGGGGTTAGATGTCCCACTGCCCTGCGATCCAGTTCTTTGTTCCCCCCTTCCAGGACTATTTTTTATTGTGTATTGCTACATTCTATCTACAACAAAATCCTACTATGACACCCACTAATAAACTACATTCCCTATGACCTCAATACCTAATAAACAATCTATTATTTCTACACTAACTGCAGATACCGATAACTGAAGCATTTGTGACGATCCCAGTTTCCACGTGAACGTTCTGCCGCGCAGAAGCAAGAGATGTAGATGAGACTGAGTCACAAAATACTTCAAAAAACACCAATAAACATGAGATCTGGTGGCCAAAAACAAACCTTTGAATGTTGAAACGAATCCAATTTCAATCCGGGAGAAGCAAAACAAAGGAAATATGTTTAGGTTGACAGTTTAGAGTTTGTTCGGACGGGACGATGAGACCAATGTGTTCCACACGCGCCGCCAGCAGCGTGGAAGTTGTTTGTTTGGTTTTTTTAATCATATTTGGTATTAAAATAAATAAATAAAAAATTTACAAATAGACTTTTCCATAAGAATATAAAAGCAAATTTTAGCTAAATAGCTAAATGTCAGGTTAGGAAAATTACATTAAAATAACATCTTGATGCATTCTCAATCATCCAGGAAAGTCTCCAAAAGTTGATTCTGTTCATCTGGACGTAGCGTTTTGTGGGAGAAACGTTTCGTCACTCATCCAAGTGACTTCTTCAGTCTCAGCTGACTGCAGGTTTCCCCAAATCTTATAAACAGTAAATTTGTATAATGACTGAAACAGTCACAGAAGCGTTGGAGGTAGTCCGTAAGAGATTACAGGATGACCCCAACCTCAGCAACAGGACCACTCTCAGCAACGACCAAGTGTGTTTGCTTTTGGAGCTGTGTCTTCATTCCACCTACTTCACATACAAGGGTCAGTTCTACAGGCAGAAACACAGGTGTGCCATGGGCTCCCCAGTTTCACCCATCGTTGCTAATTTGTACATGGAAGAAGTGGAAAAGAGGGCTTTGCTATCCTACCCTGGAACACCACCAAGCCATTGGTTCAGATATGTGGATGACACCTGGGTGAAAATCAAATCTCAGGACGTACTACATTTCATGGATCACATTAACTCGGTGGACCGACACATCAAATTCACCAGGGAGGATATGAAAAGGGGCAGGTTAGCCTTCTTAGACTGTGACGTGTACCGTAAACCTACACATACGGATCAGTATCTAAGGTTTGACTCTCATCATCCACTGGAGCACAAACTGGGTGTCATTAGGACGCTACAACACGGAGCGAACACCATCCCCACAGACACAGCGGCCAGGAAAGCTGAAGAACAGCACATCAAGAAGGCCCTGAGTAAATGTGGTTATCCCAGCTGGACTTCTGTCAAAGCGGGAAAGGCACCTAAAGAAAGCTCCAGCTAATCCAGGAGAGAAGGACAACCACTGCCCAAGCAAAAACCTGTAGTGATCCCATATGTGTCAGGAGTATCAGAGCAATTGAGACGCATTTTTTCTAAACACCAGGTCTCTGTGGCTTTTAAACCCCAAAACACGCTGCGCCAAAAATTGGTCCACCCCAAGGATCGGGTCCCCCGACACAAACAGAGTAACATAGTAATGCCAGGAGGATTGCCAGGATTTATACATCGGGGAAACCAAACAACCTCTGGCGAAGCGGACGGCACAACACAGAAGAGCTACCTCGTCAGGCCAGGACTCTGCGGTCTATTTACACCTACAGACCAGTGGACACTCTTTCAATGATGAGGATGTGCACATCCTGGACAGAGAGGAACGCTGGTTTGAGTGCGGAGTCAAGGAGGCCATTTACGTGAAAAGGGAAAGACCATCTCTGAATCGAGGAGGGGGCCTAAGGGTACATCTTTCGCCATCTTACAATGCTGTGATTGCAGCCATTCCCCAACTCTCTGTGAATGGTACTCATGGCCATTGATCAGTGGTCTTTGATCAGTGGGTTTTGGTCAGTGGTTGTTGATCAACGGTCATGAGAATTTGCATAATTATGATTAAGGAACTGACCTCCCAGCCCATTGTTCCCTCGGTGGGCTGGTTTCAGTCATTATACAAATGTACTGTTTATAAGATTTGGAGAACCCTGCAGTCAGCTGAGACTGAAGAAGTCACTTGGATGAGTGACGAAACGTTTCTCCCACAAAACGCTACGTTCAGATGAACAGAATCAACTTTTGGAGATAGAAAAACATAGTTTTTCATATAAACTTGATTATTGTCTGTTGTAGGGCTGCAAACGATTATTTTCATAGTCGACTAGTCATCAATTATTTTTGCGATTAGTCGACTAATCAGATCATGTATCCATTGGACGTAAAACATACGGCTTATTGCACCAGCATTCATCTGCTCTTATATAACTATAATTAGCTTACTGCTTGAAGTGTTTAAAGTATGTGCTAACTAAAAATAAAGACAAGATGATAGATTAGACTTTTCATGAAATTTGAAAATTGTCTCAGTGGTTTAATAAATTAAGTCGTCTGCTCTTTGCTCCCTAAAATTTAACAGGACATTGGAGTAAATTCTCGACCATCTCAAACTTCTGTTTAATCAGTTTTCTGTTTGACGTTTATTCAGATGTGTAAAATCTATAACTTTAATCTCAGCCAAACCGAATTACTCCGGAACAAATAAAACACTGAAAAAAGCCAAACAATAAAATTTTTAGGTTATCTAAGTGACTTATATATCATGTTTAACCTGAGTAGCAAAAGACCGCGGGGGTTTGAAAACGATGTGCCGGGTGTTCGCTGTTCTCCACGGATCTAGTGAGCCTTACCCCGGCTAGCTATCAAGCTGGTGGGTAACAGACGTCGCCGAAAACGTCGGTGCACTTTTGCAAATATGTGGTGTCTTGATAAACTGAGCAGATGTTTGATGTTTACACAGCTACATTCTCTCTGAAAATATGCTAAACGTTTATTTTGTGACCCAGAAACAGTCATAAGAGTAATATTAAAACTAAGTAGCTGCCGCCATTGTTGGAAACTGGAATTGGCTGGGCTGCGCTATGAATCGGGTTTGGCCACAAAGGATACACCCGACCCATCCTTCAAATCTGGGGAAATGAAGAATGCATTGTCGACCACATTTGGAGGCGTCTTCGAATTTGGACAGCCTTCCTCCCGTCGCTGTAACGTAATCGGCCTCGTACACAGCTACGATACCGGAGACTGCTGCTTCTTCTTCTTCTTCTTCTTCAGGGTTTAACTGCAGCTGGCATCCTTGTACATGCAGTGCTGCAATCTTCGGTTTCAGTCTGTTATTACACTGCTGTTTACCTACTGTTTATTCCTGCGTCTTTCGGGATCTTACAAAGTTTCAAACGACACGTCGACTAGTGGTGCAACCGATCGAAAATCTCTCGGATCGGATCACTGTTTTAAGTCAGTGAGCTGACCATAACTATTGCTTTTTCGAATCTTTGGATCACGTGCGTTTCAGCATCAGTTCGGATTACGGATCAACCGTGATCTGCTGCCCCACTAGCGTCGACTATTAAATATGTTGTTGACGATTTTGATAGTCGAAGTAATCGTGACTAGTCGAGGAATCATGGCAGCCCTATAGTCTGTAGCCCACATAATTAAACACTTTAGTTAGATAAAACGTGAGTTTTGATCTTATGTACTGTATAGCCTGTATAATAAATAAATATGTAGGCCAATAAGTACAAAATCCAGAGAGCTACACAACATGGGACGGTTCATTTACAAAGAAGTGGACAATTTTACAGAGTTTCATTAACTCTTCCAGTCACATATCCTGAAAAGGTTGAGTTAAATTGATTGTCCCCGGTGAATGGGAGGTGTCTGTTTACCTCGGAGATTGAGTGGCAGTCCACAGAGAAAAACTTTGGTCAGATCCGTCTTCATCTAATCCCAGCTAACTGAATTTTGTGTTTCTTCAGTGTTTGGCGGCATGATGTCGAGGATGTGCCGCTTCCTAACCACTGATGGGAACCACCTACGAGTGCTGGAGCAGATGGCTGAGAGTGTCCTGTCTCTAAACGTTCCCAGACAGCCTTAGATGTAAACTGGGATGGTTTGCATCTAAGAGTGAAGTTGCAGGAATGACAGTGAGCACCTTCAAGTCAAGGGCCATGGTCTTCAGCAAAGAAAGAGCAGAGTCCTATCTCCAGGTCAGGGATGACTCGCTGCATCAAATGGAGAATTTTGGTACCTCAAGGTCTTATTCACAAATGAAGGGAGAACAGAGCGGGAGGTTGACAGACAGATTGGGGCTCTGTTGTTTTGAAGTAAGAGTTAAGCATAAAAGTGAAGCTGTTGATTTATCGGTCAATCTACCTCTCCACCATCAACTATGGTCGTGAGCTTTAGATAGTGACAGAAAGAATGAGATGGCAGATATAAGTGACAAAATAACCCTTCTCTGAAGGGTAGACAGCCTTTGCCTTTGTGATAGGATGAAGAGTTCAGTCATTGGGGAGGCATTTGGATTAGAGCCACTGCTCCTTCACATCGAAAGGAGGCAGCTGATGTGATTCTGGCATGTGATTTGGATGCCTTCTGGACACCACCTGCATGAGGTGTTTTAGGCATGTCCTGGAGGTAGGAGGCCCCAGGGCAAACTGAGGGCTCGGTGGAGAGATTACATTTCACAGTTGGCTTGGAAATAATTCAGTTTTCCCCTAGATGAGCTGGAAGAGGTGGCTGGCAAAAGGGAGGTCTAAGTTTCTCTCCTTAGATTGACCAAACCCATGACCTTGAACCTGGATATATAGGACAGGGAGGATGAATAAAAGGATGTTACATTAAACCAGTGGTTCCCAAACCTTTTTTTTTTTTTTTGCTAGGCCCCTGTTTGTTTTACAAGAAAATCTTCGCAGCCCCCCGGCACAAACACATCCTCAAACCACACACAGCCATTTATTGTTTTCAAACTCCACTGCAGTTTCTTTTACACCTCAAACCTTTAAAAAACCAAAAGCAAACAAATAAAAGTAAACTACAATAAATTACAGGTTGCAACAAAATAAACTAATACCATCTTTATTTTAAGCGTAGTTGTTTCTTTCCCCCTTTGTAAGAATAATTTTTCAAAACATGCCTCTGTGCAAAGTGGGTTTAAAAACATAAAACGTGATTTGGACAGGGGAAATGGGTTTTGGTTTAGACACAAATACATATGATTTAAAAAAAAATCTTCTTGTGATCACACATACTTCTTTTTGTGCCTCTAAAACATCCTTGTTTGTCTTTCCAGAACAGACATATGATGTCATAACTGTCGGAGCACCGGCCTCTCACTGCCAGGGTTTCTAAAAATGGCGTTCTGAGGAAGCTCATCCAGAAGTTTGAGGAAGCAAAGAAACAGTAAGTTGAGAGTAAAGTCGGGCGTCACATTAGGGCTGGGCGATATGGCCTAAAATCCATATCGCGGTATAATTTGAAGCACGTGCGGTAAAGATATATATCGCGAAATATTCTTTTCTTCTGTATAACATATTTTCCACACTATATGACACACTTAATTAATTTTCTCAAAAATCGAAAGTGTGCCTATGAATTCTGGTTGTGCTTATCTGACCTCGAACCGATTTTGGCGTGCAGAAATCTGTTAAAAAATGTTTTAGTACAACTTTGGTAAGCTGCACTGCTTGATGGATTGTCAGAGCATTACGGCTGCCGTAGTGAGGAGCTTCACGGAGTAATCTGGGTCCAAAACTCCGTGGGCTTCAGCTCCCAAAGTCAAACGAACACTGAGAGTTAAAAACGGTCTAAATTCTTTCATCTTTAATGAAATCATCAACCTTGCTGCTTTACCAGGTGTAACAATTAAGTTTAACATCCATGAATCAATGAAAACAGAATTTATTAAATTTAACGGAGTTACAAGTTAACAGGAAGTTAGCTTGCTAGTTTCCATCTAAACATTTCATACCATGTTCTGACTGAGAGATTTTTTAAACTAATTAAAACGTACAGCTCTGCTACCACTTCCAACATAAATGAAGACAGAAAACTGGCGTTTGCAGGGTTACTGACTTACGGACTACCTGGTATATAATGTTGTGCTACGTGATTGCTAGCGACACAGCTTTGTTAGCATAACATTAGCACAGTGAAGCTGGAGGATGAACGCCAGCTTCACTTTTTTCCACTTGATAAAAGTTAACGTGAGGGACAAATGCAATCGCATAGCGATGACCTCTGCTCCTGGTTTTGGGGTTTTATATTTTGCTTTATTCGTCTTGTGATTTGTATTTAAACAGTCGTTTTTGGTCATCTTGTTTCTTCAATTTCTGCATTAATACTTCAGTTCCCATTTTATGGCTTCCTCTTAATTTTGCTTTTGTTACTTTTCCAATCAGCGTAAACGAGGAGGAATGGTGAGTCCTTGCACTGCTTTGCTTGTTTTCATTTGACTGAACTAACTTCATTAGAGTTATTTGATATTGTATTTTGCACTATCCTACTGTATATTACTGTAATAGTAGTATTCTTATTGTATATATGGTATATCTTATTCCTCTGTCTCTCTTGCTGCATTGAGTATGTGTATGACTAAAGAATTTCCCTCGGGATAAATAAAGTTCTTCTTATCTTATCCTTAAGATTTGTACAACAAAGTATTTTCAGTTTTAAGCTGGAAGAATGGGGTTTTGCACAACTTATCATGTTAATGCAAGGAAAAAAGGGCACGTAGCGCATCGGTGATGTGTTCACTAATAGAACTAAAATGTGTGTTACCTTAAAATGAGCAAATCCTTTGTCACAAAGTTGTATATGAATACTGCTCATTGTATACATTCAGTCATTTTAAAGTCTATCAAAAACATGTTTCTGTGCTTGGAAAGTCAAATCCTGACAATATTAATGAGACGTTTCTAAAATTCTTCTACACAGATGGTCTGAATTTGTGAAGCGAGTGGTATCGCATTTATCAAAGTCGGCTCCTCGTTGTTTTTTCTAAGCCACGATTAGGCTCATTGAGAGCAGGCATGTGCATGCAGACAGTGTTTGTTTTTACATCTGGTGGGTAACGTCCCTCCCTATATTTTTGGAACAGTACCTCTGAAGCTTGATTTAGATTTCTGCAGGAAATTTACGTTCTAACTTCAGATGTAACACCTCTTAACACTAAACCGGTCCATCATGCTGTTGTTTCCAGTTACAGCGTATATTTCCTGCTGAAGCATATTTCAGGCATAAGACAGAAACATTACAAAAATATACACCTGCAGGCCACTCTATTGTCTTTATTTGACTAAATGCACTAAATTGCTGCCACAAGCTTTTGAACACATGTACCTAATAAAGTGGCTGGTGAGTGTCCTCAGTCCCAGCTCGGATACAGATGTGTCGGTGTGTCTTTGTTCCCTGCAGTAGTGCCCTCTCCAGCTCAGTCATCATCCACATACCCCAGGACACTGTCCGAGCCAAAGAGATCATCGCCTACGTCAACACGCTGAAGACTCAGGTCAGCTATTACGCAGAGAGGCTGTCTCAAGCTGCCAAAGACCAATCGGCCAGCGGACTGGAGTGGACGCTCGCCAGTCTGGTTGACAAGGTACTAAAAGTGTTTGACGTTACGTGGGGACGCTTCATATTTCATTCATACCCTCTTCCTTTCAGACCCGTCAGCTGGTGGCAGTGTGCGGCTGCAAGCTGCTAGCTTCAGCTATTTAGGCCCTGAACGCAGTACGAGTACATCGCAACCAAAGCTTCTCCTTCCGCTGAGTCTGAACAAGTAGTGCTCCGCAATGACCAGGATACGCTGAGAGCAAAGTACAGCGGTCACAACAGCCAGTCGTCACTGCACGTGGACTGGCACGAAGAGGAGTGGGTGAGTTGATCAGCAGTTATTGGCTGTTTTCTGATTCCAGATTTTTTATTTCTTTAGCATGACAACAGACAAGCTTAGTTTCTTGGCACACATTGTGGATACAGCTTGATATCTTAACTACACTCTGAACTCTGTTTGTCTTTTCTTGTTGCTTCTTCTTCTTCTTGAGTCATCCCTCTCATGTTGATTTCCAGCTCAGGTCACTCCTTACTTTTAAGAAGTTGGAGGATTCGTGAGCAGATTTTTCCTTCACCATATCAGCCGACTTTATTCTATGAGAAAATACTCTTAAATGACTCGTCTTTAAAAAGTGTTCAGTGTTTTATGTCTGGTCTGTGTGTCATCTTTGTCTTTACAATGTTGCAGCAATACTTTAGTAATGATATGATATGATATGATATGATATGATATACCTTTATTAGTCCCACAAGGGGAAATTTAAATGTTGGTTTAGTGTAAGCTCAGCTTTTTAACTAATGTAAGAAGTGTTATGACTGACTCGTTTTTAATACCTAAATCTGGCCTCAGTGCACAAACCTAAATGAATCGGTACATATGAAAGCGCCCAAGTCACGAGCTGTGTTCAAGGACATGGATAAAACAAAAAGGTTCAAATTTGTGCCCAAAAACCCCACAAATCAGTGTCACTGTTTTAAAATCTGCTGCGAGACCGCTCTAAATGTCAGCTTTTTCTTTACGTAAAGACTGGGGTCTGTAACATATCAGCTCGTTTCTTATTTATTAAAGAACATGCCTGACACCAGGCTTTTGAGTTAACGGCTCCATTCGATCTCTGCAAGTATTTTTAAGTATTTTTAGGTTCTTTCCAGCAGGATTTGTGGCTAGTTCTGGAGCTTGACCCTAAAAGATTTCAGTGTGTCGGTGCTTCTGCTTTCCCTGTTGTCCTTCTCTTCCGTCTTTATTTCTGTTTCTGTCAAATTTAAAAACAACTGCACTCTGAAATACACACTCTTTGCAAGATGTTGTCTAAACTAGTGGTTGGAAGGCATATTTGTGTTTGGTCTCTGATGGTTTATTTACACTTTTTGCAGGCCACGCCCACGGACTACAGCGCCATGATGAGCAACAAAGCCAAGAAGTCTATTGACTTCCTTCTGATGCAGGACACCGCCCCGACGATAGCCACGGACGTGTCACTGCAGTACCGCCTCGACATCGTCTTCTGCCAAACGGTCACCTACACATATTTTAATTATTGTATGTCTGAGCTGATGCGTTTATCCTGGAGTGACTCAGAGTGAAGGAGAAGGCCAAGAAGAAGTGTAAATATCATAGAAGCAAGGAGTTCAGAGCTCTACGACTTAGTGTCTTTATGGTATTTATGTGTGTAATGGAGACCAGGGGTTCCATTACCCTTACTTGTATTTTTATTAATTGACTGACTGATTTGTATTTAAAAACCGTAATGAAGAAAAACACACACTGGTTGATTGTGATTCTTTATTAGGCTTTTTGGGTTGTTATTTAAGTGACTCGTTAAAGGTGAAGAGACAGGGGGACTGGCCATCCTACCTGTGTCAGGAAAAGAACCTGTGTTAGAGCTGTTCACATTTAATCATTTGTCTGTAACCTAAATTAGTTGTATATGTAAAAAGAGAAGTGTTAACAGTACTCACTTTGTAAAGAGTAAAAGCAGCTCAATCACCTGCTTATGAGCTCCTGGAGAAAACCAATGTGCCAGGCTAGGGGAGTGTGTGTTGGAGTGATTTTGTTAAAAGTTGTCATTATTGTGCTTGGACCTTGTCTTGAACTGTATGTTCAGATATTTTCTGTTCCTCCCCCACATGTAGGATGTTGGGGATGTTACTAGCTATAGTTTTCAACTGCAGGCACAATCTATGTAAGATTCTGGTTTCCTTATTTGGTAAGGAATGTTCACTTCCTGCCCTTTATGGGCTCACCATGTAAATGGTGGACTGTTAGAGAGGTTAAGCCATATACGAGGTTGAGGGGAGATGACCCTTTTATGACTAGAGATGCGGTTAAAACGTTTGTAAGCAGGAAGTCACGTATACAGACACACATACACTCTCTCTCACTCACACACACACACACACACACACACACACACACACACACACACACACACACACACACACACAGTGCCTTAGCTTTTACCACACAACATATGGGGTTTACAATGGGCGGTTGTGTAACTGTTTTCATTCAATAAAAGGCTGCGAGTGGAGGCTGGAGTTGGAGTTGTCTGAGTTTGGGTGTAGAGCTTGCAACTCTGAGAATCCGACCAGGCTTCCCCTGCACAAGTAAAAACCAATCGAACTCTGATTGTCTTACTTTGTTCTGAGTCAGCGAGGGCTGAAACCTAACTGTGGTTAAGGTGTTTTAATGCAGCGGTCCCCAACCGCCGGGCCACGGACCGTCGTTTGGTCGAGAGATGAGGCTCGGGTGTGAAATGTATGGTTTTCAGAGTTTTTATCGTTTTTTATCGTTATTTTGTTATCGTTTTTATCGTTAACTCTGTTTTCCTGGGTCTTTCACGTGTGTTATGAATAAATCTTCTTTTTTTCCGGTATCGGTACTAGTTTTATTTTGTTGTATTTATCTGTGACACCTTAAAGGCCGGTCCGTGAAAATATTGTCGGGCATAAACCGGTCCGTGGCGCAAAAAAGGTTGGGGACCGCTGTTTTAATGTATATAGAAGAGACTGAAGTTTATATGTTATGGAGTTATTTATAGGACTTGTTACAAATCTTCATATGTCTATGATGTGTTATATCAGCCCGTTCTCACTCCCGAGGCGTAACATGTCGACGTTTTGTCACGTCCCGCGGCGTTCCTGAGGAACGTGAAAGGAGACCTTCGGCGTTCTTATGGTACGCGGCGGGCTATGGCTGGAATCCAGTTCAATGACGCTCCCGCGGTAATAGACGTTCCAGCCCTGTATTCCAGCCCTAAACCTAACCTTATCCCTAGCCCTGACCATAACCTTATTCCTGACCTTAACCAGGACTTTAATGATGTTAAATAGCGTGTTTCTAAGCGATTTGAAGAAAAAGAGCAAACATGTGTAGATTCAGTCCAGACAGTTCTCATATTTCCTCTTTTTTCCGAGGTCGTCGTTCAGGAATGTGGTGGGTAGCCAAAAACGTAATATGGTGACGATTTGTCACCTAGCGTAAAATGTTACGCTTTGGGAGTGAGAACGTGTTGGTTATATTGTAGTGGTTTTCTTATGGGGAGGGTTTTGTTTCCCTTTGGTTTGCTGACCCCCAGACTTGGTCTATTCCAGATGCTCACCTGAATCAGGTAGAGTATAACAGGAAGCCATTTGCTTTTCAGAAGGGTTGGATTCTTTGCTGTATCACCATGTGTTCTCATTAATAAAGTACATTTTACTCCAGTCTCGTGCTATTTTAGTGGAAGTGACCCATGACCGTCGGCCAAAACTGACAATATGACTATTAAAAGTCTGAGTAATACTGTAATTTTCTGCTGCTCATTCCTGTGCAATATCCCATCTGACCTCCCGTCATATTTCTTTTCAAGATTTTCTTATTTAATCACTAGTGTACATATATTTATAGATACATATATATATATATTTAGTCATCTTTTCTCTTTTACCACGTCTCTCTAATATTTTGCTCTTTACTATTTTTCTATTTTTTATTTTATTTTATTATATTTTATTATATTTTCTTCTACTGTACCATGCTGCTGAGTGACTGCTGCTCGTCAAACACATTTCATTGCAATGTTGACCCTGTGCTAACTTGCATATGACAAATAAAACTGAAAACTGATAAAACTGAAAACAGTAAAGGCAAAGGGAACACATCAAGTAAGGATTTCACACTCCCACTCACAACGGCACTTTCAAAGCATAAAGCCAAATGCTTCAAAATTTCATTTTGAGGCATTTTAAAAATGAATGTGTTTGAGTTTCATTGCTCCAAAGTAATGTTTTCATATAAGCAAGATAACAACCAGTTTGCAACCATGTAAGTACAGTCCTCTATTGTGAACAGACGTGTTGGCAATCTGTCTGCGTTTATAAATTAGACAACAGTTATTTGCAGATCTTCATCAATCTGCCTGAGAGTGATTGCAGTCGGTCAGGTTGCCTCCAAGGAGGCAGTTTATTATTTTCCTTTCCTAGTTGGACAGATGGCTGTTGTTTTGTTTTTACTGTAGTGTGCTGGGCCATTAATGGCTCAGGGGCTGCAGCGTATCCGCGCCAACACCTAAGGCCAACGTGGAATCACCGGTCAGACTAACATAAAGAAAGAATCTGTTAAATTACACATTTGTATTCATTAAGTCACAGACAATGAAAACAAGCAGAAATCAAGATGTAATATTTTTATAATTTTATTGATGTTAAATTAAAGTTCCAGCATAGTTATGTTATCAGTGCAAGTCACTTCAATCTGTATAGCACCAAAGGAAACAATGGTGTTTTCAAGGTGCTTCACACTGTAAGGTAACAACTTACAGTATTAAAAAGAAAACCCCAAAAGAACAAACCCCTCTGAGCAAGCACGAGGCGACAGTGGGAAGGAAAAACTCCCTTTTAAGAGGAAGAAACCTTCGACAGAACCAGGCTCAGGGCGGGGTGGCCATCTGCCGCGACCATTCCTGGGGATTTCAAAAATGACTTGATCTGATCTAAATGTAAAACTAGCTCATTTAAAGTGTCCAGTGAGTTTTAGAAAATATTTTGCTGTTGATATCACGATGTCACTATAAAGTGGAAACTTTGTTTCTTCCCTTACACCTCCCAAAAAATGCACGCACCGATGAGAAGCACTTAGATATGCAACTTGGTTCTGGGAATATCTTTCTTTTGAAAGTTTTAACAATATCTTCATCAAGATCTTGGAAGTTTAATTGCCAGAATGTCACCATAACCGCTGCATGCTTCCATCTTTTACAGAGGGATTTGAAAACCCTCTCGCTGAGTTTCTTGAACTTCTCTGGTGGGATTTTGTCGTATCCGGCCCTGATTTCAGTCCAGATTTTCATGGTAAGCCGGTTGGAGATAGCTTCAGCACTTTCAATGCTGAAGACTGTGCCTGATTTTTTTGCAACCTGGGAAATCAGTCCTTCCACAAAGATTTCCACTGAAAATCTGCATCTTTCTTTCTTTTCATATGATTCCAGTCTATCAGTAACTGTTACTGCCAACAGGTGTTCTTGGAATACTGAAGTAGTTATGATATTAAATATTGGTTGTTCCATTAAATTCATTGAATCCTCCTCCCCACTCCTCCCCATTTCCAATGATATTAGTGACAATTTATGTAATTTGTCACAAATATCAGTGAAAATCGCATTAGCAATGCAGTCAAAATAATTCTGCACTTTTCGGTCTAAATGCAAATCCATCCCCTTGAATTTGTCCAAGAGTAGATCCAACAAACGTTTTTGGTGAGAATGAGGGCACTTTAAAAGTTTACCAAGCTTTGAAAGCACAGCCTGAATTAATGTCTCTAACCATCTTTCAAAGTCTAAGGTTTTTTCAGGTGGCTCACAGTCTACAGAAGATCTGTGATGCTGTATCTTTTTATATGACTCCGTTTGACTTACGTTTGTTAACGGTGGGATGCTGGCTTCATGTTCAACACAGGATTTCTGCTGCTGGGGATCTGGAATTGGATTGTTTTCTGCTTTTGCAGCACTGTGTTGGTCAGCATTTTGACAGCTTTCTTCTGTGTTAGCTGTTTCTTGGCTGTTAGCATCTATATTCTGTGCTGTATCAAACTCCTGCTCAGCAGAATCGTCCAAAAATTTCACACGTGACAAAACCGTTTTGCCAGTAGTGGTGTGGACAGAACAGTTTTCATGTACAGGGGAGTTCTGGGAAGACCTCAGCGGTGATACTGCTAGTGACTGTTCACACAGGTCCATTACGTCCTCTACAAAACCTACAAGCCGCTTAGCGGTGACGCAATCCGGATAGCCTGAGGTAAGCGCTTCCAACTGCTTGATCGAAAAACTACTGACCAAGTTATCCAAGAGGGATACCAAAGCATATACTGTAGAATTATCCCCATTGGTCTGAACTGTTTCATCATTTGTCATTGTGTTACAGTTCGAGCTTGCCATTTCACTTTTTTGTTTTTTATGTCTAAAATGTTGTTTTGTGTTAAACTCCGTGTTTGAACGTTTAAAGCGCTGCTGTCCCGCTGTGTGAATGCGTTTCAACTGAACAGCCAGGTCTATATATAAGGTCGGTTTAAGGTTTCTTTGTAACGTCAGGTGACGTTACAAAGAAACGTCACCAGTCAAAGGACTGGCCCGGCTCGTCATAACGAAAGGGGCGGGACAAATCTGTTGCTTAGCAACTGAAAAAAAAGGCACACCGCGCTGAATGCTACATCCGGCCTGCGACGGTACACCGCCTCCGCACCACCGTTTAAACATGAAGTGTGGATGTTAGAAGATCCCAAATATGGTGAGCTACTGGGAAATTACTCACGTTTTTGTTCTTGAGAGTGAGCGATAATAAGCGACATTTTATTGAGAAATTACAGTAGTCTGTCTACAAAAACTACAAAAATGACCTAAATAAGACAGAAGTACACATTCATTTTTATCGTTTTGTCAACAACAGGGCGCATGAGGTTTGTTCAGTATTTGTTGTGTCTACAAGGCTCAGGCGCCCCCATGAAGTGTCTTATTTGTATAGTTGAAAGCATTATAAAGGAACGCAAAACTAAATTACATATAATTATAATTCTTGGCACTTTCTGGTGTGTGTGAGTTAGTGTTTCTCTTTTATGATTTGTGGGTCCAGCATCAAATTCAGAATCCTTCCCATCACACATGAGGTCTTGAATAATCATCTTATTTTAAAGACCTCGTAGTTTGATAGTTTGCTCTCAGACTGTGGGCTTCCTTGTGGTTTTTAGGATATTTAGAAGTAGAAGGGGATCATCCTTCTGTGGAACCAGCTCCCAGTTTGAATGCAGGAGACGGACACTATCTCTACTTTTAAGATTAAGTTTCAAAGTTACCTTTTTGCCAACGCATATAGCTAGGGCTGAATCAGGTGACCATGAATCCTCCCTTAGTTACCCTGGGACTACCCTGCTGGGGGATTCCCACCATGTGTTTATACACCTCTCTGCATTCAATAATTAGTTCTTGTTCATCTCTGGCTCTCGTCCACAGTGTGTCTTTTGTCCCCTTTTTCGTCTCCTCATCCCCAAAGGGTCGCAGCGGGCCGCCCCTCCCTGACCGTGGTTCTGCCAGAGGGTGCTTCCTGTTAAAAGTGAGTTGTTCCTTCCCACTGTATTGAGGTTTTTTCTTTTTAATTGTAGACTTTCTACCTTACAATCTATACCACCTCGAGGAGACTGTTGTTGTGATTCAGCTCTGCATAAATACAATTAAATCGAATTAAGTGGGTTCAGCTGTTTTGTGAAATAAATGTGAGTGACATGGTAAGTAATAGCCTGCATGTAACTCATGGTAAGAAGAGCAATATCGCCCCCTCCTGGTTCAACCTTTTTTTCTTTGCAGTAATCTTTCCAATAATAATACATATGCACTAACCTCATGCTTGCTGTTAACAATAGCCTAAAGACACAAAATCAAGTTTAGTTTTTTCCTTAAGTTTATGTTTTTTTTATATGGTTGGCATTTATTTTGTTTCTTTTTAATAATTATATTGATTCTATTGATTGTTTGCCAAGCACTGAGGTCTCTGCTTAGACTGTGCTACTGGGATCACTGATTTAAAAATGAGGCAAAAGCACCAAAGTTGTGCTCAAAAATAGTACAGTGAGCTACAAGCTGTTGCTGTAGTAATTCTAACACACTTATTGTTTTTAAATACATACATGTTTAGTTCTTTTAAACCTAATTATATATTTTTTTTTGCAAAAGTGTCACCTAAACACCCAAATATACGTAATTCAAAACTTACTTTAATTATTACCCATTTGGCTGGTAACATGGACCCAGTCTGATGGATAGTTACTGAACAGATAGTCTTTTCTTTAAAGGCTGCATTCAGAGCAAATCATTGTAAAAACAAGACAAGTCAATAAAAAACAAGTAATAACTATAATACTAAACTACAATAGAGAGAAAATCCAGTAAATATAATTATATTATGTAAAAAATATACAAATATTTACCTCTAATTTAAAAAGACATTACAAGGGTACTAGTTTCATTTTAATCTAAACATAATCTAAATTGACACTAAATCAGTTTAAATATTACAGCTGAAGGTGATTTTAATAAATGTACTGCTGCTTGACTTTGTTTTACTACTGCAGTATAATTTATCATGTACAAAAGCTCCAAATGTTGTTTCTCTGACTTAATGTTCTGATGACGTTTGTGTTACTTTGCAGGAAATAGTCAGGACCCAGATGAACCTGTGCTGGAATTCAGTGTGGGTGAGTAATATGAGCATTTATGAAGGCTGTCCATGACCTGTAATTAAATTTAGCGTCATTAGTGCCACTCATTGCAAGTGACAGTGCACATGCTTTCAGCATGGAGTCTGCTCTTATGGTAGCAAAATAAATTCAGAAAATCTCCATCAAAAAGCAGCTCAGCAGCAGAAATATATATGGTCAGCTGGTTGTGAGTTAATGAGCATGTGAAATCAGTGTGAACATTTTGAAACAACAACTCTCCAACCTCGTAATTGTAAGACTGCCTGTGCAGCCACAGGAGCCTTCAGAGAGTCTTCCTGCTTGTCTCTTGGGTTGATTTGCTCGTGTTTTCTCACCCAGTCAATGACTGTAAAAGGGCTGGACTAATTGGAGGCAGGTGTAATTGATTGCACTGATATGCTAGTCTACTTATAGCCCACATTACAAACACTGCTGTGTTATTTTGTCTCTCAGTGCAGGTATGTAATGTGACAAAACCTCTAATGATCTGATATGTTTGGGATGGATGGGCTGTGAATTATATAGTGAATTGTCTTATTTTGTCGCTCTGTGCAGGCTTTCTACTTACAGGGTGGTGGGTCTCAGAGGACAATTGCTACCCCTGTTGAAGTGAACAACGTGTGGAGTGCAACTGGCTTTGTGGCATAGCTGGCTCTGGCCTTGGACTGTGTGTTTTTACTTTGTACCTAAATGGGACACTGGACTTTTAACTACTATTCATTGTGTTTATAAATAAAATTTTAGAATTTTATTGACTGTCATCTTTTTGCCCACGGTGGAGACGGTTGGTCAGACCTAGAATCTGTGTGTGTGTGTGTGTGTGTGTGTCTGTGTGTGTCATCAGCAGGGTTTTGCATAAAAGAGTGTGAGCAGGTCAAAAGGTCAATTCATTTATTGTAGTTTTATGGCAGCACCCTCTAGTGGCCTTGAAGCAAACAGTCTCCTAACTAAGCCATGGCATCTCTGGTCTCTCCTACTTTTGTGTGCTCTGCTGGAGGAGCAGCATTGGATCTAGTGATACTGAGTAAGCTGATTAGGACAGGCCTGGAGAAATGTGGTTTGCATGAAGTATCAGGAAAAAACAACCTTGTATTGTAAAATAATAATACACGAATAATAAATACTTTTCATGACATTCAGATTTCTGGACTCACGAGTTCATAGAACATTAATGTTACGAAACATTGAGAAGTCTTAAAACTACATTGTATACTTATTATTTATTTACTTTAATCAGATTTGACTGGTATTTTTAAACATTAAGTTTTTGTTCCTTCAACTATTGTATTTAAGCTTATGACTCACTCACAGTATGTTTATATAACTGCCTAAAAAACGGTGAGGATGTGGCCGCAGTGGCTGAGAAGCAAGAACTTTGCTTTGTCTTTTTTTTTTTTTTTTTTTTTTTAATTGGGAAGCATAAATGAACATACCAGAAAACCCTGCACGAAGGAGCCATATTTGTTTTTTGTGTGTGCATAAGATGAAGCTTTAGTATTATTACACATATGATAAGGATGTTAGCATGCAACACACAAACTCAAGTGGTGTTGCCAAGATAGTTGCTGACTGGCAAGAAACTTCTAGAAGAAATCTGGTGACAGTCCAAAGCACAAATTAGATATTCACTGAGATATTCAACATCTCTTTATCTCAGTCGGTGATCCCCACATGCTTCAAAGAGTCCATCATTGTTCCTGTCCCGAAGAAACCCCACCCTGCTTCTCTCAATGACTATCGCCCTGTAGCCCTCACCTCAGTAGTGATGAAGTGCTTTGAACGCCTGGTCAGAGACTTCATCATTTCTTCACTACCAGACACACTGGACCCACTACAGTTCGCTTACCGTCCAAATCGTTCCACAGACGATGCCATCTCTCATCTCCTCCACACATCACTCACTCACTTGGACACTAGAAGGGGGAATTATGTTAAAATGCTCTTCATAGACTACAGCTCTGCATTTAACACCATAATTCCCTCCACACTCACCACCAAGCTGGAGCATCTGGGACTCAGCTCATCTATGTGTCAGTGGATCTCCAACTTCCTAACTGGCAGACCACAGGCAGTAAGGATGGGCGGACATGTCTCAGCCTCCACCACTCTCAGCACTGGAGCCCCCCAGGGGTGTGTTCTGAGCCCCCTGCTGTACTCTTTGTACACATATGACTGTGTGGCCACTACCAGCTCCACCACCATCATCAAGTTTGCTGACGACACCGTCGTGGTGGGCCTGATCTCTGATAACAACGAGACGGCCTACCTGAAGGAGATTAGGAATCTGGAGAACTGGTGCCAGAGGAACAACCTCCTTCTAAACGTCAGTAAGACAAAGGAGCTGATAGTGGACTTCAGCACTAAGCAGGAGAGGAACTACCAGACCCCCGTCATCAACGAGTGCCCAGTGGAGAGAGTGGACAGCTTCAAATACCTCGGAGTTCACATCACGCAGGACCTGTCATGGTCCTGTCACATCAACACCGTGGTGAAAAAGGCCCGACAGCGTCTCTACCACCTCAGACGCTTGAGAGACTTCCAACTGCCCTCCAAGGTGCTCAGGAACTTTTACTCGTGCACCATAGAGAGCATCCTGGCGGGAAACATCTTAACCTGGTTCGGGAACAGCACCATGCAGGACAGATGAGCTCTACAGAGGGTTGTGCGGTCAGCTGAGCGCACCATCCGCTCCGAGCTCCCTGACCTGCACTCAATCTACAGCAGGCGGTGCTGGACCAAGGCCAGGAAGATGGTGAAGGACCTCAGCCATCCCAACAACAGACTGTTCTCTCTGTTGAGGTCAGGAAAGCGATTCCGCTCCCTGAAGACCAACACAGAGAGACTGAGGAGGAGCTTCTTCCCGCAGGCGATACGGTCTCTCAATCACACCACCACACAGTACTGACCCACACATGTGGTTCTTACACACACACTGGACTTTCTGGACTTTGGTTTTGCACAACACTGGTCACTATATTCTTCATTTCCGGTTAATACTTGTACAGCTGCTGTTATTGTGTATATATTTATTTATATTTAGATTTCTTCATACATTCTTATATAGTTCTAT
Organism: Rhamphochromis longiceps; assembly: GCF_057381845.1. Lineage (NCBI taxonomy): Eukaryota > Metazoa > Chordata > Actinopteri > Cichliformes > Cichlidae > Rhamphochromis > Rhamphochromis longiceps. Next base: position 22,002,624 of record NC_140571.1, read on the forward strand.
ATTGTGTATTGTGTATTTTGTTGTACAGTTATTTTATTTTCAACTTTAATTTATATACACTCAACAAAAATATAAACGCAACACCTTTGTTACTGCTCCCATTCCCCATGGGATGGACGTAGAGACCTAAAATTCATTCCAGATACACAATATAACCATCCCTCCCAAACAGTGGTCACAAATCAGTCCAAATGTGTGGTAGTGGGCACATCTGCTATATTGAGATAATCCACCCCACCTCGCAGGTGTGCCACATCAGGATGCTGATCTGACATCATGAGTAGTGCACAGGTGTACCTCAGACTGCCCACAACAAAAGGCCACCCTGGAATGTGCAGTTTTTTGCGCTATTGGGGGTCTGGGGACCCAGAACCGGTCAGTATCTGGTGTGACCACCATTTGCCTCATGCAGTGCAACACATCGTCGCATGGAGTCTATCAGATTGTCAATTGTGGCCTGTGGAATGTTGGTCCACTCCACTTCAATGGCTGTGCGAGGTTGTTGGATATTCGTGGGAACTGGTACACGCTGTCGTATACGCCGGTCAAGCACATCCCGAACATGCTCAATGGGTGACATGTCCGGTGAGTATGCTGGCCATGCAAGAACTGGGACATTCTCAGCTGCCATCTGCCCTGAACAATGTGAACCATGATTCATCCGTGAAGCGCACACCTCTCCAACGTGCCAGACGCCATCGAATGTGAGCATTTGCCCACACAAGTCTGCTACGGCGACGAGCTGGAGTCAGGTCAAGACCCCGATGAGGACGACGGGCATGCAGTTGAGCGTCCCTGAGACGGTTTCTGACAGTTTGTGCAGAAATTGTTTGGTTGTGCAAACCAATTGTTCCAGCAGCTGTCTGGGTGGCTGGTCTCAGACGATCTTGGAGGTGAACCTGCTGGATGTGGAGGTCCTGGGCTGGTGTGGTTACACGAGGTCTGCGGTTGTGAGGCCGGTTGGATGTGCTGCCATATTCTCTGAAACGCCTGTGGAGACGGCTTATGGTTGAGAAATGAACATTCAATGCACGGGCGACAGATCTGGTTGACATTCCTGCTGTCAGCATGCCAATTGCACGCTCCCTCATTGCTTGTGGCATCTGTGGCATTTTGCTGTGAGACAAAACTGCACATTCCAGGGTGGCCTTTTGTTGTGGGCAGTCTGAGGTACACCTGTGCACTACTCATGATGTCAGATCAGCATCCTGATGTGGCACACCTGTGAGGTGGGATGGATTATCTCAATATAGCAGATGTGCCCACTACCACACATTTGGACTGATTTGTGACCACTGTTTGGGAGGGATGGTTATATTGTGTATCTGGAATGAATTTTAGGTCTCTACGTCCATCCCATGGGGAATAGGAGCAAAAACAAAAGTGTTGCGTTTATATTTTTGTTCAGTGTATGAAGACGTGGATTCTCCTTTTCACATGTTAGCATGTTGTTTGGCCAGCTGTGGCTTACATTACCACAGCTGTGATAAAATTATCAGGAGTACTTCTATGTCTATGAGGGGAAAGCTTTCCTTGTTTACATATAATATAATAATGATACAGATAATGAAAGTCAGACAAAGTGGATCATGTCTTTTACAAAGTGCATAAATAAATCAAGCAGATTTTTTTTCGGTTGTGGTTTCTGAGTTGTGAAATGTCTGCAGCTCCGGAGTGGACTGTATTTGATTTGTCACATTGAAAGAGGGCCAGAAAATTACATAATCAGTGAAGCCAAACACATGTCTCTTTCCTAATATGGGCAATGTCTTTAGTAAAACTCAGCTGTAAGCATGTCTCCAGGCTCTGAATTGAAGGATTTTAGCACACAATGTTATGTGTTTTCAAACTCACAAAATCATATTTTACGTTCTTGAAGCAATAACCACGTGAAACTGAAGTTTAAATACTTTTCTTCCCTACATCCTGTGTGCAAGAGTCAATTATAGCATCATTTGGAGAGTTATATTTCATTTAGCATGTTATCGCATATCTGAAGGGGACCTAAAATAAAGCACAGTTCAGTCAGAGGGTCTCTTATTGATTGAAATCAACTTTTCCTGCTTTTAGGAGATAACTGAAAGTATACATGAAAGTGCCTTATCTTTTATAACCACAGGTTTTTTTTTATAATGGGTGTTTGTGTAAACTGTGTGTCACAGAAATAAAAGGCTGCTGTGGCGTGATGGTTCTTCGTAGTGGTCTGACACCGAGGGCAGAGGGGCTGCTCTGAGATCCTTCCCTTGCTAGCATGTGAAAAACCGGTTGAGCTGTTCGTCTTGTTTCATTAACGGGAATAAGTCTCTAAAGCAGCGGGGCCTGTGGAAGCGCAGACCCAACACTTTCCAGTAGCATAAGATTTTTTGCCAAGAAGTGCGACAGCAAAGAACTGATTGTCCAAATATAAGTTTCCTTACTTTTTCTATGAAGTTTATATGTTTGTAAAAATAAAGTAAACCATCTGCTCTAAACAGGTTTACATAGACTCAAGATTCCTTTTATCATTTTCTTGAAAATGTGTTTTTGGGGTGTTTTGCAAAACTAACTTTCCTCAGTCACACACTTTTTTCCTTCAGTTAAAAAACTTGTAGATCTGGCATATTGATCGATCACAGGTTTGATAGCTTATCTCTGGACAGTCAGCTTAAAGAAGAATTTGCAAAGTTCATTGTATTTATTTAAGATCATTTTTGACAGCCACAGCTGTGACACATCAATGATTTTTATAAGATATTTATCACAGACTGACAGAACTACGAGAAACACCTTTTAGTTATCGTCCTTTTTAGTCGTCTGAAAAGTTCATATAAAAGCAGAGGTTTCTCTGTTTTAAAGACACAGAACATTTTTAAGACACAATCACACAAGTAGATATTTCAAGAAGACAGTGTAAACAAACATTTAGGGGCTGTGGTTTCACATGTTGCTCCACCTATCATGCGTTAGAGTCACCTTCCAGTAAGTTTCCAGGTCACTTACCCAGTATATGTACTCAGACTGGCACCAGTATGTTTGAGACTCATACAACCAGAAAACTGTCTCCTCTGTTTATTGTGTGAATTCACACTATTGAGATCCTGTTTCTCTTTAAACTTTATTCTACCTTATTCTAGTTGCTCCGACCTTTGCTGGTTAACTACTCCCTCCGTTTTCAGCCGATTTCCACCATTTAAACTTGAATCTGTTCTGCTCCCTGTGCTAATGCCAGCTATATCTTTTGGTGGTCATACCTTTCATACTTTTTGAGATATTACAGTTTTTGTCCGTTGCTTGAACACTACAAACCCATGCTTAGACTAAAGTAACACAACTTGAAGTTTTTGTTACCATACCTCAAACACATGTACCCCTACCTTAAACAAAAGCGCTGCTTTGCACCCTAGTTGCAACTAGAAAAAATTGCATTTCCTGCGAAAATGCTGTGTGGATGCCTTACGCTGAAGATTTCTGCTGAAAAAAGCAGAAAAAGTTGAAAAAACAAAAAACATTGCCCTGAGCGAGATTCGAACCTGGCCTTTCTGATCTATAGGCGGCGTCTCACCTTACTGGACCAAACTGATTCTTACAAAGAAGAGGTGGAGAGACTGACAATTCTGGTGAAATTAGCAGAAGCTGCTTAGTATTGTGCTAATAAGAGGTGAAAAGGCTAAACATTTAGCAGAAAAGAGGTGAATCAGAAGAAGTTCTGCTGAAAAGAGGTAAAGAAGCAAAAAGATGAGTTGAAAAGAGGTGTAGAAGTGCTTGCTGAAGATGGCTGTATGTGTAATGACACACTGGAGAGTGTCAAGAAAGCAGAGCGCATGCAAGCAGGGAACATGTGTAGCAACTGTCACAGGTAGGATTCGAAACTCTGCCCCCGGGTCTCACGGCAGCTGCCCTACCCTCTGAGCCAAATGAGTTCTGGTCTCAAGCAAATATATGATGAGAGAGAAAATGTGCACTGTGGAGCAGAAGCTCAAATTAGCAGAAAAGAGGTGAAGAGGAAGAACTTTGTTGTGAAATGAGGTAAAGAAACTGAAATTTGTGCTTAAAACAAGTGAAAAAGCTGAACTCTGAAATCCTGCTAAAACAGTAGTAGAGGCTGATATTTTTCAGCTACTCACTGAGCCAAACTGGTTCTCACGTAACTGAAAAAAGGTGGAAAAGCTTAAAATTCTAATGAAAACAGCAGAAGAGGCTAAGTGCACTGTGGAGCAGGAGCTCTAATTAGCAGAAAAGAGGTGAAGAGGAATAATTTCTGCTGAAAAGAGGTAAAGAAGCAAAAAGCCGAGTTGAAAAGAAGTGTAGAAGCAGAAGTGCTTGCTGAAGATGGCTGTATGTGTAATGACACACTGGAGAGTGTCAAGAAAGCAGAGCGCATGCAAGCAGTGAACATGTGTAGCAGCTGTCACAGGTAGGATTCGAACCTCTGCCACCGGGTCTCACGACAGATGCCCTACCCTCTGAGCCAAATGAGTTCTGGTCACAAGCAAAGATATGATGAGAGGGAAAATGTGCACTGTGGAGCAGCAGCTCAAATTAGCAGAAAAGAGGTGAAGAGGAAGAACTTTGTTGTGAAATGAGGTAAAGAAACTGAAATTTGTGCTTAAAACAAGTGAAAAAGCTGAACTCTGAAATCCTGCTAAAACAGCAGAAGAGGCTGATATTTTTCAGCTACTCATTGAGCCAAACTGGTTCTCACGTAACTGAAAAAAGGTGGAAAAGCTTAAAATTCTAATGAAAACAGCAGAAGAGGCTGAGTGCACTGTGGAACAGAAGCTCAAATTAGCAGAAAAGAGGTGAAAACAGCAGAAGAGGGTGAGATTTGTGCTGATAAGAGGTGAAACTGCGGAACCAATCAGAGGTACTGCTTCTGTCTGCTTCATCAGGCTGTGTACTTGTATGTATTTCTGCCATAGACTGTTAACCAGAATCTGAGGTCCATATTAGAAAAGCTGCTAAAATCATTAAACTTTGCAGAATTGTAATAAATTATCAATATGAATTACCGGTCTGTGATAGTGTATAAATTTGTAGTTAAAAAAAAAACATGTGGGCCAAGGTGGAATCGAACCCACGACCTCTGGTCTGAAGAGCGGTGTCATTACCAATCGCGCCACCTCTAAGGGGGCGGGCGCTTTGAAAAAAAGGGTGATGAGGAGTCAGAATTAGATCGCGGTGAGACGCGAAAAACGCCGTTTTTTGGAGTTACAAAACGTCGTGTAACTCAAAAACTAGGTGGGATAGAAGCATAATTCTTGCACTGGGTGAATCAGCGGACTTTGGTGTACTTTGACTGCGATTTACATAGCTCTTTGTATCTCCGTCGCGGAGATATGACGAGAGAAGAAACGGCTTCATTTTCGGAATTTGAAAAATGAGAGGAGGACAGATTTCCACCCCTCAAACAAGTCTAACTCATCTCAGAACGGTAATAGGTGAGAAAATAATTCTTGAATTGTGAGTGTCAGGAGTGTCTGAAGATATACAGGGACAAGCCTCATGTCTTAACTTTGCTTCGTTAAGGAGATATGACGATTTGAAAATGCCTTCAGTTTCAGTATTTCAGCTCTGAGTTTCACAACCTCCCCATAGACTTTGAATGGGGAGTTTTTAGACCATGTGTCACTTCGAGGCAAATTGTGAAAAAAACGTAACTCTCACAATAATTATAGTGACACTGTCTTAAAGCCAGCAAAAATACCTACGTTTTGATGTATAATTTGTGGAAGTTGAGTGGAAATTGAGCGAGTAGCAAGGAGTTGTTCAGACATGAAGAGAAAATTCAGAACGGACGAGTGTGCAGTGGGAGTTAATTGCATAGCAACCATAGCAACACATGTATTTTCTGAAAAATCACAAAGTTGTAACTGAAAACTTAAAGAGTCATTACATGAAAACGGTAACAGATATGAAAAAGCTGAATCACACAGGAATAGCCCAATCATCTGAGAACGTTTTAAAGTTTGAATGGAGTTTCTAGGTGAAAGTATGAGGAAGTAGTTAAGTTTCAAAGACAAGCAAGTTTTAGCAGAATTGTAGAAGTTTCCCATTCATTTCAATGGGACAAATTAAAGGAAAAAAGTGTAATATTTTAAAAAGTATAATAGTAATAAGTACCAAAAGATATAGCAGTCGAAAGCAGAAATAGCAGAACAGTTTAGAGTTTGAATGGTAAAAATCGGCTGAAAACTGAGGGAGTAGTTAAGCGGCAAAGAAACGGAGCAACTAGAATAATAAAGGATAAAGAATAAAGAGAAACAGGATCTCAATAGTGTGGATGCCTACGGCATCCACCCAATTATGCAACACACTTACTCCTTTATGCAACACACATGGTCCTGCATGCTACACTCTATTTCATACATAAGACACTTTGTTCACAAAATGAAATTTCAGGGTGCCATTTGGAAAACACATGTACCCAAAATACAAAACACATCGGGTAATTGCAACCACTCAAATACACACCTGAAGGCACTTACTTGTAAAACTGAACACCAATTAGCCAACTACAAAAAGCCCTCAGTTTAGCCAATTCAAGAACTTTGCAAGCATGGATGGAGGGAGAGCAAGAGGAGGAGGAGGAGGAGGTCGAGGTCGAAGAGGCCATGCACGGACCCATATTTCTGATGATATAAGAGCAACTTTGGTGGACCATGTCATCAACCATGGCCTGACTATGAGGGAAGCTGGGCAGAGAGTCCACCCACATCTAAGCCGCTTCACAGTGGCATCTGTAATAAGAACATTCCGACTAGAAAACAGGTCTGTCTTCACCTCTCTACCTTCTACTCCACTCAGATGGTTTTTATAGCACTGTTCTACAGTATATACCATTACCATATCAAGTGTACAGGGTATTGCAGGGTGCTAAGGCTCCTTTTGCAGCCAAAGTGGTAGTTTCTGTGAAACATAGCATGATTACTTATATTGAAGTACAGTGGATGACACAGTACATACAGTAAAGTACTGTAAGAAAAATAAGCAAAGCGATGACAATATGTGGTTGTATTTCTCTAGACTGACTCGAAGACCTTCTGGGGGAGGACGCCAACGCCTGTTCACACAACAGCAGGAACTTGCCGTTGTGGACCTAGTGAGGGCAGACAATGCCATCCGTCTCCACCAGCTACGAAAGCAAATACTTGCAGACAGGCAAGTGTTCAACAGCATAAACCATGTGAGCATCACCACCATCAGACGCATCTTGGGAAAACACAGCATCACCATGAAGCAGCTCTACAGAGTCCCATTTGAGAGGAACAGTGACAGGGTCAAAGGACTTTGAGCTGAATATGTACGGGTAAGTGTAACTGTCCTTTAAATGTACAATACAGTATTGGTGAAATCCAGTAGCAGCTGAATATGTACCATATCAGTACCACATGGATCCATTCTGAGAGCTACACAGGTACCTGTGTGATGGGGTTCTGTATGTGTAGCACTGTAGTACAGTAATATGTTCTCTTGGCCATGGATGGAGCTGCACAGCCTCATGAATTCATTTTCATTGATGAAGCTGGATTCGACCTGTGCAAAACAAGACGACGGGGTCGTAATGTCATTGGTCAAAGGCAATTGTGCACGTCCCAGGGCAGCGCAGGGGAAATGTCACATTGTGTGCCGCCATAAGCCTTCGAGGGCTTCTGCATCATCATGCAAAACTAGGTCCATACAACAGCCAACATATACTCACATTTCTAGATGCTCTCCATAACATAGTTGTACAGAACAGACCAGATCAGCCCAGGTTTGTTTCCATCAGGCTGCTCTGGTCCAGGCCTGGTTCTCCAACCACAACCAACTTGAAGTGGTATACTTGCCCCTTACTCACCATTTTTAAACCCTATACAGGAATTTTTTTCGGCTTGGAGATGGCGTGTATATGACCGCCAACCACATGCCCGCATGCCTCTTCTGCAGGCAATGGAACAGGCCTGCGGCGACATTCAGGTGACAGCAATCCATGGATGGTTTCGACATGCAAGAGGATATTTTCCCCGGTGCCTAGCGAGAGAAGACATTGCTTGCGATGTCGATGAGGTCCTGTGGCCAGACGCCAACAGACGGCGGGATCCATGAGCCCACGTATGCACAATTGTCATGATTTTTTGTGTTTACAGTATGGTGTTTTTTCTATTACTGTATTATGGTGTTTTTTGTTTTTTTTGCTTTCTCTGAATTCATGGTAAATGGCCTGCATTTGTATAGCGCTTTACTCAGTCCCTAAAGACCCCAAAGTGCTTTACACTACATTCAGTCATTCACCCATTCTCATGGTACTGCAATGTACAATACTGAGTAGGCCTATTTGTTGTTTTGGTTGTTTGAAAATGTGTCTCCTGAAAATATGCCTTCTGAATAAACAATGAAAGACTGCAGTGTTTTATATAAAGTAGAATAGTGTGCTCCCCCTGATCTGTAAGTGTTTGCATATGATGCAAGTATGTGTCATTTTGTCAACAGTTACATTTTGACAAAGGAATGTTAGGTTTTGACAGCAGAGTTTAGGTTTTGAGAGTTTCAATTTGGCACAGATGTGAATGGTATATTTCCCAGTGTTGTGTCGTGTGTACCCAGAGGTTGCCCTTTGTTACAAATTAAAGTCTACAAATCAATGACATCACACTGGCCTATGTTTATTCAGTCTATGATTACATGTCAGTGAGATCTTGGAGCTGCCAGCATGCAAAGCTGCAGCTTTAGAATTTAGGCTCTAATCCTTTTTTCCACCATTTTTTTTATTTTTCTTCTTCCTTTGTTTCTCAGACATGTATGTTTTTTTTTTTTCTCCCATCATTTCCTCTTATTGTCCCTTTACATACTCTTTGCCTCGCTCCAGTCTACTGCCAGAGTTTCAGTATTTTATTCACTTAATAGCAGGACAGAATCCCACGTGACTGTGGCCTTGTGTTATACCCTCTCTGCTGCAGTGATGCTGCAGACAAACACAAACATCGTGATCAGACATTTAAGAAAAGCCTCTTACAGATGAAGGTCTGTGTCTCTTGACCTAAACACATAATCAAGTTAAATCTAATTTATGTTCATCAGTGCCCCTCACACTGTAACTTAAAGTAATACATTTGTTACTGGTTAATTACAGAAGCACGTTTGTGAGCATAAAGATGTAAGCCTTGGACCATCGGGATGAAATGTGGTTGGGAAACTTAACAAGCATTGATAAAGCTTCATCAGTAGTTCGAACAATGCCTCAAAACCTTCGCTCACCACAGGTGGTTAGCAGACTGTGGTTGTACCATGCAGCCTAATAACATGCAGTAAATTGCAGGTTAAAGCAGTCTGCTTACACATTGTTAAACGAGGGAAGGGAACTAATGTGGCTGTCACATGACCCTTTTGTCCCATTTCATCCCAGCATTTGATTAAATTGCTGCTCACTACTTAAAACTGATCACATAAAACTATTTTTCTTCATCTTTTAATGATTACCAAAGTCTGTGAATCCCCAAATTGTTCAGTTGTTCTTTTTGCTCCCTATGAGGTCACTTTTACCATGTGACAAAAACAACACCCCACTGTACACACTTGAGCCACCAGCAACTTTATAAATCCCCAATAAAAAGCTGACAGGTTGCAATGATGTTCCAAATAACTTATTAAGAAAACAACTAAATACACAGAAAATATTATGAAAACTGGTTTATTTTATATCTCCTAGTTTGAAGTGAAGCAATAAAAACATGTATAAAACATCACAAACTGTAATATTATACAAATGCTTACGTCCTGCTGATGCAATGGAGACATCTTCCAGTGACAGTCTTCATCCGTGTGAGTGTGAGGAGGCTCCTAAACCCACCGACACAGAAGTGCATGTTCACAACTCCCTCTGTGCAGGTGGGGTCAGGGCCCTCCTCACCCTGGGTGAAGAGGGGTGGTGCTGTGGCCAGTCAGGTATGAAGTGCTGAGAGTGGATCTTTGGTCCTCTGTGCAGCTCTGTCCACTCTCAGCTGCCCTGCAAAGCAATAACACGAGAAAGACGTCATTTTAACACAAAACAGCATTTCCATTGTTGGTAGCTGCAGCATGTTGTTAAAATGCAATTTTAAACTCAACATATACACACAATAACTATAACTAAACTTAAACCTACAGTACTGTAGGACGATGATTTACACCAGCTATTGGAAGGATTTAGTCTTCAAGACAGTTTGTAGCCAATGTGAGGTGATAACTTACATAGCTGGAACACAGCACCACTCTCCAGTTTGTCATTTGGTCATCCATCCTTCTCATCGGGTTGGGGTAAGGCTGTCTTCTGGGTGGAGTATCTCTCTGTGTTAGCTCCGTCCTGGGCGTTGAGTGTCTGAAGTGCTGAATGCTGGGAGAGGACAAGTGTAAAGCACCTGAAGACAAAAAGACAAAGAGAAAAGCATGAATTCACAGATCACAGAGTTGTTCACTTTACTTTTCTTCTGTTATGTGTTTTTACCTTACCTCTGATCCCTGAGCCACAGGCTATACCTTATGTAAAAACAAGAGACTACAGTCAGTTCACGACATCATTTTAAACCTTTTCTACTTATTTGTGTTGACATTAAGTACGGACTTACCTTTGTCCTGCATGGTGAGCTAGAGCTTGAGAAAAAAATGTTAGTCATTTACAAACACTGCAAAGGCCAACTTAAACATTTAAAGCTTAAAAACAAGTTCTAACATAATCTAGTCAGAGTCGCTGTCATCAAGTGAAAGGTTAAAAGGCCTTTCCCAGAAGCGTCTGACACCAACAGAACCCGAGGATGTTGAAGGGCCATAAAACGTGTCATCACTTACCTTGCACCTCTTTGCACTTACCTCATCAGTGCAGGTGTCGTCTCCGCTTCTCTTTGCTGAGGAGGTGAGAGCTGAGGTTGAAGGAGAAGCTGAGAGAGTAGCGGAAGAAGGAGCAGGAGAGGAAGGAGCTGAGGGAGCAGGGGAGGAAGCAGCTAAGGGAGCAGGAGAGGAAGCAGCTGAGGGAGGAGCAGAGGAAGCAGGAGAAGCTAAAGGATCACCAACCGGGAAGAGTGGGGCGTTGGCCTGGCCGAAAGGCGGCATGGCGAATGGGGCAGCACCTGGAGCAATAGGATGTTGCCAATCGTGCCAAAACGGCTCTGGAGGGAGCTCCTGGATGAGAGGGGAATCAGCTCTCTCATCCATGGTGTCATACCCCGAGTCGTCACTAGGCCAATCGGCCCACTCTTCTGAGTTGTTCCAGTCAGAGGAATTGTCAGTGTCTTCACTCACCTCTTCGACGTCCTCAGGTATGTAGGGAGGGTACTCACCTTCCTCTTCACTGTCATCAGGATCCTGTGCTTCAGGAGAAGAGGGTGAGGATGGGAGAGGGATATACTCACCATACTCACCTTCACTGACACGCTCGGTATCAGAGTCATCCAGGATCCTGATGACCTCTGGAAGGCCTTCTTCTGCAGGACGCTCAACCACGTAGTCGAGACGACCTGTGAGGAAACAAGTTTAAAATAACATTAAGAATGTAATAAACATCAAGTGCTAAAGGAACAGAGCTACATCTGTTAGTTTGAGCAGACGATGAGAGAAAAGCATTTTAGGCTACATTTATGTCAGACTGAATGACACTTCTACTTGTTCATGCAAGCAAAAAACAGCTAAGTCAACTAAGTTCACATCATTAACTGCTATATAATAAGATATAGTAGTGGCATAACATAAGGATACCATTATTACTACTGTACTATGATTACTGTTTTCATATTCTTTTTTATATTCATTTATTTTTGTTATTTTTTATTATCATGTTTTGTAGCAGGGGAAAAGTTATAGTTTATTTCAATAAAGCCTTTGATCCAAGAAGAACAGGATGTTAGGAAGGGACCGGGATCTGGTGTGTTTACACCTGTGTGTTCTGACGTCATGACATGCTGAAGATGCTGTTACCACAGAGACTGATTTTGGGGCATTTTACAAATTTTAGTCCGTTAAGCTATTTTTAACCAAATCATTAAAAAAGTGTCAAATTTGAAGCCTTCAAATCAAAGTAACACCTTTTTTTTCAAATTCATACACCAGTCGTTAATAATTTCTACACCTCTCCCGGAAAATTTAAAGCATACAAACAATTTACGGGGAAAAATCTTGGAATAAGCATATTTTGATAACATTAAAACTTGATATTCACACTGGAACTTATTAAATTATTACAGTCATTTAGTAGCTCTTAAAATAACTGAAGAAATGTTAAAAGTACCTGCAGCGAAGTCCAGGGGGCTGTCGAGTCCACGACGAGCCATCTTCAGGCTTTGCTGTATGAAAAACAAGTACAAACAATCCAAAGATGAAGTACTTGTTGTGGCGAGCAAGTCAAATCCGCTTTCAGTAAATATTTTCCCGAAAACTTAACTTTCCACAGGCTGAGGTTGGAGCAGGTCAAAACAAGTCCAATAGCAAGTGTAAAGGGACGAATGGAACCTTGTGCAGCATTTATATACCCTCCGCAGGCCATGGTTACGGTTGCCAACATTTTTCTTTTAAAAGCTAACAATAACTTAGCGTTCTCGCTACTCACTATGCTGTTAAACAGCTATATGTTAGCAATGACAACATTTAACAATGCTAGCCGTGCTGATTAGCCTTAGGATTGCTTGAGGTTGTTTCCAGCTCTAGTGGTCATAAGCGAACTTAGTTCTGTGCCAGCTTTTAGCACGAAAATCAATCTTGTAAAGCTCACTATTAAACTGACAAAGCCTTAGAGCCTAGAAACTATGATACTTAAAACTGTGCTATGTTTGTCTCATAGCATATAGCAAGACACCATAACTGACCTTTGACCTCTTCTCAAGATTAGATAATGCTATATAGAGCTATTTTAACACTATGTTTCTTACTGCCATTGTTTGACAACATATAAGCATAAAGGAAATGATATATGGAGATTCTAAATATCAGGTTATTATGACTTTATTATAAACTTTACAGTAACAGTTCAGAACTATTAAGCAAGCTTAGTTTTGGAAAAATCCCATTTGTGATCAAAACTTTTTACTTCATATTTATTACTGGTTTAAATCTTACCTGTCCAGCCAAAGTTTTTCTGTTAGATTGGGGGAAACATCGTCCTCAGAAGCCTCACTTTCTTGTGGGGTCCTCAAGGAGTCCAATCTTGGTCCAGTTCTCTTTTCTATTTATATGCTCCCCATGGGTTCAATTTTTTGAAAAACATGGGATCTCATTCCATTGCTATGCAGACGACTCACAGATTTACCTGCCACTGAAACGTGAATCTGTGAGTCGTCTGAAGGGTTTGCTAGATTGTTTGGAGGATGTTGAGGATGGCATGGATGGCTTTTAACTTCCTTAACCTAAATGAACAGAAAACAGAGGTGATTGTGTTTGGTCCCTGTGACCGCTGTGACTTTGGCCCTTTAGGAATTCATAATAATAATAATAAAAACCTTTGCAAGGAACCTAGGAGTGTTTTTTTTTACTCTAATCTAATGTTTGATAAACAGATTAATGCTGCCTTTGCTGTAACTGCTCCTAAGCTCCCTTCACGTCAGGACTTCCCCAACATTGGACACTTTTAACTGACCATTCATCCTCCTCTTTCTCTCATTTTTTACATTCATCAGGTCCTCAGAGTACTCGTTCCATCTTCCCAACACACTCTTTTCACTGTTTAGCACATTTCCATCTTTATCCATCTTACTCCACAAATAGTCTTTTCCTTCGGGGCCGACAAACTGACAACTTTCAACATAATCCATTTGATTTCCAGCTTCAAACTCGTGATAATGACGGACACTGTCTTCACCCTGAAACCGCATTCATGAAATCTTCCTTCAAGATTACAACTACTTGATTTACAGTGGAGTGAAAAAGTCTTTGGCTTCTTCCTTATTTCCTTTTTTTGTATGTTTTTCACATGTGAAAGTTTCAGATTAATAAACAAATTTAAATATGAGGCTATTTAAAAAAAACAAACATCAATCATCCAAACAATTTATTCAAAAAATGGAATTTTGAAACAAGTGAGCTGTAAATACAAAATTGCAGTTGCACTAAAACACATTTTTGCATTGTCCAACTTTCTTATCTCTCGTCTGCTCTCACAGTGAGTCACACACATTTGTATTTACAGAGCACACTTTGACAAGTAGTCTAAACTCTGGGTGAAGTGTGTGATCACACCGAGTCCCAGCTGGTTTGAGGAGCAGACTGAGTCTCTGCAGGGTTTAAACTGGGTCCCTGGAAAACAGACACAGTCCAGTTATATCTGGATGAAAACTGTCTCTGTGAAGGCAGTTTTGTTTTTGTTAACACTCCCTCAGAGAGGGACAGCTGGTTCATGTTTATTTAATCCCATTATCCAAAGACACTTCTACATCATCATCCACAGTTATGGGTCAGTTTTAATTTAATATTGGATTATTGAGATTTGTACTTACTGTGGTTTCATCCATCTGAGTTTTGTTCCCTAAAATGAGAGAAGAAAGTCAATTTCAGTTTCGTTTTAAAATTCAAAATCATTCAATCTTAAATGTACCTTTATGTCTTGTCCTTATATTGACTGTTGCAGCAGTTATTAAAAGCGCTGCTAATCCCACAGAGACAACAATGAACCTCAAAGAAACAAAAAAATCTGTCAAACACAAAAAATGTGATTATTAAAATTATTTGGTTGCAGTTTTCTGTTCTGTGTAAATTCCTTTCTTTTAAAAATGTAACAGCATTTTATTAATAAATGTGCAAATTTCTGTGATATGATTTGTATTTAAAAGTATTTATATACAAAGTTAAAGTGAGTTTTCATTTGCATATCATTTCAAAAGCTCAAATAAATTTAAAATAAACAGATATTTATGCAACCAGCTTAATCTTCAGTCCTGCTTTTGAAGGACTCTTCATTGTTGGGGTTGTTTCTGATTTTGTGCTTATTTCAGTTTTTCTGGCTGGATTCTTTGTTGTTTTTGTGTCACCTGAATAAATGAAAAAGTAAAAGCACAAAAGTTTTTCATGTTTCTCATCTGATGTAAACATGAGAAACAATATTCTACTTTCACACTTGAAATATTTAAGTAAATGTTTGATGTGATTTTACTTATATTACAGTTTTTGCCCACTGCTTGAACACATTTTGCAAAACTTTGCTCATTGTGCCAAAACCCTAAACACAAGTACACATGACACAACACTGGGAAATATACCATTCACATCTGTGCCAAATTGGAACTCTACTCCCAAAACCTAAACTCTGCTGTCAAAACCTAACATTCCTTTGTCAAAATGTAACTCTGTTGACAAAATGACACATACCTGCACCATATGCAAACACTCACAGATCAGGGGGAGCACACTAGTCTGCTGTACATAAAACACTGCAGTCCTTGATTCCCATTGTTTATTCAGAAGGCACATTTACAGGAGACACATTTCCAAACAACCATAAACGCAAATAGACCTACTCAATACTGTACATTGCAGTACCATGAATACAGGTACAGCAAATAAAACAACAACAACACAATAGTACTGCAATAGAAAAAACACTATACTGTAAACACAAAAAACCATGACAATTGTGCATAAGTGGGCTCATGGATCCCGCCGTCTGTTGGGGTCTGGCCACAGGACCTCATCAACATCGCAAGCAATGTCCTCTCCCGCTAGGCACCGGGGTAAATATCCTCTTGCTCTCCCTCCATCCATGCTTGCAAAGTTCTTGGAATGGCTACGCTGAGGGCTTTTTGTAGTTGGCTAATTGGTGTTCGGTTTTGCAAGTAGGTGCCTTCAGGTGTGTATTTGAGTGGTTGCAATTACCCGATGTGTTTTGTATTTTGGATACATGTGTTTTCCGAATGGCACCCTGAGATTTCATTTTGTGAGCGAAGTGTCTTATGTATGAAATAGAGTGTAGCATGCAGGACCATGTGTGTTGCATGAGGGAGTAGGTGTGTTGCATAATTGGTACTGGGGTGCAAAGCAGCGCTTTTGTTTAAGGTAGGGGTACATGTGTTTGAGGTATGGTAACAACAGCTTCACGTTGTGTTACTTTAGTCTAAGCATGGGTTTATAGTGTTCAAGCAACGGGCAAAAACTGTATTGTCTGTTTGTCTCTGTTTGTCTCTGTTTCCCCTGCGAAAGACTGGCGACCTCTCTGGGTTGTACCCCTCCTCTCGCCCTATGATAGCTGGGATAGGCTCCAGCTCCTCTGTGACCCTGGTAAAGATAAGCGGAAGATAATAAATATATGGAGTATGTTGATGTGGTGGAGGAGGTACAAGTATCTGGGCATCCACATCTGGCCATTTTCTCTAACAGGCTGATTCAGTTCCACTGTCACAAAGACTGAAACAAAAAGCATTTCATACCCCACATGTGATCACCTTCTATTATAAGCTACAACAACAATAATAATAATCATCATCATCATCATCATCATCATCTCATCATTGTTGTCCATGTATCTTCTCGTCTTCACTGCGTAGGCAGATCCTGAAGTTTCCTACGCTACCATCAGCTACACCAAAACCACGAATACAGTTTTTTTTAATTGGTTTGGCGCAGTTTTCACAAGCAACTGGTACATTTTCAAAACTCTTAGTACTTATATCACAACAGATCATCAAAAGTGCACCTTTTTCAAACATTTCAGCATATTTTCAATTGTGTTAGTACAATACACATAATGACAAAATATCATTTTCACTACACAAAATAAGTGTTTCATCTAAATAAATGTTTCGTTCACAGTTACTGCCTTTCATAATGTTGTCACTATAAAATTTTTGATTTGCATCTCTTATCATTCAGTTTACAGTTTTTTCTGAATGCTTAAACCCTAACTGTGATTCCTGTAGCACAATCTCTAAAACTATTCAGACTTATAGCAAAACCACTCACTGAGTGTGCAAAACTAAAAGCACAAAAACTGCTTTGCACTCAGTTTGCAATTTTGTAACACACACTTTGCAAAACTGTAGGCACAACTCACTGCACAACACTCAATTACCAAATTTCCAACACACTCCTAGCAAAGTATACACATGTATGGCTATCATTAACACTAATTTGCCAACTGTCTGGCACACTTTCACATGTCAAAACTTTCTTAGATAATTAGTTCACTTTGCAATCAGCCTAAGCACTATAATACAGGTAAGCTGTGTGTGCGGAGTACAATGGAGGGAGCAGAAAGAGTGAGAAGTAGAGGAGGCCGAGGAAGAGGACGTGGAGGTGAAGAAGTAGGATGAAGAGGACGACAAGGACAAGAAGGAGCAAGAGGAAGACGAGGAGGGGGGAGAGGAAGATGAGGGGGGGGGGGGGGGAGAGGAAGGGTAGGAAGAGTAAGAAATAGAATTGTAGAGCTACAATAGTGGACCATGTAATCAACTATGGAATGACCCTGAGGGTAGCTGGCCAACGGGTCCAGCCTAACTCGAGCCGCTACACTGTAGCAAGTACCATAAGGACATCTTGAAATGAGAATCGGTTAGTACAGTCACTTCGCACAAAGATTTGTAGCACTGCCATATGCCAATGAGAAACACACCAATACCATTGATGTAAAAATACTGAAATTGTTACTTTACAGAATTGCTAGATGACCAGATGCTGGGGCAGAGGAAGCATGTTCACTGCAGACCAAGTAACCCATATAGTCATTATGGCGATTGCAAATAATCCTATACTTGGAAATAAACACTTGTGTTTGTTTTGATGTGTTTGAATAAACACCAGTACTGGAAGTTTGGATTCCTCTATGCTTATGGATCTATGACAGAAGTATGAGCTCAAACTGACATAGCCTACCTTGTGCACAGAGAAAGCAAAAGCCAGATGTGTTTTGTATTCATACCATCAGTGTGCAGTTGGCGCATTGTGTGCTTAGTAGATGATGGCTTGTGTGTACTGTTTGATACGGAAACACCATTTTTACGAAGGTGTGAAGAGTTAATCTAGCTGTGTTTGCTTTTGCAAGAGAACTACAATGTTTTGATTATTGGGTGACAGGTTTTCTTATTTGTGTGAAGAGTTTTGCAAAATTAGCCAATAGTTACAAAAAATGTGCTTAAGCAATCGGAAAAAACTGTAATACATTTTTCTGTCATTTAATTCAACCGATCTTAATGTTTAATCAATGAATCATTCATTATGTCCATGGATTTTCAACTTGACTGATTGTTGTCTGGTCATTTGTAAGTTCCTTTTAAGAGGAACAATGTCCAGGTGAAACAACTGCGTTCAGAATATATTCAGGTACAACACTAAACTGGCATGCAATTACTGTAACAGAGGGTGATGGAGCTGGACGCTGCTGTGAATCATCACAAGTATATTTTTGTTGATGAGGCCGCTTTCAATCTAGCAAAAACTAGACACAGAGGACGTAACCTTATTGGGCTACCATCCACGTCCCTGGACAACGTGGGGGGAACATCTCATGTGTGCAGCTATATCTGAAGATGGTGTGGTAGGCTGTAGACCAGTTCTAGGGTCATACAACACTGAACACCTGATTATTTTTTTTTTAAATGAACTGGAGCAGGCCTGTCAGGGAGAAGACATCGTCTATGTTGTTGTGTGGGACAATGTCAGCTTCCACCATGCACAGCTGGTTCAGGAATGGTTTCAAACACACCATATTCCCCTTTCCTCAACCCAATTGAGAAATTCTTCTCTACATGGTGGTGGAAGGTGTATGATCGCCATCCCCATGAGCATGTCTCCCTTCTTCAAGCCATGTGTGGAGCTTGTGGTGATATAACTGCTGAGCAATGTCAAGCCTGGATTCGTCTTGCCAGGAGATTTTTCCCACGGTGCCTGAACAACGAAGACATCCACTGGGATGTTGATGAAAACTTATGGCCCAATGTTAATGACCGGCTTGATTAATTGTATAAAAGTGATAAAAAATAAAATAAAAAATATATTGTGCTTATGTAAATGACTTGTTGTTTTTTCTCCCTTTTTCGTGTGTGTGTGTGTAAATGTGTATATATATATATATTTTTTATTTTTTTTATTTTTTATTTTTTTTGTTATGCCTGAACATAAGTGTAATACTTGCTGTGTAAAGTTTTACAGTTCAGTTACACTCATTCATCACCAAGGACAATTTGAAACGCTTACCTTGTATTATTTGCTCCTGAATGAAATGATTGGTAAAAGTACTACGTTGAAAAAAGATCTTACTGTTTTGTTTGGGTGAGTAAAGCAAATGTTCTCAGTATATATCACAATGATCATATGTTCTGCAACAATGATTAAGTGGAATGAAAATATGTGCAAATACAATGAACTCATGACATCAGATTTGAAAGAATGACTAGTGGTGTTACAAATGTGATCAAATGTGAGTTTTGTACTGAGAGATTTGAAAATGCACACTTTAGTTGTGAAAATAGTACCAAACCAATTAAAAAAAACTGTAAAGTTCAGGTAAGGTTTTGTCTTTGTGTATTATTTATTTATTTACTATATTTATATTTATGTATTTATTTACTCAGTAACATCAGTAACGAGAGCTCACAGAGAGCACAACCCTCTCTGAAGGTCAAGGGCCATACATCAGCTATTACACCATGCAGAGTTTTTATGGATTGTTTATGCTGATGTGAGCATAGTTAACTGAGTCCTCCTGCAGCAATCATGTGAGTAACTACAAAACATTTGATGGGCGACTTGTTAACTGCAAAACAGAACTTCATAGAAGTTGGTGGCGAGGCTGAGCATGGGCAAACAAAGAATCCATCATATTTGATCCACAATTTCTTTGAAAGTAAAAATAATGTATTGAACACAGAAGCATGTGATCTCTAAGCGCCCTTCCACTACTTCCATCGAACCGCTTATCCACTTCAGGGTCACAGTGTTATGTCACTTTTCCAGGTTCGTGGTGATGATGAAGGTGATGCAGTGACCTACAGCACTGTGAAGGCTCATTCCTCTTCTGCTGCAGCCACTGCTGATCCCAGCAGCCTCTACTCTACTCTCAGTTTCCCAGTCACATAGTTCAAGTTAACAAAAAGGACTCGCATTTAAGTTAAAGACTAATTTTGTGTTTGCATGCAACAGATTGATAGCGACGTGCTAATTATCATAAACTATTAGATAGATACCATTATTATAACAAACATTTGGTTTCAAATCCAGAAGCACGTCTTTATATCCTCCATTAAAACTATATAAATAAATGTAAATAGAAACTTTATTTTCTTTATGAAATCAGACCAGTGTGTTTCCAGAATGTGATCACTGGAGGGCAACTTGCATGTGACAAATAAAGTTCTGATTGATTGATTGAAGTGTGAATATCTAAATGTACCCACATAAGCCTGGTATAGATATTAAAGATATAGTTATACATTTATATTTTACAAAAACATTTCCGCTAACATTTGTACATTATTAACATATTTGCAACTTAACAACAAAAAGTTGTTCCTGTCCAGCAGAAGACATGTGGAGGTTGAAATGTCATTTAAACCCTGCTTACACTTGCTGTTCACTTTAATTTAGCTTCAGTTTTTTATTTCCTGTTTTACTTTGAAGTTTACTTTTCTTTCATGTCTCGCATTAGTCCTACTTTTTATTCTGTTATTTCTCAATCTGCCCATATTGTCTTCATCTGTGTTTATCCTAAACCTCAACTAGTCCTCGATGTATATAAAGTCCTGTCCTCCTTTATCTTTCCCTGATCATTTGTTGGATCTTGTGATTCGGGTTTCTTCTTTAAGTTTTGTTTAGTTCCTTCCACATTCAGTTCTCAATTTTGTTTTCGTTACATTTTAATTTGAGCAATTTTTAAGTCTGCTGTTTTCCATTTTATTTCTGCACATAAATAAACATTCATATTTGTAAACCATTTCTTTATTAATATTATTTTTTATTACAAAGTTATACTACTAATCTCTTCTCACTATTACAACTAGCATGAAAACCACCTGACGTTCTGTAAGTCTCTGTTATCCCAATAGAAAAGCTCTGATACGTATAAGAATTTTCTCAAAGGACTTCTAAATACCCTCTTGGTTTTACAGCTTGACTTGATGAGCAATAACACTGTGATGGAAAATGTCTTTATTCTATGTATTCATAACATATTTTAACAATAGAAGAATATAAGGGGCACCTTTGGGGGTGGGAGGTATGCCCCCCACACCTCCACCAGTGACGGCCAGAAAGGGCACCTTTTGCACGTACGAGGACGCACACATGCACACTGATGCACGCGCGTTCGCTCATCTGAAAAAGCGGCACTTCCGGGCCACGCGGTCCCCACTGCGCACGCTCTATGGCCTCCATATTAATGATCAATGATAACTGAAGAGG
This sequence comes from Rhamphochromis longiceps, assembly GCF_057381845.1. Taxonomy (NCBI): domain Eukaryota; kingdom Metazoa; phylum Chordata; class Actinopteri; order Cichliformes; family Cichlidae; genus Rhamphochromis; species Rhamphochromis longiceps. The sequence continues at coordinate 22,023,918 of NC_140571.1, forward strand.
AAGCTTGAACCCTGGCTCTGGACATTTTCATGACAGTGGCAGTGCAGACATCTGCATGTTTTTTTCCATCATAAAGACTGTGATATGAAGCATCATCAAAGTGTCACTTCAGTAATGCTGCTGAGAGAAAGAAGTGTTCACTCGTGTTTTTTAATAGGTGACTTAAAACACCAAACTCTAATTTCAGGGGTTTATTTTAAGTTTAAAGAATATAACAGCTGGTAAGACAGCTGGTTTAGTCACTGTGAATGTTAAAGGAGATTTGTTAAACCATTGCTTAATGGCCCGTTAAGCAATGGTTTAACAAATTTGCAGTGCAAGTCACTCTTTACTAACACATTGTAGATCAGTTTATCTACAATGACACATGATTTTTGAAGTTTTGTGAGGGTTTAGTCTCTCACACCTTACCCTTTCCTCCCCAGTATCACAACAGTATGACTCCAAAGTACGGTTCAGTAAACAAACAAGGACTCTAAAGTCAGAACAGAAAGATGCAGTTGGAAGATAATTGATTGTGTTTTTATGACGTGTAGTAAACTATACCCCTCTTCTTCTTCTATGTTGTTGTTCTTGTGTGTGTGTGTGTGTGTGTGTGTGTGTGTGTGTATATACCTTAGAAGTCAAAGTATACTAATACTTTTGTAAGTATTAGTCATACTTACAAAAACATTAAGCGTCTTCCCCCACCCTCAAAGACAGACAAAAAAAGGTTTTTGCACGTACCACTTTTCCACGACACCACACAGCCAGCCTGAATGCATTTTAGATGCATCCTGAAGCGAAATCAGTTTAGTTGCAAAACTCATTGACAAACCAATGGCCATTTTTTTCAATTTCCATTAGTCTAACTACAATACTGAAGATATAAACCTTTGTGGATCCTTGAGCTGTTAAATGAGCTTTGAAGTATTAAAATAATTTACATAGTGAGAAACTTGTTCTTAATCAAGTGGCCAATTTAGACATGACCTTTGCCAGTACTGAGTCAGGATGAGCTCACAACCAATCATCCGTAACTACAACGACAAGATCCAAACAAGACATTAAATTATGTTACTAAAAATTCTGAAATAATTTGTGGGTATTACAGTTTTTTCTGAATGCTTAAACCCTAACTGTGATTCTTATAGCACAATTTCTAAAACTATTGATACTTATAGCAAAACCACTCACTGAGTTTGCAAAACTAAGAGCACAAACACTGCTTTGCACTCAGTTTGCAATTTTGTAACACACACTTTGCAAACCTGTAGCTACAATTCACTGCACAACACTCAATTACCAAATGATCAATGCACTCCTAGCAAAGTATACACATGTATGGCTATCATTAACACTATTTTGCCAACTGTCTGGCACACTTTCACATGTCAAAACTTTTTTAGATAATTAGTTCACTTTGCAATCAGCCTAAGCACTATAATACAGGTAAGCTGTGTGTGCGGAGTACAATGGAGGGAGCAGAAAGAGTGAGAAGTAGAGGAGGCCGAGGAAGAGGACGTGGAGGTGAAGAAGTAGGATGAAGAGGACGACAAGGAGGACCAAGACGAAGACGAGGAGGAGGGAGAGGAGGATGAGGAGGGGGGATAGGAAGGGTAAGAAGAGTAAGAAATAGAATTGCTGATTACATCAGAGCTACAATAGTGGACCATGTAATCAACCGTGGAATGACCCTGAGGGTAGCTGGCCAACGGGTCCAGCCTAACTCGAGCCGCTACACTGTAGCAAGCACCATAAGGACATCTTGAAATGAGAATCGGTTAGTACAGTCACTTCGCACAAAGATTTGTAGCACTGCCATATGCCAATGAGAAACACAACAATACCATTGATGTAAAAATACTGAAATTGTTACTTTACAGAATTGCTAGATGACCAGATGCTGGGGGCAGAGGAAGCATGTTCACTGCAGACCAAGTAACCCATATAGTCATTATGGCGATTGCAAATAATCCTATACTTGGAAATGAACACTTGTGTTTGTTTTGATGTGTTTGAATAAACACCAGTACTTGAAGTTTGGATCCCTCTATGCTTATGGATCTATGACAGAAGTATGAGCTCAAACTGACATAGCCTACCTTGTGCACAGAGAAAGCAAAGGCCAGATGTGTTTTGTATTCATACCATCAGTGTGCAGTTGGCGCATTGTGTGCTTAGTAGATGATGGCCTGTGTGTACTGTTTGATACGGAAACACCATTTTTACGAAGGTGTGAAGAGTTAATCTAGCTGTGTTTGCTTTTGCAAGAGAACTACAATGTTTTGATTATTGGGTGACAGGTTTTCTTATTTGTGAGTTTTGCAAAGTTAGCCAATAGTTACAATAAATGTGCTTAAGCAATCAGAAAAAACTGTAAATGAAATCAACCACAAAGAGAAACATCCTTTTTCATTATTTATTTCTCCACATGACACAGAAGTCGTTTGACACTTTACAAACATCCGTTTGTATTTTGATTTTAAAAAAAGTTTATGTCAACAGTGTAAGAAATTACTGATAGTTACAGAGATTACCCCAAAACCATCAAAGACTGTGCTCTGAGGATATTTGTGCGTTTCCACTTGCAGTTAATGCAACACATTTGAAGAAAGGGAAACAACCATTTCATACAACCAAGGATGTCACGACTCTGAAACAGACTGAAATCATGTGACAAACATGTGCAGTAAGTCGTATCGTACCATTATACTCATGTAGAGCTGGAATGATGAAGGTTTTCCGGTAACCTAGAAATATATTAGACACTTAGTTTTGCTTTTGCTCATTTTAAAACAAAATATCAATCGGATTGTTTGGTGTAGTAAAAGTATTTTGTTCTCTGTATTTTGTTAGAAATTTTCTTTTGAAAAACCTCGAGGCGTAAACCACCATTGCTGGTTTTCAGAGGACTGTGCCAACCCAAACAAACATCTGATGAAGCTGGTCCAGTAAATTGGTCTAAACGTAAAAATGCATTCAGGATTTATCTTCTTTGACATCCTCATTGGTCCCTTTAAACATCATTAATCAGATGCAGCAGCTGCAAATTATATATATATGTAAAAGAGACATCGATAGCAGCACCCACTTCCTATTTCTTCCCTTTGCTCCTCGATTTGGCTCATCGATGCACAAACACTGATCATCTCTTAACCATTTCAAACAAGACAGATTCTGGTTCTATATGTTAATTATGTTAATGGTTTTAAGACATGTAAAAATAAAGGAATCTTGAAATACAGCAGGAAAGAAAACAAGTAAACATTTGTGTGACTGGAGAAAAAAAAAAGTTCTGTGTTACAGCAGCATGTTATAAACTTTAACTCAGTATTAAATCTAGTATTTAAACCTACTTGCACCCCTCGGGGGCAGGAAATGAGAAATGTATAGATTTCAGAAAAGATACATTTTTGTTTCTCTGACAGTTTGTAGGACAAAGAAGCAGCACACTGTCACAATCAGCAGGGCTGATTGTGTGTAGAGTGAAGGGTGGACCCAAATGCAGACGGAAACAAAAGGCAAAATGCAAGGCTAACAATAAACTAAACTGGGTGAGCTAAATTAACTTAAAAACCTACAACAGGAACATGGACTTGACGCGAGGAGACTTGACGCAACTTCTTGGCTTGCAAACAAAGCAGACGATCTGACAATGACACACTGAAAACACAGGACTTAAATACACAGGAGGTGATTAGGGGAAGTGGGAACACATGGAGGAACAGCTGACTGACATGAACCTAATGACAGGACGGGGGAAGTGAAACTAAATACAATGAACAAAGAACACACGACTCCTTCAAAATAAAACAGGAAACACTGAAACTAGACATGACAACACAAGCTTAACAGACCTAACACGTGATGAACGATACAAGAACTCAAACATAGAAACCAAGGAAACAATAATTAATAACTGCCTTTCCTTAACTAAAGCTAAATATGAATGACACAAACTAATCACATATCTAAAATGAGACAAATACAAAATGAACTCAGAGCGCTGGGTCAGAGACCCAGCCTGTGACACACACTGAGTTATCGGCCCAGTACGGTGGCCAGCAGGGCCATTCGGATGTACATGCCATTCTCTGCCTGACGGAAATATGCCGCCCTCGGGTCTGTGTCCACCTCCACACTGAGAGAGAAATAACAAAGAGAAACAGATCATTAGTCCACTTAATCAACACAATAGCAAATAATGTAAGGTGGGTTAAAATAAAATTCAGTTCAAATTTAAGTTAGTTAAAAGAAATCGTACTGAAATTAGACATTGTACACAAAACGTTACATTTCTGCAGCCCATTTAAGGGCTCAAGCAACATTTAAACAACACAGCTGGAACTGATATTGTTGTCAGACATTTGACTGAGCGCGTCTCACCTGATTTCATTGACTCTGGGCAGCGGGTGCATCACCACCATCTTCTGTTTGGCTCCAGTCATGATGTGAGGAGTGAGGACGAACTGACCAAAACACTGAGAGAAACAACAGAGTCACAGTTAAAGATCAAAAATACTCCGGGATCATCCATTCACATGAGACCTGAGCTGATTGGTTCTGTCTGCACCTATGAATGCTTAGCTAAAGGGTTCCACTTCCATATTTCCCCACACATCTGTAGAGGGGTGAGGGAACGCCTTCTTTCTCGCATATCTTCTTGTTTTCTTAAGACAATTCTATTTAATAGTTTTGCCTCTAGAAATATTTCATTTGGAAAGAACTTTGTGACGAATAACTGAACAAATCAGCTGCTTTCCACTAAAGATGAACTCCAAATGCAGGCAAACTCCAGCTTCACCAGATGGAGTCAGTGGAGTTTGCAGTGCAGAATAGTGGATTAGGGAAAATGTCACCATGAGACCAACTGAACGATATCAAAAACGATTACCGGGCCAGCATGAGGCAGGAAGCACCAGGCCTAACTACAGATGCGCTGTGAGTATATGCAAGTATCTGTGTCACAAAATAAAACCCGTCGGTGAAATGAAACTTACGGCTTTGTACTCCTCCTCAGATGCAAACCTCTCCTTCTGGATCCTCGTCATGTAGAGGACGTCGGTGTCAGGCAGAGCCTCCTCGATGCTGTCAAACTCCTCCTGCAAACAAACATGTTTTTTTAAATTAGCAGTTTTTAGTACATATTTGTGAAAACTCCTCTTTGCTGTGTAACCATGTTTAGTCCTCACCTGTTTGATGCCCTTTGAGGCCACGTAGCTGACGATCTCTGCTGGCATGTGGAGGTTTTTGGGAGCCACGTAACGCAGAGTGATGCGGTACTGGGTCAGCAGTTTGGCGAGGGAATGAACCGTTCGGCCATGTTTCAGATCTCCAACCATCGTTATCTGACAGACGCCACAGTTTTAACATGTTTTCATGTAAAGTTTTATTCTGGCTGAAGATTAAATTAAAAAGGAATCATGTCGCTCACCGTCATGCCGTTGACCGTTCCCAGCTCCTCTCTGATGGTGAAGACGTCCAACAGGGCCTGAGTGGGATGCTCCCCGACACCGTCGCCAGCATTGATCAGCGGCTTACGGCACTGACGGGACGCGCTCTGAGAAGGAGGAGTCACGTGCATAAGATATTAAAAACTCATCTTCAAACTAAACAAGCATCAAAACACACACAACAGGGTGCTGCTGCAGTTACTTTTATGACCAATTAGTCTTTATTTTCTTTTACGTAAAGAAAACTTTTAATAAAAAAAAGTATCCATCTAAAATCCACCTCTACAGCTCCAGGTGTTGGGTGACGCAGCACGAGGACGTCAGCGTAGCCACTCATGATCTGGACAGAGTCCGCCAGCGATTCTCCCTTCAGCGAGGAGGAAGTGGCCTCGCTGGAATGGACGACGGAGCCGCCCAAACGCTGCATGGCCGCTGCGAAGGAACTGCTGGTGCGAGTGCTGACCTCATAGAATATGGAGGCCATTACTTTACCCTGAACAGGAAGGCATGAGGAATGAGGGATTACTTTAAGGTACCTCATCATTCTATAACTTTGGTCATGTTTGATACGAACATCCACCATTGTAACAGCACATAACTGAAATTAGTGAATAGTGCAGTAACATGAGGCACGTTTAGGAGATACCTTGAGTATTTCCAGGCTTCGTTCCTTCTGAACCATCAAACGTAAAGTGTGAGCAACATTGAACAGGTGTGAGATCTGAAACAAATGAAGGACACAAAAATAAGCTTTTGTTCAGACCCGAGATCTTGTTTTAAACCTGTCAGCATTCCCAGAGTGTGTTTCATCTTCTTCGGCGTACCTGCTCCTTGCTGAACTGTCTGACAGACAAGATGTGCTGTCCCACCAGTGGGTGAAGCAGAGGAGACATCTGCAGGTGTGACACCTGACCAGGAGGCACCTGTCCTGACCCAGACTGTGGGGACAGCAGCCTGGACAGTGGGGGAGGATGGCTGTACCCGTCAACAGCAGCGGCTGGTGGGAGCATGACCATCTCTGTGGGGATAAGAGTCGCAGTGTATCAATGACTGGAACACAGCAAATGTCACGGCTGGGCAGCAGTCATGTGGTGAATTGAGAAAAAGGATCCAAAATGCAGGTACTGGCTGGGGTGAAAGTGAGTGTTTATTTACAGAGGTGATAAGGTGACAAAAACAGGAAGAGCAGAGCGGAGAGTAAACAAACCTAAACTGGGGAAAACTAAAGAACTAAACTTAAACCAAACATGCACGGGAGGAGGAACAAAATGCACAAAGAAAGATGGCGGAGAGATGCAGAATGAACACCAGGTTACACAGAGTAATGCAGACGGACATGGCGTTAAACAGAAGACACAACAGAGAGCACAGGAAAACACAGGGCTTAAATACACGGGGAGTAATCAGGGGATGGGCCACAGGAGGGAGAGACAGCTGGGAGCAATTAGGCTAACGAGACAGGGGAGAGGTAAAACTGAACACACTGACATGAGACATGAACTTTCAGAATAAAACAGGAAACTAAGAGACACAAAGAACCAGACAGGACACTGAACTTGACAGGCAGACTCATGGGCAGACACAATAACACCATGGACAGACAGAGAGAACACAGTCAGGCATGAAACAAAAACACTAACACATAACAAACCTAAACAAAAGACAAAACAGAATAACCGAGAACAAAGAATAATATAAAGAAACACAAAACACAGAGTCCTCAGTCCTCGGACCATGACAGCAAAGGTGTTTCACTGAGAATCAGCAGGAGAACATCAAACAACTTTAATTAAACTTGTTTTTATACGGCAATGAACAGTTTTGACATACTTGATTAATGGACATGTCATGATATGAGTGAACAGTTGTTGTTTAAGGTGCAGTTCATGTGGAAGCCACCGGAGGGTGGTGTAGAGATAATAAAAAAGTGATGGCTAAAACCTAAGATGGTGTCATGTCTGCTCCCTCAAGTAATATCGTAACATGGTGTCAGAAGTGAACTGATAAGGCTATAGAAGAGTGTCGCACACATGGAAGGGCTTAAGCCGCCAGCTGGACTTGATTTGCTGCAAGGGAACCTTTCGGAAAATTGGAGACGGTTTCGGCAACGGTTCGAGCTGTATCTCGCGGCTACAGGAGGTGCTAGCAAGCCACCCAAGGTACAATCTTCACTATTTCTTCACGTTGCTGGAGAGGAAGCGGTTGAAGTGTACAATACCTTCACGTTTGCGGAAAATGGTGATGAGCATAAGCTGACGAAAATAATGGAGAAATTTGAGGAATACTGTAACCCAAAGAAGAACATAACCTATGAAAGGTACAAGTTTTTCACGTGTGTGCAAGGGGATATGCCAATTAGCCAGTACATCACAGAGCTAAAACTAAGGGCCAAGTCATGTGAATTTGGACAACTGCAAGAATCCCTCATCAGAGATCGCGTAGTGTGTGGAATTACATCGGATGCAATGAGAGAAAGGCTGTTAAGAGAAGATGATATTACTCTCGAAAAAGTAGTTCAGCTTTGCATTGCAACTGAGACCACAAAAGCTCAAATCAAGCAAATGCATGAGGAGGATCACAATGCTCAAGTCTCTGCACATGAAAGTAAAGACGTAGATGCAGTGAGACAAAAGACAGACAAAGTAAGATGAAACTGAACGACAAAGACCAAGCAAGCACGTTTAATTGCAAACGATGTAGAACTAAGCATGCATTACGCCAATGCCCTGCTTATGGAAAACAGTGCAAGAACTGCGGGAAAATGAATCACTTTGCCAGAATGTGTAGATCGAGAAAAGTGCACACTGTCGCCGATGAAGTTACAGATCAGCAGGCAAGTCTGTTCATTGGAGCTGTAAATGCAAAAACACAGACACGAACAGATGAATGGACTGTAGAAATAAAAGTTGGCCACAAACTTGTGAAATTCAAACTTGATACTGGTGCACAAGCCAATGTGGTTCCCTACAGTCTACTACGAAGAATAGGAAATAAGCAAATGCTTAGACCCACAAATGTCAGGTTGTCAACATACACCGGAGACAAAATAGCAGTTAAAGGAAAGTGCACTTGGGCAGTGAAATACAAAAAGAAAAGTTTTGCTTTGGAGTTCATTGTCGTAAAATCAGAAACCAAGCCAATTCTGGGAATTCAAACATGTGAAGAAATGGGACTCATCAAGAGAGTGATGGCACTGAATAAAAGTGATGAAATGGACATCTTCAAAGAATTTGCTGATGTGTTTGAGGGGATAGGTTGCCTTGAGGGAGAACACACCATTCAAATTAATGATAGTGTGACACCAAAAGTTCATCCACCGAGAAAAATCCCCATCACTTTGAGAGAAAAACTCAAAGTAGAACTGGACAGAATGGAAAAAATGGAGGTGATTACAAAAATTGAAGAGCCTACCCAGTGGGTAAATCCAATCGTCATTGTGGAAAAGGCTACTGGACGACTGAGAGTCTGCCTAGATCCACGTGATCTCAATACAGCAGACAACAACAGTTGAAGAGATAACGAGCCGACTGGCAAAGGCCAAATACTTCACTGCGCTGGAAGCAAGCTCAGGATTTTGGCAACTTAAATTGGATGAAGCCAGCTCTCGTCTCTGTACATTCAACACACCTTTTGGTCGTTACAGATTCCTTCGTCTGCCTTTTGGAATTAATTCAGCTCCAGAAGTATTCCACAGGACGGTGAGGCAGCTGTTTGAGGGAATTGATGGCGTCGAGACGTACATAGACGACCTTTTGATCTGGGGAGAGACTAAAGTACAGCATGACGACAGACTGAGGCAAGTGCTGGAGAGAGCAAGAGCAAAAAATTTTAAGCTGAACAAGGACAAATACAAGGTAGGCCTGGAGGAAATTAAATACCTTGGCCACATCTTCTCGGCAGATGGTTTGAAACCAGATCAGAGCAAGATAGAGGCAGTAAAGAAAATGCCTACACCAGAGTGCAAAAAAGATGTGGAGCGATTTCTGGGTATGGTGACATACCTAGCAAAGTTCATTCCAAACATGTCACAACACACAGAGCCATTACGCGGCCTTACCAGAGATGATGTTGCATGGCAGTGGGAAGGTGAGCATCAGCACACATTCAACAAATTGAAAACAATTCTTACTGAAGCTCCTGTGCTCAGATACTACGATGTACAGCTTCCAGTAACACTATCTGTCGATGCTTCTAAAAGTGGACTCGGTGCTGTCTTACTACAAGATGGCAAGCCAGTTGCTTATGCATCACGCTCATTAACAGAGTGCAATTCAAGAAACACGCCTAGTTACCTGGTGATAGTCACAGTTTAACTGGGCAGCCGGTGCTCGATATAACGCAATGTCAGCGCATTTTTCTGCACAAGATAAGTAAATATAGTGTTTTCCCCGAGCGCAGAGCTGCTGGAGCTCGTTTCCTTACAGAGCACTTTATAGGCGAACAAGCTTTATCAGCGGCTGATGTCCAATCACCGGCACACAGCTTTCAAACCTCAGCTGAGTTTTAGCTCTCAGTGGTTAAACGCTGGACTTCATTCACTCAGGTTCTGTCTGTCGGGTCACGTTTACTTCGCTGTTTTATTTACAACTGAGCAAATCTGTTTGGCTGAGGTTAAAGTTACGTTTCATAACTGCATAGTTTCACAGACGTTTAATGGTTCACTGGCACATGTGTTAGACTGAACTATCATCTAAATATCTGTTTTTTAATAGTTATTCAACTGTATTCTAAGCACCAGCTGTCTGTTAGAATGTGATTTTTTTTCTCTCTCTGTTGGCAGAGGTATAAAAATGCGCAGGAAAATCTGACATGCATGGCGAACTTCACCGACGATATTTAGGGAGGAATAAACACACATCAAACATAAATGAACCATTTGCCTGTCTCCATAATTGAGAGCATTTTCTCTTCTTATGTCAACTCTCTCTCTTTTTTTTTTCTTTTTTTTTTCTTTTTCGGTCATGTTATGTTTACCTGTCAAAGGCTTGTTACAAACTATGAAACACATTGTGCAGACTTCTGGATGTTAGAAGAAAACGAATACTGCTCATGAATGAGACTAAAGGCAGGAAGGTGTCCTTTAAAACTAAACATGTTAATAGGACCTCCCTGTTTATATCATAGTTTATGATATAGCACGTGTATTTCAGTAATAGCCTGCTGAGGCCACTATACGTGCTGGCCTCATATCAAATGTGAAGGCAGACTGAGTCTATGTTTGACGTTTGTTTATATCTAATCTTCCTTTTCAAACATTTAAACAGCAGCGAGTCTGCAGCTGAGGGAATACAAATTCAAATTGTCGGAACAGGTTTGCTCGTTTCTTGGATTCATTTGGTGATTTATTAAATGTATAACTGTTATTCTAATCTGCTGCTGAGTCTCTTACACTTTTCTTTATGCTGTATATTTTCACGTCTCTGGAATAGTTGGCAGTTAGATAGTCAGCTGGGAAACTTTGTGTTAACTCATGGAGCTGAGGATATCGTGGATATGCTGACCTCGCTGCGTGGTGTACAGAGCGAGGTCAGCATGATTAATATTCACAATAAAAATATTAGCCGAACATCATGAAGTCTGTATGTGTTTCATAGTGTCGAACAACCTTTGTACAGTTAAAGCCAGCAGTTACTACATGACGGAAACACCAACGTTATCTCTTTTATGTGTTTATACACAGGTCACGCTGATTACTGAACAAAAACCCAAAGATCAGATGTTAAACAGATTTATTTGCTCTCTCTCCTCCTTAAACATGTTTTTAATGTTAGTTATAATTCAGAATTGGCGACTGAAACACGTAGGACACATAAGAACATCAGGAAATAAAACATCGATAAATATAACCTCAGTAAAAGAAGTCAGCGGGGGTTACTACAGCTGTGTACCGGGGCCTGCGCTTTGTCGGTGGGATTGCTTGCGAGGCGAGCGGGTCTATCCCACGCTTTGCCGTGAGACTGGGACGACATCTCCGAAATCATCGAAACACTTTTGCAAAGAGGCTGTATCTTGACAAACCGACCAGACACATGAAGATTAAACCACTACATTCTCGGCTAAAAAAATATTAAAACGGTATTTGGTGACACACAAACAGGGTTTTTCAAAGCTCAGTTCTGTTAGCTTCCACATGCCGGTTGTTGTGTGCTAGAAACAATGGCCACCAGGCCAAAGCAATGGTTTTGACTCGATCAGCGTTAACCCCGCCCCCTGAGTTTGATGGGTGAGGCTGACAGATAAAATTATTTCATGATGAGAGCCAGGCGTCAGGACTGCCAAAATGAAATAAATAAATATATCATTAAATAATTAATTAAATGTGTCAATAATTAATGAAATGTGTCAATAATTAATTAAAATGTGAAATACATAAATAATTAATTAAATGTGTCAATAATTAATTAATTAAATGTGTCAATAATTAATTAATTAAATGTGTCAATAATTAATTAAAATGTGAAATACATAAATAATTAATTAAATGTGTCAATAATTAATTAATTAAATGTGTCAATAATTAATTAATTACATGTGTCATAACTATTTATTTAATTAATTAATTCCAATTTTAATTAATTATTGCCACATTTAATTAATTATTTAATGGTGTATTTAATTAATTCATTATGGCAGTCCTGGCGTTCCATACATGTCTGCTCCCTGAAGTAATATCGTAACAGGACATACCAGCTGAACATGTGAAATGATATGATAAGATAACATCTGCTTCATTTTTTAACCCCTCTTTCTAACTTATTGATACCTTTTGCCTAAAGAAGGCTTTAAAAATCCCCTGTTAAGGCCAGGCAGGCTGATAATACACTGGTAGAAACTCTGACAGAAACATTGGGAGAAACCCTAGAGGTAAAACAAAAAACTGCTGTTCCAAAGCATTATGGGAGCTGTAATACCAGGTGGCAGGCCGGGATCAGAGGCACGGTGGATGCGGGGCGGCAGCAGGTAGCGGCTTTCTCCACCAATGCGTCGTGGGCTCGCAGCTCGAGTCCACACTCCATCCCGGGGTGGAGTTGGACGCCGACGCTCAGGAGTCTGATGGAGCAGAATTAATGTAAACAAAACACATGAAGTAATCCCCACATAGAGGAGTTCAAGAAACACTCAAAACAGTTCTAAGTACAGGCTTTAAATGTTTTTGTTTGTAATTAAACTCTGTTAGCTGTACGTTCACCAAATTCTGTGAACTTTTTAGATGTCATCTACGCTCATAAGAAAGAAGACCGAGGATATAAGCACCGGAAAAGAGCTTCCTCCAAACGGTGGCGTCTAAGACCTCTTTCTTAGGAATAAAGTGAGGAGCTGCTTTTCCTCCACATTTCAAAAGGAACAAGTTGATACCTGCTGTTTGCCTCCTACCAGACATTTCAGGCATGGAAGAAACACCAACTTTAATCACTGATCTGAACCTCTCGATTTTGCTTGCTGTGTCTTTTACAGCATTTTAAACTAATTACATCTAAGAAGTTCTTTTATTCAATTTGTTGAATGAAATTCTAGTGTTTTCTTTCAGTTACGTTTACTTAGCATCAACTAGCCGATATCTGCTGCTGTGTGCACGTTCTTCATGGCTATGGCTGCTAAAGAAGTGTGTTAGTGTTGGCAGATAACTTCACTCTCTTCTTAAATCTGGTCAATTTTGGCTCCAAAAATAATCATGGCGGTGGCCAAAACACCAATGTGATGTAATATTATTGTAGAGTCTTTATCTTACAACAGAAAGCATGAAAGGCAGCTGCATTATTACCGCATTCACTTTTATTACCATTGGAGTTTCTTTGACAGGTTCTGGAGGATGGGTGGAAGAAGTGGGCCAAGCCTTCACATCCTCACCGTAACCTGGAGGCACGAGCACCTGAAGGAGACAGGACACGTACTTTATTAGATCAACTACATTTATTCTCTTTGTTTTCTTGTTCAAAAGCAAAATGCACGAATGCTGACCTGGCCGTCGATGTAGGCCACCTCTCCTCGCAGGACCACGCGGCGGACTTTACCTTTCACCTTCATACCTTCGAAAGGAGTCCACTTAGACTTAGTGAACTGCATGGCCTGAGGAATAACCCACTCCTGCTCCAGGTCCACCTGAAAGACACGTAATTGATAAATAATTAGGAACATATTTCATCAGAGTATGGATAGGCTGCTAATTACTGCATCAAAATAATGTCTCCTTAAAATGAATTCCCTTTAATTGTGTTTGTCTGTTTACCTCCACGTAGGTGTTTTCCTGAACGGGCAGGTTGAAGATCCTGCGTGGATTGTCATAAAGACGTCTGGTAATATCATCCAGAGTCAGACGTCCATCACTGACGGCGGTGAGCAGCAGAAGCAGCATTGTTTCCAGACCGGGGTAACCAGGAGGAGGACGCTCACTGTTCTTCTCGTCTACAGAGTGAGGAGCTAGCAAAACAAAACAAAAACCGTACAGTTCAGGAAGGTCAAAGACAAGTCGGTCTGCATGATCGGTGACAGAAAATGAATGCTCTCTGACCGTGGTCTGTAGCAAAGCAGTCGATAATGTCCAGATTTTCCCAGAGTGTCTCCATGTCCTCGCGTGTTCCCAGCATGGGTCGAACCTGCGCTCGACCGTCGCCGATCTGCGCCACATTATCCTCACACAGGAAGAGGTGGTGAGGGGCGACCTCGCATGTGACCTGGATGCCCTTCTGCTTTGCAGCTCGGATTACCAGGATCTGAAAACCATTAAGAAGTATTAAAACTGTAAGAAAGAATCAAAAAAATTAAGATAAGATGCACTTTAACAGCCAAAGCAATCGATAATAAAACAGACTAATTAAAAGTAAAATACCTCAATAATCCACTGAAATAGTTTAAAATAAAGTAAAAGTTGCATAAAATTAACAACAATAAGAAACAGCTTTTTACCTCCTCTTTCTTGGCCACGTGACAGATGTGGACTGGCCGCTGGTACAGCTGGGCCACCATGAGGATCGCCGCCACCGTCTGCTTCTCAGCGTGAGCCACGATGGGCATCTGCTTGGGCCATTTCTCAAAGTGCTTTAAACAGATCCACACGGTTAGGGCTGAAGCATCTCTAATGGCCTTCCAGCAACACTTAAAATCCAGCCTACCTCCATCCACAGGGAGACGTTGTCCATCTTGAGGGTGGAGTATGTGTCATTCAGGTACATCTTCAGACCGGCGGTCTGGCTGGCGATGGGCGGCAGGACAGCAGCGTTGTCCGTGGCAGCGCCCACATACAGGGCGTAGTCGCAGCGGCTGCCTGCTTTGGCTAACTGGTGACACAATATAACAGGAGTCAATGTCCTATCGCTTCAAATTTTACTGAATACTGAAGTACTCATTTCTAATCTTGTCCATTCTGGTCACTGCCAACAAAAATCTTAACATTTCTGCATTAACAGGATCAGCCAACAGATTAAAAAGTGAATACAATTTAAAAACGTGGGTTTACCTTCTGCACCAGAGCCAGATTATTAGCATCAGTGATGGCGGGGGAAGTGTTGGGCATCGCACACACCAGGGTCACTCCTCCTGCCAGAGCAGCTGCTGTGCCTGAGGAGAAGTCCTCCTTATGGGTGGCGCCAGGCTCCCGTAGGTGAACGTGGACATCGATCAGACCTGTGATTCAATCAAAAACCAAAATACTTCACCCGGTATCTTTGTACTAGTTTGTCTGCATAGCTCGACTTCAAATATTTAGAAAAAAACAGTACTATGTGAAAAAGAATTAAAATGAGAAGCTGAACTATTAGTGCAAGTAATTAGTAAAGCTTTTAGTAGGATGAAGTATTTACTGTTTAAAGAACCTCAGTTTTTGAATAACTTTGCTTTAAAGACTCAAGAATTCCTGTTTCAGAAACAAACATCTAACATTACATTAGTGTTGTTGTTGCCGTTTACGACCACTCACCGGGCAGACGGACGAGTGTCTGGGATGCCATGCTGTCAACATGAGTTTTCACTGGTGGAGTCCTTCCAATCTGACGAAGAGCCTGCAAACGAGTCACCCTTTATTAATCATGTTCCCATAGAACCACATCACACAAAACATCCTAACAAAACAAAAAACAAACAAAAAAAAAAAAACAGATCGCGTACCTGAACAAAGAGCTTGGTGCACTTGATATCGATGATGAGCGGGACAGAGTAGTCGATAGCCATACGCCTGGTCCTGTAGCCTTTGGTGACAAAGGAGGAGAGCCTTCGACCTCCACTGTTCCTCATGGAGAGGTTAATGACAAGGTCGAAGTGGTTCTCCTCCAGGTAGTTCATGATGCTGCGCTGCTTCTCTTTGGTGGCACATTCATCGCTGTCGTACTCCTCAAACGGCCAATCGATTGCAGTCACCTGTACAAGGAGACAAAACAAACTTAAAGACAATATCTTAAAGAGTCTTAAAGTTTCTATCCTGATTTCATCCTGTCATAGATTAATACTTAAAATATAGTGTTATTAAAGTACTTAAGTGAACGCCACAATTATGAACAATGACATTTCTAAATACATTTCTGCTGTTTTTCAAAAGCTCTAGCAAAATAAAACATTTTTACAGCTACATTGTATCCATGTATAAGTGCTGCTCATCTGGAATCTTTGGTTTAATGTGCAATTCAAGAGGAATGATAAAGATGTAAAGGGTTACCAGGATTAAAGCATTTAAAAACAAATACACATAAACACGACCATATTCATGAGTCACTCACAGATGTGCCACTGCAAAATAAGTCGATTTTGATTTAAATAAAGTTTGTTACTCCAAAAAAACGAAGCCTGTGTTAAAAGAATTACCTTGACTCCATGCTCTGTGTAGAAGTCAGCCGTGCCCATGCTAGCATACAGGTCATATCCCAAAGACTCCAGGGCCTGCACGGTGGGCAGCAGCTCACTCTTGTTCTGCAAACACAAGTCAATGCAAATAGTTTGGATAAACAATAAAATCATAACATCAGTGCTGAAAGCTGGAAAAATCTATTTCGTTTACTATGCTTCACACAACCGGAACACTCTGCAGCTGCTCCTTAAAATCAGATCACTCTTAAACTTCTTAAATCTATTGTGGTAGACAGACAGTTTCAGTTTCAGCTCATCTTATCTGACATCGATGGCCTTTTCATACAGTTCCATTTGCTGTTTTTTTAACCCAGCATTCATATCTTTAGACTTCCCTGAACCACGGTCGCCCCTTAATATAGTTTTTATATTTTCTATATTCAGGCAAACAGATCATAATATTTCAACGCCGCAGAAAAAAAAATGTGGTCCGATGATTTTTATTCCATTTGTGTTGCTGAGATGGTTTTGATCGAGTTTAACTACATCTGGTCTCATGGTGATAATATTTACAGTTATCAGCTGTTGGTGGAATCATCAACAGCTGCTGCAAAAACAAATAATCAAGGTTTGTTGCTTTTCTCGTTAGGAAAGTAGCAGACGCATAAAATCTATTGTTTATTCCCATGTGACTGACCAGCCACAAAAACATCTGCACCTTTAATGTGCCACTAAAATGCATCATTCGTACTTCCAGCTGCATCACTTGTGAGCTGAACTCACTGTTCACATCTGGATCCCTATCTGTTGTGTTTTTGTCAGTCGAAACCTTTAAGTACCTTATAGCTGCCGATGGAGAGCAGGATGTTCTTCTTGGGGATCTTGAAGCCTGTGGAGAGCATGGCTTTGAGGTAAGCCTCGTACCGGTTCTCCCCAAAACAAGCTACTTCTGCAGTGCTGGTCATCTCCACCCCGAGCACCACATCAGCTCCGGCCAGCCGAGAGAAAGAAAACTGAGGGACCTGGAGGACATTGAAGCAATCCGTGATGCTCAGTCAGATGAGAAGACAAAAGTGATTTAACATGAAGGGAAATATTTATGATTGCTTTCACACTGCTTACCTTGACTCCCACAATCCCTTTCCCTTTCATCAGGCCCACTGGCTCCACGTCCTCCCCCATAATGTACTGGGTAGCCAGAGCCACCAAGTCCACTCCCAGCGTCTTGGACACAAAGGGGAAGGAGCGAGAAACTCGGACGTTGCACTCGATCACTTTGAGCTGGTCATCCTGAGAGAAAAACACAGCGGTGAATGAATGCTCTGACCAGTGTTGATAGAAGACATAACTGTCCTTTGCATTATTGACACAGCTTAATTTTCACAACTTAATGAGGACTTTCTGAACCTGAACTATGTTTGATATTAAATGACACAACTCACATGCAATTGAAGTGCAGACTTTTAGCTTTAACCCCGGAACTCTTTCATGGCATGCATTTTTAATTTCTTTTTGCTATTTGGGCTGATTGGGACCCAATGAATGTAAAAACAAAGATTACCAGATTTGTATTTTTTTTTAAATTTTTTTTTTACCTGATTTTTGTTTCTGAGAAAAATGTGATCCACATATGAAGACATTCGTTTTAAATTTTGTTAGAACAGTGGCAGTATAATGTCCTTGTAAGTGGATATCAGGCCCTTGTAGAGCAAAATTTTGTATTTTGCTATAGATTACTCTAACTGTAGCTGAAGAACATGGCTTTTTTGCATAGTTTGCAAGACTTTTTTCTTATGGCGTGCCAAATGTAACCCCCTGCTACTGAAACAATATTCAGCAAGTGAGAATTGGGTGCACATTTTCACTTGAAGAGAAAACCGCTCATTTAAGGAACCTATTGGGACAGTCTCTCGCCAATCAAAACTGATGGCAGCATAGTGCTAAAAACTGTGCTATAGACAGACTGATGTTTATATCATTTATGATGTTGGCACTTACAGAGCTCAGACTGTCTATTACAAAGCAAGAATACCACCAGACTGTTCCAATAAAGAAATAAAATACATCTGTTTTTGCTTTTTATTCCCTATTTTAAAATAATTGATTGTGAGCCAATTTGGTCATATTGGTTGTGATCCTACAGCCGCATGGATGCCAATTCAATACACTCTTACTTCTTTCATAGGAGTCAAGAGGGGTAAGTAGCAGATGGGCACTGCTAATCAAATGAACTTAATCAACTAATCATCAGCAAGTATGACCTTGTCTATTAAAATTTCCTGGCTGGCAAAATCACCCAGGTCACTTCATCATGGCATAATTAGAAAAGACTGAACAGGTAATGGATTGTTTGGAAGGATTGCCGGGAAAAAGCCTGTTCTTTCTAAAAAGAACCTGACAGCATGGCTTAGGTATGCACAGTGGGATCTGAGCAAACCACAAGACTTTTAAAACAGTTTCCTTTGGACAGATGAGACTAAAGTGGAGATGTTTGGCCATAATGCACAACACCATGTTCTGAGAAAACCAAACAGCAAATATCAGGACAAACGCTTCATACCAACTGTCAACGAGGGTGGAGGGTGAGGATTTGGGTTTATTTTGCAGCACCTTGCAGTCACTGAGTTCACCATAGACTTCACAAATGTGAGGCGGAACTTTCATTTGGGAACTATTTTCAAACCAAGACTAGACATGGCGAAAATATGTTAATATAGAAATTATGATGCATTTTATGCAATTGTTCTTTTAATGCTGTGTCAATTTTTGGGCCTTTTTGTGGCTAGGACAGTGCAGAGAGTAGACAGGAAAGTAGTAAGAATGAGGGTGAATGACATGCAGGAATGGGTCTGGAGCTCGATCATACCCAGGTCAGAGCAGCAAGCAGTACTTTACCTGTTTGAACATCCTTCAGTGTAATGGTCAGCTGCTCAACCAACTAAGCAATATCAGCACCTGTCGTTCCCCCCTTTTTTAAATTATCCCTTCCGCCAAGTAGCCATCTGACAAGCTGATAGCAATTTTGGTAAGTAAAAAATGGCTAATGATAGGTCAGTAAATCTTTGTCTCAGTGCCATGACTGATGACATTGGAGATGCACTGAACTGATTTTTCCTTATAAATTTCACTTAAAGATTTAGTAAAAAAACCAAAAAAAAAACCAAAAAACAACTTAACTGAGGATATTTGTGTCTTTTTCCATAGAAAACATTCTTTTTCATTGCTTACATGCTCCAAACTGGACTTCAAAGTACCCCTCGCATGGGGGTCCATGCTTTGGGACTGATTTAATTTGTAGAAAATTTGTATGCAGACAGGGTAAAAGTTTGTTTTGGAAAGCAAGCTTGCGGCTAGGGCTGGGCCATATTATACCGTTCACGGTAATACCGGTATAATGTTAGGCAACGATAGGAAAATGAAATATCGCGATAGAATATGAGTAAAACGCGCATGCGCAGTGCCTTTGTTTTCATACGCACATGGCCGATTGTTGAGTGAAACTGATGAACCAGAATTGGTTTGTAAAAATGGTGCAACTTCCGTGATGTGGAACTGGTTTGGTGTTTGTCCGTCAGATACACGACTTAAATCTGGGAGTAATCTGGGTCCTAAACTCCGTATTCCTCAGGTCAAACGAACACTGCAGCATCACTAAGAGTTAAAAACTGTCTAAATTCTTTCATCTTTAATAAAACGATCAGCATTGCTGCTTTACCAGGTGTAACTATGAAGTTTAACTTCCAGGCATCCATGAAAACAAAATGTATTACATTTAACGGAGTTAGAAGTTAGCAGGAAGCTAGCGGAAGTTAGCTCGCTAGTTTCGCTAGTTACCTAAGCATGATATTGCATGTTCTGACTGAGAGATTTCTGAAAAAAATCAAACGTACAGCTCTGCTATCACTTCCAACATAAATGAAGACAGGAAACTAAACAGCAGTGACGTTTGTAGGGTTACTGAAGTTGGGCTAGCTGGTATATAATAATGTGCTACGTGATCGCTAGCGACACAGCTATGTTAGCATAACATAAACAGTGAAGCTGGAGGACGAACACTAACACTTTTCCACTTATAAAAGTTAACGTTAAGGTTCCTCATGGTTAGAGACAAATGCAATCGCATGGCAGGATGCTGTAAAAGGACCAATCTTCAGTCAGGAGAACAACTGAGATAATCCATCCACAATACGAGGTTAGTCATATACTGCAACAACATGGGAATAGAGCAGCTGCCAGAGAATTCAACATTAATGAATCAATGGTACAGAAGTGGAGGAAGCAAGAAGAATGAGTTTAATAAAGTTTGATTTATCTGACTGCTTTGTTTCGCGTAATGTGCCTTATAATCCTGGGCACCCTATGGTCCGAAAAATACGTACTGCACACTACAGTTTAATGTTGCAAAGCACCTCTTATGTCAGCCCATTTCTACTGGAAATGCCTTTTGGTTAAACTTTCAGCAAGGAATTTGCATTTGCACTGTTGCATTTTTATAAAGCTTTAATGTACATAAAAACCAGCTTCTTGTTTAAGTGAAAATAAATTATAGGTTGTCTTTTTGCGCTAGTAATGTTGTGGAGTTGTATTTTGTCTCGCATCAATTATATCGTTGGTTATATCGTTATCGCAAATTTTCAAATATATATCGTGATAAATATTTTTGGCCATATCGCCCTGCTCTACTTGCGGCGCACTCTAAAATCAAGCCAATTCAATCATTACTCTACATAAACTGTAGGTCACAACATTTGTTTGAAAAGTCAAACGACATTTGTATTTCTTTTTCCTTTTTTGTAAATCGAAGGCTGGTTTGGAAATGTTAGACTAGACTGCATATTTCATTTATAAGCAGACAATATATGGAATGGAAAATACTAAATTCCCATTATGCAGAAGAATGTAGGAAGCCAGGGTAGTTTGTGCTATTTACTTGAACATCAAGACGATGCCTCCCAATTTTTTTATTAACTCATTTTTATGTGTAATTACAAAGATATGAGACAACATTTCCCCTTTTCATCTAATCTCACTATGGTAGCAAATCCTTCCTGGATTCAGATCTGAGGATTGTCTTCAGATGTTAATCACATTTAACTTGTGCCAGCACCCACCTCTGCTATAATTTCATGCAAATCTTTAGATACATTTTTCAGTAATCTTGCTAACAAACAAACAAACTGAGCCAGGGAATTTCCTGCATAGGTTTCTTTTCTGTGAATTAAATGAAGTGAAATAACAGAGAAATTCATATTGTTTTTTCCAGTGGCACAACAAAGGCACCTTTGCTTTATGTATCTACTTAAAATAAGCCATCATCTGACCTTTTGCCAGTGCTTCTTTTGATTGCATGGTCAGATCAAAAAGCTTTTGAGCATGGCACCTCCAGTTTATTTGGCTTTGCAATTACTTTCCCTACCATATAACTCTGCAGCATGGAAAGCACCTTGAGTATTCAATACATTTATTTTTTTCGAATCCACTGAGAATAACTTGAGTTACTTCTGTCACAATATTTGACTCCACTCTATTTTATTTAACTAATATTAAGTAATGAGAGTAATGAGAGAATCTGTTTGTTTGTTAATTGAATTGTGAGAAACCAAATCCTAAGCCTGCCCTCATGTGGAAACCACATGGGGAAATAAAAAATCTCCTCAGCTTGAAGCCTTTTCAGAGAAGCAGCTGCTCAGTTGAATCTGCTGGTTACGTGACTGTAGTGAACCTGCACACTCAATTTTTCACCGGCACCGTTGCATCCTGATTTGCTATGTTTCACTTGACACCTGAAAGAACATATAAGTCACTGGCTGCTCTATATGCCTTGCTGAAGCTGTATACATTCTCTGGTCATGTCCTATATTTGAGAGGGTGGGCCTCAGCAACAGTGACTGAGCATGGGTTGTACCAACATGATGCAGTAAAGAGGGGTGGCCATGCTGCATGCATGAGCAGTGTCGTGAGCTTATTTTACAGATAATTATTTAAAGATATTAAGCTATTAGCCTTTTACTATAACCTTTTCACATCTGTTTATGGCATTACTGAAGATCCAGTCATATTTAATTCTGATCAAATCTCTGGTCAGGTCGATTAATATCAGGCTCAAGATGGAAACCTTGACATGTGAATCTGAGGGAATTTTTGTGCTTTTTTCTTTCTTTCTTTTTTGTCGCTGTTTTATCCAAAAGATAAAGGTTCTTTGAAGGAGCCAAAATAATAAAATGGGACCTGGTGAAAGGTTGTGTCTACATTAGAAAGATAAATAATGGGTCTGTATTGAGGCTAAATGTCATTTAGGTCCTCCTTATCTCCTTGTTTTCCACACTCTTCAAGCCCTACTCTGTAGCTGGTGGTCTCTTCCTTACTCCCCCTTCTGCAAGCCATACATTACGGCTGCTGAGCACATGCATGCCTGCGCATGTGTGTTCGCGCACGCACGTGTGTACATGCAGCTCTGCGGAAGCAGAGGGAAGCTTTGAAGGATCTTTGAAGGAGAAGAGACAAACTTAAAGATACTGAGACGGCTGAAATGGGGAGCCCGTGGAGGCAGTGGACTGTGTTTCTCAAAGGTCTGAGTCTGTTGCATTGCTGCTGCTGCTTTTTCTTCTTTCTCTTTGGCGACTGAAGGCTCTCACCATACAGCACATACGGAGAGGGAGGTGAGGTCAGAAGGTGCAGGACCTGGTCTACAGGTTTGTGGGTTAGAGTGTGAGTTTTCCTCTCTCCCCTTTTTTTTTAATGTTATTTTTTGTTTGGGCCCTACTTTCTGTTTACTTTGAGGCTGATATGTGTGAAAGTGTGTTTGAGGATATGCTCGCGCTGCAGCTGTAACTAATTATGATTGTTTCAGTCACATGCAGCACAGCTTGGATGCTATAAGAAGTGCAAACTGTGAAAGCTGTCATCCGCTGTGAGTTATACTCATTCAAAAGGGACAGTTAAGGGTAGTAATATAGCAGACTGTTTAATGTGCTGCTTAGTGCTTAGATAAATCCTCTGTTTAATCTGCTGTGTTTAGTTTTTTTTGTTTTTTTTTTAAGAAAAAGGAGAGAAGACAACAATATGTGAATCCTGCTGCACAAATTCCATAATTGTATAAATGTATGTGGAGTGGAGAAAATGGGAGGTTAAAGGAGAGCACTTGAACTTCTCATCACGGACCTGACCGTTTCATCGTAGGGCCACATTAGCGAGAGGATTCATATTTAACCACTAACTTGAACTGTGGTAGCTTTCATAGTGTGACTGCCTGTAAATGTAGGGCTGGGTGCTGGACTCCAAACTAACTTTTTCACACCAGCTGGCACTAGGCCGGGTGCCTAACTTTTCACTTAAGCGTATCAGAATATATGAAAAAGTGCACTTAACTTTTTGTCATTTCATTTCAGTGATTGGATAATGGTGTATGCAGTAGAAGCACGGAGTGTTGTGACAGTTTTGAAACTGAGACTGAAGGTGGTTCAGGTAGCGAGTATCATAATTGTGGAGCTTTTGTTTGAACTTTGAATTTTATTTAAAGGGATGGATTAAGGCTTGGATGGATTAAGGTATTAGTCAAAGTGTGGTTTTGAAGTATATCATGTGTCACTTCTCACAGTATTTGTTGTAGTATGCAGACTCTCATGCGGCTTAGAGGGTCGGAGTGTAGTACGGGATGTTGTTTGTAGCTCCAATTTAAAGATTCCCCCAAAACTCTCATATGAAGACCAAAACTGCAGTTCCACTAGTGGCCACTGGAGTCTGGTTCCAAAAATGAGCCATGTTCAATTACAACAACAACCTTTATTTATAGAGCACATTAAAAGCCTAGGCATACCAAAGTGCTTTACAAAAAACAATAAAATAATACAGTTAAGAGCATTAATATCAAATATAACTAGAAAGATTTGCATTTCCTGCGAAAATGCAGTGTGGATGCTTTAAAGCTGAAGCTGTATGCAAAAACTAGCTGAAAAAGCTGAAAAGTTGCAGAAATTGTAAAAACTTTGCAGAAGCAAAGTAACTTTGCTAAAATGGAATAACTTAGCAGAACTGCAATATCTTAGAGGAAACATAATACTTGGCAGAAATACAATAGCATAGCAGAACTTAGCAGAAATATTGTAACTTACCAGAAACATGATAACTTCTCAAAAATACAAGAATTTAGGAGAAATAGTATAAGATAACAGAAAGAATATATTTAGCCAAAAATACTTAAGCATTACAGAAACACTATGATTTAGAAAAATAGTACAACAGAGCAGAAATACTGTGATTTACCAGAGACACTGTGATGAACTATGAATATTGTAATTTTAAATCAATACTATGTTTTAGCACAAATACTATAATTTGACAGAAATACTATATTTAGCACAAATCTTATAAAATAGCAGAAATAGTATGATTTAGCACAATAGTAATAACTTAAACAGAAAAATTGGAAAAGCAAAATGGACAGCTGAAAAAATGCTGAACATGCTGAGGGTCCCTCAAATATACTTGTTAAATGAAAAAAATTGGCAAAAAAAAATATAACAGCCACACAATCACAAATATGGACACATATGGAAACACACATGCACAGAGAGAGACACACACAAGATCCAATTCAGTCAACCAGTCTAAATATATTGAATTTGAATCTTACAATGAGATCATCCCATAAAAAGGCTTCCTCTCTCTCTCTCTCTCTCACACACACACACACACACACACACACACACACACACAGAAGTAAGTTTCTAGCTCAGTCAAGCAGCCTTGGAGCTGTTGAATTTGAATCCACCAATCAGAGAGCCTGTGCACTTTTTCCCGCCAAAACAGGTGCATGCAGCACAGAGAGACACAGGATTTTTGCAGTCTATTTCTCATAATGACGACTCCCCTCAAACAAATTACCATAATTTCCTAACCGTAGGGGCTAGAACGGTCATTCTTACACCGTTTTGTTCAGAAGAGATGGGGGAATCTTAAAGTGTTGACAATTTATCATTAAAATATGAATTATTAAAGATAATTGACTTCTAATGCACCATAACTGAGTAGAGCAAAGCAAAAACTGCCTTGACTTGCCCTCAAACAACACTTTCTAACTCTAAATCTATTTGGAGTATCAATATCATTCTTTCACCGTAAGAGACAGCAGGCTTTGGTGAACAATCATGGAAATTTTCAGGTCTCTGTGGAAATCCATTAAAAAGATATGACGAGAGAAAAAAGTGGTTCATTTCCAGAGTTTGAAATCTGAAGAAATCTGAGCGAAGGACGAATTTCCTACCCTCAAACAAGTCTAACTCATTTCAGAACGGTAATAGGTGAGAAAATAATTCTTGAATTGTGAGCGTCAGGAGTGTCTGAAGATATACTGGGACAAGCCTTATGTCTTAACTTTGCTTCGTTGAGGAGATATGACGATTCGAATATGCCTCTCATTACAGAAATCAAGCGGTGATTTTGAACAAGCTCTCCATTGACTTTCTATGGAGAGTTTTGCGACTTTGTGTTAGTCTGAGGAGATTTGCCAAAATTCTATAAATCCCACAACAATGATAGTGACATTTTCGGAAACCCAGCAAAAATACCTACGTTTTGATGTATAATTTGTGGAAGTTGAGTGAAGATTGAGCAAGTAGCAAGAAGTTGTTCGGACATGAAGAGAAGACTGCAAAACCTTCAGTGGCAGACTGGAAGCCAAGTGCATAGCAACCATAACAACGCATGTATTTTGTGAAAAATCACAATTTTGCAACTGAAAACTTTAAGAGGCATAAAGGTAAAACGGTAAAAGATTTGAAAAAGCTGAATCATACCTGAATAGCCCAATAATTTGAGAACATTTTAAAGTTTGAATGGTTGTTCTACGTGAAAATATGAGGAAGTAGTTAAGTTTCAGAAACAAGCAAATTTTAGCAGAATTGCAGAAGTTTCCCATTCATTTCAATGGGACAAATTAAGCTTAATATTTTAAAAAGTATAATAGTGAAAAATACCAAAAGACATAGCAGGAATTAGCAGAAATAGCAGAATATTTTAAAATTTGAACGGTGAAAATCGGCTGAAAATTGCGGAAGTAGTTAAGTGCCAAAAAGTGTACGGAAGTCCCAAGAGGAACTCAATAGTGTGGATGCTTAAAGCATCCACACAATAAGAACAGCAGACAATGTTCACGGTAGAAAGCCACTAATAAAATGGACTGCAGCACATAGATTATAGCAGACCCAGTGCCGCATGATAGAGAACACCAAGAATGAAGGAATAGTAAAAAGTTAATGCAATAGGTCGCAGTTAACAGTCAGCATTTAATTATGCCATTTTACAGCATTATAAAGCTACAGAAAATTAAAAATAAACATTTAAAATAAACAAACAGTTTTGGCCTCAGTAAATAGCTTAGCCCTTCTTAATACAAAAGTATGAGTTGTTTTATAATAGTACTTGGGGGTAGTTGGCACTGTTCTGGCACAGGCAGCTGTAGCTGATTGGTGCCTGCTTGGGGTCATATTTGTTAATTGTAGTAATTGAATTTTATGGCCCTACTGTGCTTGTGCTGGAGATTTTTGGAGTAAATTCTAATTCTTAACACTAATTAGGAGGTACCTATGCTGGGGTGTAGCTGTTGTAACATCTATGGGTGCAGCACTTGCTCATAGCTTAAAACTCCCTCATTTCATCCAAGTACTGTAACTTCTGGCTCCAAAAAGCCTATGCAACCAGGGCCAAAACACTCTTAAAACTTCACAATGTGAACTCCAAAGCCTGGGTGACCATTTCCATCTTTTATATACAGTCTACACTTGCATTCAGATCACTGGTACACAGTGTTGGGTAAGTTACTTTAAAATAGTAACTTAGTTACATTACTAGTTACTTCTCTCAAAAGTAACTCAGTTACTTCAAGTTACTTGTTACTTTCAAAGTAACTAGTTACTAGGGAAAGTAACTTTGGTTTTACTCAGAATTCTCTTGTTAATGTGTTTCTTCCATAACTTTGCCAGTCTTCTAGCTTGCTTATGTAACACCCGTCCCACGTTCTATTGAGAGGGGCCCTGGGTTCCTGTTGTTACTTTCCTATTGATACTCCCTTTTTAATGCTTATGGTATTAAATATGTAATAAAACTACACTACATGGAAATAAATCACACACAAGCAGGTCAATTATAAAGTTAACTCCACTTTAGTGAATGCTGAATTAACAACACAAAGAAAATAAGTAAAATCAATAAAGTTTGTTAAACAATGATAAGGTATCTACCTCAACAGAAACAAAATAATCAAATAATATTGTGGGCCCACACGCACTCTCACCAAACACACACACACACCTCAAGTGCTACAGTCTTTCTGCTAGCAAACCCCTCGTTGCAGGCCTGAGTCGTGGCTAGGGTGCGTTGGGACCTAAAACAATATGGTCGCTTCACTTGTTGCCAAGCAGTACAAATAAAAAGCACGTGCAAACAACAGTACTCACACCTCCAGGCAGTTCAAGGGGATAGCGGGGAAACTGGGTCACGGCTACCAGCAGGCCGCGGCAGCAGCACTCACAGTCGTCCTTTCCACGTGCTCCCACGTGAACACATAACTTCAGCACACCAGCAGAAGGGACCTCTCTGACACACCAGCAAGACGTCCGTCTCCTCCTACTGAATCACACAACTCCACTAAATGCCAGTTCACATGTGATAACATTCAATCTTAGCATTAGCTTAATAAATAAAAACAGAGCAGAACAAGAGCTTAGCGAATATGCTAGGCTACGCTAGCAGCTATGTTAGCAGTTATGCTAGCGGCTGTGTTAGCGCTAATCCGTTTTACACAATAACATTGGATACAAGTGTCAGACAAAATCCACATTTACCTCACAGAAGGGTACAACAGTTCTCGACTCCAGTTAACTATCCGTCAACCCGAAAATGCGTCTGTCGCCCTTCTAAGAACTCTGCGTTCACTCGACACTGTTCAGCTCTCGTCTCTCTCGCTTCCTGCAGAGTGCACACGGCTCCCCACTTACTCCCACCCCTCTACCTGAGACTACTTCAGGGTTCACTGGAGCTGTAGTACATATCAATACCATATCAAAAATAATGACATAAACCTCAAAATACAAATAAAAAGGTTGTGCATTTAACTGACACACATCACATACTTTGCAGGTATACATTCTTGAACACATTAAACATTTGCAATTAACTATCAATATTAATGAACAAATTGAAATAATGAGCTACTTATATAGCCAGGGCTACACTTACTTGCCACAAGTGCACTGTGCCACCTACCAATAGAAAGGAAAAGATAATGTGCATATTTCCACGAGAGAAATCCCACGCCTGGACCGTCATTGACCGCTGCCATGATTCTAGCCTACGTCACAGCATCATGTGCACCTTTTACATCCAACACAAAAACTGCAGTCGTGGTGCTTTCGATTGTACTCAGAACTCAGAAATTCTGCCTTCTGAATAGGAAGATGTAGGCAACACCAGACTGCAGGTGAGCTGCATACAGGGCTGGACTGGGACAGAAAATTGGCCCGGGCATTTTGACTAGAGACTGGCCTACCATTATAGGAAAAATCTTAAAGCCTTTGAATGGTTGGATGCATCAGCAGGGATGATGAGACAGAGTACCGGGCTGTGGTCGACTCCTTTGTCACGTGGTGTGAGCAGAATCATCTGCAGCTCAACGTGGCAAAGACCAAGGAACTGATCGTGGACTTCAGGAAGACCAGGAAACACTTGACCCCTGTTTCAATCCAGGGGGTCAGTGTTGACATTGTGGAGGACTATAAATACCTTGGAGTACACATTGACAATAAACTGGACTGGGCTAAAAACACCACAGCACTTTACAGGAAGGGCCAGAGTCGTCTCTATTTTTTGAGGCGACTGAGGTCCTTCAACATCTGCCAGAAAATGCTGAGGATTTTCTATGAGTCTGTGGTGGCCAGTGCGATCCTCTATGCTGTTGCATGCTGGGGGAGCAGGCTGAGGGTCGCAGATGCCAACAGACTTAATAAACTGATCCGTAAGGCCAGCAATGTTGTGGGGATGGAGCTGGACTCCCTCAAGGTGGTGTCGGAGAGGCGGATGCTGTCCAAGATAAAGACAATGTTGGATAACACCTCCCACCCACTCCATGACATGTTGGTCAGTCACAGGAGCTCGTTCAGTGAGAGACTGAGATTACCGAAAAGCACCACTGAACGACACAGGAAATCATTCCTGCCTGTGGCCATCTCCCTGTACAACGCATCCACTTAACACACTGTTTGCTGCTACAACTACACGTTTCTTTTCCAAATATTTATTTATAAGTGACTTATGTATGTATGTATGTATATATATGTATATATTGTACTATTCTTAGTTAGCGTATTGTCTGTCTTGTCTTAATGTTGGTTTAAAATGGAGCACTGTAACAAAAAATAATTTCCCCCAGGGATCAATAAAGTATTCTGATTCTGATTCTGAAAACAAACACTGTTGTGACAGTGATGTACACTGTTCTGATGGTATATATGCATCAATCTATCAATCGTTTGTTGTAAGATTCAGATAATTATTTTTTAAAAGCTAGACATTTTAAATGAGAATAAGAAAGAAAAGTATTTCTTTGTGCCCCCCCTCTCCCTGTTAATGCCCTACCTGGCCCCCTGGCAACACTTTGCTAGACCTGCCCCTGCACAGTTACCAGCTGTCAGCTACTTAGAAAAGGATCCTGGTGTTATTTGTCTCTCAGAAACAGTTCATAACTTCCCTTCAACTCATTCATGTCACCTAAAAGGTAAACCTGTTTCTCCATCACAGCTCTGATGATCCAGTAAGGACATCTCCTGGTTTCATCTTCATGTTTCCCTCTCACCAGATATACAAACCGATATCATGACCAGCAGCTTTACAGCTGTGGCTCCAGCAAACATCAGCTGATACTAGAAATTAATATTAAATAAATTGTAACAACAGCTGATCGAGCTTAAATGTGCTGCTGTTGTTTAGCGCGACATCCGCTGGTTTCCTCTTTCGGCGCAAAGTGGGCGATAAACAAACAAGAGAGAAAAGCCGATCAGCTGATCATTGATCAGTTTCATGATTGAAGTAGAAACGGGAGAGGGAGGGGGAGAATGAAAGAAGAAGAGGCAGCTGTGCAGCAAAGACACAGAATAACTCCAGCTTTGTGCCTTTTCCATTGTAGCTGAATTACGGGACAAACTGTTCCTTTTCACCTCAATAAGAAACACGTAATATTTTCTCTGAATACCAGACCAGGTTGGCAACTCTAATAACTTATGAACAAAATAAAGTGCAACTTCATTAACTTCATAGCACCACCCAGCTGTATAGAAACTCCGTCATGCTAGCTAGCACGCAGTACGGAAAAAGTCAGAATAACGAAAATAAACTCCAACTAAACTTGGTTCATATCTGACCCAGAGAGACTGCAGTTCATAACTTCTTACCTTAAGTTCAGTTCACACTTGGACCGGTGGCCGCCTCGGGTCTCTTTTCCTTCTGCGTCCCCTTTCCTTCATCCACCTGCTGCCCTCCACCACTTGCTAATGTTACTGAATCTGTGGAAGCTCCGCGATAGCCACCACACGAAGTAACGAGTAACGACCCTATCTAAATCCCAGTAACGAGTAACGCGTTCCTGATTTTGGCATAATAACTAGTTACCGTGCTCGTTACCACAATAATAACGTAGTTACTGTAACGCGTTACTTAATAACGCGTTAGTCCCAACACTGCTGGTACATGCTCCAGTTTGCATTTGAGATGGTAATCGGGCAGCCAGGGACAAAGAAGCCTCTCGTCTTTTAGGGTCAAGTTTCACCAGGATCCTGAAACGTCTCCAGGTGTAGAGTGACCACTCGGTTGCTTTCTTGTGACGCTGCTTTATTGAACGTGCATCCAGCAGGGGTTATAACAGCTCAACAACGTGTGTGTCAGCTAAGACATAGAACAGGATATAGACAGCCCCCTGCCGCAGAGCAGGTCCTAGTGGCGTAAAGCCGTAAAGCCCAGTACATGACATCTCCCCCCTTTTCATGTTATGTCCAATAACAAACCCCAAATAGAACAGCAATGACACAATGATAACATGCGACACTATAATAGCCTCTGGGCGGTTCTCTTAGGGTCGAGCACAAATGGCGTACTGTCAGCCTGAAGGGCAGTGTCCACAAAACAGGACCCATGAAACATGGCAAACTTTTAAGGTAATTAACTCAACCAGGTAACAGCAGTATTGGTTGCAGCTGAAAACATAAGTGCAAAACAGCAACAATACAACATTCCCACTCCCCAGTCCTTCCTTCTGTCCCATCACCCCAATGTCTATAGATCCAGCCTGCTGACTGGCTTACGTACCCGGCCGCACCTCGTGCGTAGCAGAGTCGGTACGTCAGCGTGAGTGGGTGCGAGCGTTGGGGCAAGACTAGGGGCCAAATGTGGGGTCTCTGGAGTGGACGCACCAGTGCACTGAGGTGGCGGCTCCTCAGCGTCCACAGTGGGTGTTGGAAGGGGTTGTGGCATAGCCCGTGGAGAAGGTTCGAGGCGGAGATGGCGGCGGTTCCGTCGCAGCATCGCACCTTGGGGTGTGGCAACGAGATAGGACCTCGGAGTGACGCTCTCCTTGGAGATGATGGCCGGTGTTGTCCAAGCCTTCTCCTGGTCCAGCTTAGTTAGGACAGCATCCCCTGGATGAAGTGGAGGTAGGGGCCTAGCACCATGGCGGCGGTCGAAGTAGAACGCCTGCTTGGCCTTCTGACCAGCATCCCTTCGTTTAACTTCTCTTTTGTTTGGCCATTTAGGTCGAAGATTCTTCTCCAAGGTAGGCAGGGTTGTCCTGATCCTCCTCCCCATAAGAAGTTCCGCTGGGCTGAAGCCTGTAGTGGCACAGGGAGTAGACCTAAAGCACATTAGCGCCATCAGTGGGTCGTCGTGCCGGAGGATTTTCTTTGCAGTCTGTACTGCCCTCTCCGCGTGACCATTTCCCTGTGGGTGGTGGGGACTAGACGTTATGTGGGCGAAATCCATCTCTCTCGCTAAGGCCTGGAACTCAGAGCTGGAGAACTGAGGGCCATTGTCACTCACCACCACGTCAGGGATCCCAAACCTAGCAAAGGTCGACTTCAGTTTCTGAACAACTTGGCCGCTGGTCGTGGATGGTAGGTGAAGTATTTCCAGAAAACGTGAGTAGTAGTCCGACACAACGAGGTAATTATTCCGGTTGTGTTCACAGAGATCCAGGGCTATCCTTTGCCATGGACGATCTGGCAAAGGTGTGGGGATGAGCGGCTCCTTTGTCTGTGTTGGCCTCTGGGCCAGACATGTGTGGCACTGCAGCACTACATTCTTTAACTCAGTGGAGAGCCCCGGCCACCACACAGATGAATTAGCCCTATCCCTGCACTTGGTGAGGCCTTGGTGCCCTTCATGTAGTTTGTGTAGAATGGCTGTTCTCTGCGACTTTGGAATGGCAATTCTGCAGCCTCGTATAACCAGTCCGTCAGCCTCTGATAGCTCGTTTTTCACTTTCATGTACGCTTTAATGTTCAATGGCACACTAGCTCTGTGTGCAGGCCAACCCCTGCGAATGTACGTAATGACGGTCTGTAGTTCAACGTCCGTTGCAGTGGCTGCTTTAATGCTTTCCATTCGGCTTGGGGACGCTGGAATGCCCTGTAACACGGTGGCTATGTAGCAGTCCACTTCACTGTGAGTGCTAGTGTCATCCTCAGCCCAAGTCTGTGGACTCCGTGACAGCGTGTCGGCGATGACAAGCGTTTTGCCAGGGACATAGACAGCCTCCGGCTTGTACCTCATGAGCCTCATCAGGAGGCGTTGACACCTCAATGGAACATTGTCAAGGTCCCGGCTATTGACCAGGGGTACCAAAGGTCTATGGTCGGTCTCAAGCCTGAAGTGATCTAAGCCACATAGATACTTATCAAACTTCTCGATTTGTGCGTAGCGTGTTTCAGCCTCCGTGAGGCGTCTAGAGCAGTAGGCAACAGGTTTCCACTCTGCGCCATGAAGCTGAAGCAGCACAGCTCCAAGCCCGTAGCTACTGGCGTCGGCAGATACAGCTGTGAGTCTGTTGACATCATAGAAGGCGAGAACGGGTGCTGATGTAAGCGCTCTCTTTATGTTCTTGAAGGCTGCCTGCTGTGGGTGATCCCAGGTCCAACTGTTTTTGCTTTTAAGCAACTCGTACAGTGGCTGGCATATTGTGGCAAGAGCAGGAATATATCTGCCCAGGTAATTAACCATTCCTAGGATCCGTTTAAGCTCTTGCACATTTTCTGGTGACGGCAGCTGAAGAATGGCGCTCACTTTCTCAGGGTCTGGCCTGACCCCAGAATGGTCGATCAGGTGCCCTAGGAAGCGAAGCTGGCTCTGTCTGAAGGAGCACTTCTCTCGGTTGAGCTTCAATCCTGCTAGCTCAATGCGCTGCAGCACCTTCTCAAGTCGGGTGTCGTGTTGTTCCATGGTGGCCCCATAGACCAGGATGTCATCCATAAAGACCTCCACACCTTCGAGCCCCTCTAAGGTCTCCAACATCTTTCGCTGAAAGATCTCTGGTGCACTCGTTATCCCAAAGGGCAGCCTCTTAAAGCAATACCTGCCAAATGGCGTGATGAATGTCGTTAGTTTGCAACTCTCGTGATGCAATGGGATCTGCCAAAATCCACTGGCTGCATCCAGCGAGGAGAAGACCGTTGCCCCACTCAACCTGGACATCGTTTCCTCAGTGGTAGGCAAGATATAGCGCTCTCTTTTGACAGACTTATTCAGTTTTGTCAGATCAACGCAAATCCTGGCCTTTGCTGTGGTCTTCTTCAAGACAGGCACCATTGGGGCACACCATTCGGTAGGTTGGGTCACCCTCTCAATGACACCATGGTTCTCCATTCTTTGTAGTTCCTCCTTCACTTTCTGCAGCATGGGGAAAGGCACACGGCGTGCCGTATGCACCGCGTATGGCACAGCATCGTCCCTTAACTGAATTTTGACTGGCTCAGTTTTTAGTGTTCCGTGTTCACCGTAAAGTGGTTGGTTCCTGGTGGGTGTGATCGTTGCTTCATCAATTCTTCTCACCAGGTTCATCTGCACTGACAAGGAGCGGCTGAGAAGGTTGCTGACTCTGTGTCCACGAACCACATACACCTTGGACAGGTAGTCTTTGCCTTTATAACTTATTGTGGCCTTTAAGTAACCGAGACATAGCAGCTCTCCTCCTGGGCTATCTAGAGGGCGATCTGAAGGCTCTAGCGTTCTCTTATGAGCAAGAGTGTGCAACGTGTCCTCATTTATGATAGTGACATCTGCTCCTGTGTCAATCTTAAATTCTATTGGGGCAGAGTCTAGCAGTAGCTGCACAGTCCATGCTTCACTATTTCCGTTTGCATTACACACTGAGCCTAGAAAATATGAGGCCTGCTCTCTTTTCTCTGTCTCTGTAACCTCATTCACTGATCTGGTGTTACGACACACCCTGGCCCAGTGTCCAATTTTTTTGGCATCCATGGCAAACAGATTTTGCTGCCGGGCACCTTTCATCCCTGGCATGCTGTGTCTTCCCACATTTACCGCATTTTTTGTCACGCCCCGCCCATTTTGTTTTCGCGGGTAGCCTACCTCGCTGTTGTTGTGATTTCCAGTCCATGCTTTTCCGTTTATCCCGTACCTCCTGTACTGAGCCTCCCGCATCTCCCTGCAAGCTGACCTGCGCTGCGACCTCCTCTGACTGTCTGACGATCTGGGTCGTTTGTGCCAACGTGAGGTCCTTCATCAGCTGTAGCCTGCGGGAGAGGTCCTTGTCTCGTATCCCGACCACAATACGATCGCGGATATTTTCCTCTTTACATGCACCAAACTCACAGTGCTCTGAGAGGTCATACAGGGCTCGGATAAAACTCTCCGCCGTTTCGCCTGGCCGCTGGACTCGCTGGTGAAAACATGCTCTTTCATGTATCGTGTTCCGCTGCGGGAAAAAATACTCGTCGAACTTCCTCATTACGACGGCGAAGTCGTCACGACTTTCATCGGCGGCGAAGGTGAGTGACTTGTAAATGTTCTCTGCTTCATTTCCCATCGCGTAGATTAGGCAGCTCACCTGTACCTGTCCTTCGTCTTTGTGGAGTTTCGTTGCGATCCGGTAGCGCTCGAAACGCTGTTTCCAGTCGGGCCATTCCGTCGGCTTATCGAAGGGGAAGCCCGTCGGGGGATTAAACTTAGCCATTCTGCTGTTTTCTCCCCTATGGCGTTATTCGGCGATGGTCCGGGCCACTTCTGACACCATGTAGAATGACCACTCGGTTGCTTTCTTGTGACCAGAGATGGGCAGTAACGCGTAATCTGATTACTTTTTTCGAGTAACGAGTAAAGTAAGGGATTACTATTGCAAAATCGGTAATTAGATTACCGTTACTTTCCCGTAGGAACGCTGCGTTACTGCGTTACTAAAACCGTGATTTTTTGCGAGAATGTCTCACGACAGTGACATAAGCGAGTGCGCCGTTAGTGACAACAGCTGTGTGCAGATCAACAATGGATCACATATCGAGTGCGGGAGAGAGTATGAGCATGCAGCGTTTAAAGCGTGGAAGTACTGGCCTTACTTTGAGTTTGATTCCATAAAAAGTGACAAAAACATTAGCGTCCATCGTGCGTGGGAAGAAAACTTCTTTTTACAGCGAAAAAAACCCCTAAACTTCCAAGGAAGCACCAAGAGCGCAACGACGTAATGGGAAACTCACAGAGACACTGCCGTATCCTTCCACTGACCGCTGCACACCTGCACCAGGGTAAACCTCCGCCTACTGCAGTCCTGCTTTACAGGTGAAAATAGAGCAACAGGACCGCTGAGTCTTTGACTTTATTTATGTTCTGCTGTGTTTTACTTGCATCTATTTGAAAGAGTGAGTGTAAACACAAAAAATTATTTTATTTTATGTGCTGGAATGTGCAGAAAATAGGTTTAAATGTTAAACTCATTTATTCAACTCAGAGAATGTTGCATATAATTAAATTTTTGCTTGATGCATAAAGTTAAAAGATTAAAAATGATAAAACAAGTTAAAAAAAGAGACTTTTCCATTTGATTACATTTTGTATGATGGATTATGTAGAAAAAGTAGAATTGGGCTGAAAGATCTATCGCTTTATCACCTCTTCAGGTTGTAAATCGTGTTTTTAAAAAGTAACTAAGTAACTAAGTAATTAATTACTTTTGAAAATAAGTAATCAGTAAAGTAACGGGATTACTTTTTTGGGGAAGTAATCAGTAATTAGTTACTGATTACTTTTTTCAAGTAACTTGACCAACACTGCTTGTGACGCTGCTTTATTGAACGTGCATCCAGCAGGGGTTATAACAGCTCAACAACGTGTGTGTCAGCTAAGACATAGAACAGGATATAGACAGCCCCCTGCCGCAGAGCAGGTCCTAGTGGCGTAAAGCCGTAAAGCCCAGTACATGACACCAGGCACTTATTAAGGCAGATATAAACAGTCATATTTTATTTATTTTTTTACGCTTAAAAGTTTGTCATCTTTGCTGTAAAAGCTTTTTTTTTTCTCGCAGAAAATAACAATTCTTACACTCTGTTGCTTGAGTGTCACATCCTCTCCTCATACAGCAAATACGCAGAACATAGACAACTGTCTAAAGCGCTCTGATGTGAGATTTACCCGAGCACAAACAAAGCGGTTTTATCTGCCTTGACTGGTTGTCCACAGACAAACTGCTGCAGAAACCTTGCTTAAAGACAGCCATGTGGGTGCTAAGAATGAAAACTTTGTGCTGAATGTCTTTCGTTTGTTTTAAATCCTTTGTAGTCATGCTTAATAACGAATATTTGCAATATTTCGCATGGATGGTAGTCGATGGATTCTTTTGTTTGTTTATATAAGTGTGTTGGTGAGTGAAGTGTGAAAATCCACACTTAACTGGGTGTAAATTGCTAAAAACTGGATATTGATATTTTTCCCTAGATAGAGCACTTACATCATCACAACAGGGGGATTTTATTTTATTTTTTTTAAACCTTTAAAAATGGTTGCTGAACCTCAGAACATTTGGAATGGCCATGGCCTCATCTGAGGATACATGTCCTGTTCAGCTTGTTTAGTTATTACAGTACCATGTTGGTGTCCCACGTTTTTCCTCTGTTTGAAGACCATTTCCCAGCCCCTTCATCCTTTGTTATTTTCTCACAGGGGTCTCCTAATGCTAGGGGTCTTACTAAATTTTGATCCTCAAGCTTTATTATCAGTAAATGTTACACTCAGACCCCTTACTTTTGTTTCCGTTGATCAGCAGAACCCAGAATCGGACTGAAGGGGCATGTGAGTCACTTGAAATAACTAGCTCTCTATCGAAGATGCTCTTGTTGCTTCACCGCGTCAGCTCTTTTGGCTGAGAAGACGCAGTCAGAAACGAGCCCTAAAAGCACACCAAGACTGTAATGGAGAATCGACTCATGTGTTACTGTTTGACACATAGTTTGGGAACGATAGACATTAGCATTTAATGTTTTTTTTACCAGTTACTTATAACTTAATATCCCACCAGCATCACCTCTTTCCAAGTACAGTAATGTATGCAAGAGGGAGTACAGGGGTGGTGCACAAAATAAGCTTAGTGACTTTACACTGCAGTGGCCTTCTTACATTTGAAGCATTCTCAAATATGCTTCTGGTATCACTTCCTTTTGTGTTCAGGACCACTTTTCAACCAGGGTTTGACATGTGCACGGCATCATTCACGTCAAGCTACGCTGTTAGGTTTTTAGACGTGTTTGTGTAGGTTGAAAAGCCCCCTTCATAGGCTGTGCCCAGCCAAATACTTACAAACAGGTTAATCTTGAGGATTAACGTTAACCTTACTGGTGCTTTAGTCTGAAACTAAGGGAACAAAGGCAGCTTGTAGCCTCAAACAAAGAGAATAAAGCAGTGTTGCCCTGGTCGGGTGCCCATCCATCTCTGCAACGCTTCAGGCCTGTCGTTCCACACTGGTGCCCACTGGTTTGGCCATTATTAGATTGCTGGAACTGTGTACACATTGTAAGTGACTTAAATGTATATAAGTGCAATACCTGCCCTTAGTCTCAGTGGAGCACCTGAATGAGATAAAGAGCTGAACCAACCAGTTGGCACAGACTTGTGACTGCAATTTCTTTTGCTTGCTGGTTAGTACGGTGGCCCCTAGAGACAAAGCATGTATAAACTCCAAAACACTTACAAATTCCAAATAGCACGCACAAACTCCTCAACACATACAAAATCCAAAACACATGCAAACTCCAAAACACATGCAAAATCCAAAACACGTACAAAATCCAAGACACGTACAAGCTCCAAAACACATACAAAATCCAAAACACGTACAAAATACAAAACACGTGCAAAATCCAAAACACGTGCAAACTCCAAAACACGTGCAAACTCCAAAACACGTACAAAATTCAAAACACATGCAAAATCCAAAACACATGCAAAATCCAAAACACGTGCAAAATTCAAAACACGTACAAAATTCAAAACACGTGCAAACTCCAAAACACATGCAAAATCCAAAACACGTACAAAATTCAAAACACATGCAAACTCCAAAACACATACAAAATCCAAAACACGTGCAAAATCCAAAACACGTACAAAATTCAAAACATGTGCAAACTCCAAAACACATACAAAATCCAAAACACGTACAAAATTCAAAACACGTGCAAACTCCAAAACACATACAAAATCCAAAACACGTGCAAAATCCAAAACACGTACAAAATCCAAAACACATACAAAATCCAAAACACGTGCAAAATCCAAAACACGTGCAAACTCCAAAACACGTACAAAATTCAAAACACGTACAAAATTCAAAACACATGCAAAATCCAAAACACATGCAAAATCCAAAACACGTACAAAATTCAAAACACATGCAAAATACAAAACACGTACAAAATCCAAAACACGTACAAAATCCAAAACACATGCAAAATCCAAAACACGTACAAAATCCAAAACACGTGCAAAATCCAAAACACGTACAAAATTCAAAACACATGCAAACTCCAAATCACAACGGAAGTGCTCCAGGACGCTAGGGGCAGTGTTGAGCTCGATTTGTAAAATAAACGGCAAGTTTGTTGCAAACACATGGGCTCTAGTCTCCGTTGCGCTTCCCAGGTTGCCTAGCAACTATGATACTAACAGCTGGAAACATGTCATACAACTTTTTTTGACAGAAATGAAGGAGAACATATTTTTTTTCATTTGTTTGTTTGTTTCTACAAGAGCTTTGTGTGATTTGATAAGTATCTGAGGCTGAGACCACAGGACAGTAAAACATGATTTTTGGGCTTCATTTCTGTACTGAACAGTCATTTAAGATTAGCTAGTAAATAACAATTAGCTAATGTTGTTCATGAGACTAAAGTCATATCACTTTGGTAATGTAAATATAATATGGACAATATTATGGTTATTATGTTAGTCATTATTAGGTATTACAGCAGTGAACATGAACTCTTTGTCAAATACTGAGCTTCAGTACAGATTCAAGTTGCAGTTATTTACATGTCTTACCACCTTAAATCTTCACTCAAAGACAAGTATATAGGAATGACTGCCAAATTTATTTGCCACTGAAGCCGAAGGATGGCATCTGAATAAAACCTCTCTTGACATGCCTAGATGACATTAAAGCTTGGTTGGCTCTAAACTTTTTAAATTTGAATGAAAAGAAAACAGATTTGTTGGTGTTTGGACCCAGTGGCCCCTGTGAGTCCTCTTCTTTTCATTTGGAACCCCTGGAGGTTTATTTTAAACCTGTTGTTACTGCCCTTGGTTTTAAGTTGGACCAGTCCATTTTTATCATTTAAGGCGACTGGCAAGAGTGAAATCGTTTCTTTCTAGGCAGCACTTTGAAACCGTGATCCATGCTTTTATTTCTTCCCCTGTGGACTACTGTAACGCACTTTATGTGGGGGTCAGTCAGTTGTTACTCTGACATCTGCAGCTGGTTCAAAATGTATATTGACAGTGCATATATAGGTGTATCATATATAAGAGACAAATGTTGTTCCTTCAGTATGTTGGCATTACTAAATTTGGCTCAAATGCTTACATACATGTGTAAAAAGAAAATGTACAAGCTGTGAGCTGTTTCAAATCAAATCACTTTTATTGTCACATCACATGTGCAGGTACATTGGTACAGCACATGTGAGTGAAATTCTTGTGTGCGAGCTTCACAAGCAACAGAGTTGTGCAAAATACAATAATGTAAACAAGCAAAATACAAGAATGGCTACATCTGAAACTAATAAATATATGTACAATATATAATAGTATATATATGTTTCTGATAAAATGAAGAGTAGACTGATGTATTAAATATTCCTTTATTGGGTGAGAAAATCAGACCATGTCATAACTGCTTTAAAGAAGTGGTTTGATATAAATAAATTATCATTGAATCTAGATAAAACCAAATTTATGTTGTTTGGAAACCAAAAGAAAAACATCGAAGTAGAAATATGTGTTGACAATGTAAAGAGTAAATGAAATAAAATTTCTTGGGGTGATCATTGACCACAAGCTCTGTTGGAAGCCACACATTACTTATGTTCGGGGGAAATTGGCACGGGGCATTGCCGTCCTGGGGAAAGCAAAGCATATGTTGGATCAGAAAGCACTGCACATTTTATACTGTGCTTTACTACTGCCATATATGAGCTACTGTGTAGAGGTCTGGGGAAACACATACAAAAGTAACACACAAACAATAACTATAATACAGAAAAGGGCCATTAGATTAATAAATAATGTAGGGTACAGGGACCATACAAATGCACTCTTTGTCAAAATGCAAGCTATTAAATTCCAAGACTTAGTGAAGCTAAGTCCTCCATATTATCCTTTCATATGAAAGAAACTATACTGTGGTGGGGCTTGCTAATTTCTTGTTTTTGATTTATGTATGTTATGTTTTGTTTTACTTCATATGTTTCATATGTTTCATATGTTGTTTGTTTAATTTAAGACAAAAGAAAATTAAATGAATGAGAGGTAAAACTTGAGGGGGTAGGGACAAATAAGTAAATACTTCAGCCTACTCCTTTTCAAACAAATAAGGGAATGATATTTTGTAATGATTGTGAAGGCACATGTTTGAAATAAAAATGAACTGAACTGAACTGAACAATTGCACTTTGTGGTACTAAGGTAGAGAAGTCAGTAAAACCAGGTGTCTATTTCTATAACTGTGAGCAGTTACAGACTCTGCCATGAATCATTTTATTGTGGTAATGCTCAACCACTTGAAAGGCATTCTCTCTTTTGCATCACTGAGCAGATACATGCAAAATTATAATACAATTCTCCTGCTGCACTTTGTGAGTTGGCACCATGTCTGATAATTTAGAACTGAAATGATACAAAACAAATGCTCTAAGGTCTTCTGGGGGATTGGGAACAGAGAACGGAAAGTACACAATGAGATTTCAAACCATTTCAGCTTTTTAGTGTCATTATCCCAAAGAAAGAAAGAAACAAAACCCTGAACCATGCCACTCAGTTTGAATTCTTCAGTTAGGCTGCAGGACTGTAACAGCGTTATTGGGAGTGCCTCTTTGTTTTGATGAAGTGAAATTAAAACGTGCTCTTCTGTTCCCATTGTTGTCATTGATTGGAGTCATTTCACATTCACTGCGGAGCGTCCAAGGTCACTGCTGGTTTCGACGAGGGGCCGGGCGCCTGTTCAGGAACAACTGACATTAATCTCTTGGTGACACGCAGTAAAGAATTGCCGTTGACATGTTAACCCTTCAGGATCCAGTTATCAAAACAGCAAGGACACTTGTACTGTGGCGGGTGCCGGCTGAGGGATAGATGGACCTTTTGTTTAAGCAAAGGGAAATACTAGGGATGTGCATTTCACATTTGAATTTTAAATACTGCCTGGAAAAATCTAAATACTAAAAGCAACCTTTTATCTTTCATCAGTGTGAAAAATTTATGATTATATCTCAATTTAGACCTTCCAGATCCCTCAGGTCATCTGGATCCAGTCTTTTATCAGTTCTTAGAGTCAGAACCAGACACGGAGAAGCTGCATTCAGCTTTTATGCTCCTTATATCTGGAACAAACTCCCAGAAAGCCTCAGATCAGCTGAAACACTCAGTTTATTTAAATCCAGGTTGAAGACTCACCTGTTCTCAGCTGCTTTTGAATAAAGCACCAAATCCACACTTTTAAGCTTAAATTTCAAAACTTACATTTTAACTACTGATTTTATCTACTGTTTTTTGTTTTGTTTTTTTTAATCGATTTTAAATCATGCTCTTTTTATTGTTTTTGTTTTTTAATGTCTCTGTAAAGCACTTTGAATCACCTTGTTGTTGAATTGTGCTATATAAATAAACTTGCCTTGTCTTGCCACTGAAGGAACAATAGGCTGGAAGGTCAGTTCATTGATCAATAATATACAAATTGTCATGGGCCCTGATCAAAGACCTCAGAAACCTGCAGTCCGCTGAGACTGAAGAAGTCACGTGGATGAGTGACGAAACGTTTCTCCCACCTGAAAACGCTACGTCCAGATGAACAGAGTCAATCTTTTGGACCACCTATAATTCTAAACATTTTGGTAAATGACATTGCTATTACATATTGGTACAAACATATGGATTCTTCATACCTCAATCTTAGTATAGGAGGTCGTCTGGAGCTGTACACCATAGGCAGAGTGGTTTACTTTGACATGGGAGACCTTTATCTGATCTCCCACATGAACATTGTAAATTGATGCCTCCCTCCACAAGGAGACAGTCATGGTATGCCCATCCTGAAATCACAAACATGACAGAATGAAAGATTTATTCATTAACTAATACAAATCTCAAATATGCCTATTTTCACCATTTTCAATACTACACTTTAGTTGCACCATTACCTGCTTTAGCTGGAGCGTTCGTATAGGCACCTGTTGTTTGCCTGCGAAAACCTTCCTCACTGCAGAACACTGAAAATTCAATTAAAATATAATGTCAGTTATTGTGATTGCATAAATCTGTGTGTGTACATCTAGGTGCTTCTTTCTTGACTTACTACATCTATTATTTTATTATTGTTGTTAATGATAAATCTACAACCATTTACAAAATAATAGCGCTTGATCTTGTTCTCACAATTTTGTGTTTGTTTGACGACAACAACAACAAAAATTATTATTTTTACTTTTAAAGACAAAAAAGTAATGGTTTCTTTGAAAACCTAAAGCAATATCAGTTCTGATGGAACCACAAATATTTACCTCCAGAACCTCCCCTTCCACTATAATAAGCCCTCCAAACGTTGGGCTCATCTTCAGTGGTGTTGGCTGGGGAAGGTGGATTAAGAAGCTCCTCTGCCTTTGTGATGAGGGCCTCTGTGACTGCAAGGGCAGGAGCTTTAAAAAACTGTGTCCTCGCCGTAATGTTGATTAGATAAGGGGAGCTTGGCCCCTCAGCTCATGTCCCCTCATCATATAAGACATGCCCTCTTTGACTTTGGATGAGAATTCTTCAAACAAAGTAATTTTTGCCACTGTCTCTCCGTCAGTGATTGTTGCCACCGTATTTTTTTTGGTTAACAGTGGTTTGACCCCTCCATCTTGGATATCCCAGCCGATCCTCCTGTGTGTCTGTGATTTGATGCTATATAAATAAAATTGAATTGAATCACCTTTAGCTGGTTGCAAGATTTTAACACCCGGATGTGAATGGGTGGGGGCCTGAAGTACGGCGTCTCAGGCCGGTTATTGGTCAATTTCATTAAGGCCATTCTGAAAAAAAGCAAAAAAAAAAAAGCAAAAGAAACACATTAACAGGTTCATACATTTCTGCTGGATCCAGTTCTGATAGAATACAGTAACACCTGTTGCTTTTATGTTGTCTCTTCACATTTTGATATGAAACAAACATGTGTCGCGACCGACACATCTGTCTTCTTCTTGATATCAAATATATCCATAATAGGCATTTCAGTATTTTATACTTTTTATTATGGTTTCCTGAAACACTTCTTTTTTTTTTTCTCCCATGAAAGTTTATTGAATTACAAACACTACATTTGGCACATTTAGAAACTAAGATTATCAGAACACCAAAAAACTCATTATCAGATACGTCACCTCATGAAAGCACATGATGAAGCTTTGTAAAAGCTTTAAAAACAAAAAAAAAACAAAACAAAATGATGCAAAATAGTAACTGTAATAAAATAAATACTTACAATCATAAAAAGAAAAGTCCCTGATTAGATTTACTATATGACAGCTAAATATTACACAAAACAATAACAGTCAGATGGCTGGGGAAAAAGGCATCAGAGTCACTTGTTTCATGCAAGGATAGTCCATTTCACCTGCCCTGCGAGCGGTTAGCGGTTTCTGCCAGCTGATAGTTGCGCCACCAGGCCCAGTGTGCTGCCACTGCTGGGTGCAGTAGCTCCACCACCCCACTAGGGGGAGGAAGCGGGTTTGTGTACTCAAGTTTCTCTAGTAAATATAGGAAAAGTTCATGGAGTCTGGCCAAGTTGATACCAGCACACAAAATATTAGCTCTGAAGTTGGCTGTACTGGAGCATGAGAAATATATGCTTGTAAGTACGATTATATTCTGTGTTCATGTTAAGCATGTGATGTAAAAT
Source organism: Rhamphochromis longiceps (assembly GCF_057381845.1). Lineage (NCBI taxonomy): Eukaryota > Metazoa > Chordata > Actinopteri > Cichliformes > Cichlidae > Rhamphochromis > Rhamphochromis longiceps. Next base: position 22,068,813 of record NC_140571.1, read on the forward strand.
GGGTTGTTGACTCTCATATTTGAAGCCGGCATGTTAGCTGCATTAAAATGAACATGTTTGTCTCAAAGTAACCAGTGTTTAATTAATCAGTTGTAATAGATAAGACAAGTGTCTATTTTAGTATCTGTATCAGAAGTAAAGGAGAAACGCTGATATTCCATCAGTGATTTTCTTAGGACATAAGTATGAATTCACAAGCATCTCAGTATGTTCGCTGAATCTATCAGCAGCTGATATACAGTGCCAGTCAGAGGGGATCGGTGTGGAGGCGTTCGGCAACGTTCACGGCAGCAGAGCTTTGGATCTTTCTAACAGGAAACGAGGATAAATTAAGAGACATCGAAGAAATGCAGAGTGCAAATTCAGAACGTCCTGGATCGGGCTCTGATGGTTCTTTTCTCGGGTCTCTGATTGGCTACAGGTACATGCCATTAATGAGGTAATCTGACTCCTCTGTAGTGAGGGGACGCGCTTTATTCAGTTTGTGGCGGACGAGCCTGAGACGACAGCTCACAGATCAGACGACAGATCATGAGCAGCAGCACGGCAGTGATGATTAGGCCAAGTGTCAGAGGAACTGGAAATGGTTTGGAGATGGGGGCGTCACTCACTGCTTGGCTCTGGTTGGCTTTAGGGGAAGCTATCTCAGTCTGCTTGGTGACTGGAGGAGCCACACTGGCAGGTCTGAAAGCTGGACTTTTTTGTATGCATTCACTGACACAGTCCAACTCCTGGAGGAAGTTGTTGTGGTTTCCCTGGCAGCCTCCATACAGGAAGTGTTTGCACTCTCCCACATTTTGGTCGTAGTACCACCGTGGGAAGGTGCCTTTACAGGGTCCCACAACTGGAGCAGCAGCACATGGGTCTTGACTGACTGAAGCTTCCTGCTCACTGGCACTTTGAGAAGGAGCCGCCTTGCTTGTGTCTTGCGGTGTGATGGTCTTTCTGGCTCCAGTCGGGAGCATGGAGTCGTCTTCAGCTTTCTTTGTCTGAGCGACAGGCCGCTGAGGGCTGGGCAGGTCCACAGCGTGGGTCACTGACTTTCGGCTGCCATCGAAGTTTGGGCAGAAGTCTTCGTCTGAGCGGTCTGGACAGTGCTGCTTCCCATCGCAGGCATAGGTGATGTCAATACAGCAACCGTCATCACACTTAAATTGGTAGTTTGAGCAGTGACCGGTACATACTTCTGCTTGGTGTTTTGGAGCCAGTACGGTGACAGAGATGTTATCGGAGCTCTTCTGTCCCGCCGTGTCAGTGACTGTCATCTGAAACGTGTAGACTCCTTCCTGGAGGCCACTGATCTTCAGCAAACCTGGATGTGTTGACTTCATATTGATGGCTGTGTCTCCTTTAATCAGACTCCACTCATAGCGGCGGATCCCGTGGTCGTCCACGCTGTCACGGCCATCCAGCACAGCCCAATCTGTGGGCAGCTGGATAACCACATCCTGTCCAGCGTCACTGCGAGGAGGCTCATCCACGTCTGCATCATCCTCATCAGGAGCTTCTTCTCCGGGCCTTTTAACACCCGGATGTGAATGGGTGGGGGCCTGAAGTACGGCGTCTCAGGCCGGTTATTGGTCAATTTCATTAAGGCCATTCTGAAAAAAAAAAAAAAAAAAAAAAGCAAAAGAAACACATTAACAGGTTCATACATTTCTGCTGGATCCAGTTCTGATAGAATACAGTAACACCTGTTGCTTTTATGTTGTCTCTTCACATTTTGATATGAAACAAACATGTGTCGCGACCGACACATCTGTCTTCTTCTTGATATCAAATATATCCATAATAGGCATTTCAGTATTTTATACTTTTTATTATGGTTTCCTGAAACACTTCTTTTTTTTTTCTCCCATGAAAGTTTATTGAATTACAAACACTACATTTGGCACATTTAGAAACTAAGATTATCAGAACACCAAAAAACTCATTATCAGATACGTCACCTCATGAAAGCGCATGATGAAGCTTTGTAAAAGCTTTAAAAAAAAACAAAAAAACAACAACAACAAAATGATGCAAAATAGTAACTGTAATAAAATAAATACTTACAATCATAAAAAGAAAAGTTCCTGATTAGATTTACTATATTACACAAAACAATAACAGTCAGATGGCTGGGGAAAAAGGCATCAGACTCACTTGTTTCATGCAAGGATAGTCCATTTCACCTGCCCTGCGAGCGGTTAACAGTTTCTGCCAGCTGATAGCCGCCGCGTCACCGGGCCCAGGCTCTTCCTGCAGCCGCCGCGCCACCGGGCCCAGGCTCTTCCTGCAGCCGCCGCGCCACCGGGCCCAGGCTCTTCCTGCAGCCGCCGCGCCACCGGGCCCAGGCTCCTCTAGCAAGGCACCAACAAGTAAACAGAGGTGGGACCAAGTCATTGTTTTGCAAGTCTCAAGTCTTTATCCTCAAGTCACAAGTCTTAGAACATTTTTTTCAAGTCAAGTCTAAAGTCATAAAATTAACTAGAAAGCCGCCGCTAATCAGTATAGGTTGCCATTCAAACGGCTACAGAGAGCAAAACTCAGTGGAGCAGCCATTCTCCACCATGAACTATGGTAAAACCAAACACCGCTCGCGCCTCACAGATGACAGCTTACAGTTTTGTGTAAAGATGAGGTGACTTCGTACAGCAGAGAAATCAACACACATGGGTGTAGGTCCTTTGTTGCTGAGATTTATTGATAAAAACAGTACAAAAAACCAACCACAGCATAGAAAAGTACTCCAGCAACCACCAACTGGTAACACATCCTCAGGAGCTTCCTGCAGATGTTAAAAGACCTCAGCCTCCTGAGGAAGTACAGTCGGCTTTGGGCTTTTTTATACAGGTGCTCTGTGTTGCATGACCAGTCCAGTTTATTGTCCACCCACAGCCCGAGGTACTTGTACTTGTTGACCACCTCCACCTCCTCCCCCTCTATCTGAACCGGCAGTGGACCTGCTCTAGACCTCCCGAAGTCCACAACCAGTTCCTTAGTCTTTGAGGTGTTGAGTTGCAGGTGGTTTGTGTGACTCCATGCGACAAAGTTCCTCACCAGACTTCTGTACTCCTCTTCCTGATCATCCCAGATACACCCCATGATGGCTGTGTCGTCTGCAAACTTCTGAATGTGGCATAATTCAGAGTTGTAGCAGAAGTCAGAGGTGTACAGGGTGAAGAGAAGAGGGGAGAGCATCTAGAAATGTGAGTATATGTTGGCTGTTGTATGGACCTAGTTTTGCATGATGATGCAGAAGCCCTCGAAGGCTTATGGCGGCACACAATGTGACATTTCCCCTGCGCTGCCCTGGGACGTGCACAATTGCCTTTGGCCAATGACATTACGATCCCGTCGTCTTGTTTTGCACAGGTCGAATCCAGCTTCATCAATGAAAATGAATTCATGAGGCTGTGCAACTCCATCCATGGCCAAGAGAACATATTACTGTACTACAGTGCTACACATACAGAACCCCATCACACAGGTACCTGTGTAGCTCTCAGAATAGATCCATGTGGTACTGATATGGTACATATTCAGCTGCTACTGGATTTCACCAATACTGTATTGTACATTTAAAGGACAGTTACACTTACCCGTACATATTCAGCTCGAAGTCCTTTGACCCTGTCACTGTTCCTCTCAAATGGGACTCTGTAGAGCTGCTTCATGGTGATGCTGTGTTTACCCAAGATGCGTCTGATGGTGGTGATGCTCACATGGTTTATGTTGCTGAACACTCGCCTGTCTGCAAGTATTTTCCGTCGTAGCTGGTGGAGACGGATGGCATTGTCTGCCCTCACTAGGTCCACAACGGCAAGTTCCTGCTGTTGTGTGAACAGGCGTTGGCGTCCTCCCCCAGAAGGTCTTCGAGTCATTCTAGAGAAATACAACCACATATTGTCATCGCTTTGCTTATTTTTCTTACAGTACTTTACTGTATGTACTGTGTCATCCACTGTACTTCAATATAAGGAATCAGCCACTTTGGCTGCAAAAGGAGCATTAGCACCCCGTACACTTGATATGGTAATGTGATATACTGTAGAATAGTGCTATGAAACCATCTGAGTAGAGCAGAAGGTAGAGAGGTGAAGACAGACCTGTTTTCTAGTCGGAATGTTCGTATTACAGATGCCACTGTGAAGCGGCTTAGATGTGGGTGGACTCTCTGCCCAGCTTCCCTCATAGTCAGGCCATGGTTGATGACATGGTCCACCAAAGTTGCTCTTATTTCATCAGAAATATGGGTCCGTGCATGGCCTCTTCGGCCTCCTCCTCCTCCTCCTCCTCCTCCTCCTCCTCCTCCTCCTCCTCCTCATCATCATCATCCTCCTCCTCCTCCTCCTCCTCCTCTTGCTCTCCCTCCATCCATGCTTGCAAAGTTCTTGAATTGGCTAAACTGAGGGCTTTTTGTAGTTGGCTAATTGGTGTTCAGTTTTACAAGTAAGTGCCTTCAGGTGTGTATTTGAGTGGTTGCAATTACCCGATGTGTTTTGTATTTTGGATACATGTGTTTTCCAAATGGCACCCTGAAATTTCATTTTGTGAGCGAAGTGTCTTATGTATGAAATAGAGTGTAGCATGCAGGACCATGTGTGTTGCATAAAGGAGTAAGTGTGTTGCATAATTGCAACTAGGGTGCAAAGCAGCGCTTTTGTTTAAGGTAGGGGTACATGTGTTTGAGGTATGGTAACAAAAGCTTCAAGTTGTGTTACTTTAGTCTAAGCATGGGTTTGTAGTGTTCAAGCAACGGGCAAAAACTGTAATATCTCAAAAAGTATGAAAGGTATGACCACCAAAAGATATAGCTGGCATTAGCACAGGGAGCAGAACAGATTCAAGTTTAAATGGTGGAAATCGGCTGAAAACGGAGGGAGTAGTTAACCAGCAAAGGTCGGAGCAACTAGAATAAGGTAGAATAAAGTTTAAAGAGAAACAGGATCTCAGTAGTGTGAATTCACACAATAAACAGAGGAGACAGTTTTCTGGTTGTATGAGTCTCAAACATACTGGTGCCAGTCTGAGTACATATAGTGGGACCTGGAAACTTACTGGGAGGTGACTCTAACACATGATAGGTGGAGCAACATGTGAAACCACAGCCCCTAAATGTTTGTTTACACTGTCTTCTTGAAATATCTACTTGTGTAATTGTGTCTTAAAAATGTTCTGTGTCTTTAAAACAGAGAAACCTCTGCTTTTATATGAACTTTTCAGACAACTAAAAAGGACGATAACTAAAAGGTGTTTCTCGTAGTTCTGTCAGTCTGTGATAAATATCTTATAAAAATCATTGATGTGCCACAGCTGTGGCTGTCAAAAATGATCTTAAATAAATACAATGAACTTTGCAAATTCTTCTTTAAGCTGACTGTCCAGAGATAAGCTATCAAACCTGTGATCGATCAATATAAGATAAGATAAGATAACCTTTATTAGTCCCACACGTGGGAAATTTGTTTTGTCACAGCAGGAAGTGGACAGTGCAAAAGTTATGAGGCAAAAATTAGGATACAATAAGAATAAATACAGTACACAACTGTACAGAATAGAATAAAATAAAATACTATATACAGTAGAATAAAATAAAATAAATATACAATAAGATAAAAATAGAATACAAATACAAATGCTATATACAACTGAGTAAAAATACAACGATGACAGAAAGGATTATTGCACTTAGTATTATTGCATATGTATGGATGTGTGTGTTTGATCAGTTAAAGTCTTTATTATGGAGTCTGACAGCAGTGGGGAGGAAAGACCTGCGAAATCTCTCCGTCCCACACTGTGGGTGCCGCAGTCTCCCACTGAAGGAGCTGCTCAGTGCTGTCACAGTCTGCTGCATGGGGTGGGAGATGTTGTCCAACAGTGATGACAGCTTAGCCACCATTCTCCTGTCACTCACCACCTCCACTGGGTCCAGAGGACATCCTAGAACAGAGCTGGCCCTTCGGATCACCCTGTTCAGTCTCTTCCTGTCCCCAGCAGAGATGCTGCCGCCCCAGCAGACCACACCATAAAAGATAGCAGAAGCCACGACAGAGTCATAGAAGGTCTTCAGGAGTGGGCCCTCCACTCCAAATGACCTGAGTCTCCGCAGCAGGTACAGCCTGCTCTGCCCTTTCCTGTAGAGGGCGTCTGAGTTATGAGTCCAGTCCAGTCTATTGTTCAGATGAACACCAAGGTATCTGTAGCTGTCCACAGCCTCAATGTCCATACCTTGGATGTTCAGTGGTTGCAGTGGAGAATGCTTGTGCCTGCGGAAGTCTACCACCAGCTCCTTGGTTTTACTGCCGTTGATCTGGAGGTAGTTCAGCTGGCACCAGTCCACAAAGTCTTGGGTCAGACCTCTGTACTCCTTGTCGTCCCCATCAGTGATGAGGCCGACTATTGCAGAGTCATCAGAGAACTTCTGCAGGAAGCACTGGGTGGAATTGTGGGAGAAGTCTGCAGTGTAGATGGTGAAGAGGAACGGAGCCAGAACCGTTCCCTGTGGGGCCCCCGTACTGCAGACGACCCTGTCCGACACACAGCCCTGAGTCCTCACATACTGTGGTCGGTCGGTGAGGTAGTCCAAAATCCAGGTAGTGAGGTGATGGTCCACTCCAGAGTTCACCAGCTTGTCCTTTAGAACCGAGGGAAGAATGGTGTTGAAGGCACTGGAGAAATCAAAGAACATAATTCTCACAGTGCTTCCAGCGGTCTCCAGGTGAGCGAGGGAACGATGTAGGAGGTGAATGACGGCATCATCCGCTCCAATGCCAGGCTGGTAGGCAAACTGAAGTGGGTCCAGTGATGAGCTTATTAGGCGCCAAAGCTGAGCCAGGACCAACCGCTCCAGGGTCTTCATCAGGTGGGATGTCAGAGCCACCGGCCTGTAGCTGTTGAGGTCCTTGGGGCGTGAAGTCTTTGGCACTGGTACAACACAGGAGGTTTTCCAGAGCTGTGGGACTCTTCCCAACCTCAGGCTCAGGTTGAAGAGGTGCTCCATCACCCCACACAGTTGGTCCGCGCAGGACCTGACGACCCTCGAGCTGATGCCATCTGGACCCGCTGCCTTCTTGCCATTAATCCTCCTCAGTTCCCTCCTAACCTGGGTGGTTGAGAGAGACAGGCTGGAGCTTTGTGTTGAGTGTGTATTGGATGCTGTAGTTGGGGGTGGGGGGGAGTGAGCAGGGTGAATAGAGGAGGTGTGAAGAGTCTGAGGTGGAACAGCAGCAGTGGGGGTGGGTGAGTCTGCAGCCGATGTTGCAGACTGCCTCATGGCTGAATCAAATCTGTTGAAGAAATGATTCAGTTCATTTGCCCACCTCACATCCCTCCCAGGCAGAGAGTTCTGCTGTTTGTGGCCCGAGATGGTTCTGAGGCCTCTCCAGACTTCACCAACGTTGTTTTGTTGAAGCTGGTTCTCCATCTTCTGCCTGTAGCTGTCCTTCCCATTCCTTATCAGTCCCCTCAGCTCTCTCTGCACCCTTTTCAACTCCTCTTTGTCTCTGGATTTGAAGGCCCTCCTCTTCTGCTTGAGGACGGTTTTAATTTCTGGGGTAATCCAAGGTTTGTTGTTGGAGAAACACCGTACAGTCCTGGTAGGTACGGTGTTATCCACACAGAAATTTATATAGTCAGTAATGCATGTAGTAAGGCTGTCGATGTCCTCACCGTGGTCATCACAAATCACCTCCCACACAGTCGACTCAAAACAATCCTTAAGAGCCTCCTCGCTCTCCTCCGACCATCTCTGTACTGTGCGGGTGGCTGGTGGCTCCCTGCGCACTAAGGGCTCATACACAGGGACAAGGTGCACCAGGTTGTGATCAGATCTGCCTAGGGGAGGGAGAGGTGATGAACTGTATGCCTCTTCTGCATTGGCATACAGTAAGTCCAGTGTTTTATTGACTCTGGTTGGGCAGGTCACATACTGGGTGAAGGTGGGCAGTGTGGAGTCCAGTGAGGCATGATTGAAGTCCCCTGATATTATGAGAAGGGCTCTCGGTGATTGTGTTTGCAGTCTGCTGACCACAGAGTGGAGAGAGTCACAGGCTGCATCCGCATTGGCCGAGGGGGGGACATACGCTGTTATCGCGATAACATGCGAGAACTCCCGGGGCAGGTAGTACGGACGCATGCTAATGGCTAACAGCTCAATGTCTCTGCTGCAGAGTTGCTCTTTTACAGTGATGTGCCCAGGGTTACACCATCTGTCGTTCACAAAAACTGCCAGTCCCCCTCCTTTCCTCTTACCGCTGTCTCTGGTCCTGTCCGCTCGCAGCAGCTGGAATCCCGGTAGTGTCACGCTTGTGTCCGGAGTTAGCGATGTTAGCCACGACTCCGTTAGCATCATGATGCTACATTGCCGGTACTCCCTCTGTGACCAGGTTAGTGACATGAGCTCATCAAGTCAAGTCAAGTCAAGTCAAGTCAACTTTATTTGTCAATTCTGCCACATGTACAGGACATACACAGAATAGAAATTGCGTTACTCTCAAACCCTAGTGATTAGAAAAATGCAAATAAAATAATTAAAAAGTAAAAATTTAAATAAATACAATACAATTTTACGTATAACAAAAAAAAGCTATGCAATATACAATATACAATATTCAAGTAAGAAGGCATAGTGGTGCAAAATAGGCAAATAGTGCAAATGGAGATTTAGTAGTGTACGGTAAGAGATAGTGTAACAGCAAAGTCTTATGAGGTAATGGCAGTCCAATGCTCCACAAAGTGACTGGAGCAGGCCAGTGAGTGCGTCAGAGAGTGAGTGTGTGTGTGTGTGTGACAGAGTTCAGTGAGACCGTGGTGGAGAAGAGGGGAGAGGGGGGCAGAATCGGGAGGGAGTTTATCCATCTTATTGGACAAAGATCTTACGTTTCCAATAATTACAGAAGGAAGAGATGGTCGATAACGTCTCCTTCTCGGGCGACGGCGCTCCTTCCCAGCACGACACCCCCGTCTTTTCCTCCTCAGCTCGCTGACTTGTGTCAAGCCAGCCTCCAATTCGAGACTTGCAGTCAAGCCAGCCTCCAGTTGATTTTACGTTCCCTGTGTATTCAAAGTATTACGGGAATGGACCTAAATTGACCGTGCGCTTCGTGTTGTGCCTGCGCGCATCTGTGCAGAAATGACTAGTAAGACCAGGCTGCAAACTATTCCCACAGACTTCAAATGTGCACTTGAATCCAAGAAGATAGAAAAGGATCTCTCTCTGTCTCTCTCCCTCCACTCTGCTGACTTGCCTGGGAGAGTAACGACTGCCCCTCCCCCTCTGCTCAGCAACCAGGTGGCTGTGTTTGCACCCCTCCCCCCTCTGGCTCAACAAAGACGTGGCTGCTTTCACACCTCTTTCCTTCTCTGCACAATGAGCCTTGTTTTTGCCCTCAGCCAAGTGAGAAAAAATAACATTGACAGAGGTTCAAAGAAAAGAGAAAAAAAACGGAGCAGGCTGCCGTTGTTCACTTCAAGGAGGCGGCTCTACGGGCTGTTTTGTTTGCGACCGACACACACACACACACACACACACACACACACACACACACACACACACACACACACAGTATATATATATTCTCAATCACATTCACACCACTCTCTTATATCAGTTCCACTACATCAAGACTATTTTATGGTGGTCAGCTGTTTTATTGTCATGTATTTTGCATAATAAGATAACCATGTCCTGCATTCAAAAACACTGAAAATGTCTATGGTGGTGCTGTACCTAATATTGTGCTCATTGGATCCAAAACATATTTTTCCTTTATTTTGAAGGCAGAGGCTTAGATCCATTAGGTATTCACGAGAAAAAAATTATCACATGTCAGGATTACAGTATATCGAAAATATGTGATTATAATGGGAGTCAATGGGGCCCAAGCGGGTACAAGGGGCAACGGTGGTGGTACATATGTGAATCTCCTTTACTATACACCACACCATAGAGGGGATCATTGAATTTAAAAAATAATCCTAAAACACACATCCTGGCCAAGTTTCATGCAACTAGTCTTTAAAATGACTGATATATTGAGAATCAAAAATCCAAAAGTACCCAAGCGGGTCCCATTTTTCCCTAGGGGAGCTCAAGGGTTAAATAACTAATTATTCAAAAAAAGAATAAAAAAAAACAAACAAACAAAATAAAATAAAAAGAAGCTTATCCAGCTTGCTCATAACATTTTCAGCAAAAATATTGCAACCAAACTGAAGACCAATAAACTTATAACAAATAAACTGCATCAGTTTAACTCTGATCGATTTATCAGTCCAACAACAAAAACAAACAAAAAAAGAACGGCAGTGAAACCAAGTTAATCTTAAGATACTTCAGTTTTCACCTCAAAATACCTTGGATCAAGTTATAGGGGTGGAAAAATCTCTTTTCCCTCCACGAATGCACGACCTCCTACGAAGAACGCCAGCTTGTTTTCTTTGCGCGCAGCTTCCACAGACGGCCAGAGTCTGTTTCTTCGGGCGCGGTCGTCAGGAGACAGATCCTCAGCCAGCTTTAGGTTGTTACCTTTCAGGTAGGTGGACTTCTTAGCAGCGCGCCAGACAGCATCGCGGTAGATCCTGGATGTAAACTGAATGATGATTCCCCTGGGTTGGTCGTTGTTGGACTTCTTGGGACCGATGCGGTGGACGGTGTCAACGACGTCGGGGAATTTATCTTGCATCTCCGGCAGGACTGATCTACAGACTTTGAGTACCTCCTGCCGCACGTCCTGCTTGTCCCTCTCGGTCAGACCGTAGAGCTTCAGATTCCAACGGCGTGAATAGCTCTCCAGGTGAGAGATGCGCTTTTCCTGTGCTTCAGCGATTGCTTTATATTTTTCGAGCTGTGCCTCAACACTGACAACTCTGCTCTTCATATCATTTAACTCAGCACAGACAGCATCAAATGACTCCTTAACAGCTGTGATATGTTCAGTGTTCTCTTGGACAGCTTTTTTCATCTCGGAGATGGCTATGGAGTTGTCACTCACCATTTTTTCAAGAGTATCCGATCTCGAGTTAATCAACATGGTAAGTGATGAGAGCTGGGAGAGAACCGTAGATGTCTCCGTATCCGCAATTTTTCTTAGCTTACCAGCGGGAGAGGCGCATGGAGTGATAGGGAGAGGGGGAAACTCTTCTTCCATCCGTGAATACTGAAGCGGTTCGGAAACTGCCTCCAAATAGTCGTGCATGGAGTCGATGAGAGTATTTTTAGTGTCGGCGGGCATCTCAGTGGCGAGAGAAGACTGAGCAGCTTGGCTAACATTAGCAAGCTTGCTAACGGAGCCGCTGTTAGCATGCAACTTCTTAGAATCGGTCTTTCTCGGTTTGTTCATTTTGGTTCACAAATAGATACCAAAATGAGAAGTAAAGGATGACTATTGCGTAGGCGTAAATAAAGTCTCTGTTCACTGTGTGTAATATATATTTTAAAAAGGCCAGGTTCGCAGAGCTCAGCGATACGTGACTGCTCAGAGCGCCATCTTGGGGGTCTCTCCATCACTGGGTGTCGTAAAAGGGGCTACACATCGATAGTAGAAACATTGATCGGCAACCCTCTGATAGGTCGGCGAAAATGTCGAAGGAGAGCGCTCGGTATTTTTCGGCAGCAGAGCAAGAACTCTTGAGTGAGGGATTTCAGGAGTTTCAGAGTTTATTTAAAACGCAAGGGAACACTGCAAAGGCTGCAAAAGCAAGGAGAGAGGGCTGGCAGAAAGTTGCTGACAAATTAAACACGTAAGTAATTTAATAATAACAATAATAATGGAGTGGATTTATATAGCGCTTTCCAAGGCACCCAAAGCGCATGACAATGCCACTATTCAGTCACTCTCACATTCACACACTGGTGGAGGCAGCTACGGTTGTAGCCACAGCTGCCCTGGGGCAGACTGACAGAAGCCAGGCTGCCATATCGCGCCATCGGCCCCTCTGGCCAACACCAGTAGGCGGTAGGGTAGCCTTGTATTTATCCTGTGCGCTCTCTTCTGTTTACATGATCATATGTCAGACACAGTGCCAGCTAAAGCAGTCAAATTTGACCTAGCAGCAGCTGGACTTGGAGAGAAACGGATTTCATTCCAAGGTGATGCTACATGTCATTTGTTAATATTTCAAGATTCAGTTTAACTACATTTTTACTCTTATATGTACCATTTTTGTAGTAATGTACAGCAAGTAATGTGTTTTACAGGAAGGGATGATGACCCAGAAGTGGTCAAGGCAATGATTGAGGATACCTTCCCTCAGCTGAAAGACACAGGAGGGTTTGAACTGCTGAGAATCTCGGGTACAACACGAAGCCGTAACCTGTGCACAATCCCAAGCCCAGACACTGGATATACAGTGCGATATCTCCGCAGTCCGTTGAGTGGAATTGGACAAGCTTTGATCTATATAAGGCCACTGCAGAAAAGTATTGATTTGGAAGACATGAGTAATGACTAGGGTCACAATATGTTATTTGCATGTATTAATAAACTAGTTCAAATGGCTAGCTAAGCTCAACTATGTGTCAAATCACTTTAGCTGTCAGCTGGTTAGAAACATGACTGCATATGAGTAATAATGGTTCTGAATGTGTATGTAAGCAATTGTTAGAAAAGGTTTAGAAGGAGATATGTCATTTTGTGTTTACAATTTGTTTCTGCTTCTCATGTTGGCAAATGCGATTGCAGAACTGTCAAAATATTTTTTATCACAGTATGCACCAAATGTATATTAAATATATTTTTTATCTCCATATTCTCTGTAGAGCCTGACAACCCTCCAGCAACAAGGACCCCCCACAAAATGCCTGAATTGTGACATTAACATTCCTTTAAATAAAATGAAAAACCACATCACTAAATGCACAAGGTAAGGAACATCTTTGATTTTCTATATATTTTAGTATATAGTGTGGAAACTAAGTAAGTCCACTTTATATATATTGGTGATGGATGCTGAAATCTCTGCCAATCCCTCTCACAGTTCATTGAGTGGTGCTGAACCTCAGTCTGTTACTGAAAGTCAGGCTAGGCAGACTCGTAGTACAACAGCAAGGTCAGAGGTCCCATCCTGTAGCAACAGTGATGCCTGGAATCTGTCCTGCGGGGTAGAGGAACCAGATAGTATCATCTTGGAATCCACCATAACCTCAGCAAGAGCAGAGCAATCATCAAGTGATATGGTGGTAGTGCAGGAAGATGCATCTCATCAAGATGAGGAAAAGTCACTTCTAGGGGAAAAACCAGGTAGTGACAGGAATTAAGTTAGGAAGATACCAGACAAATGGCAAAAAATACATATATTTTATTTCTTTTGATTCATGTGATCCATACAAATGTGTACCTTTCAGAGTGGAAATGTGAACAAGATGCAACCAGAGCAGCCTGGCTCTACAAGTCCGAGTTACTTTCAAAGTATGAGACCAGAAAGGCAGTAGTCCTGCAAATGGACTTGCGGGAAAGTATTGTGGATCAACAGAGATCACTTATCTCCCTCTACAAAGCTCCAAAGGTAGAGTGGGCGGGCCCTGTCAGCTGCAAACTGGAAGGTATTTTTTCTGTATTGTGAAAACATTAGAAATCCAGTGACTGACTAATCCGAAACTTCACAAGTTCTTTTCTTCTTCTTCCTTTTAGGGGATGTTGCTGTTGGAGAAGGGGTGAAGAGATTCTTCTTCTCAAAGGCAGTTTCTCTAGTACAGTCTGGTTTGCATTTGAATTTTGGTATGTATGAAACTAGACTGGGCACATGTATAGTGGATTAAATAAGAGAATATTTCATCATGTAAAGAAAATGTATTTGTTATGTAAATGAGTTAATTGTGTTAAAATTACTGCCTGGATTTCTCATACTCACCATAACCTAGCTGTACTCTTTTCAGGGAACACAGATCTTACAAGACTGTTTGACGGTGAGCCAAAACACTTGACTCCGTCCACTTCTCAGACCTTGCTTGAGAGTGACATGTTTTTGGTGGCAGGTAAGAAAGTTATGTACAGAAATAAGAGGAATAGTAATTTAAAATAATACATGTGCAGCACTAAAGGAAAAAGCATTACTTGTGTTACATTATCCTAACTGTAACCGTAAAGATGAAAACTAGATTGAATACAGTTACAAAACTGTTTGTCTTTACCCCCATGCAATGTTAGGCTAAGTGAATTTATTATGTTTTATTTTTATTATTTATTATTAGGAAGAATAATGGGACATTCATTCATTCATGGTGGACCGTGTGTGTCTGGTATAAGTCCTGCAATCATCCATGTCCTTTTTGGTGGCTCACCTGAAACAGCTACAGTTCAGATTGAGGATTGCCCTGATATTGATATCCGCAGCACTATTCAGCTGGTTTGCATTTTTGTACCATTATTTTAAAGAATTACTATTTCACTAAATATTAAATTTAGAGACAAGATTGAATAGCCATCAGTACCTACTACTGACTAATTTTTTTCCCCCTCTGTCCTAGCTTGATGGCACTGCTGAATTAACAGAACTGGAACGAAGAAATGTTCTCGAGCTAGCCCTGGCTTGGGACCTGCCAGGTGTCACACAAACCAATAGAAAGTGGCTGTATGAACGTCTGCTATTCCACGCTGTGAGTACGGACTTACTCTCCCCAATAAATGTAAATTTTAAATAGAAAAGCAAATCAAACCTTTGGATGTGAATAAGTACATTTTTCATATACATTAAAAAAATCTCTTTGGAGGCCATTTGAAATGCTTTATCAGTACAGTGGATGTTCTTTAAGTATTTAACATTTAAAGTGTGTTTTACTTTACGGACTCACACTTCAGTTTTGGTTTGGTCTCACTGTTGTAGGTCATAACACGAACAAGCCGTCAAGTCAAGCAGCTGAGGAAAGGGCTTAAGCGCTTATGGCCGCTTCTGACAGCAAGATCAGACATGCCACAGAAGATGAAGATGAGGAGGAAGAGGAATGCTCTCTTGAGGATAAATGCAGAGTGGCAGGCTACCTTCGGTCCTTCATTGAAAATGGTAAGTCTGCTGCGATAGGTATTTTGCTATTGGTTTTCTCTGATTATACTTTGGTAAATTACATACAGTCCAGTGATCTCGGGTCATTAACAAAGTACACTATAGTATAATTTTGTTTTCTTATTTGCTCCATACTGCCTCCATGCAATACATAAAAAACAGAGTGGTGGCATTATCAGTTGCATTATAATTGTATGCAACTACTTTTAGCTTTGTTACCATAAAAATATCTATGACAGCTACAACAGCAATTTGAGTGGGGCAAAAATGTCTTGTGCTCTTTATGTAATTGTTCATCTTTTAAGGTATTTCTCCATAAAAGACTCAAAATAATGAATATAGGATGTCATTATAGCTCAAAACAATGTTCCATTGCAGCGTCTTGTGCACAACGAAAAGCCCTCATCAAGTTTTGGACAGGATGGGAAGTCTTGCCGAGAGAAATGACTGTGGAAGTGGTCAACAGCAGTCTTCCACCTGTTTTGAAGTACTACGTCTTCCTGCACACTACTGTACCTATGAGTCATTTCTAATGGACATTCAGGTGTGTCTCAACTCTACTGACTCAGGTTTTAGTCTGATTTAGGATTGATTCCATAACCACATGGTAAGATTAGACCATTTTTCTTTCTTGCATCACTTTACTGTATTCAGTGTTCAAAGAAACGGACAATCTAGTGAGTTCTAGTTCCTTTAATACACTTGACAGTGTAAAATACACAGTACAGGTGAGCATTTATTGCTTTTTGTCAGTTTATATTAAAAAGAGTTTAGAAAACAAAATCAGTTCACTGTACATTATAAATTACACAGTATGTTTATTTTATTCTCGCTACTGGAAAATTTATTTGCATTAAGATTTTATACTACTGTACCGTGTGCATTGTATTAAATCTGCTCAGAGTTGACATGTACTGTACATCCAAGAAATGAATATCAAATCACTTATTTTATTGTCACTTATTTTTATTATTATTAAAGTGACAGCTGTGTAAAACAAATCCTGTTTTATAGCCCCTCACTGTTTTGTTGAAAATGAAATTGGTTATGCTGTTTTGAGTCAGTATTAGCTACAAAGCCATAGATGTAGAAACTTAAAAAAGGGGTGTGAACATATTGCACCTGCTTACTTTGAAGAGTTAAGGTGTGGTATCAAACATAAGTTTGAGTGACTGAACAGTTTCACAGTAGGCATCCAAAGCTTGACTGAGTGAAACGTTGCTGTTTGGTAGCACAGCAAGCTCTCGTTCACTCAGTGCACGTGGGAGCTGAATCTCAGGAATGGTGATCTCATTTGATGGGCGGTGATTATGTGGTCCTGTCCAGTCCACACCATAATCCTCATCAACCTGAAAGACCATGCACATGTTTTAAATCTAAACTGAAGAGGTGTTTCCTGCAGCTGTTCCTAGATGGACTTATTGAGTCTGTCAGGGCCTATTCGAGTTTTTTAGGCATAATTATTCATTCACCCATTCTAGGTCAGGATTGGTTCTCTTCAGGTATAACAAATTTAACTTTGTTTAAAGTATTGCCATCTATACCTGACAGATGGAATAAAAGGAGAGAATGGCTTGAGAGACATTTTCACTTACAGGAGAAATATTTGGTACACCAACTCGAACAGTAGAACTCATCTCAACTACAGATAGTAGAGTTTTACATAGAAGAACAAATACGGATCAAATAGTCATGTACCTGTGACAAATCTTGTCCCTCCTTTCTGTGCAGCAACCAGAGTTGCAGAGGTGAATGGTTGTTTGCTGTTCTGAGTCCGTGCTGATTCCATGCTTCCTGGAATGACTGAAGATGATGCTGAATGTGATGCAAAAAGCATCTGTGCAGTGCAAACAAGTCAATTTCTTCACCAGGGTTGAGCAGTCCTTGAATCTCCAGCTGGGTGAAGATTGTGTAGAAAAGGTCAAGGACGTTTTCATATACATCCCTCCACAGGCGCTCAATGCTATAAGACACAGTGAAAACCAGTCAATTATGCTCAGAAACCATTTGTTTTATTACAATTGCATGTGTAAAAAAAAAAAAAGTAAGACAGACAATCAATTTACTTGTCCTTACCGCTGGTTGTGAACACTTCTGCCTGTAATGTGAGAGTTCCTGTTCTCCCCCATTGTCTGCACCATGAAATGTGCAACCTTCACATTTTCCCCTCCTTTGTCTGACCTGGAAAAAAAGTAGAGAAGTTTTGATCCGAGTCAGTGAGAGTAACAATCTGAATATAACTACTGTCCAATACAGAGTTTTTTGACATACTGTATTTGTTAAACACCTCTTACCGGACTCTTGATGGTATGCCATATTGTCTGATTGCTGACAAGAAACCATCAAAAACTGTTGTAGCTTTGTTGTTGGTGGCAGCTTTAAGGTAGACAATTAACCTAGAAAAACCATCTATCCCACCATGGACAACAAATCTCCATCTGACAAGGCAGAATTAAAAAAAACAAAACAAGAAAAAACATTGTCATGTCCCCAGTTACATACAAGCAAGACCAATATTTCAGTTCCATATAAAGTGACAACATGTTATAACAGGAATGTAAAAGAAATAATAGAAGGGAAACTTAAACACTTTACAGAAAGATCTGTAGTGCAAGGAATCACATGCATAATGTAAAGCCTCAGACATGACTATAGCAAATCCTGTAAATGGCCTTATATGACAGCATTTAAGATGACATTTACAAACTCAAGGCTTCATTTTACAATTTTATACATACATTCTGTTACTTCAATGGAATAGGGAAAAGGTGATGCAAGTACTGACCGAATTAGTTTATGATTTCCATCGATATGCCAAAGGTGATTTGGTGCTGGTACACTGTACTGACGACGCCTTGCAGTCTGAATAGATAACCGTCGCATCATGACCCCTTCTGGATTGACTCGTCTCATTGACTCGTTAATCAGTCGAAATCCTGATTAACAAACAGATCATGTCTTAGTACTACCAACTACAAAAAGACTGTATTGTAAACACTGTAATGCTTATGAGACAGATCTTCATTGCTTCAGGTAAGTATCCAGGTGCTGTACAGATTTACTAGGGAGAGAGAATCATGTACAAACTGGTTCAAACAGGAACATAACTGCATAACAGTGATGCGAACATGCCTAGTCATTTTTGATGCCTACATTATAATATCACATCATGGCTACACTGACACATGCTTTCTGGGCCAGAAACTGGTGTTTGTATATTCAAACAATATCAGCTTACTTTGAATGTGTATGCCTCTGGATCGTAGATGTCCCATCATCATTCTGCAGCCGGCATTTGGGTGATGACGCTGAATGTCCAGCACTTTTGCATCCAAGTCCTCATTCCCAATAGAAGAATACCTATCAGATTTTCTGCACATAATTTTTTTTTTTTAGTATAACAGCAAGTCTCAACAAAACGTTTTCCTGAAAGAACCAAGGACGTAAATGTATTCTTGTTTTTGCTTTACCGAAGACACCAGAGAAAGTATGATATTTAAAACGCTGCTGAAATAGACAAAACCATTTCAATAAACTTGCTATTTAACATCAACTTTGTTATGTGTTATCAGAGAACAATTAGCTGCAAACAGCAATGAAACATTCAACTATGTACTATTTAAAGCACTAATGACCCTGCTGTCTACCAAGATGTGATAAGTAAGTAGACTGTGGAAAGCTGGTGGGTCTACTCTGTGTAAAAGGTTCCTACAGGCTCCACTGCCCCCAGTCTCCGAGTTAACACACTCTAACAGCTAACACTGCGCCGGCTAAACGTGTCTCAACAACGAGATGGCGCCGATAGCTTTAGCCGTAGCTGCCCCGCTTATTTTAGACATTCACAATAAAAAAGTAAGCGATAATATTTCAATATCAAACGTCATAATTAAGGTCAACATCTAAATAATGCTGTGTACAGACTCACACAGGTGTTAAATTACAGCATAAACTTACCTTAGACCTTCCTCCGTCATTCTCCTCCTAATTGTGCTCGGAGACACAGAAAACATATCGGCAATTACCCCGATGGTTATCCCGGACAGCACGAAAGTCCCGAGTGCTGCAGCCGGGATTTCAAGACGTGGACGACCAACATTTGAAGACTGTTCTTCCTCGGCGTATTCCAAACGAACACGGTGCTGAATCGATCTTAAACTTTCGATTCTTAAACAATGCTGTCATCGATGCTAACATCTTGAAGAGCAATTATCATCCCAAGCATTTCAGAAACATCATCTAAACGACTCAAAACAGTATCTACAGGTAAATGATCCCTCTCTATCTGATCTGCTAAAATGAGCAGAATTGACTGAAGTTCACACCAGTCCGCCATCCTCCGTGACTTTTGACCTAGCACGTTTTTGCTACCTGTAGCAGCCGTCCGCGGAGCAGGTATCCAGGAAAACTAGTCGATAGTAAACGATCAGCCAATAGGCGCAAAGGTCAAGCCCACTCACACTGATTGACAGACAAAGTCATTCTGCTGAAAAGTCACATTATGAAATAAATAGGCCATTGGGAAAAACGGGATTTTGAAATAAAGACTGACTTTGAAAAAAGGACTTTTTGGATTAAAAACGGCTGGGAATAAATAAAATGCCTCAGGAATAATCTCTGTTATTGTGAAAAATAATGATCATGAAATAATATTTCACAATAATAAGTAAATTTATATAGCAGAATGCAATATATTTCACAATAATGACCTTTTTTTCAAAATGTGTTCAATTATTTCACAATATCATTCTCACATTACATATCTGTGTCTTATTTATTCACATAGTTATTTATTTCATCATGACTTATTTATTTATTTAATTTTGAACACTTTGGAGTTCCATATGTAACACGTACGTAATCCAATTCCACAACACGATGTGATGGGGGAATCAGCTGTGTTTTGCTGCCCATTTTATTTCGAATCTGGCGCGAACCGGTGAACCAGTTCCCGAATCAGTCACGTGGTACGGACTGCCCGCGAGGCCTCGAACGTCACTGCATACGTAATCAACGCAAGCCTCGATTCGCGCTTCAGAAAAACGCCCCCGCGATTACCCGACGCGCGATTCGAAGCTTCGACACACAGGACACATCACTACTTTTAACCGAACATAGCAGCCGTTTTAGCTCGGTTAGTTAGCTTTTTTGCTAACTTTAATAGAGACACTTGGAGAGCTTGCGCAAGACGCCTTAGCGAATCATCTCAATTGTAAAGTTCCGTTAACATCTCACCATGGGATCCAGAGTGTCCAGATTACTCAGCAGATTACTCAGAGAAGAGGAAATTGAGGACATTGAAGAAATTAAGAAGGAAACTGGCTTTTCCCACAGGAAGATCACTCGCCTGTACAGACGTTTCACCAGCCTGGATAAAGGGGGAAACGGCACCCTCAGTCGAGATGATTTCCATAGAATCCCCGAGTTGGCCATCAACCCTCTGGGAGATATAATCACCAACGGATTCTTTCCTGAGGGAGAGGACCAGGTAAATTTCCGGGGCTTCGTGCGGACCCTGGCTCACTTCAGACCAATCGACCAAGACAACGAGAAGAACAAGAACCCCTCAGCTACAGAGCCCCTGAACAGCAGAACAAACAAGCTGCTTTTTGCTTTCCGTCTATATGACCTGGACAGAGATGGCAAGATCTCCCGAGATGAGCTCCTGCAGGTCTTGCGGATGATTGTTGGAGTCAACGTTTCAGATGAAGAACTCGGCAGCATTGCTGATAGGACCATCCAGGAGGCTGACACAAACGGAGATGGCTACATTTCCTTCAATGAGTTTATTAAGGTCATGGAAAAGGTGGATGTGGAACAGATGATGAGCAGCTGGTTCCTGCGATAAAGTTTCATTATTGTTATCATTTTTTTTTTTGTAATTTGTTTGTGATAAAGTTGTATGAAAGAGTTAGGATAGAAAGTGTTACACAAGTTATTTGAATGTTGCTATTTAAACTATTTTGTACATTTTGTAAAGCATCTCGTACCTCTGCTTTATTGCTGTTGATGCCAAAGAAACACATCAATACATACATCTACATTCAATGCTGGCATTTACAACTTTTAAGGTGATTTTAGACCTTGTGATTATTATATTTTTAATGTTTTTCCTCCCTCAGTTAAAAAAAATGCTGTTGCTATTTAAGCCCTTGTAAATACGACATTTGACATTTTTGTAATTTTCAATTAATGCAGATTAAGGCAAGGCAAGGCAAGTTTATTTGTATAGCACAATTCAACAACAAGGTGATTCAAAGTGCTTTACAGAGACATTAGAAACAAGAACAAATAAAAAGCATGATTTAAAATTGAATAAAACAAGCAAATAAACTAACTAACTAATTAACAAACAAACAAAACAGTATATAAAATCAAAACAGATAAAATCAGAACAGTAGATAAAATCAGTAGTTAAATGTAAGTTTTGAAATTTAAGCTTAAAGTGTGGATTTGGTGCTTTATTCAAATGCAGCTGAGAACAGGTGAGTCTTCAACCTGGATTTAAATAAACTGAGTGTTTCAGCTGATCTGAGGCTTTCTGGGAGTTTGTTCCAGATATAAGGAGCATAAAAGCTGAATGCAGCTTCTCCGTGTCTGGTTCTGACTCTGGGAACTGATAAAAGACCGGATCCAGATGACCTGAGGGATCTGGATGGTTCATACTGGGTCAGGAGGTCATTGATGTATTTTGGTCCTAAACCATTCAGAGCTTTATAGGCCAGCATCAGAACTTTAAAGTCTATCCTCTGACGGACAGGCAGCCAGTGTAAGGACCTCAGAGCTGGACTGATGTGGTCCACTTTTTTGGTCTTAAATAAAATTAGCTTAAATCGAATCTGAATCATGCTTTCAGCTCTGACCTTTGGTTTCAGTGTTAATATATTTGTAATGCATTTTACCATGGTGTTGCTTTTTTGCAATCAAATTGATTTATTTATACTTTTTAACACTGCTTACCGGTATTTATAAAAAAAAGATTGTTTTTTTTTTTAAAAAACAAAACAAAAAAACAAAACAACAGCCAGTTAAATTTAAGTAAATGGTTATAGATTAAACTGTGAAAGTAAATTCATGATCCTCTTTTTTCCTGCATTGGCTTTTTATCCACCTGTGGCATTTTTCTATAATATTGAAATTGGACAAAAATCAAAAGAAAATAAATAAATTAAGATTCTTCTCTTTTAACCTTTTGCGCAGCCTGGTGTTTAAATTTATTCTTGAGTTCCAGTGATTTCATTTCTAACGGACGAGAAACAGCAAGGTATGTGGCAGCAAGAAGAGCGTATATGTGACCGTGCGTATGTGAAACGACAACAGCAAAAGTAGGTCAGTGCATTGGCCAGCCAGAAAACACAGGCGTGGTGACCGAGGGAAGGGTGAGGAGGGGGAGGACGCTGCTGTGTGAAATGAGCGGGTAAGTGGATGAGTGTAGCTGCTGGAGAAATGCTAGCTGGGCTGTTACATCACCTATCGGCCTTATAGATTTACACATACAGTACATGGAGAACTTTCACTCCTACACGCCCCACTTAAACTTATACTGACCTAAAGTCAAATCTATACTTTAAACTTTATCTCAGGTTTCTAATTACAAACATCATTTGTTTACATGTATTTTACGACATAATTTCACGAGCTCAGACGTTTATAACCTCCATCCATCCATTCGCTTCTGCTTATCCTTTTCAGGGTCACGGGGGGCGCTGGAGCCTATCCCAGCTGTCATAGGGCGAGAGGCGGGGTACACCCTGGACAGGTCGCCAGTCTGTCGCAGGGCCAACACACAGAGACAGACAACCATTCGCACTCACATTCACACCTAGTGGCAATTTGGATTATCCAATTAACCTATCCCCACAAGCTGCATGTCTTTGGATGGTGGGAGGAAGCCGGAGTACCCGGAGGGAACCCACGCAAACACGGGGAGAACATGCAAACTCCACACAGAAAGACCCCGGCCTGATCGTGGAATTGAACTCAGGACCTTCTTGCTGTGCGGCAACAGTGCTAACCACCGCGCCACCGTGCTGGTTTATAACCTTACTGATAAAAAAAGCTAGGTTGATATGGTTGATAATTGTTTTTATTACTCATCTTTTGGCTGATCATGAACCAATAAAGATTCACAGTATCTCCGGCTCTATCCGTGTAATGTTTGTCAGTAAAAAAAAAAAAAAAAAAGGCATGCAGCCGGTCTTACCTTTGCCCTGATGTGTCGCATGGCGAGCCCTTCCTCTTGCGTAACTCTGGCGTGGCAGGGTCCAGAGGGCTTTCCCCTACTGCACTCATTTTCAGCTTTAACTGACCTGTGGGGGTGGGAAACACATGGTAAAAAGAAGTGTCAGGAACAAAATGAGAGCAGCCATTAATGTAAATCCCACAGCTTTTCCCCCCCTAGATCCATTCCTACAAACCAGTGCAGATAAAAGAGCACAGGAAAGCCACAGATTTTGTAAAGACTTTGGACAACTATTTCTTTAAATTCCTACTGTCAGGCAGAGCTAACCACACATGCACAAAATCCAAGGCCACACTGAATCTCCTCGGTCAGACAAGACCGACTCTGCTGTTTTGTTTTTCCTTGTAAAACAAATTCCCAATTAAAACAAAAGTCAATAACACTATCAAACACTACTGTAATAATCCAAATAATCACATGGCGCTATGATTGTGTGTATTTCTGTCAACACCATCATCAATCAACATGATCACCAATTTAACTACACAAGTTTACCCCTTTTACACAGGTGCATCTTCTTTAATATTTGTCCTGACCAGTCCTTTTTAAAAATCACCTTCACCTGCAGTTTTCTACCAACCTCTGAATATAGTTCAAGAAGAGTATTTTGTGCTGAGAACATTTTAATTCACTATTAATGCTGAGTGGCTAATATTAGGCTAACCTACATGTTTCAACTGATAAGCCATGTATGAGGTTGACAAATGAGTTACATGTCACTCTCATCCTTTAGTCTTCCAAATGATCCCGACACCCTGCCCTACATATGTAGTCTTGAATTATTATCTACAACAGTGTGGACCAACCAGTAAACAATAATGAGAGTCTATGACTGACTGAGAGTTGTTCCAGGTGACAAATTTAGCAACAATTATTCAGATTTGTGAGCAACCAAACTAATTTAAATACTGCTGAAATGTGTAGCACGTTGAGTCGTACATCTTCTTTGCATGTTAAAGTCCTTGAGCTGAAAGTGGCTGCAGATCAGCCACTTTCAGCACTGGAGTTTTTACAGCCAATGTACAGCCACTCATTTCTCACAATACGTTCTGCAGTTTCAATAAGTTTCCCACTGGCACTATAAGCTCTCAGAAACAAGTTAACTAGTGTTGAATATCAATTAAATATTAAACATTTCATCATCTAGTGGATGTCCAAGCAACATCTGGCTTTTCCCATTCATAGTTTACTTACTATTACATAGCATCTCACAAGTACTACAAGAAATACACTGTAATATGCAAATGCAATTGATATGAGCATTTTTGTACAGAGATTGCTGACTGCTTACAAACAACGGAAATCTTTTCAATTTCTGTAGCCTGTATTTACAGGACAGTTCAGAGTAGACAGGAAAGCGGGAAGAGGATGTGTAGAGTGACCAGGTAAGCTACAGCGGCGCCTCGGGATTTCTAAAAGGAAGGTGAGACATAAACATGAATAAAAGCCTTTCAACTACTTGTGGGAAATTTCTTTTTCTTTAAAATTTACATTCATGCGTTGTGACTGAAAGAAAAATCTGTACACATACACACAACCTCTTTAGCCCACTGAAAAACAGGCTGCCATTGTCACAAGTATTGGGTGCCGCTGCAAGTCCATGCTGCTCACGGGATGCTAATCCTTCCTGACTAGCACTGTTTACATTTCACCTCAAATCACCCCGCTCTGCTTCCGCCATCCTTGTAGTGCTAACCCACTGCACTTAAAAAACATCCATCCACAACAGTGAGAAATGAGATCACTGCAGCACATTAGCACCCAATAAAAACACAATGCAGCCCAATTTCAGAGTCAGAGATTAGTATGTATTTAATATAAGAGCCTGAGCTGCAAGTATGATATATAATTTATTCTTGTTTATGTTACAAATGTGTTAATTCTGGCTATATTTTAAGGAAAAAACATTTATAACACACATCAGGTGATATTAATGGCTCGACTGGAATCTTGGAATAAAAATAAGAGTTAAAAAAGACATTTTTACGTAGCCAACATCTTTTTTTGCCTACCAAATATCTAAAAAAAAAATGTTAATGCTTTAGTCAACTCTTAACTTGGTATATGTTCATAAAAAAGGCCAGAGGCTCTAATTTCATTTGTCAGATAAAATAGTAATAATATTTAGTTTGATATCAACGTGCCTCCAAAGGCACCAAATATTGACTAATTTTAAATGTATGTTTTTTTATTTATTTATCTTTTGTAACTTAACCTTGAAAATTAACGTTTGCACTTACAGACTTGATGGACTGTTTCACCTGTAATGTTAAGTGTAAGAGAAAGAGGATCCATCTTTTCAGAGTGACCTTCCCATATGGAAAAGCTATTTATAAATCTTATAAAGTTTGTATCTGTCTTGTGTGAAACTTGTATGAAAAGCATATACGAGTGAAAATAGATATAAGATCACTTGAAAAATTATATAATGAAACTTGTATGTTTTGGATACTTACTAAAACAATGTATGAAAGTAATGAGAAAGTGGCCACTTTCATGAGTAAATCATGTAAGCCTTATATGATTTACTCATGAAAGTGGCCACTTTCATGAGTAATCACATATAAGTTTTTACTATTTCTTTTCCATATGGGTTCCCATCATAACGCTCATCATTTATGATGGTTAACAAGCTCAGGTAAAGCCGGTACGTTTCTGGGAACGCATCTACAAATTTACAGTTCACTGTCAGAAAGAGAACACCAGGTGCAGTGATTATGTCTGATAATTCTTCTACTCCTGCACCATCGAGAGCGTCCTGACGTCAAACATCTGCACCTGGTTTGGGAACAGCACCAAGCAGGACAGACGAGATCTGCAAAGGGTGGTGCGCTCGGCAGAACGCATCATTCAATCAGAGCTCCCCGACCTGCTGTCCATCTACACCAAGCGGTGCAAGTCCAAAGCTAGGAAGATTATGATGGACCTCTCCCATCCCAACAATGGACTCTTCTCACTGTTGAGGTCTGGGAAGCGCTTCCGCTCCCTTAAGGCCAAAACAGAGAGAATGAAGAGGAGCTTCTTCCCCCAGGCTATTCGGGGCCTGAACCAGGTGTAGGACTGGACTCTCCCAAACACGTCACTATAAGACTGGACTCTCACACACGTCACCACACATTTCCTATAATCCTATAATTCCTATAATTTATAATCCTTATCTTTATAATCTCTTCTGCTATTTGCACATTCTTTACTGTAAATTCCTAAGTTAATTTGTAAATTTTTGTAGTAAATTGTAAATATTGTAAAACTTTTCTTCTGTCATTTAATGGTCGGGCATTGTACAGCTACAAGAATTTCACCCCCATGTCATACTGTGTATGGTTGTGTGTGTGTGACAAATAAAATTTGAATTTGAATTTGAATTAATGTACCAAGCAAGCAACACCAAATGCATCTGCCGAACGCCCTGTACTCGCTTTATAGATAGCTTTAATTTATCAGTCTACAACAAGAGGACGCTTTATGCTTTCTGTTTTGTACCATGAAAACAACCACTTATACTTTTTCTCAGAATGATTCAAAAGGAATTTGTGAAGCCCATCGGCTAGGCACAACCAGATTTTTACATCTCAGGGCACATGGCCTGAGATGTAAAAATCTGCAGGCCTGAGTATATCGGTCAGTTATTTTTAACCAATTTTGTATGTAGTTTTTATTCATCTGTCAGAGAACAGCGTCATTTCAGTCCTAGTTTGAACGTTTAATTACTGCTAACCTACGGTGGCCCCTAGAGACAAAGCACGTACAAACTCCAAAACACTTACAAAATCCAAAACACGTGCAAAATCCAAAACACATGCAAGCTCCAAAACACTTACAAAATAAAAAACACATGCAAAAGACAAAACACGTACAAAATACAAAAAACATGCAAAATCCAAAACACGTACAAAATACAAAACACGTGCAAACTCCAAAGCACTTACAAAATCCAAAACACGTGCAAACTCCAAAACACTTACAAAATAAAAAACACATGCAAAAGACAAAACACGTACAAAATACAAAACACATGCAAACTCCAAAGCACTTACAAAATCCAAAACACGTGCAAACTCCAAAACACGTACAAAATCCAAAACACATGCAAACTCCAAAACACGTACAAAATACAAAACACATGCAAAATACAAAACACGTACAAAATACAAAACACGTACAATATACAAAACACGTGCAAAATACAAAACACGTGCAAACTCCAAAACACTTACAAAATACAAAACACGCGCAAAATACAAAACACGTACAAAATACAAAACGCGTGCAAAATACAAAACACGTACAAAATACAAAACACGCGCAAACTCCAAAACACATGCAAAATCCAAAACACAACGGAAGTGCTCCAGGACGCTAGGGGCAGTGTTGAGCTTTTGTTACCTAGTAACTACACAAGCCAGGAAGTACCAATGACCGGATTTGGGGTCTGCAGCCTTAAAGGCTCCTTAAGCTGAAAGAAAGATGCTTTAATCACAGGAGTCACACATGTGTCCACTGTACCATCTGGGAACTCTTCTTGTTTAGCACTCGTAATGACACAAACACTAAATCCTCCTTCTCTGGTGCTGTTTTGTAGCAGTGTGTACACCTGAGACTGTCACCTGTCTGTCTGTCCTGCACTCTCTCTCTGTTTCTTTCTCTCTGATTGTGGAATAAAAGTATGAACATGTATTTATAAGTCACACTTGTGTTTGAATCCTGCAGCTTATCACACATTTGATTTCTATGTGTGACACCTGCAAGTGTCCAGAGTGAGAACAGACTGAGGGACCCACTGCATTACATCATCTGTGAGGCTTTGCACCCCTGATGATCCACCAGGACAATCTCAGCAGTATGTGAGGAAGAGGAGGAGGAAGAGCCAGCAGCAGCTGACAGATGGAGAGAATAGACAGACTGTTCCCTGTTTGTGAAGGACTGCTAGAAAAGTTTAAAATAACTAATTGTCTGTCCTGAATCAGTCTTATTAGGTAATGTTCAAATAATTTTATCATTCCAGTGTTTCCAGTGTGGGAGAAAGTACTCAGGGCCTTCAAGTTACGCACTATGAAAGGCAGCAACAAGTTTAATGTTCAGAAACCTAAAGTCTGTATCAGCAGCAGAATGGAACTAAAAATAAATGTTTGTTTCAGTTCTATGAAGCTTTGAGTATTTTGGATCAGTAGCACTGCTGTGTTTGTTGCATCATATTGCTGTAATTGTTTATATGCTTTATATATTCTGAGGTAAGTTGATCTATAGTGTTACATCATATTCTATAAGGATGTTATGTGTTTGTATACTTTCTGCCCAGTTTGACCCATTTAGCAGACGTCAGCCTGTTTAAAGCTCTGATATCTATTCTGTATGACTTAATATTGTTAATTCCTGTGTGATCATTTCCAAAACCTGTGGCAATTCCCCTCCTGAACACAGTATATTTGTGTCATCTGCAAATATTACAAACTTTAAAATCTCCGATACTCTGCAGATATCATTTAAGTACATAATAAACATTTTTGGACCCAGTACTGAACCTTGAGGTACTCCACAAGCTATATCCATCAAATTAGATTTATATTCATTTATTTGTACATATTGTTGCCTATTCCCTACATAGCTTTTTAACCATTCCAAAACCACTCCCCTAAACCTGTACTTTTCCAGTTTTTTTAATAGAATTTCATGATTAACAGTATCAAACGC
Source organism: Rhamphochromis longiceps (assembly GCF_057381845.1). NCBI lineage: Eukaryota > Metazoa > Chordata > Actinopteri > Cichliformes > Cichlidae > Rhamphochromis > Rhamphochromis longiceps. The sequence goes on from NC_140571.1 coordinate 22,097,728, forward strand.
CTTCTTTAGATCTAAGAAAACTCCGAGCGCATACCTCTTACTATCCATACATTCCGTTATCTTTTCCATTAAATCTATCAGTGCCAAAGCTGTTGATCTGTTGCTTCTGAACCCATACTGACTATCTGTCATTAATTCATATTTTTCCACAAAACTGTCAAATCTTTTTATGAAGAGTTTTTCCAGTATCTTAGAGAACTGGGAGAGTATTGACACTGGTCTATAGTTTGTAAAATGATGTCTTTCACTGGTTTTGTAAATGGGAATAACTTTAGCAACTTTCATTTTTTGTGGAAAAACTCCTTTTTGAAACGACAAGTTGAATATATATTTTAATGGTTTTACGATACCATCAATAACTGTCTTTAGCGTTACCATATCAATATCATTCCAGTCTGTACTGGTTTTGTTCTTAAGTCCTCTAACTATGTCATAAATCTCTTTCTCTTCCACTGCTCTTAAAAACATTGAGCTACTATTCCTTTCAATATTTTCACCAGTGTCCCTTTCTATTCCATCAACCTTTATTTCTTCTGCCAGTTTTGGCCCTATGTTTACAAAGAATTCATTAAAGCCATTTACTATCTCTTCCATGTTATTAATACTTCTTGTCCCTTCTATAAAGTACCCAGGGTAATCATTATTCCTTGATTCATTTTTGATTATTCTGTTTAATACATTCCATATATCTCTTGTGTTATCTTTATTGTGTTCTAACCTTTTAATGTAATACTCTCTTTTACAGGATCTCATTATATTAGTTAATTTATTTTTGTAAGTTTTATACTTCATTTCAGTTTCTATTGTTCTCTTTTTTATGAATTCTCGATATAGGGTATTCTTTTTTTTGCTGGCATTTTGTAGTCCTTTTGTCATCCATGGTCTTCCTGCATAGTTGTGTTTCCTATTGATTTCAATTACTGGGCAGTTTTTATCAAGTAATGTGTTAAATGTTCTTAAAAATCCTTCGTAAGCTTTATTAACTTCTGTTTGTTCATATACAATATTCCAATCTTGCTTTAAAAGTTCATTTCTAAGACAATTTAAGGTCTTCTCTGTTCTTATTCTTTTGTAAATAATCTTATGTCCATCGTTATTCACTTTATAATGGCAATTATAAGATGCAAAGACTGGTAAATGGTCACTTATATCATTGATTAACAGCCCACTTTTTATCTTTCCTTCTATTATATTTGTAAATATATTATCTAATAGAGTTGCACAATGAGATGTTATTCTGGTCGGTCTTGTTATCAGTGGAAATAAACCGATGCTGTACATGGAATCAATAAATTCTTCTGTACTCTTATTATGATTTGGATTCAATAAGTCAATATTAAAGTCCCCACAAATAAACATTATTTTCTGATTTATATTTGTAAATAAGTCCTCCATATTATCCTTAAATATCTCAATCTTAGATCCTGGTGTTCTATATATACAACTGACAATTAGGTTTTTCCTTTTTTCTATACTTATTTCCACTGATAAACATTCCATCACTCCATCAATAACAGTTGTCATTCTTCCCATTCTTTTGTACTTTAGGTTTTTATCAATGTAAAGTGCCACCCCACCTCCTTTCTTGTTGATCCTGTCTACATGAAGGAATTCATATCCATTTATTTTAAAGTCTTCTTCTTTTCCAGGAGTTATCCAGGTCTCCGATATGGCTATCACATTGAATGGCTGTTCAAACTGTGTTATGTAGTCTTTGATGGATTGAAAGTTTGCATATAAGCTTCGACTATTAAAGTGAACCATTGTTATACCCTGTTCTACCTTGAATTCCTTTTTAAGTTGCTCATTTGTATAATAATTGCATTCATTTGTCTTATTGTTAAAGAAATTACAATCAGGATCTATGTTGCTGTCATACATCAATGTCTTATTTTCAATATCTATATGAGTTGTTAGTTGAAAATTGTCAGACATCTGCGTTGGTTGTGCACTTGGACGGTCCCATCATATTTAGCACTGCTTTGCATTTATCAGTTATATTTTTCTAGTTCAGTCATCTCTTTGATGACTAGACACATACAAACTTCAAATCACGTACAAACCCTGAAGCACGTACAAACTCCAAAACACGTAAAAACTCAGAAGGACATAAAAACTCAAAACACGTACAAACCCTGAAGCACGTACATTTCCAAAACACGCACAAACTCCAAAACACGTACAAACCCCGAAGCACGTACAAACTCCAAAACACGTAAAAACTCAGAAACACATAAAAACTCAAAACACGTACAAAAGACAACAGAAGTGCTCCAGGATGCTGGGAGCAGTGTTGAACTTTTGTTACCTAGTGGCTACACAAGCCAGCAAGTACCAACGACCGTATTTGGTGTGTGGTAATAACAGGTAAATGAAAATTTTTTTAATTTTTTATTAATTTGACTATATACGAATTCTTGTGTATAAATACACAAACAATACACATATGCTTTCATGCTTTCAATTGTGTAATTTAAGTGATCTAGGTAGCTCTGTTTTGGAAGAGTTTGTACGTGTTTTGTCTCTAGGGGCCACCGCATATATTTATATATAAACATTTATAAATAAAACCTTTTTTTTTTTTACATTAGTAATTCCTTTTGTGCATAATTTTATATTACTGTTAATAACAAATTAATTAAAGCAACAAAACAACCTGAAGAGCCGGTTCGGAGCCAAAAGAGCCGGCTCTTTTTAGTGAGTTGAACCGAGAGAGCCGGTTCTCAAAAAAGAGCCGGAAATCCCATCACTACTGGACACCACCTGCATGAGGTGTTTTAGGCATGTCCTGGAGGTAGGAGGCCCCAGGGCAAACTGAGGGCTCGGTGGAGAGATTACATTTCACAGTTGGCTTGGAAATAATTCAGTTTTCCCCCAGATGAGCTGGAAGCAGTGGCTGGCAAAAGGCAAAAGTTTCTCTCCTTAGATTGACCAAACCCATGACCTTGAACCTGGATATATAGGACAGGGAGGATAAATAAAAGGATGTTACATTAAACCAGTGGTTCCCAAACCTTTTTTTTTTTTTGTTAGACCCCTGTTTGTTTTACAAGAAAATCTTCGCAGCCCCCCGGCACAAACACATCCTCAAACCACACACAGCCATTTCAAACTCCACTGCAGTTTCTTTTACACCTCAAACCTTTAAAAAACCAAAAGCAAACAAATAAAAGTAAACTACAATAAATTACAGGTTGGAACAAAATAAACTAATACCATCTTTATTTTAAGTGTAGTTGTTTCATTCCCCCTTTGTAAGAATAATTTTTCAAAACATGCCTCTATGTGCAAAGTGGGTTTAAAAACATAAAACGTGATTTGGACAGGGGAAATGGGTTTTGGTTTAGACACAAATACATATGATTTAAAAAAAATCGTCTTGTGATCGCACATACTTCTTTTTGTGCCTCTAAAACATCCTTGTTTGTCTTTCCAGAACAGACATATGATGTCATAACTGTCGGAGCACCGGCCTCTCACTGCCAGGGTTTCTAAAAATGGCGTTCTGAGGAAGCTCATCCAGAAGTTTGAGGAAGCAAAGAAACAGTAAGTTGAGAGTAAAGTCGGGCGTCACATTAGGGCTGGGCGATATGGCCTAAAATCCATATCGCGGTATAATTTGAAGCACGTGCGGTAAAGATATATATCGCGAAATATTCCTTTCTTCTGTATAACATATTTTCCACACTATATGACACACTTAATTAATTTTCTCAAAAATCGAAAGTGTGCCTATGAATTCTGGTTGTGCTTATCTGACCTCGAACCGATTTTGGCGTGCAGAAATCTGTTAAAAAATGTTTTAGTACAACTTTGGTAAGCTGCACTGCTTGATGGATTGTCAGAGCATTACGGCTGCCGTAGTGAGGAGCTTCACGGAGTAATCTGGGTCCAAAACTCCGTGGGCTTCAGCTCCCAAAGTCAAACGAACACTGAGAGTTAAAAACGGTCTAAATTCTTTCATCTTTAATAAAAATATCAACCTTTCTGCTTTACCAGGTGTAACAATTAAGTTTAACATCCATGCATCAATGAAAACAGAATTTATTAAATTTAACGGAGTTACAAGTTAACAGGAAGTTAGCTTGCTAGTTTCCACCTAAACATTTCATACCATGTTCTGACTGAGAGATTTTTTAAACTAATTAAAACGTACAGCTCTGCTACCACTTCCAACATAAATGAAGACAGAAAACTAAACAGCAGTGGCGTTTGCAGGGTTACTGAAGTTGGACTACCTGGTATATAATGTTGTGCTATGTGATTGCTAGCGACACAGCTTTGTTAGCATAACATTAGCACAGTGAAGCTGGAGGATGAACGCCAGCTTCACTTTTTTCCACTTGATAAAAGTTAACGTGAGGGATTCTGGTGGTTAGGGACAAATGCAATCGCATAGCGATGACCTCTGCTCCTGTTTTGCGTTTTTATATTTTGCTTTATTCGTCTTGTGATTTGAATTTAAACAGTCGTTTTTGGTCATCTTGTTTCTTCAATTTCTGCATTAATACTTCAGTTCCCATTTTATGGCTTCCTCTTAATTTTGCTTTTGTTACTTTTCCAATCAGCGTAAATGAGGAGGAATGGTGAGTCCTTGCACTGCTTTGCTTGTTTTCATTTGACTGAACTAACTTCATTAGAGTTATTTGATATTGTATTTTGCACTATCCTACTGTATATTACTGTAATAGTAGTATTCTTATTGTATATATGGTATATCTTATTCCTCTGTTCCTCTGTCTCTCTTGCTGCATTGAGTGTGTGTATGACTAAAGAATTTCCCTCGGGATAAATAAAGTTCTTCTTATCTTATCCTTAAGATTTGTACAACAAAGTATTTTCAGTTTTAAGCTGGAAGAATGGGGTTTTGCACAGCTTATCATGTTAATGCAAGAAAAAAAGGGCACGTAGCGCATCGGTGATGTGTTCACTAATATAGAACTAAAATGTGTGTTAGCTTAAAATGAGCAAATCCTTTGTCACAAAGTTGTATATGAATACTGCTCATTGTATAAATTCAGTCATTTTAAAGTCTATCAAAAACATGTTTCTGTGCTTGGAAAGTCAAATCCTGACAATATTAATGAGACGTTTCTAAAATTCTTCTACACAGATGGTCTGAATTTGTGAAGCGAGTGGTATCGCTCTCCGTCCCCGGCATTTATCGAAGTCGGCTCCTCGTTGTTTTTTCTAAGCCACGATTAGGCTCATTGAGAGCAGGCATGTGCATGCAGACAGTGTTTGTTTTTACATCTGGTGGGTAACGTCCCTCCCTATATTTTTGGAACAGTACCTCTGAAGCTTGATTTAGATTTCTGCAGGAAATTTACGTTCTAACTTCAGATGTAACACCTCTTAACACTAAACCGGTCCATTCCACGCTAGTGATGTGCGATACCACTGATTTCCTTTCCGATCCGATACCAAGTAATATTCAGGGTGGTATCGACAATACTGATCCGATACCGATACTTTATACAAAAACGTATTTTATTTATTGTATCTCAAATTATAGCGTCATAATAATTTACAGGACATCAGATTACTTGTTCTTATCACTTAATAATGCAGAGTTCATCATATAGAAATAAAAAAAACTGAAGTTGTGCGCTATTTGAACACCTTGCCTGCCTGCAGCACTAAAGGACTCCATGAGAGACGTCTGTCTCGCCCTAGCAGCACCTGTCCCTCTCATCCTCTTCAGTTCGTCTTAACATACACTCCTCATATTCTGTGATATGATTTACTCTGAGGTGTTTGACAAGGTTAGTGATGTTGCCACAACCATACATGCCAACCCTCCCGATTTTTCCGGGAGAATCCCGGAGCCACCATTCTCCCGAATTTCCACCTGGACAACAAAATTGAAAAACCATATTGCAGCCAATTCCAGTTTCCAACAATGGCGGCAGCTACTTAGTTTTAATATTACTCTTATTTCTCTTTCTGGGTCGCAAAAAAACAAACAACTTTTAACATGTTTTCAGGTGAGAATGTAGCTGTGTAAACTTCAAATATCTGAGCCGATCGACACATCGTTTTCAAACCCCCGCTGCCTTTCGCTACTCGGGTTAAACATGATATATAAGTCACTTTGATAACTTAAAAATGTTATTGTTTGGCTTTTTCAGTGTTTTATTTGTTCGTGAGTAAATCGGTTTGGCTGAGATTAAAGTTATTAGATTCGATTAAATTAAATTTAACTTTATTAATACCTCGGGAGGGTTCCAACGGGGTTTTCACACAGCTGAATAAACGTCAAACAGAAAACTAATTAAAGAAAGTGTGAGACGGTCGAGAGTTTACGCCAGCGCCCGGTTATATTTTAGATAGCAAGGAGCAGATGGCAGTTCCACTCCACCGAGGGAACTCATGACGTACTACCCGGCTTTCTTTAGACCGTGAAGGGCGGGTCCTCAGGTGGAAGCAGACTCTGAATTTCGACACCCCCGCTGTTTCCGGGCCGGCTAATAATAACGGTGACATTTAAGGTATTTTATCCAATAAATAAACATTGTAAAATGTATTTATCACCCCCGCCCCCCCCAACAGCCCTTTTGAATGTCTCCCTAATTCTGAGGTCTCACGGTTGGGAAAGTATAGCCACAACACCTCAATGTTGGAGCACTTTTTTGCCACATGTATCGCAAACCACGTCTCAGCTGTTTGTGGAGGAAAAATACGTTCGCACAATTACGCTCAGCCATTGTTGTGACATTTATACAGCCGTATTTTGCACATGACTATGAAAGGCGGAAGAGGAAGTAGTTCCTTTGAATGTAGACAATCCGAATGTTATAGTTTCTCTCCACTGTGTTGCTGTTAATGATAAACTACAAATTTACCCTAAATTACTAAAAAATATCGATATTTTAATGTGAGAATCGATTCTAGAACATAAATGACTGGTATCGGAGGAATCGATATTTCAGGATCGATCCGCACATCACTATTCCACGCTGTTGTTTCCAGTTACAGCGTATATTTCCCGTTGAAGCATATTTCAGGCATAAGACAGAAACATTACAAAAATATACACCTGCAGGCCACTCTAATGTCTTTATTTGACTAAATGCACTAAATTACTGCCACAAGCTTTTGAACACATGTACCTAATAAAGTGGCTGGTGAGTGTAAGAGTATCCTCAGTCCCAGCTCGGATACAGATGTGTCTGTGTGTCTTTGTTCCCTGCAGTAGTGCCCTCTCCAGCTCAGTCATATGAGACTGAGCTGGAGAGGGCACATGCCTGCTCTCAATAAAGCCAAATATTTCAAAATTTCATTTTGAGGCATTTTAAAAATGAATGTGTTTGAGTTTCATTGCTCCAAAGCAATGTTTTCATATAAGCAAGATAACAACCAGTTTGCAACCATGTAAGTACAGTCCTCTATTGTGAACAGACGTGTTGGCAATCTGTCTGCGTTTATAAATTAGACAACAGTTATTTGCAGATCTTCATCAATCTGCCTGAGAGTGATTGCAGTCGGTCTGAGTTGGACTGCAACTGTTTTGAGTCAGGTTGCCTCCAAGGAGGCAGTTTATTATTTTCCTTTCCTAGTTGGACAGATGGCTGTTGTTTTGTTTTTACTGTAGTGTGCTGGGCCATTAATGGCTCAGGGGCTGCAGCGTATCCGCGCCAACACCTAAGGCCAACGTGGAATCACCGGTCAGACTAACATAAAGAAAAAATCTGTTAAATTACACATTTGTATTCATTAAGTCACAGACAATGAAAACAAGCAGAAATCAAGATGTAATATTTTTATAATTTTATTGATGTTAAATTAAAGTCCCAGCTTAGTTATGTTATCAGTGCAAGTCACTTCAATCTGTATAGCACCAAAGGAAACAATGGTGTTTTCAAGGTGCTTCACACTGTAAGGTAACAACTTACAGTATTAAAAAGAAAACCCCAAAAGAACAAACCCCTCTGAGCAAGCACGAGGCGACAGTGGGAAGGAAAAACTCCCTTTTAAGAGGAAGAAACCTTCGACAGAACCAGGCTCAGGGCGGGGTGGCCATCTGCCGCGACCATTCCTGGGGATTTCAAAAATGACTTGATCTGATCTAAATGTAAAACTAGCTCATTTAAAGTGTCCAGTGAGTTTTAGAAAATATTTTGCTGTTGATATCACGATGTCACTATAAAGTGGAAACTTTGTTTCTTCCCTTACACCTCCCAAAAAATGCCCGCACCGATGAGAAGCACTTAGATATGCAACTTGGTTCTGTGAATATCTTTCTTTTGAAAGTTTTAACAATATCTTCATCAAGATCTTGGAAGTTTAATTGCCAGAATGTCACCAAAGATGCATGCTTCCATCTTTTACAGAGGGATTTGAAAACCCTCTCGCTGAGTTTCTTGAACTTCTCTGGTGGGATTTTGTCGTATCTGGCCCTGATTTCAGTCCAGATTTTCATGGTAAGCCGGTTGGAGATAGCTTCAGCACTTTCAATGCTGAAGACTGTGCCTGATTTTTTTGCAACCTGGGAAATCAGTCCTTCCACAAAGATTTCCACTGAAAGTCTGCATCTTTCTTTCTTTTCATATGATTCCAGTCTATCAGTAACTGTTACTGCCAACAGGTGTTCTTGGAATACTGAAGTAGTTATGATATTAAATATTGGTTGTTCCATTAAATTCATTGAATCCTCCTCCCCACTCCTCCCCATTTCCAATGATATTAGTGACAATTTATGTAATTTGTCACAAATATCAGTGAAAATCGCATTAGCAATGCAGTCAAAATAATTCTGCACTTTTCGGTCTAAATGCAAATCCATCCCCTTGAATTTGTCCAAGAGTAGATCCAACAAACGTTTTTGGTGAGAATGAGGGCACTTTAAAAGTTTACCAAGCTTTGAAAGCACAGCCTGAATTAATGTCTCTAACCATCTTTCAAAGTCTAAGGTTTTTTCAGGTGGCTCACAGTCTACAGAAGATCTGTGATGCTGTATCTTTTTATATGACTCCGTTTGACTTACGTTTGTTAACGGTGGGATGCTGGCTTCATGTTCAACACAGGATTTCTGCTGCTGGGGATCTGGAATTGGATTGTTTTCTGCTTTTGCAGCACTGTGTTGGTCAGCATTTTGACAGCTTTCTTCTGTGTTAGCTGTTTCTTGGCTGTTAGCATCTATATTCTGTGCTGTATCAAACTCCTGCTCAGCAGAATCGTCCAAAAATTTCACACGTGACAAAACCGTTTTGCCAGTAGTGGTGTGGACAGAACAGTTTTCATGTACAGGGGAGTTCTGGGAAGACCTCAGTGGTGATACTGCTACTGACTGTGCACACAGGTCCATTACGTCCTCTACAAAACCTACAAGCCGCTTAGCGGTGAAGCAATCCGGATAGCCTGAGATAAGCTCTCCCCACTGCTTGATCGAAAAACTACTGAACAAGTTATTCAAGAGGGATACCAAAGCATGTACTGTAGAATTATCCCCATTGGTCTGAACTGTTTCATCATTTGTCATTGTGTTACAGTTCGAGCTTGCCATTTCACTTTTTTGTTTTTTATGTCTAAAATGTTGTTTTGTGTTAAACTCCGTGTTTGAACGTTTAAAGCGCTGCTGTCCCGCTGTGTGAATGCGTTTCAACTGAACAGCCAGGTCTATATATAAGGTCGGTTTAAGGTTTCTTTGTAACGTCAGGTGACGTTACAAAGAAACGTCACCAGTCAAAGGACTGGCCCGGCTCGTCATAACGAAAGGGGCGGGACAAATCTGTTGCTTAGCAACTGAAAAAAAAGGCACACCGCGCTGAATGCTACATCCGGCCTGCGACGGTACACCGCCTCCGCACCACCGTTTAAACATGAAGTGTGGATGTTAGAAGATCCCAAATATGGTGAGCTACTGGGAAATTACTCACGTTTTTGTTCTTGAGAGTGAGCGATAATAAGCGACATTTTATTGAGAAATTACAGTAGTCTGTCTACAAAAACTACAAAAATGACCTAAATAAGACAGAAGTACACATTCATTTTTATCGTTTTGTCAACAACAGGGCGCATGAGGTTTGTTCAGTATTTGTTGTGTCTACAAGGCTCAGGCGCCCCCATGAAGTGTCTTATTTGTATAGTTGAAAGCATTATAAAGGAACGCAAAACTAAATTACATATAATTATAATTCTTGGCACTTTCTGGTGTGTGTGAGTTAGTGTTTCTCTTTTATGATTTGTGGGTCCAGCATCAAATTCAGAATCCTTCCCATCACACATGAGGTCTTGAATAATCATCTTATTTTAAAGACCTCGTAGTTTGATAGTTTGCTCTCAGACTGTGGGCTTCCTTGTGGTTTTTAGGATATTTAGAAGTAGAAGGGGATCATCCTTCTGTGGAACCAGCTCCCAGTTTGAATGCAGGAGACGGACACTATCTCTACTTTTAAGATTAAGTTTCAAAGTTACCTTTTTGCCAACGCATATAGCTAGGGCTGAATCAGGTGACCATGAATCCTCCCTTAGTTACCCTGGGACTACCCTGCTGGGGGATTCCCACCATGTGTTTATACACCTCTCTGCATTCAATAATTAGTTCTTGTTCATCTCTGGCTCTCGTCCACAGTGTGTCTTTTGTCCCCTTTTTCGTCTCCTCATCCCCAAAGGGTCGCAGCGGGCCGCCCCTCCCTGACCGTGGTTCTGCCAGAGGGTGCTTCCTGTTAAAAGTGAGTTGTTCCTTCCCACTGTATTGAGGTTTTTTCTTTTTAATTGTAGACTTTCTACCTTACAATCTATACCACCTCGAGGAGACTGTTGTTGTGATTCAGCTCTGCATAAATACAATTAAATCGAATTAAGTGGGTTCAGCTGTTTTGTGAAATAAATGTGAGTGACATGGTAAGTAATAGCCTGCATGTAACTCATGGTAAGAAGAGCAATATCGCCCCCTCCTGGTTCAACCTTTTTTTCTTTGCAGTAATCTTTCCAATAATAATACATATGCACTAACCTCATGCTTGCTGTTAACAATAGCCTAAAGACACAAAATCAAGTTTAGTTTTTTCCTTAAGTTTATGTTTTTTTTTATATGGTTGGCATTTATTTTGTTTCTTTTTAATAATTATATTGATTCTATTGATTGTTTGCCAAGCACTGAGGTCTCTGCTTAGACTGTGCTACTGGGATCACTGATTTAAAAATGAGGCAAAAGCACCAAAGTTGTGCTCAAAAATAGTACAGTGAGCTACAACCTGTTGCTGTAGTAATTCTAACACACTTATTGTTTTTAAATACATACATGTTTAGTTCTTTTAAACCTAATTATATATATATTTTTTGCAAAAGTGTCACCTAAACACCCAAATATACGTAATTCAAAACTTACTTTAATTATTACTACCCATTTGGCTGGTAACATGGACCCAGTCTGATGGATAGTTACTGAACAGATAGTCTTTTCTTTAAAGGCTGCATTCAGAGCAAATCATTGTAAAAACAAGACAAGTCAATAAAAAACAAGTAATAACTATAATACTAAACTACAATAGAGAGAAAATCCAGTAAATATAATTATATTATGTAAAAAATATACAAATATTTACCTCTAATTTAAAAAGACATTACAAGGGTACTAGTTTCATTTTAATCTAAACATAATCTAAATTGACACTAAATCAGTTTAAATATTACAGCTGAAGGTGATTTTAATAAATGTACTGCTGCTTGACTTTGTTTTACTACTGCAGTATAATTTATCATGTACAAAAGCTCCAAATGTTGTTTCTCTGACTTAATGTTCTGATGACGTTTGTGTTACTTTGCAGGAAATAGTCAGGACCCAGATGAACCTGTGCTGGAATTCAGTGTGGGTGAGTAATATGAGCATTTATGAAGGCTGTCCATGACCTGTAATTAAATTTAGCGTCATTAGTGCCACTCATTGCAAGTGACAGTGCACATGCTTTCAGCATGGAGTCTGCTCTTATGGTAGCAAAATAAATTCAGAAAATCTCCATCAAAAAGCAGCTCAGCAGCAGAAATATATATGGTCAGCTGGTTGTGAGTTAATGAGCATGTGAAATCAGTGTGAACATTTTGAAACAACAACTCTCCAACCTCGTAATTGTAAGACTGCCTGTGCAGCCACAGGAGCCTTCAGAGAGTCTTCCTGCTTGTCTCTTGGGTTGATTTGCTCGTGTTTTCTCACCCAGTCAATGACTGTAAAAGGGCTGGACTAATTGGAGGCAGGTGTAATTGATTGCACTGATATGCTAGTCTACTTATAGCCCACATTACAAACACTGCTGTGTTATTTTGTCTCTCAGTGCAGGTATGTAATGTGACAAAACCTCTAATGATCTGATATGTTTGGGATGGATGGGCTGTGAATTATATAGTGAATTGTCTTATTTTGTCGCTCTGTGCAGGCTTTCTACTTACAGGGTGGTGGGTCTCAGAGGACAATTGCTACCCCTGTTGAAGTGAACAACGTGTGGAGTGCAACTGGCTTTGTGGCATAGCTGGCTCTGGCCTTGGACTGTGTGTTTTTACTTTGTACCTAAATGGGACACTGGACTTTTAACTACTATTCATTGTGTTTATAAATAAAATTTTAGAATTTTATTGACTGTCATCTTTTTGCCCACGGTGGAGACGGTTGGTCAGACCTAGAATCTGTGTGTGTGTGTGTGTGTGTGTGTGTGTCATCAGCAGGGTTTTGCATAAAAGAGTGTGAGCAGGTCAAAAGGTCAATTCATTTATTGTAGTTTTATGGCAGCACCCTCTAGTGGCCTTGAAGCAAACAGTCTCCTAACTAAGCCATGGCATCTCCGGTCTCTCCTACTTTTGTGTGCTCTGCTGAAGGAGCAGCATTGGATCTAGTGATACTGAGTAAGCTGATTAGGACAGGCCTGGAGAAATGTGGTTTGCATGAAGTATCAGGAAAAAAACAACCTTGTATTGTAAAATAATAATACACGAATAATAAATACTTTTCATGACATTCAGATTTCTGGACTCACGAGTTCATAGAACATTAATGTTACGAAACATTGAGAAGTCTTAAAACTACATTGTATACTTATTATTTATTTACTTTAATCAGATTTGACTGGTATTTTTAAACATTAAGTTTTTGTTCCTTCAACTATTGTATTTAAGCTTATGACTCACTCACAGTATGTTTATATAACTGCCTAAAAAACGGTGAGGATGTGGCCGCAGTGGCTGAGAAGCAAGAACTTTGCTTTTTCTTTTTTTTTTCTTTTTTTTTTTTAATTGGGAAGCATAAATGAACATACCAGAAAACCCTACACGAAGGAGCCATATTTGTTTTTTGTGTGTGCATAAGATGACGCTTTAGTATTATTACACATATGATAAGGATGTTAGCATGCAACACACAAACTCAAGTGGTGTTGCCAAGATAGTTGCTGACTGGCAAGAAACTTCTAGAAGAAATCTGGTGACAGTCCAAAGCACAAATTAGATATTCACTGAGATATTCAACATTTCTTTATCTCAGTCGGTGATCCCCACATGCTTCAAAGAGTCCATCATTGTTCCTGTCCCGAAGAAACCCCACCCTGCTTCTCTCAATGACTATCGCCCTGTAGCCCTCACCTCAGTAGTGATGAAGTGCTTTGAACGCCTGGTCAGAGACTTCATCATTTCTTCACTACCAGACACACTGGACCCACTACAGTTCGCTTACCGTCCAAATCGTTCCACAGACGATGCCATCTCTCATCTCCTCCACACATCACTCACTCACTTGGACACTAGAAGGGGGAATTATGTTAAAATGCTCTTCATAGACAGGGCAGGGATAGCTCAGTAGGTAAAGTGGTCGCCCCATGATCGGAAGGTCGGCGGTTCGAATCCACTTAACGGCTACCCTGAGGTACCCCTGAGCAAGGTACCGTCCCTACACACTGCTCCCCGGGCGCCTGCTTAGTGGGCTGCCCACTGCTTCACTGAGTGAATGGGTCAAATGCAGAGAAAAACAAGTAATTTCCCCATGGGGATCAATAAAGTATCCATTATTATTATTATAGACTACAGATCTGCATTTAACACCATAATTCCCTCCACACTCACCACCAAGCTGGAGCATCTGGGACTCAGCTCATCTATGTGTCAGTGGATCTCCAACTTCCTAACTGGCAGACCACAGGCAGTAAGGATGGGCGGACATGTCTCAGCCTCCACCACTCTCAGCACTGGAGCCCCCCAGGGGTGTGTTCTGAGCCCCCTGCTGTACTCTTTGTACACATATGACTGTGTGGCCACTACCAGCTCCACCACCATCATCAAGTTTGCTGACGACACCGTCGTGGTGGGCCTGATCTCTGATAACAACGAGACGGCCTACCTGAAGGAGATTAGGAATCTGGAGAACTGGTGCCAGAGGAACAACCTCCTTCTAAACGTCAGTAAGACAAAGGAGCTGATAGTGGACTTCAGCACTAAGCAGGAGAGGAACTACCAGACCCCCGTCATCAACGAGTGCCCAGTGGAGAGAGTGGACAGCTTCAAATACCTCGGAGTTCACATCACGCAGGACCTGTCATGGTCCTGTCACATCAACACCGTGGTGAAAAAGGCCCGACAGCGTCTCTACCACCTCAGACGCTTGAGAGACTTCCAACTGCCCTCCAAGGTGCTCAGGAACTTTTACTCGTGCACCATAGAGAGCATCCTGGCGGGAAACATCTTAACCTGGTTCGGGAACAGCACCATGCAGGACAGACGAGCTCTACAGAGGGTTGTGCGGTCAGCTGAGCGCACCATCCGCTCCGAGCTCCCTGACCTGCACTCAATCTACAGCAGGCGGTGCTGGACCAAGGCCAGGAAGATGGTGAAGGACCTCAGCCATCCCAACAACAGACTGTTCTCTCTGTTGAGGTCAGGAAAGCGATTCCGCTCCCTGAAGACCAACACAGAGAGACTGAGGAGGAGCTTCTTCCCGCAGGCGATACGGTCTCTCAATCACACCACCACACAGTACTGACCCACACATGTGGTTCTTACACACACACTGGACTTTCTGGACTTTGGTTTTGCACAACACTGGTCACTATATTCTTCATTTCCGGTTAATACTTGTACAGCTGCTGTTATTGTGTATATATTTATTTATATTTAGATTTCTTCATACATTCTTATATAGTTCTATATTGTGTATTGTGTATTTTGTTGTACAGTTATTTTATTTTCAACTTTAATTTATATACACTCAACAAAAATATAAACGCAACACCTTTGTTACTGCTCCCATTCCCCATGGGATGGACGTAGAGACCTAAAATTCATTCCAGATACACAATATAACCATCCCTCCCAAACAGTGGTCACAAATCAGTCCAAATGTGTGGTAGTGGGCACATCTGCTATATTGAGATAATCCACCCCACCTCGCAGGTGTGCCACATCAGGATGCTGATCTGACATCATGAGTAGTGCACAGGTGTACCTCAGACTGCCCACAACAAAAGGCCACCCTGGAATGTGCAGTTTTTTGCGCTATTGGGGGTCTGGGGACCCAGAACCGGTCAGTATCTGGTGTGACCACCATTTGCCTCATGCAGTGCAACACATCGTCGCATGGAGTCTATCAGATTGTCAATTGTGGCCTGTGGAATGTTGGTCCACTCCACTTCAATGGCTGTGCGAGGTTGTTGGATATTCGTGGGAACTGGTACACGCTGTCGTATACGCCGGTCAAGCACATCCCGAACATGCTCAATGGGTGACATGTCCGGTGAGTATGCTGGCCATGCAAGAACTGGGACATTCTCAGCTGCCATCTGCCCTGAACAATGTGAACCATGATTCATCCGTGAAGCGCACACCTCTCCAACGTGCCAGACGCCATCGAATGTGAGCATTTGCCCACACAAGTCTGCTACGGCAACGAGCTGGAGTCAGGTCAAGACCCCGATGAGGACGACGGGCATGCAGTTGAGCGTCCCTGAGACGGTTTCTGACAGTTTGTGCAGAAATTGTTTGGTTGTGCAAACCAATTGTTCCAGCAGCTGTCTGGGTGGCTGGTCTCAGACGATCTTCGAGGTGAACCTGCTGGATGTGGAGGTCCTGGGCTGGTGTGGTTACACGAGGTCTGCGGTTGTGAGGCCGGTTGGATGTGCTGCCATATTCTCTGAAACGCCTGTGGAGACGGCTTATGGTTGAGAAATGAACATTCAATGCACGGACGACAGATCTGGTTGACATTCCTGCTGTCAGCATGCCAATTGCACACTCCCTCATTGCTTGTGGCATCTGTGGCATTTTGCTGTGAGACAAAACTGCACATTCCAGGGTGGCCTTTTGTTGTGGGCAGTCTGAGGTACACCTGTGCACTACTCATGATGTCAGATCAGCATCCTGATGTGGCACACCTGTGAGGTGGGATGGATTATCTCAATATAGCAGATGTGCCCACTACCACACATTTGGACTGATTTGTGACCACTGTTTGGGAGGGATGGTTATATTGTGTATCTGGAATGAATTTTAGGTCTCTACGTCCATCCCATGGGGAATAGGAGCAAAAACAAAAGTGTTGCGTTTATATTTTTGTTCAGTGTATGAAGACGTGGATTCTCCTTTTCACATGTTAGCATGTTGTTTGGCCAGCTGTGGCTTACATTACCACAGCTGTGATAAAATTATCAGGAGTACTTCTATGTCTATGAGGGGAAAGCTTTCCTTGTTTACATATAATATAATAATGATACAGATAATGAAAGTCAGACAAAGTGGATCATGTCTTTTACAAAGTGCATAAATAAATTAAGCAGATTTTTTTTCGGTTGTGGTTTCTGAGTTGTGAAATGTCTGCAGCTCCGGAGTGGACTGTATTTGATTTGTCACATTGAAAGAGGGCCAGAAAATTACATAATCAGTGAAGCCAAACACATGTCTCTTTCCTAATATGGGCAATGTCTTTAGTAAAACTCAGCTGTAAGCATGTCTCCAGGCTCTGAATTGAAGGATTTTAGCACACAATGTTATGTGTTTTCAAACTCACAAAATCATATTTTACGTTCTTGAAGCAATAACCACGTGAAACTGAAGTTTAAATACTTTTCTTCCCTACATCCTGTGTGCAAGAGTCAATTATAGCATCATTTGGAGAGTTATATTTCATTTAGCATGTTATCGCATATCTGAAGGGGACCTAAAATAAAGCACAGTTCAGTCAGAGGGTCTCTTATTGATTGAAATCAACTTTTCCTGCTTTTAGGAGATAACTGAAAGTATACATGAAAGTGCCTTATCTTTTATAACCACAGGTTTTTTTTTATAATGGGTGTTTGTGTAAACTGTGTGTCACAGAAATAAAAGGCTGCTGTGGCGTGATGGTTCTTCGTAGTGGTCTGACACCGAGGGCAGAGGGGCTGCTCTGAGATCCTTCCCTTGCTAGCATGTGAAAAACCGGTTGAGCTGTTCGTCTTGTTTCATTAACGGGAATAAGTCTCTAAAGCAGCGGGGCCTGTGGAAGCGCAGACCCAACACTTTCCAGTAGCATAAGATTTTTTGCCAAGAAGTGCGACAGCAAAGAACTGATTGTCCAAATATAAGTTTCCTTACTTTTTCTATGAAGTTTATATGTTTGTAAAAATAAAGTAAACCATCTGCTCTAAACAGGTTTACATAGACTCAAGATTCCTTTTATCATTTTCTTGAAAATGTGTTTTTGGGGTGTTTTGCAAAACTAACTTTCCTCAGTCACACACTTTTTTCCTTCAGTTAAAAAACTTGTAGATCTGGCATATTGATCGATCACAGGTTTGATAGCTTATCTCTGGACAGTCAGCTTAAAGAAGAATTTGCAAAGTTCATTGTATTTATTTAAGATCATTTTTGACAGCCACAGCTGTGACACATCAATGATTTTTATAAGATATTTATCACAGACTGACAGAACTACGAGAAACACCTTTTAGTTATCGTCCTTTTTAGTCGTCTGAAAAGTTCATATAAAAGCAGAGGTTTCTCTGTTTTAAAGACACAGAACATTTTTAAGACACAATCACACAAGTAGATATTTCAAGAAGACAGTGTAAACAAACATTTAGGGGCTGTGGTTTCACATGTTGCTCCACCTATCATGCGTTAGAGTCACCTTCCAGGAAGTTTCCAGGTCACTTACCCAGTATATGTACTCAGACTGGAACCAGTATGTTTGAGATTCATACAACCAGAAAACTGTCTCCTCTGTTTATTGTGTGAATTCACACTATTGAGATCCTGTTTCTCTTTAAACTTTATTCTACCTTATTCTAGTTGCTCCGACCTTTGCTGGTTAACTACTCCCTCCGTTTTCAGCCGATTTCCACCATTTAAACTTGAATCTGTTCTGCTCCCTGTGCTAATGCCAGCTGTATCTTTTGGTGGTCATACCTTTCATACTTTTTGAGATATTACAGTTTTTGCCCGTTGCTTGAACACTACAAACCCATGCTTAGACTAAAGTAACACAACTTGAAGTTTTTGTTACCATACCTCAAACACATGTACCCCTACCTTAAACAAAAGCGCTGCTTTGCACCCTAGTTGCAATTATGCAACACACTTACTCCTTTATGCAACACACATGGTCCTGCATGCTACACTCTATTTCATACATAAGACACTTTGTTCACAAAATGAAATTTCAGGGTGCCATTTGGAAAACACATGTACCCAAAATACAAAACACATCGGGTAATTGCAACCACTCAAATACACGCCTGAAGGCACTTACTTGTAAAACTGAACACCAATTAGCCAACTACAAAAAGCCCTCAGTTTAGCCAATTCAAGAACTTTGCAAGCATGGATGGAGGGAGAGCAAGAGGAGGAGGAGGAGGAGGATGATGAGGAGGAGGAGGAGGAGGAGGTCGAAGTCGAAGAGGCCATGCACGGACCCATATTTCTGATGATATAAGAGCAACTTTGGTGGACCATGTCATCAACCATGGCCTGACTATGAGGGAAGCTGGGCAGAGAGTCCACCCACATCTAAGCCGCTTCACAGTGGCATCTGTAATAAGAACATTCCGACTAGAAAACAGGTCTGTCTTCACCTCTCTACCTTCTACTCCACTCAGATGGTTTTTATAGCACTGTTCTACAGTATATACCATTACCATATCAAGTGTACAGGGTATTGCAGGGTGCTAAGGCTCCTTTTGCAGCCAAAGTGGTAGTTTCTGTGAAACATAGCATGATTACTTATATTGAAGTACAGTGGATGACACAGTACATACAGTAAAGTACTGTAAGAAAAATAAGCAAAGCGATGACAATATGTGGTTGTATTTCTCTAGACTGACTCGAAGACCTTCTGGGGGAGGACGCCAACGCCTGTTCACACAACAGCAGGAACTTGCCGTTGTGGACCTAGTGAGGGCAGACAATGCCATCCGTCTCCACCAGCTACGAAAGCAAATACTTGCAGACAGGCAAGTGTTCAACAGCATAAACCATGTGAGCATCACCACCATCAGACGCATCTTGGGAAAACACAGCATCACCATGAAGCAGCTCTACAGAGTCCCATTCGAGAGGAACAGTGACAGGGTCAAAGGACTTTGAGCTGAATATGTACGGGTAAGCGTAACTGTCCTTTACATGTACAATACAGTATTGGTGAAGTCCAGTAGCAGCTGAATATGTACCATATCAGTACCACATGGATCCATTCTGAGAGCTACACAGGTACCTGTGTGATGGGGTTCTGTATGTGTAGCACTGTAGTACAGTAATATGTTCTCTTGGCCATGGATGGAGCTGCACAGCCTCATGAATTCATTTTCATTGATGAAGCTGGATTCGACCTGTGCAAAACAAGACGACGGGATCGTAATGTCATTGGCCAAAGGCAATTGTGCACGTCCCAGGGCAGCGCAGGGGAAATGTCACATTGTGTGCCGCCATAAGCCTTCGAGGGCTTCTGCATCATCATGCAAAACTAGGTCCATACAACGGCCAACATATACTCACATTTCTAGATGCTCTCCCCTCTTCTCTTCACCCTGTACACCTCTGACTTCTGCTACAACTCTGAATTATGCCACATTCAGAAGTTTGCAGACGACACAGCCATCATGGGGTGTATCTGGGACGATCAGGAAGAGGAGTACAGAAGTCTGGTGAGGAACTTTGTCGCATGGAGTCACACAAACCACCTGCAACTCAACACCTCAAAGACTAAGGAACTGGTTGTGGACTTCGGGAGGTCTAGAGCAGGTCCACTGCCGGTTCAGATAGAGGGGGAGGAGGTGGAGGTGGTCAACAAGTACAAGTACCTCGGGCTGTGGGTGGACAATAAACTGGACTGGTCATGCAACACAGAGCACCTGTATAAAAAAGCCCAAAGCCGACTGTACTTCCTCAGGAGGCTGAGGTCTTTTAACATCTGCAGGAAGCTCCTGAGGATGTGTTACCAGTCGGTGGTTGCTGGAGTACTTTTCTATGCTGTGGTTGGTTTTTTGTACTGTTTTTATCAATAAATCTCAGCAACAAAGGACCTACACCCATGTGTGTTGATTTCTCCCTAAGACGGCAAACTGAAACACTCCAAGTTGGTGACTTTTGGAGATTTATTTCCCTGGATGATTGAGAATGCATCAAGATGAAACACAAAAGGAAGTTCACAGCTTTTAGCAGCTCCCCCACCCCCTCATCCACACACCCCCACTCCCCTCCCTCCAGAATTCCCAGCTAACAACCTAATATACATATGAATGACTAGCCAATTTAGCTTCCACTTGGCTGAAGCTAAAGCTTAGCTAAAAGCCATTTGGCTGCTCTCCGGGTTTTAAAGGTAGAAAAAGCCAAATGGCAGTCCGTGGTGATGTAAGTGTTAAAATGTTTTGTTAAACTCAGATTCTTATTTTATTCAAAAAATAAACATCTAGTAAATAATTTCAGGGGTCTTTAAGAATTAGGCTCATTTACTTTCACAGGGAACATGACTAATTTATTAATGTGTGCTCTACACATTGGGACTTTATATTTATATTTATTTCACTTTTTCCTAATACACAACTTTTGACAAAGGCGGAGAGAATTCTTAACAGAATTATTAAGGGAGATTCAAACATAGATTTTTCAAAATATGAGAGGGTCAGGACCCACTAAAAGCCACACAAAGATTATCGAGATGCAGTGGCAGATGTAATAGAGAAAGACACAGGGCCACCTGAAATCTGTCGTCCTATCTGGTGCAAAACCAACATGTAGTAGAATCTGGAATTTTGATTTTGAGTTAAAAATAAAATATGGGTAAAATGCAGAAATCTTTTCCAGTAAAGTAAAAAATAAGAGTCGCAATTATAGTTGAATCCATAACACCTAATTGTTTCTACGAGATCACGTCGTTGCTGAAAGTTATCAGTGATCTCAATGTGTGAAAGGAACTCCCAGTATCTGGGGTTCAAGCTCCTCTTGGCTGAGAAACCCTGGGGCAAACATGTGAACAAGACCTGAATAATACCAGTAATGAAGACTTCTCTCCAAAGATCAATAAAAGGAAGCCCCAATCTGATGAGAGTCTAGCAAAATATGGTTCACTCCACTTGCCTGAAATGGTTAACAGTCCAAGGCATTTCAGTTGTAGAATGATTGGGTACAACAATGAAACAGATGTGAGATGAGGGAAGTGCCAAATGTTCCTTTGTGTCTCCAAATAAAATCAGTACTTCCTCAGATATCCTAAATAAATTGACTTTTGTGAAATAGAAAGTTCAGTGCCATCACTTATTCCTGAACCAATAGTTTACAGCTAGTGAAGTGTCAGTGACTTCTGGGTTGGTCCCTGATCTTCATCTTATGAGATTGTTATTTTAATAACACTTGATTTATTTAAAAGAAAAAAGGAAAAAAAGAAAAAACGAAAATATTTTCTCCCTGTTTTTTTTCTTATTCTCTGGGTCTCAGGAGGACATTATGTCCCTCTCCACTACAAGACTCTTGTTATGTCTACAAAACAGTCATATTAAAATCATCCTCAATTCTATTCTGGCGCTGTCTCCCGACTTTTCCTGACCTGATTCTGCGCGTGGACGGAGCAGCAACACAGACGACTCGACTAACGTACTACCTTAATTTCACTATAGCAGGGCACGCACACATCAATGCAACCAAACACATTTTGCTATAAATCTAGTTAATTTTAGTCAGTTTTGTGAACATTCAGTACAGTTTTAGTTAGTATTCCTTTTTGTTTTGATTTTATTACCGTTAACGCAAATTTTTTCCACTTCTAGTTTTCGTTATTTCATTTGTTGTCTTTAATAATAATAATCTTCTCTGCACCCTTGAATAAACATACTTAATATGATCAACATTTTGCTGCTTATTATTTCACCATCTTATTGAATCAAATACTTCATCCTTATGTGGTTTACGACATTATATTTATCTAAATCTCCACTTTGTCTCTAAATGTTTGAAGAATTTTTCGAGTTCGGGGTCAAATTTTGAGAATTTGACCATAAGTGAAAGTTATGGCGTTATCACCCCCTTTGGGGATTACCTTTTTCCCGTTTTGATGATATTCCTCCCCATTCTTTATTTTTTGCAAGTACCCCTCTTCGGTGGCGAGAAACTGTTGGTGTGATCAAGCGGGTGCTGTAAAAACAAAAGCTCAGGACAGAACAGTCACCAGTCATGTACTTCATTCAAAATTAACAAATATCAAGCTTCATATTGATCCTCTGAGTGTAATGGTACATTTTAATTTGCACTTCTCAAAACTAAAAACAATATTTTCTTTATTTTACTCTTGTTCTTGTGCAGCACCACCCCTCAGCACATGCCCCTGTTATTTTATCTTACTTTTAAATTGTTGACTACTTCAAGAGAGCGCCCAAAAGACGGGGACCAGTGTTTATCATTACATATCTCCATTTCGAGTGTGGCTGTCTATCATTCCCCTATTATTCATAGACCTCGGTGGAGGGTTTTTTGTTTGTTTGTTTTTTTCTAAAATTAATTGACTCTCTATAGTGACCCACTATGGTTAATAATAACATGCTCAGTCATGAGTGGGATCAAACCTTTTCTTCACTTTAGCATTTAACATTCCCAACAATATAATGTGATACATTAATTAAAACACAGCTACTAAAACACAATTTTCTTAATGCAAACATCAGTAACTCAAAATTAGCAACCAAGGGGTTCAGCCTGCAGTTCACACTCCTGTGAAACTACAGCTCTTTAGTCTCTGTCATTCTTCTGTTCTTGCAGACAAAACAAAGCAAAACAAAACATCCACCCTTCTTTTACAGGTTGGGTGAATTGTTGTGGACATTTAATAATCCTAAAGTCGGCACCGTTTTTGTCTCAGTACCAAGTCAGTTAAAACTTTTAGTCGTCAGTCCATCCCAGTCCAGTCACATGCATACATTCACACACATTCGTACCAGAAGTTGCTGATAATGGAGTCTCACGCGCAGCCTATTCGAGGCTCCATCACCAGCAAGATGACGTCATCATTTTAAAGGAAACAGCTCCTTGTTTGTTTTTCCTTCTTTGGACTGGATTGACTCGCTGCAATCCTTTTAGGCTTCAGGATCAGTGTCCCATATAAGTGAATTTTCTCCCAAGCTCATTATAATCATGGAGAAAAAATACTTTGCGACTGTTTTCAATAAGAATATTTTATAGCGCTTTAAAGTTCAATCTCTCAGGCCTGGATTAAAGAGCTGATTTGTTAAATCAGGAACTCACAAAATACCAAAATATCACCACCGGTGGATCACACCTCTCAGATGTTCTTATCTCAGTGCACTGTAACAAAAGAAAAAACAAACGTAAACAATAAAACACTCATATAATAACAGATACTGGGGCCCATTGCAAACATGTCCAACGTTCAAACCATCTTTCTCTCTCTTAGAGAAAGAGAACAATCCAAACCTCACTGATAGAATCAACCTAGTGTCAAGCAAAACCCAAAGATCAACCAAAACTTCACACACTGTATTGTGTAGGCCTACAGGCACCGTAACTCCTTTTTTTTTTTTTTTCACTGACAAAGACATATTGGATTGACTTGATTCAATAGTGGACACTGGTTACACACAAATGTTTTGCTTTGGCAGAAACTTAAACAACTGAGTCAAATCAACACAACCTTTTCATATTCTCTCCAAAAGAAAACTCACATCATTCACTCATCATTTTCGCTCTGTACCACTGCTCCTTATCAGGCTGTGTGAAGCACAGTACACAATTCAGTGGAGGCCTTAAGCCATAAACAGACATCACGCACAGACATTGTTTTCACAACCAAACTACTTTAAACCTTGTCCCCTAAATCTACACAGATGCCCTCTGTGTGGCATGAAATGCATTTAACCAAATAACAATCAATGGCTTCTTATTGTTGTACCCGACTCCATATTCGGATGTTTGTGTGCAGCATTTGTTAGTAAAGCATTCTTCGTTGCATCAGCGTGTGTGTGTATCACTCTTTATTGCACAAGCTTGTAGATGTGTGTGTGTGTGTGGATCACTTCTCAGTGAATTGAATTAGCATTTTGATTTTTTGCGGGTGTGTGTGTCATTTCTCACTCAATCAACGAGTGCATATGTTCGTATGTGTTTCTCTTCATTCTGAGTCAATGCATGTAGATGTGTGTGTTTGTGTGGGTATCTGTGTTCATCACTTTCCTGTTCTGGTGTTCTGGGTAAACCACGGCCTGAAGCGTGCCCTGGGGTCCTGCCCTCCTCCTTTTCAGTCCGTTTGCATCTGTTGGTGCTGCTGCTCAAAGTTCTGTCCATACTGGTTCTGGCCCCAATTGAGGCAGTGCTTTTCTCCAGTATCCTGCATCTTCTCCTTATTCCACTCCTCCTTAGCTTGACCCTTTTGCTTCTGTAGCTCCTTCAGGGTTTTAATACGCAGCTCAATCGTCTGGATGTCAGTGTCAAGCTCCAGTCTACGCTGCTGCTCCAGCTCTTCCTCTGTTTCTCCCAGCCAAGTCAAGATTTTGTTCAGGTCAAAGTTCAGCTGCTGTCACTGCTGCTCGTTCTGCTTTGTTCTCATCTCCTTGCTGAGGCCCTGAGCCTGATGTCAAGTCGTGTGTCTGGGACTCCAAGTCTAATGGGTTCGATAATCAGCCAGCTCCTCCTGAGCCATGCTCAGTTATCTGCTCTGATGCCTTGAGCTCTTACTGAGGGGCAGAAACCTCACAATCTTTTCCGTCCACTTCAGATTGAAGTCCATCGATGTTTTCCTTGCTTTGCTCCACGGCCTTTTGCGGCTCTGCTGTTCGGCTCTTCTCAGAGGTCAGCTCCTGGCCGAGCCCCGACACCTGTGCCTTCAGCTTATTTTCTCCTGGTGTTTTGTCCATTCTGAGGTGCCTCCTGACCTCAGTTACTCCTCCTGTCTCTGGCACGCCCTTCTTGCTGCCCGATGGTCATTGTTGGTCCGTCACTGTCCTGCACAGTTTTAATGCAGAGTGGTTAAGGTCAGCATGGTTTTGCTCGGCCTCACTTTTCATCTGGGCTTAATGGGCGTCTCGTCACAGCTCTGTCAGCTGAAGCTGTCTTTTTCCATATGGCAAGAGTGTGAAGAGTGTGTGAGAGGGGTGTGTCCGATCAGGCACAATGCTGGTGGCTTTGCGAGTGCCTCGTTTTCCAAATCCAGATGTTTATTTGTCACGTACACAGCAACAGAGAGAACAGTCTGTTGTTGGGATGGCTGAGGTCTTTCACGATCTTCCTGGTCTTGGTCCAGCACCGCCTGCTGTAGATTGAGTGCAGGTCAGGGTGCTCGGAGCGAATGGTGCGCTCAGCTGATTGCACAACCCTCTGTAGAGCTTGTCTGTCCGGCATGGTGCTGTTCCCGAACCAGACAGTGATATAGCTGCTCAGGATGTTCTCAATAATTCCTTTATATAAGGTGGTCAGAATCGGTGGTGGGAGGCGGGCCTTTCTCAGTCTTCTCAGAAAGAAAAGACGCTGACAGAAATCTCCCCGTGTAGTGAAACTGGCCTTGGATTACCGCTCTCCGTCTCCGCTGCATGAGATCATTTTCCTGCAGCACTGTTGACATTTTCAAGTTGTTGTTGTGGGTCCAGCTGCTTTAGCATTTGGTCAGGGTCACATCGAAGATGGTAAAGGAGAGAGCAACGATGGTAGAGGGGAGAGCAGGAGTCCAGGGTCAGCTTCGGCTTCCCGGGCCGACAAAGCAGCCTGTAATCAAGCATAAAGAGAAAAAACAAAACAAAACAAAGACAAACAAAAACAAACGAACAGGAAAATGATGTTATTTTGGCTGCGTTATTCAGAGAGGGGGGAAACAACGGGACCAGGCCCTGTGTCAGCCTTCTCTCCCCCTTTTTTGTTTTTTCTCTCCATATAATCCACTCATGACCCACCAAGCTGACAGGACAACACAGGTACATGTTAAAATTCTTAAGATCATGTTTAAAAGCACAAAAATTGGAATTTTCTTTCATTCAGTAATCACTTGTATTAATCAATCAGAAGAAAACATGTCACAATTTGACTTTTATTAACCACTAAATTTGTCATGTTATCACTGGTTGTGATTTTTTTTTTTTTTTTTTTTTTTGAAGTTAAGTTGTTGTCCTGCAACCCAGAGGGTTTATTTGTTAGTAGTGGATAAACTTTATTATTTAACGGCGGATGTATGTTAAGTTTCACTGTTTTACTTGCTGGAAAATCTTCACGTGTTCATGGGTGTAAGCTGTTTCTTCATTGCGTGTATGTGCGTTTGTAGATGGGCTAATTTAACGTTTTTTCTCAAACGAGGCATTTCTCTAGCACGTGCCTCTCTCTCACATTTCTCTGCTTGTGTGTGTTTTTATTTCACCTTTTTGTTGTGATGCTCCAGGCGCCTTCCCAACCTCCACAAGTCTGTTGGCCCCAATTTTATGTGTTAAAACTTCTCTTAATTTCTCCTCTAATTCTCTGCTAGCTGCTGTCTTTTCCACAGCTGCTGATTCTTGCTGAGTTTGGTTTCCATTACTATAATTTTGCTTCGGCCGCTGTGCTTGTGGGGGCAGTTGGTCCAGCCCCATAGCCACCTGTATCAACACACTGAGAGATTTATTTAATATCATTTTCATCACTGTTAAATAGACCAGCAGGCAAGACGCCCACCTTTGCACTGCAGACTACATGCCAGTCTCCCAACACACTCCTCTCTGAGTTTCAGCTTTAAAACCCAACATCATTCACACCCTAGTCGTTCAACACCTTATTTGTAGTATCATAATCAGCAAAATCAGCGTTTTACTTACAGGCATGTATCATTGTTTGCAAATCAAAATTATAAAACTCAAAAACACGCTAAACAGCAACAAAAGTCCTCTGTGCGCGTCACCGCTCATTTGCATGTTCACACACCGTCTAAAAATAGCTCGCAGCGCTGCAGCTGCACGTCACACAGAGTCTCACACAAAGCTCAGGCAAAACTCTTTTATTTTATATTACAAAGACGTCTTATATTTACAATCACTGACAGGCCTGACAGATTCAGCACCTAACAAATTTCGACAAATTTAAAATAACGGGTCTCACCGAAGAAAGTCCAACTTTTTTGTAGTCAATCAAACAGTATCTGTTACTTCTGGGAACAGTTTCTGACCTAACTTCTAAAGAGCGCCTATACAATTTCGACAAATTTAAAATAACGGGTCTCACCGAAGAAAGTCTCACTTTTTTGTAATCAATCAAACAGTATCTGTTACTTCTGGGAACAGTTTCTGACCTAACTTCTAAAATCCCTAACTCAATTTAACTTTGTCCAAACAAGCACATGACACCGTTTTAAACGATGAGGAGACTCGGTAACTCCTAGCTTATTTCAGGATGCCCTGTACCCCACAGATAAGCCAAACTGAACTAACCCTGTTCGCCGACAGGTCAAGACCGCGCGTCCACGGCCAGGAGGGGGCGTAACCCCCGGGCTATGTGCTTCTTAGCAGACTTCTGGGCTGCCGTCCTATAATAATTTTCACCTAACCGATTTTGAGAAATTTTACCATAACGGGTCTCACCGAAGAAAGATAACTTTTTTACGACCAATTAAACAGTCTCTGTTACTTCTGGGAACAGTTTCTGTCCTAATTTCCCTACCAAACTACCTGAGCCTTCAGCTCAATATCCAGGGACTCAAACCCAACATTATTACGTTCATATTTACTTCAACTTCATTAAATACTCTTAAGCAACTTTAACTGCATAACACACGGTGATTCTCATCAAAATCAAAACAGACACTCTACCAGTAATTTCAGTGAGTAGACTTTAATTTAGTCATATCCAATTTGGCACACTTTGGAAATAATTCAACAGGTAGTGCCTTACCTTTAGATAAGCCGGCTTATGTCCACTCACAGCAGACCACTGGCTTGTGCCTGTCCGTTCGACAACCTCGGACCGTCCAAACCTTTAAATTCCACCCCAATACCACAGGACGAGCCCCCAAGCTGTTAAGGTTCAAAATATTGGGGATGGAGACAAGAGAAAAAACCACAATAACAACACTGGTCCGGCCGGGTTGAGTCAAACGATGATTTTAATGAACACACGCGTGGGAGATGGACACTGATGCAGACAGCCTCAAAATCTCAAAATGGTGGAGCATTGCTCAAACTTTTATAGCCTCTGGTGCCTCCACCTTATCATACAAAGCCTAAACATTCACATGCTTTCTCTCACACAGCGCCTAAGCTACGACCTTGGCTCCCTGTTTATCTGCTCCTGCTGAAATGGGGCAGAAAACTCCAGCACACTCTGTTCTCTTCTACTCAGACAAATTAGATTTCTTATAACTCAGCAGTATAATGCATCATAAAACAATATCATTCATTCACAACAAGTCAGCAGTTTAATGTAATGCAAATCAGTTTAACTAATGTAATAGTTATCAGCTTCTTCTAATTCAGGAGAATAATGCAAACTAAAACTACATAATAATTCACAATCTTTAATTAGGGGTATAACATGGCATAAAATAATATTATAATCTAACAAGAGACAGGGGGACTGGCCATCCTACCTGTGTCAGGAAAAGAACCTGTGTTAGAGCTGTTCACATTTAATCATTTGTCTGTAACCTAAATTAGTTGTATATGTAAAAAGAGAAGTATTAACAGTACTCACTTTGTAAAGAGTAAAAGCAGCTCAATCACCTGCTTATGAGCTCCTGGAGCAAACCAATGTGCCAGGCTAGGGGAGTGTGTGTTGGAGTGATTTTGTTAAAAGTTGTCATTATTGTGCTTGGACCTTGTCTTGAACTGTATGTTCAGATATTTTCTGTTCCTCCCCCACATGTAGGATGTTGGGGATGTTACTAGCTATAGTTTTCAACTGCAGGCACAATCTATGTAAGATTCTGGTTTCCTTATTTGGTAAGGAATGTTCACTTCCTGCCCTTTATGGGCTCACCATGTAAATGGTGGACTGTTAAAGAGGTTAAGCCATATACGAGGTTGAGGGGAGATGACCCTTTTATGACTAGAGATGCGGTTAAAACGTTTGTAAGCAGGAAGTCACGTATACAGACACACATACACTCTCTCTCACTCACACACACACACACACACACACACACACACACACACACACACACACACACACACACACAGTGCCTTAGCTTTTACCACACAACATATGGGGTTTACAATGGGCGGTTGTGTAACTGTTTTCATTCAATAAAAGGCTGGAGTTGGAGTTGTCTGAGTTTGGGTGTAGAGCTTGCAACTCTGAGAATCCGACCAGGCTTCCCCTGCACAAGTAAAAACCAATCGAACTCTGATTGTCTTACTTTGTTCTGAGTCAGCGAGGGCTGAAACCTAACTGTGGTTAAGGTGTTTTAATGCAGCGGTCCCCAACCCCCGGGCCACGGACCGTCGTTTGGTCGAGAGATGAGGCTCGGGGGTGAAATGTATGGTTTTCAGAGTTTTTATCGTTTTTTATCGTTATTTTGTTATCGTTTTTATCGTTAACTCTGTTTTCCTGGGTCTTTCACGTGTGTTATGAATAAATCTTCTTTTTTTCCGGTACCGGTACTAGTTTTATTTTGTTGTATTTATCTGTGACACCTTAAAGGCCGGTCCGTGACTTCCGGTTTATGTGACTATGGCGTAGGTCGCACCGAGCGTAGCTCCTGCAGAGTCTAGTTATTATCTAGCATTTCCAGGCACTTTTTGACGGGTTTTTTCTTTTTGTATAGTTCCGAGACAAGACTGTTTTTGCCTTTTGTGTTTACAATGTCGCGTAAGGTTAATAAGAGCGCAAGCACCTCTCAGCCGAACTTGCGGCCTGCTGCTAACACTGCATCCCCGCCTCGTGGTAAAACTTCGCCACGGCCTGGGTCACCCGACACGCCGCTCGTCGATACGGAAAAATTCACGAAGGCTGAACTCCTCTCTGAACTTCGTGAAGAAATTTCATCACTGTTTAAAAAGGAACTGACGGCAGCGTTTGCGGAGAATCTCACGTCTATCAGGTCCGACATACAGCAACTAAAAACGGACCTTTCCTCAGATATAACTACCATGCGGCAGGAATTCGCTGGCCTCAGGAGCACGGTTACGGGGATGGAGCAGTCTCTCTCCACATGTACAGATGATATTGTCCACCTCCAAGCCAAAGTTGATGCGATGTCAAAGGAGTTGGCCAAATTGGAGAATAAATGCGAGGATTTGGAGTCCAGGTCTCGCCGCAATAATATACGCATTGTTGGTGTGCCAGAGGAGAACGTCCTGTCCGCTACAGATGTGTCCGTGCTGTTGATGGAGGCATTTCAGCTTGGGAAGGAGCCGCTTGTAGACAGAGCCCACCGAACTTTGGCCCCCAAACCTAACACCGGTGAACGTCCCCGTGCTGTGGTTGTGAGGCTGCACTATTACGCGGACTGTGCTAGGATTCTCCAGAAGGCCAGGGAGCTGCAGAGAGTGCAGATAAATAATATGACCATTTCTGTGTTCCCCGACCACACCGCTAAGACAGCGCGGGCCCGTGCGGCTTTCAATGAGGTCCGTCGCCAGCTTCGCGGCATCCAGGGAGTCCGATTTGGGATCCTCTATCCGGCAAGACTACGGATCACTTATCAAGGAATGCAGCGCGACTTCGTCTCGCCAGATGAGGCCAAGGAATATATTAAGACAATAACCACAAGATAAAAGATATAGCAGGACAATGTTTGTCTGTTTGAAATAGCGTATGATCCTAATCCAAACATCATTGTGGTAAGCTAAGTTTGTTACTCTGCCAAACACTTGTTTTGTTTTACCTGTCTAATAGTAAAATATAATTGGGTTATTTTTATTTTATTTGTGCCTTTTAATCTATTGAGAAAAGACTCTGTTGGAGCTTTGGTTTGACACGGTTCGTTTCGTAGTCGGGAGCGTTTTTGTTCAGATTGCTCCGGGTGGGAGCGTGCACTGCCGTCTCCGTCGTTTGGGGATGGGGGCTTTTGCTGTGCAGGGGGGAGGCGGGTGGGTGTGTTTGACGTGTTATTATTATTTTTATTCTGAAGCTGTACTTTTGTTGTTGTGGGTTTGCGTTGTGTGTTTGTGTGAGTGTGTTTTTCCCACTTGTTCTTTCTTTGGGGGTGAAGAAATAAGTATTTTCTCTTTTGTCTTTCTGCAATGATCAGCACTTCAGGTCAGTCCTTAGGCAATAGTGGTATTAGATTTTTAACTTGGAATGTCAAAGGTATGAATAGCCCAATTAAACGATCTAAAATATTTACGCATCTTAAACGTTTAAAGAGTGATGTAATGTTTTTGCAAGAGACCCATTTGCGAGATCGGGATCATCTTAGGCTCAGGTGCCCATGGGTGGGTCATACTTTCCATTCAATGTTTAATTCAAAAGCCAGGGGGGTGGCGATCTTAATAAACAGAAGGGTACAGTTTACAGCCTCTGAGATTAAAGCTGACAAAAACGGGAGGTATTTGGTTGTTGTAGGCACCATGTACAATGTACCCGTCCTCTTAGTCAATGTGTATGCGCCAAATTTTGATAATCCAGGTTTTACAGATGCACTTTTGAGTAGTCTCCCTTCCCTTGATACTCATCTTTTGATATTGGGTGGTGACCTAAACTGTGTTATTGATCCTGCCTTAGATCGTTCGAATCCTCGGACCCTGACCCAATCCTCTATGTCCAAGTCTATTTCTGAGTTTATGTCTCAGAATGGTTTTGTAGATCCCTGGAGGTTTTCTAACCCTACTGCCAGAGCGTACTCTTTCTTTTCTCAGGTACATCAGTCCTTTTCGCGGATTGATTATTTTTTTGTGGACGGTTCCCTTATTCCAAAAGTACTGTCATCTACATATCATCCTATTGTCATTTCCGATCACGCACCACTTAGCGTTGACATCAAGCTCATAGCCCAGTCCTCTTTTTCCTCACCCTGGAGATTTAACTCTTTGTTGCTTTCGGATGAGGGGTTTGTTACCTTTATCAAATCCGCAATTGATGAATTTATGGTGTTTAACGACAGCAATACTGTTACGAGGTCATTGCTTTGGGAATCTCTTAAGGCATATGTGCGTGGGCAAATAATTTCTTTCTCTGCCCATTCCACTAAAAGCCACAAAGCCAAACTTCAAACTTTGACTACACAAATTTGTGACATAGATAGACAGGTTGTTGACAGTCCCACTCCCGATTTGCATAAAAGACGACTTGACTTGCAGACTGAATTTGATTTACTTTCTACGGCAGATGCTGAACGTCTTTTACTTCGTGCGCGTGCGACTTATTATGAATATGGTGATAAGCCCAGAAGGCTTTTGGCCCATCAGTTAAAACGTCAGGCCTCGTCTCGATTAATTTCCCAGATTAAAGATGCGGCAGGCAACTCGGTCTCTGATTCAAAGGAAGTAAACGAGGTGTTTAAGACGTACTATTCCTCCCTATATGAATCTGAATCTGCTGCTGACGCCTCAGAGATGGATTCTTTTTTTAACGGTCTTACAATGCCCACTGTCGATCCTGTTATAGCTGAACAATTAGATGCCCCTCTTAGGCTGGATGAAATTGTGCATGCAATCAAGACCATGCACAATGGTAAGGCACCAGGACCTGACGGGTTTTCAGTTGAATTTTTAAAAACTTTTATAGACAAGTTAGCCCCACTACTTCTTTCAGTGTATAATGAATCTTTTGAACGTGGTCTATTGCCCCCTACATTGTCTCAAGCACTAATTACTGTTCTCTTAAAGAAGGGTAAGGATCCTACGTCTTGCACCTCGTATAGGCCTATTTCACTGCTGAATGTTGATGTTAAAGTCTTGGCTAAAATTTTAGCAATTCGCCTTGAAAAGGTTCTTCCTACTATTATTTCAGATGAACAGAATGGCTTTATTAAAGGCCGCCAGCTGTTCTTTAATGTCCGCACGCTTTTGAATGTCATTCTTTCCCAACACTCAACCACTAATCCAGAAGTAGTTATCTCACTTGATGCTGAGAAAGCTTTCGATCGTGTAGAGTGGAGCTTTCTCTTTGCGGTCTTGCAAAGATTTGGTTTCAAGGACAGATTCATTTCATGGATTCGACTGTTGTACAGGGCACCCCAAGCCAGTGTCTATACAAATGGTGTTTCCTCTGGCTACTTCTCATTGTCACGCGGGACGAGACAGGGTTGCCCCCTGTCCCCCCTACTTTTTGCTATTGTAATTGAACCCCTATCTGTAGCTTTGAAGGCCCTTCCTCATTTTCGTGGTATTTCCCGGTCAGGCCTTGACGTAAAATTGTCTTTATATGCAGATGACCTGCTTCTATATGTTTCTGATCCCTTATCTAGCATACCATCGATTGTGTCTCTACTAAACAAGTTCGGCTCTCTGTCAGGTTACAAAATAAATCTTCTTAAAAGTGAATGTTTCCCCATAAATTCTTTAAGTCTTACACTTAAACAATCTGACATTCCTTTTAGACTTAGCCCTGCTGGCTTTAAATATTTGGGAGTTAACATGACTCGTACTTTGTCTTCTCTATACTCTTCCAATTTCTCCCCTTTAATGACTCAAATTCAATCAGATTTTCAGAGATGGAAATCGCTACCTTTGTCCCTAATTGGTCGGATCAATGCTGTAAAGATGAACATTTTGCCTCGATTGTTATTTCTGTTTCAGAGTATTCCTATATTTTTACCTAAAGCTTTTTTCAAAAAGTTAGACCAGCTAGTTACATCGTTTTTGTGGGGAGGGAAACACCCCAGGGTGAGGAAATCATTATTACAGAGACTGACATTTGATGGTGGTCTTGCCTTGCCTAACTTTTTATTTTACTATTGGTCCTCTCATGTTCACAAATTGACCCATTGGCTTGAATCTCAAGACCTGCTGTGGTGCAAACTGGAACGCCTGTCGTGCACTTCCTCATCCTTAGAAGCTTTATTATTCTCTCCACTACCACTTAAGCCTTCTCATTTCACCCAAAATCCCGTGGTACAGTCTAGTCTAAGGGTCTGGTCACAATTCAGGAGTCATTTTAAGTACATCTCTGCGTCAGTACACATGCCCATCACGCAGAACCATCTGTTTACTCCTGGCCTCATTGATGGTACCTATGTACAGTGGAAGCGTCATGGTATTAATACATTTAAGGATCTCTATAAAGATGGCACTTTCTTAACTTTTTTAGACCTGTGTTCAGAAACAAATCTTCCGGCTACCAATCTATTCCGTTATTTTCAGGCACGGCATTGCACTTCTGCTCTCTTCCCCTCCTACCCTCTTCTCCCAAATGTCCAACCATGGGAGGAATTCTTATCCCTTAAACCCAATAAGAAGTCAATTATATCTTTAATATATAAACAACTTATGGATTTAAATGTCCATTCCGTTGCTAAAATTAGGGGGGCTTGGGAGCAGGAGTTAGGAATAATTTTTTCGGATCAGCAATGGGAGAAAGCAGTATCCAATGTCCGTTATAGTACGTCCTGTGCCAGGTTACAACTCATCCAGTTCAAGGTGTTGTACAGGGTTTACTATTCAAAGTCTCGTCTGTCTGAGATTTACCCACAAGTGATGGATCAGTGTGAGAGATGTCATGCCACCCCATGTGACCTAGGCCATATGTTCTTTCTGTGCCCAAGACTCCATGGCTTCTGGAGTCAGTATTCAGTTATTCTTTCCAAAGCTCTTGGGACCCAAATCTGCATGGACCCTTTTCTAGCTGTTTTTGGGCTTCCAGTCAACACTGGTCTAACCGACCCTACACACTTCAAAATATTAGCCTTTACATCACTTTTGGCTAGACGTTGCATCTTACTCCTTTGGAAATCTTCAAAGCCACCTTCAGTTTCTTTTTGGTTTAGAGATGTGATGTCATCTCTTAAATTGCAAAAGATAGGCCTTGTGGCGAAGGGCAAATACAGAGAATTTTATTCTATCTGGGGCCCCTTCGTGGACTATTGCAAGTCATTAAACGCTCTACCAGCTGATTAATATCATGTCTCTTCCCCCCCCCCCCCCCCCCCTTTTTTTTTTTTTTTTTTTTTTTCCCCCCTTTTGGGGTTTGTGTTTGTTTTGGGTTTCTTATTAGGTTTTGTTTTGTTTGTTTACTTAAGCGTGTGTGTAGGTGTGCCTGTGTGTGTTATTGTGTCTGTTCATGTAAGAAAAACTAAAAAATATGTGAGGGGAACAGATTGTGTTGTCATTGTAAACTACTGTACACTTGTCTCTCAATAAAAATATTAAAAAAAAAAAAAAAAAAAAAAAAGGCCGGTCCGTGAAAATATTGTCGGGCATAAACCGGTCCGTGGCGCAAAAAAGGTTGGGGACCGCTGTTTTAATGTATATAGAAGAGACTGAAGTTTATATGTTATGGAATTATTTATAGGACTTGTTACAAATCTTCATATGTCTATGATGTGTTATATCAGCCCGTTCTCACTCCCGAGGCGTAACATGTCGACGTTTTGTCACGTCCCGCGGCGTTCCTGAGGAACGTGAAAGGAGACCTTCGGCGTTCTTATGGTACGCGGCGGGCTATGGCTGGAATCCAGTGCAATGACGCTCCCGCGGTAATAGACGTTCCAGCCCTGTATTCCAGCCCTAAACCTAACCTTATCCCTAGCCCTGACCATAACCTTATTCCTGACCTTAACCAGGACTTTAACACTAGCATCCCCAGTCTTCTACCTTTCTACCTATAAAACCCGAGAGCAGTCAAATGGTGGAAGTGGAAGCTAAATTGGCTAAATTGACCGCGGAGTCATCATTTTGCGTTTCTACCTTTAAAAGCCGGAGAGCAGTCAGTCAAATGCTGGAGTCGTTCATATGTATATTAGGTCGTTACCTAGGAATTCTGGAGGGAGGGGAGTGGGGGTGAGTGATTGAGGGGGTTTGGGAGTGGAGTGTTTCAGTTTGCCATCTTAGGTCCATGAACCAATGAACATGCTCCATGCACCACTCAGCAGGCCATTTGTAAATATGTGTACAAATGGTTGGTTTTTTGTACTGTTTTTATCAATAAATGTCAGCAACAAAGGACATACAAAGGACATGTGTTGATTTCTCCCTAAGATGGCAAACTGAAACACTGAAACACTCCACTCCCCCACCCCCTCAATCACTCACTGAGTGATTGAGGGGGTGGGGGAGCTGCTAAAAGCGGTGAGCTTCCTTTTGTGTTTCATCTTGATGCATTCTCAATCATCCAGGGAAACAAATCTCCAAAAGTCACCAACTTGGAGTGTTTCAGTTTGCCATCTTAGGGAGAAATCAACACACATGGGTGTATGTCCTTTGTTGCTGACATTTATTGATAAAAACAGTACAAAAAACCAACCATTTGTACACATATTTACAAATGGCCTGCTGAGTGGTGCATGGAGCAAGTTTTGGGTGGCTTGCGACCTAAAATCCAAGTACACAGATGCAAAAAAAATCAGGCCACTGTGCGATGTGTTCACTGCTACAGGTACACATGTGGTAAATGCAGACGACAGATACCGTGGCAGTGCCAGGATTGTGAGTGATTGCTGAAAATGTTGAAATGTACTCACTCACTTTTTATCATTATTTGTAAATATGTGTACAAATGGTTGGTTTTTTGTACTGTTTTCATCAATAAATGTCAGCAACAAAGGACATACAAAGGACATGTGTTGATTTCTCCCTAAGATGGCAAACTGAAACACTCCACTCCCAAACCCCCTCAATCACTCACCCCCACTCCCCTCCCTCCAGAATTCCTAGGTAACGACCTAATATACATATGAACGACTCCAGCATTTGACTGACTGCTCTCCGGCTTTTAAAGGTAGAAACGCAAAATGATGACTCCGCAGGGGTCTAAGGTAGAAAACCAAAATGACTGCTCTCCGGGGGTCTAAGTGTTAATGATGTTAAATAGCGTGTTTCTAAGCGATTTGAAGAAAAAGAGCAAACATGTGTAGATTCAGTCCAGACAGTTCTCATATTTCCTCTTTTTTCCGAGGTCGTCATTTAGGAACGTGGTGGGTAGCCGAAAACGTAATATGGTGACGATTTGTCACCTAGCGTAAAATGTTACGCTTTGGGAGTGAGAACGTGTTGGTTATATTGTAGTGGTTTTCTTATGGGGAGGGTTTTGTTTCCCTTTGGTTTGCTGACCCCCAGACTTGGTCTATTCCAGATGCTCACCTGAATCAGGTAGAGTATAACAGGAAGCCATTTGCTTTTCAGAAGGGTTGGATTCTTTGCTGTATCACCATGTGTTCTCATTAATAAAGTACATTTTACTCCAGTCTCGTGCTATTTTAGTGGAAGTGACCCATGACCGTTGGCCAAAACTGACAATATGACTATTAAAAGTCTGAGTAATACTGTAATTTTCTGCTGCTCATTCCTGTGCAATATCCCATCTGACCTCCCGTCATATTTCTTTTCAAGATTTTCTTATTTAATCACTAGTGTACATATATTTATAGATACATATATATATATATTTAGTCATCTTTTCTCTTTTACCACGTCTCTCTAATATTTTGCTCTTTACTATTTTTCTATTTTTTATTTTATTTTATTATATTTTATTATATTTTCTTCTACTGTACCATGCTGCTGAGTGACTGCTGCTCGTCAAACACATTTCATTGCAATGTTGACCCTGTGCTAACTTGCATATGACAAATAAAACTGAAAACTGATAAAACTGAAAACAGTAAAGGCAAAGGGAACACATCAAGTAAGGATTTCACACTCCCACTCACAACGGCACTTTCAAAGCATAAAGCCAAATGCTTCAAAATTTCATTTTGAGGCATTTTAAAAATGAATGTGTTTGAGTTTCATTGCTCCAAAGTAATGTTTTCATATAAGCAAGATAACCAGTTTGCAACCATGTAAGTACAGTCCTCTATTGTGAACAGACGTGTTGGCAATCTGTCTGCGTTTATAAATTAGACAACAGTTATTTGCAGATCTTCATCAATCTGCCTGAGAGTGATTGCAGTCGGTCTGAGTTGGACTGCAACTGTTTTGAGTCAGGTTGCCTCCAAGGAGGCAGTTTATTATTTTCCTTTCCTAGTTGGACAGATGGCTGTTGTTTTGTTTTTACTGTAGTGTGCTGGGCCATTAATGGCTCAGGGGCTGCAGCGTATCCGCGCCAACACCTAAGGCCAACGTGGAATCACCGGTCAGACTAACATAAAGAAAGAATCTGTTAAATTACACATTTGTATTCATTAAGTCACAGACAATGAAAACAAGCAGAAATCAAGATGTAATATTTTTATAATTTTATTGATGTTAAATTAAAGTTCCAGCATAGTTATGTTATCAGTGCAAGTCACTTCAATCTGTATAGCACCAAAGGAAACAATGGTGTTTTCAAGGTGCTTCACACTGTAAGGTAACAACTTACAGTATTAAAAAGAAAACCCCAAAAGAACAAACCCCTCTGAGCAAGCACGAGGCGACAGTGGGAAGGAAAAACTCCCTTTTAAGAGGAAGAAACCTTCGACAGAACCAGGCTCAGGGCGGGGTGGCCATCTGCCGCGACCATTCCTGGGGATTTCAAAAATGACTTGATCTGATCTAAATGTAAAACTAGCTCATTTAAAGTGTCCAGTGAGTTTTAGAAAATATTTTGCTGTTGATATCACGATGTCACTATAAAGTGGAAACTTTGTTTCTTCCCTTACACCTCCCAAAAAATGCCCGCACCGATGAGAAGCACTTAGATATGCAACTTGGTTCTGTGAATATCTTTCTTTTGAAAGTTTTAACAATATCTTCATCAAGATCTTGGAAGTTTAATTGCCAGAATGTCACCATAACCGCTGCATGCTTCCATCTTTTACAGAGGGATTTGAAAATCCTCTCGCTGAGTTTCTTGAACTTCTCTGGTGGGATTTTGTCGTATCTGGCCCTGATTTCAGTCCAGATTTTCATGGTAAGCCGGTTGGAGATAGCTTCAGCACTTTCAATGCTGAAGACTGTGCCTGATTTTTTTGCAACCTGGGAAATCAGTCCTTCCACAAAGATTTCCACTGAAAATCTGCATCTTTCTTTCTTTTCATATGATTCCAGTCTATCAGTAACTGTTACTGCCAACAGGTGTTCTTGGAATACTGAAGTAGTTATGATATTAAATATTGGTTGTTCCATTAAATTCATTGAATCCTCCTCCCCACTCCTCCCCATTTCCAATGATATTAGTGACAATTTATGTAATTTGTCACAAATATCAGTGAAAATCGCATTAGCAATGCAGTCAAAATAATTCTGCACTTTTCGGTCTAAATGCAAATCCATCCCCTTGAATTTGTCCAAGAGTAGATCCAACAAACGTTTTTGGTGAGAATGAGGGCACTTTAAAAGTTTACCAAGCTTTGAAAGCACAGCCTGAATTAATGTCTCTAACCATCTTTCAAAGTCTAAGGTTTTTTCAGGTGGCTCACAGTCTACAGAAGATCTGTGATGCTGTATCTTTTTATATGACTCCGTTTGACTTACGTTTGTTAACGGTGGGATGCTGGCTTCATGTTCAACACAGGATTTCTGCTGCTGGGGATCTGGAATTGGATTGTTTTCTGCTTTTGCAGCACTGTGTTGGTCAGCATTTTGACAGCTTTCTTCTGTGTTAGCTGTTTCTTGGCTGTTAGCATCTATATTCTGTGCTGTATCAAACTCCTGCTCAGCAGAATCGTCCAAAAATTTCACACGTGACAAAACCGTTTTGCCAGTAGTGGTGTGGACAGAACAGTTTTCATGTACAGGGGAGTTCTGGGAAGACCTCAGCGGTGATACTGCTACTGACTGTGCACACAGGTCCATTACGTCCTCTACAAAACCTACAAGCCGCTTAGCGGTGAAGCAATCCGGATAGCCTGAGATAAGCTCTCCCCACTGCTTGTTCGAAAAACTACTGAACAAGTTATTCAAGAGGGATACCAAAGCATGTACTGTAGAATTATCCCCATTGGTCTGAACTGTTTCATCATTTGTCATTGTGTTACAGTTCGAGCTTGCCATTTCACTTTTTTGTTTTTTATGTCTAAAATGTTGTTTTGTGTTAAACTCCGTGTTTGAACGTTTAAAGCGCTGCTGTCCCGCTGTGTGAATGCGTTTCAACTGAACAGCCAGGTCTATATATAAGGTCGGTTTAAGGTTTCTTTGTAACGTCACCTGACGTTTCTTTGTAACGTCAGGTGACGTTACAAAGAAACGTCACCAGTCAAAGGACTGGCCCGCCCCGTCATAACGGGCTCGTTATGACGGGGCGGGACAAATCTGTTGCTTAGCAACTGAAAAAAAGGCACACCGCGCTGAATGCTACATCCGGCCTGCGACGGTACACCGCCTCCGCACCACCGTTTAAACATGAAGTGTGGATGTTAGAAGATCCCAAATATGGTGAGCTACTGGGAAATTACTCACGTTTTTGTTCTTGAGAGTGAGCGATAATAAGCGACATTTTATTGAGAAATTACAGTAGTCTGTCTACAAAAACTACAAAAATGACCTAAATAAGACAGAAGTACACATTCATTTTTATCGTTTTGTCAACAACAGGGCGCATGAGGTTTGTTCAGTATTTGTTGTGTCTACAAGGCTCAGGCGCCCCCATGAAGTGTCTTATTTGTATAGTTGAAAGCATTATAAAGGAACGCAAAACTAAATTACATATAATTATAATTCTTGGCACTTTCTGGTGTGTGTGAGTTAGTGTTTCTCTTTTATGATTTGTGGGTCCAGCATCAAATTCAGAATCCTTCCCATCACACATGAGGTCTTGAATAATCATCTTATTTTAAAGACCTCGTAGTTTGATAGTTTGCTCTCAGACTGTGGGCTTCCTTGTGGTTTTTAGGATATTTAGAAGTAGAAGGGGATCATCCTTCTGTGGAACCAGCTCCCAGTTTGAATGCAGGAGACGGACACTATCTCTACTTTTAAGATTAAGTTTCAAAGTTACCTTTTTGCCAACGCATATAGCTAGGGCTGAATCAGGTGACCATGAATCCTCCCTTAGTTACCCTGGGACTACCCTGCTGGGGGATTCCCACCATGTGTTTATACACCTCTCTGCATTCAATAATTAGTTCTTGTTCATCTCTGGCTCTCGTCCACAGTGTGTCTTTTGTCCCCTTTTTCGTCTCCTCATCCCCAAAGGGTCGCAGCGGGCCGCCCCTCCCTGACCGTGGTTCTGCCAGAGGGTGCTTCCTGTTAAAAGTGAGTTGTTCCTTCCCACTGTATTGAGGTTTTTTCTTTTTAATTGTAGACTTTCTACCTTACAATCTATACCACCTCGAGGAGACTGTTGTTGTGATTCAGCTCTGCATAAATACAATTAAATCGAATTAAGTGGGTTCAGCTGTTTTGTGAAATAAATGTGAGTGACATGGTAAGTAATAGCCTGCATGTAACTCATGGTAAGAAGAGCAATATCGCCCCCTCCTGGTTCAACCTTTTTTTCTTTGCAGTAATCTTTCCAATAATAATACATATGCACTAACCTCATGCTTGCTGTTAACAATAGCCTAAAGACACAAAATCAAGTTTAGTTTTTTCCTTAAGTTTATGTTTTTTTTTATATGGTTGGCATTTATTTTGTTTCTTTTTAATAATTATATTGATTCTATTGATTGTTTGCCAAGCACTGAGGTCTCTGCTTAGACTGTGCTACTGGGATCACTGATTTAAAAATGAGGCAAAAGCACCAAAGTTGTGCTCAAAAATAGTACAGTGAGCTACAACCTGTTGCTGTAGTAATTCTAACACACTTATTGTTTTTAAATACATACATGTTTAGTTCTTTTAAACCTAATTATATATATTTTTTTGCAAAAGTGTCACCTAAACACCCAAATATACGTAATTCAAAACTTACTTTAATTATTACCCATTTGGCTGGTAACATGGACCCAGTCTGATGGATAGTTACTGAACAGATAGTCTTTTCTTTAAAGGCTGCATTCAGAGCAAATCATTGTAAAAACAAGACAAGTCAATAAAAAACAAGTAATAACTATAATAC
This sequence comes from Rhamphochromis longiceps, assembly GCF_057381845.1. Taxonomy (NCBI): domain Eukaryota; kingdom Metazoa; phylum Chordata; class Actinopteri; order Cichliformes; family Cichlidae; genus Rhamphochromis; species Rhamphochromis longiceps. Next base: position 22,140,136 of record NC_140571.1, read on the forward strand.
TAAACTACAATAGAGAGAAAATCCAGTAAATATAATTATATTATGTAAAAAATATACAAATATTTACCTCTAATTTAAAAAGACATTACAAGGGTACTAGTTTCATTTTAATCTAAACATAATCTAAATTGACACTAAATCAGTTTAAATATTACAGCTGAAGGTGATTTTAATAAATGTACTGCTGCTTGACTTTGTTTTACTACTGCAGTATAATTTATCATGTACAAAAGCTCCAAATGTTGTTTCTCTGACTTAATGTTCTGATGACGTTTGTGTTACTTTGCAGGAAATAGTCAGGACCCAGATGAACCTGTGCTGGAATTCAGTGTGGGTGAGTAATATGAGCATTTATGAAGGCTGTCCATGACCTGTAATTAAATTTAGCGTCATTAGTGCCACTCATTGCAAGTGACAGTGCACATGCTTTCAGCATGGAGTCTGCTCTTATGGTAGCAAAATAAATTCAGAAAATCTCCATCAAAAAGCAGCTCAGCAGCAGAAATATATATGGTCAGCTGGTTGTGAGTTAATGAGCATGTGAAATCAGTGTGAACATTTTGAAACAACAACTCTCCAACCTCGTAATTGTAAGACTGCCTGTGCAGCCACAGGAGCCTTCAGAGAGTCTTCCTGCTTGTCTCTTGGGTTGATTTGCTCGTGTTTTCTCACCCAGTCAATGACTGTAAAAGGGCTGGACTAATTGGAGGCAGGTGTAATTGATTGCACTGATATGCTAGTCTACTTATAGCCCACATTACAAACACTGCTGTGTTATTTTGTCTCTCAGTGCAGGTATGTAATGTGACAAAACCTCTAATGATCTGATATGTTTGGGATGGATGGGCTGTGAATTATATAGTGAATTGTCTTATTTTGTCGCTCTGTGCAGGCTTTCTACTTACAGGGTGGTGGGTCTCAGAGGACAATTGCTACCCCTGTTGAAGTGAACAACGTGTGGAGTGCAACTGGCTTTGTGGCATAGCTGGCTCTGGCCTTGGACTGTGTGTTTTTACTTTGTACCTAAATGGGACACTGGACTTTTAACTACTATTCATTGTGTTTATAAATAAAATTTTAGAATTTTATTGACTGTCATCTTTTTGCCCACGGTGGAGACGGTTGGTCAGACCTAGAATCTGTGTGTGTGTGTGTGTGTGTGTGTGTGTCATCAGCAGGGTTTTGCATAAAAGAGTGTGAGCAGGTCAAAAGGTCAATTCATTTATTGTAGTTTTATGGCAGCACCCTCTAGTGGCCTTGAAGCAAACAGTCTCCTAACTAAGCCATGGCATCTCCGGTCTCTCCTACTTTTGTGTGCTCTGCTGAAGGAGCAGCATTGGATCTAGTGATACTGAGTAAGCTGATTAGGACAGGCCTGGAGAAATGTGGTTTGCATGAAGTATCAGGAAAAAAACAACCTTGTATTGTAAAATAATAATACACGAATAATAAATACTTTTCATGACATTCAGATTTCTGGACTCACGAGTTCATAGAACATTAATGTTACGAAACATTGAGAAGTCTTAAAACTACATTGTATACTTATTATTTATTTACTTTAATCAGATTTGACTGGTATTTTTAAACATTAAGTTTTTGTTCCTTCAACTATTGTATTTAAGCTTATGACTCACTCACAGTATGTTTATATAACTGCCTAAAAAACGGTGAGGATGTGGCCGCAGTGGCTGAGAAGCAAGAACTTTGCTTTGTCTTTTTTTTTTTCTTTTTTTTTTTTAATTGGGAAGCATAAATGAACATACCAGAAAACCCTGCACGAAGGAGCCATATTTGTTTTTTGTGTGTGCATAAGATGAAGCTTTAGTATTATTACACATATGATAAGGATGTTAGCATGCAACACACAAACTCAAGTGGTGTTGCCAAGATAGTTGCTGACTGGCAAGAAACTTCTAGAAGAAATCTGGTGACAGTCCAAAGCACAAATGAACATGTTTAATACTCGTGCAAGACCCTGTGGGAAGGTGCCAGATTGCTGTATTTTGTGTGAATCAGGAAAAGTGCACGGTGATGACTAAAGCTTATAAAACATCTCTCTCCTTATGTGTGCATATATGAGAAAGAAAATTCTGCCAAAGCAACTTTAGCTTCTTGCAAGCATCAGTACACAAAGGATGCTAACACAAAGCTAGCCAAGAACCAAGAGTGATTTTAAAGTTGAACGTATGCCGACCCCAGCAGCCAAAGGGAGCTCCGGGGAGAGCTTCTTGGGGTCCAGTGATGTGTCCTGAAGAGACGACATGAGCTCTCCCTCCTGTAGGCCCACCCCAGCAGTAGGTGCTGTCTTTCTCATTCCGAGTTAACTGCTACTCCTCTACATCTAAACGAGCCAGTTGAGGAGGTTCAGGCATCTGACAAGGGTGCCTCTTGAACGCCTCCTGGGTGAGATGTTCCAGGCATGTCCCACCAGGACAGACAGGACACACCCAGGACATGTTGGGGAGATCACAGCACTCAGCAGAGAATGCCTCAGTGTCCCCCAAATAATGGAGGAGCTGGCTCGGGAGAGTAAGGTCTGGGTCTTCTCTGCTTATGCTACTGCCACCGAAACTGGACACCAGATAAGCTCAGAAAAATGAACAACCTGTTTAAATAAAGGTTAATTTAAAAAAAATGTTTGTCATTAGCTAGTCTGTGTACATGTACTTCTTCTCCAGTGTTGAAAATGTTAAACTCACAACCTGCACATTTTCTGGTTGCATCATCAAATAAATACCCCCAAAAGTAGTCTGAGTACTTTTACACTGGTTTTATGCTGCGATATTTTCAAAGTCTTTCACTGAACACATTCAGTCACACATTGTTCATAATTTATTGGAAGTTTATTGTTTAATGTCCTGTCTAAATAACTTCAGTCACCATTTGTATTCATTAATGAATAACTGACTTCTAATATTAAAAGAAATAGAAACTGTTGTGCTGTTGTTCACGTAGAAGGGCCTGCTGCTGGATGTCCAGACTTTGTGCGTCAGCAGGAGGGTCAGGGTACAGGGTTCGAACCTCCTCATGAGATGTCGTATCTGCTGGATAAAAGCAAGCTACATCACATCAAGGATTGTCCTAGAGCTGCCCTACAGTAACAATCACATGACTAATATATGAAATACTTGCAGTAGCACAATAATAAACACAAAGCAAAAAAGTGTTTAGTGAAGATAAAAAACCCCATCAAAGTTTTAGTTTGGATAAAGGGAGACAGAGCACCAATCTAAACAAGTCTAAACCATCTGGCACCTCCACACTTGTAAGAACAGCATGACCAAAGTGATTGTAGGAGGAAACAACCTTGACTTCCTTTACATAGCTTAGTACTGAGAATAAAAGAAAAGCATGATTAGAATTATTTGTGCTTCTTCTTCTTTCGGCTGCTCCCTTTAGAGGTCGCTACAGTGGATCATCCGCCTCCATCTCTCTATTTCTAGCATCCTCCTCAGTCACACCAACCCCCTGCATGTCCACCTTCACTACATCCACAAATCCTTTCTGTGGTTGTCTGAAAACATCATCCACGGAGACTCTTGCCTGATCTCATCTGTCAGCCTCTCCATCACCAGTGCAAACAAGAAGGGGCTCAGAGCCTCTCTCTGATGTAATCTCAACCCATCACATACTTCTCTGCCCCTCAGGACTTTCTTATGCAGCACCACAGTTACTCTCTTCGCACCTTATCATAGCCTTCACTCCTACCCTCTCTATGCCTCCCGTCTCCATCCTCTTCAGAGTTGCCTCACTTCCTTCTCTAATTCAATTTTCATCCAAAGTACTCCTTCTCCCTTCTCAACACACTTTCTTCACATTAGCACATTTCCATCTCTATACTTGGTTACTCTCTTCCAGCACAATTTATGTGCCTTGCCATTCATTAAAAATCATTTTCTCCTTAGTGTCCAGCCTCACATACAACTCACTACAAGCCTTTTCCTGTGCCAGTGACACCTCTCTCTTTGCTGTGCACCTAGCCTTTTAGTACTCCTTCCTTCAGCTCCCTGACTATCCCACTCTTTCTTTGCCAGTCTCTTCCTTGAATACATTCCTGAATCTGTTATTATTTGTGCAATGAAACTTAAATCAAGAAAGATTTTGCTTTTACAGTCTCACTGCAGGTTGATACATTATAAGCACGCCTGTGGTTCACATAAGCATTAAAAGCTTGTATTACTCCCTGATGTTTTGCCTGTTAGCATGTGCAGCAGCTGGAGAAGGACTCCTAGCTGAAGACAGGACAGCTTCTCGATGTGCAGATTGGTCGTCTTCTACGCAGAAGCAAAGGAGAAAAACCCCAAATTAAACAGAACAACTACTTCTAATAACAAACAGACGTCTCTCTAAAACCGTGGCAGCAGTTCACCATGTCAAATGCTTTCTTGTCGTGCACAGTGACTATAACAATCAGCCCCACTGGCTGCACTGTCCTGCAGTGACATAAGTTAATTCAGCATTGCTATAAAACAATGAGGCTATTACGTTTGACCTGTACTTGCAGAATACATTCCAAAGCTTTTGTTCCCTAAAGCATTCGTCCTTCTTTGTGAGCAGTTTGTGACAAAAGAAAAGCCCAGAAACAGGCACCAGTTCAAAGGCATTTCTCAGATGATTTGCTGTAAACTTGAATACAAGCACAGATGAATAAATGTCTTGTAAAACATTGTACTGAATACATTCTTCACTACGAATATCAAATTAAGATCACACGTTAACAGCCCAGAGTTAGTATCGTGTCTTTGCCTCACCACATCTGGGGGTTAACTGGGTTAAATTCAACATAGCAGCGTCTCTAAATGACTGATTCTAAGCCTGGCACAAAAGATAGAAATCCCTGTTGTTCTGGCATCTTATGCCTGCACACATTACCCTGCTGTTCAGTGGTGCCTGACTGCAATACCTGTTTACCAGATTGTAGTGGGTCTCGTGTGAATCTGTGCAACCCATCTGAACCTCCAGTTGTCACCGCTCTTTCCTCAGACACCAACGTAAGGCTGACAGCAAACTGAACACTTCCTGTTGATCATCTGAAGCACGACAGGGGACTGAAGGCAGGGCAGGGATCAGGAAAATAAAGGTTTATAATTTGCACAAATCTTACCTTGCTGGCTGGGAATTTCATTGGGTGGTGGGTGGTTTGGTGCTGACACTGAGCAATTCTGTGAATGCATTTTTATTTATTTATAGAGTTGTCATACAGGGCAAAATGTGAAAAAATTTGCAGTCTTTGCAATGAGTTACTCAGAGTTCTAGACGAGCGCTGGCTAAAAACAGAGGAGGGCCTAGATGGCGCAAGATTTGCCAGCTTTTTCTGCAAGGTTGGGATGGGCGGAGAGGGCTGCCTCTGCAGGACGACAACTAGATTCTTTCTTTGTCATTCTTTGACAACGACACAGCGAGCTGAAGCGCTCCTGTCTTTTCAGGCTTACTGTACCTCATAATTCAACCGTGAGTCTCTCTCCACCCTGGTGGCCTGAGGTACCTTCTTAGTCTCTTTTTCCTGCCTCACCACCTTTTCCTCCTTCTGCTGACGTGTTTCAGCTTCATGGATCCTGCCTTGGTTTTTCAGCTTATGCTGCAGAGTAGATAAAACTATCTCTCAAAGTCCACTCCATTGTGATACACATATATTTAACATTACTGTTTCTCATTTTCTAAAGCTTAAAACAACACTAATTTGCTTTAAGACCAAGAGTGCAGCAGGTCAACTATCACAGTAAATATAAGGACTTTTTGTTAATAGGTTGTTGCATTTGCTTTGTAATGCTGACTTCACACAAACTGGACGGCAACACGTTTTTCAACTCGAGCAATCTAAACATCACCACAGTTAAATCAAACCAGTCGTCGTCTGATTTTTGTTATGTTTAAAAACTATAGTGTCACTGTCTGCCTGAGAAATATTCTGCTACAAGTGGGCTTTGGTATTGTTTTTCTCTCCCTCTATCGCCTGGGCGGAGGCCATTGTGGGCTCCCGCCTTTGGCCTACATACCTGGGAGATGGTGAACACCTGCGTCTCATTAACCAGCCTCTACTTACAGGAAGAAGTTAGACTGCTCTTTGCTGGATTGTTGCTTGACTCATGTTAGTGAAGTCCTGGCTAGGACACTAGTAATCTAGTTCTCTTGGATTTTGAATCTTGTGCTAACACGTCGTTTCCCTGTGTACAGACACCCTGGACCTGCCCTTGTTCCTTACAGAAATTCTGGTACGAGAGAGGAGTGAGAGACTGGTGAGACGCCAAGAGAGACAGAAGGAGAGTGAGTGTGTTCCCCCTGCTTTTCCCTGCAGATTCCCTGGAGACCTGATCCCTGCATCCTTGTCTATAGCACTTTGACACTGTCGCACATTTAACTTGGTCTAACACAGGGCCATATAGGTTTTTCCCCTCTTAATAATAAACAACTTCATTTAGGAATTGCATTTTGTGTTTATTTGTGTCATCTTTGTTTAATATTTAAATGTATTCATCAATTTCAGAGAAAGCTCACATACTCAATACCAACAAGAAGAAAGAACTACAAATGACTAAAGTTGCAGTGAGGAAGTGAGATCTGACTAATGACAGGAAGTAAAAAGAGTCATCAGTTCAGAGACTGTGACGGTTGAGATCGACAACAAGAAAGACGTGAGGCAGAGAAGCACGATGGATGAATTCAGATGGATTCAAATGTTTTTATCTCTGATGCTGATGATTCTGATTCCAGGTAAGGATACAGGAAACATTTTATTAGCAACAAAACTAAATATTATCAGTATTACTATGGTCAATAAACTTTACAGTAAATAAGAAAGCTGAGCATGTACTGTTGTTTTAGGGAAATATGGGACATGTTTACAGACCCGAGTCTAAAATCTTCGCTCTGATTGTAAAACTGCTGCATTCTAATTTATCTTTCATATTTCTCATCAATCTTCTCAACAGTATCTGAAACTGAAATATCCATTTTTATGAAAGTTGGAGATGACGTCACTCTGCCTTGTCTAAATGTGATAGATGAGCAGAATAACTGTGACAGTACTGAATGGACCTTTGTTTTAAGACACAAAACAACAGTAGAGCTGATCACACTTGGACAGACAAAGTCAAATCAGACAGACTGAGTGTTACAGCGAACTGTTCTCTGGTTATTAAGAAGCTCACATTTGAGGAAGTTGGTCTTTATTCATGCCTACAGTACAAATTAGGAGAAATACAAACTCTAAACGCTCTGGTTCATCTGTCTCAGGTTAATCTTTTTATTATTAGTCATTGGGAAGCACCTACAAAGAAATCCGTCACAATGAGAACCTGTTCAAACCATTTGATTTTGTGACCAAAGGTGCTGGTGTAATGACTTGTAATTGTGACAGCCCTGACACTTTGATATAAGTACTTGCTTTTGATGAATATATTATCTGTTTTGATTAAGGGACTTGCTTTTGAAGCATTGACTACTTATTTTGAGCAACTGACTTTTCTTTTTGATGAGGTGACTCACTTTTGCGAGTTATCCACCATGTTTTGCAGTTTGCACCAATTGTTTTGAGAAGAGCCTTAGTAGTGGTGCAGAGATCAATTTTGTTGTGAGAAATGCACCAAAGCAACTGATAAAAACTGTAAACTGCTCTGTGGTGACATATGGACAGTGTCATCACACCGTGAATTGGCTGATTAAACGTCAAGATATGAACAAAGATGACAAAGAAATACTGACCTCACAGACTGACTGCTCCACTACTGTGACCCTTTGGAAGTCTCACTATATCTATCCATCAAGATATGAGAAAATGAAGTGTGACGTGACTGATGCTAACACAGGAAGTGTGCAGCTGTTTACCTTTAGCTGTCAGACCTCAGATGAGGAAACAGGTGAGCTCACGATCAGCTGTTTAAAACAACTAAAAATAGCTAAAATATTAATTAGATGTATTTCAGGTGTTTGGGCAAAATAGCTTTTGTTGTGTTTATAATTTTGGGGCGATCGTGGCTCAAGAGTTGGCAGTTTGTCTTGTAATCGGAAGGTTGCCGGTTTGAGCCCCGGCTCCGACAGTCTCGGTCGTTGTGTCCTTGGGCAAGACACTTCACCTGTTGCCTACTGGTGGTGGTCAGAGGGCCCGGTGGCGCCAGTGTCCGGCAGCCTCGCCTCTGTCAGCTTGTGGGGATAGGTTAATTGATTAATCCAAAGTGCCCATAGGTGTGAATGCGGGAGTGAATGTGAGCGCGAATGATGTCTTTGTGTGTTGGCCCTGCGACAGACTGGCGACCTGTCCAGGGTGTACCCCGCCTCTCGCCCTATGACAGCTGGGAGAGGCTCCAGCACCCCCCGCGACCCTAAGAAGGATAAGTGGAAGCGAACGGATGGATGGATGGATGGAAGGGGAGACCTTGGCAGTACAATAATGGTAACATTTAACAATTTCAACCTAACACTCAAAAACACAAAAGAAAAGAAAACTAAGAACTAATGGAAAGAATATAACTGAAACCACAGGTAATAATAAACACAATGCCAATTTATTTGTCTCACAATCTGATACATTTGGTTTTGGGTTTTTTGCTTGTTTTTCACAGGTACATTATGATAAAGATGATGTTTCAATAAAGTATGAAAGCACTGGAGGCTCTGGTGTTTCTGTCAGATACCACTGATCCACAACATCAGCTCAGCAGAAAAAAACTGCTGTTGTATTATCAGTATAATCTTATCTAGTTTAATAGATTTAATCCTATTGTTACGGCTCTGGCCATCTTTTGAATCACAGTGGCTGGATTTTGCTGGCAGCTGCTGATTGGTTCCATCATCAAGTGGCTGTTTTAAAAATCCTCTCCAGCAGTCTCCCCGGCAGTAGCTGACAGCAGCAGCAGGCCCGTCCTTGGCCTCCAAACCATCTATGACAGATCTGGGTGTGTGATTTCAGAGAACTGCCAAGTTTTGTATTTAGTGTGTTGATACTTTGACTTTTAACTAAGCACTGAAGCAGAAAGAGAGAACTGCCTTATTATTTTCTATCATTTTTTTTCTTGTTTATTCAATTAGCGAGTTGGGGGTAGCGCTCGGCTTTTGTTTGTTTTAGATTTCTAAATGACCGTTATGGGTTTTGTAGCATGAGTTTATTGACCGTTAAATACCATTAAATCTGTATCAGTTTCTTCCTTCTTATTGCTTACAATAATGTCATCTGGAGATAAAATGTTTTTCTATTCATTTGTTATCTGCCCACAACTAGTTTTGCTCTAAATGAATGCCTGGCTCATTAGGTGTTTGTCTGGTCTCTAGATTTATTTGTCTTTTTTCATTTCCTATTTTATTTTGGTTAGTTTTCTTTCATTTCTTGGTAGCTTTACTAACACCTTTGCCAACTCTGCCGTGATTGCCTTGAGCTGGGTGTATTTACCTTCACCGGTTTCTGCCTCCCAATTTGTGTCTTGTCTTCCCTTTGCCCTTTTTAGTTTACTGCCTTTGCTGTGATAGTTTCCCTAACTAATCTTATCTTCCTTGCGTCAAGCTGGATTTTGATTTTGGGTGTCCTGTTTTTACTGTTCTTATTTTGTATTTAGCCAAAAGAAAAAAATCCACTGTGTAACTTGAATAATACCGACAGGCCTGTGACTGAAACACTGGTTATCACAAATAAGGTGTTCGTGATATATTTGTTGAATTTAATTTGCTGAACTCTAGGGTTTTAAACACTAGAGCATATTGATGAGCATATTAATATATTATATATAACATATTAATGAGCATACATATTTACCAATTTCACAGATTATTGTTAAATGCTACTGCTGATAACCCCTGAACCACAGCCTCTATTCTCACCACTTACCGTTTTCTGTCAGAAACCAAGAGTGTCGCTACGAACCCAAAACATTTGGGGGCCTTACCTTCCCTTAATTTTTTTAGATTTTCACTTGTAACAGCAGATTCTTAAAAAAACAGTAAAATGAGCACACCACATTGTAACGAACACACTTCCTCTCCACCTCATCAGGGGGAAATTACTTAAGATTAACGGTGAGGAACTGTTGGGTTTCACTCCAATAGCATTATCTGCTATATTTCCTGTACCTGCAGTTGTAAAATCAATTCATCTCACTTATGTTGGTTAAGGAGTTGAGTCTGACACATTAACTGTCATGCACCTTCTGATTTAAAATATTTAAAAAAGGGGAGCTGCATTATTCCAAAAAATATCTCACATTCGACTTCTTTATTCATTATTTTCTTTTCAATGTCAAACACATCAATGTCACAAATCAACTGTGAGAATGACAAAAATATGAACCTGCCAAGTCTTCATATAAATTTCCTTTAGAAAAAATGTTTCAGAAAAGCTGATTTACTCCAGCTGTGTAACATTATCATCAACATAAATGAGAGACGACTAAAAATTGCTAAATTTGTGGTGAAACATGACAAATGACAGGAAGTACAAACCGTCCTGAAGGGTCATCAGTTCAGAGACTGTGACAGTTGAGACTGAGAACAAGAACGAAGTGAGACAGAGAAGCAGAATGGATGAATTCAGATGGATTCAAATGTTTTTATGTCTGATGCTGATGATTCAGATTGTAGGTAAGGATAGAGGAAACATTTTTATAGCAGTGAAATAATAATCGTATCAATATTATTACAATCACTTACCAATAACATGAATAAGACGGCTGAGTATGATCTGCTGTTTCAGGGAAGCATGTTTATAAAGTTGTTTCTAAATTGATTTTCACTCTTATTGTAAAAAGTGCTGTATTCTAATGTTTTTTTATTGGTTTTCTTCAATGAAGATTGTTGATGACGTCATTCAGCCTCGTCTAAATGTGATGACCAGAATAACTGTGATGGTACTAAATGTTTTTTTATTTCAAGAAACTAACAGCACAGCTGATCAACCTTCGACAGATCGGTGAAAAGGCCACAACTAAACCAGACAGATTGATTATTGAGGTGAAATGTTCTCTCTCTGTTATAAAGTATTACCCTATTTACTCAGCAGGATACAACACAGTGAAGTGTGAGGTGACTGATACAGACACAGGAAGAGTGCAGCCATTTACCTTCAGCCCTCAGCCCTCAGGTGAGGAAACAGGTGAGCTCACGATCAACTGTTTAAGATGACCTCAAATATTAGTTTGATAGATTTTACATTTTTAAGATCTTTTTTTCATTAACAACTTGTGAAATAATGACACACTTTTTGGTTTGCTTTTGTCATTTATTCAGCTGAAGCAAACACAACAAAGGAACCAGCGAGAAAAACTGAAAGCAGCACAAAATCAGAACCAAACACAATCAGCAATCCTTCAAAATCACGTAAGATTATGATGATTAAGCAGGAAAAACACGTTTTCTTTTAGAGTTTTAAGGAGAGTTCATACTTTAGTTTACATCTTTTTTCCTAATGAATATTATTTACATTTTGATGACAGAAAATCACTTACCTATCCTATAGGAAACTTAAGATGTAACATTTGATATGATGGTGTGGTTTTGGCAGGAAACATTGTTCACTTGAGTATCATGGCTGTTAAATGGTGTGAAACGTTTTTCAAACATTAACATGCAAAAATGTTTCAAATTTGTTTTGTCTGCTTTATCGCAGCTATTTCGTGGTACATCAATGGAGCTATTGGTTTGGTCGCACTGCTGATAACAGCTGTGTGTCTCATCATAAGGAAAAGAATGAAAGGTGAGAACATTTACAGATACAACATTTGTAAGTTGTTCTATGAATGTTAGAGTTGACTGTTTTTGTCTTTCCAGGAAACAAAATGCAGAAGAATGAAAATCCTGTGAGTTTTGAAACATATAATTAAATATTCCTATATCTGCCACTAAAAAGACAATTAAATAAACCGCTCATCTTTGAGGGAGTGTTAACAAGAACTAAACTGCCTTCATAGAAATGCTTTTCCACCAGATGTAACCGCACTATTGTCTGTTTTTCAGGGACTGAGTTCAAACCCTGCAGAGACTCAAACCAATCAGAACTCGGTGAGATCACCCACTACACCCAGAGTTAAAAACACTTCTTCTTATTCTCTAAAAAATTGTAAATGCATGACACTAACTGAAAAAGCATCCAAAAGATAAGAAAGTTAGGCCAAAAATAAAATCAGTAGACCACACCATGAATCGTAAAACCTGAAGTAAGAGGTCAAAACACAAATGCAATATCTTGAGACACCATTTCTGAGAAATTAAAGTGATGAATGAAGAGTTGTTTATGTTGCATTACAGTGAGACATATTTTCAAGGATAGCTGTTGGCAAAGTAGGATCCAAGTGCAGAACTCAAATCCATGTTAAACTCAAAAAGCAGCTTTATTGCTGACCTTAGCAGGCCAAAATGCAAAACACAAAATAATTCAGGCAACACTAAAAATCTGGAAGTCACAAACTAGCCTCTAAGGAACATAGAACATAACAAAGAACAGAAGCAAACTGGGGCTTTAAATACACATGAGGAGATTAGGCCATAGTGGAGACTAGGAACTCAGTTGTACGGTGGCCCTGAGAGGCCACTGCAACTTAAGAAAACACCAGCAATAAGAAAAATGCTGCAAAAGCACACAAAACACAACGAAAAGAGGAAAAACGACAACGGATATAGGAAAAAACAGATTTCCAAAAGCACAACGTGTTTCTGGGGAGACAATAACCCGACGGACCAGTTGCAGGAACCAAAATATGCTAAGAATTGCGCTGGGAGACACTTAAAAGAAGTGGAGGATTTATCGGTTTTGTGAGGAAAGAAAAGATGAGTGGTATATGTGTTAGCCTAACTATTAGCCTAAAAATCCATCATCAGTATTATATGAATCATGATAAAACACACCTAGCATTTTTTGCGTCCCTGCAACTGGTCCGTCGGGTTATTGTCTCCCCAGAAACACTTCCCTTTGCTTTTGGAAATCTGTTTTTTCCTATTTCTGTTTTCGTTTTTCCTATTTACGTTTTTTTTCCTATGTCTGTTACCATTTTTCTTATTTCTATTTTGTTTTGTGTGTTTTGCAGTGTTTTTTTTTATTGGTAAATGGACTGATTCTTATATAGCAATTTTCTACTCTCCCAGTGCTTTGACTACTGTAGGGGCACTGTAGGGGTGGCTGTAGCTCAGGTGGCAGAGCAGGTCAGCCACTAATCAGAAGGACGGTGGTTCAATCCCAGGCTGCCTCCTGGCTGCATGCCAAATATCCTTGGGCAAGATACTAACCCCATGTTTGCCTACTGGTGGTGGTCAGAGGGCCCGGTGGTGCCAGTGTCCGGCAGCCTCGCCTCTGTCAGTGCGCCCCAGGGCAGCTGTGGCTACAATGTAGCTTGCCATCGCCAGTGTGTGAATGTGTGTGTGAATGGGTGAATGACTGAATGTAGTGTGAAGCGCTTTGGGGTCCTTAGGGACTAGAAAAGCGCTATACAAATGCAGGCCATTTAAACAACATGCCTCATTCACCCATTCATACAAGCACTTCTAAAGGTATAGGTCAATTGAAAAATCTAAATTGCCCATAGGTGTGAATGCAGGAGTGAATGTGAGCGCGAATGGTTGTCTGTCTCTGTGTGTTGGCCCTGCGACAGACTGGCGACCTGTCCAGGGTGAACCCCACCTCTCGCCTTATGACAGCTGGGATAGGCTCCAGCAACCCCGCGACACTAAAAAGGATAAGTGGATGGATGGATATTACTGAGGAGTCAGCATGTTTTTCTCTTCATTGTTTAGGTGGATCCTGAAGTTTCCTATGTCACCATCAGCAACACCTAGAAAACCAAGATAAGGTGTTTTGTTTAGTGATATGTTTGTTTGTTTGTTTGTTATTATTTTATCTATATATCAGACAGCTTTTTTCAGGTTCGTGTTGATGATGAAATGATGCAGTGACTTCTGCTCTACTGTCAATTTTAAAATAACATAGTTCAAGCTGTTGAAAAAAAAGAATTTGCATTTAATGGAAAGACAATTCTTGAATATTGTTTATGGGTCCAACAGATTTAAAGAAACACCAGTTTTTGGGACAGTGCCCAGCTACATTATAATACACTTATTTTTCCTTTTTTTAAATGAAAATATAATTGGTACCAGGAGTTCTTTGCTATGGATATGAGCAGTTGCTCTAAGAGAAGGCTTGATAGAAAACATACAACTAAAACTATTGCTATTGCTAGACTATTGAACAGCACACAGTGCCATGGTCCTAGAGTTTTGAGTTGTATTTGAGTTTCAAATTTGTGTTCTGAAGATCTTCCTTAGCTTCTATTTTTATTATTTATTACCTGTTTTTACTGTTCATCTTATTTTGAATTTTTCCTCTGTCAAAAGAAAAGAAATCCAAAGTATTGAAAGGAATCTATGCTCTTTATTTTGTTCTCATTTTTATGATGATGGGTAGGTTGACAGTTGAGGTCAGGCAGGAGTCTCTGGTCTATTATGTTTGTGGACAACATTAAGAAACAGGTGAAAGACGGCCTGTAGCGGTGGAGGAGTGTTCTGGAGAGAAGTTGTGTGAATGAGAGGGAGACAGGTTTAACAGAGATGCTGCAGGGAGTAGAGGTAATATAGGTGGAGAAATTCAAATACCTGAGGTCAATGAGCCAAAGCAACATTTATGATGTTATTATCATTGTGTAACCACATCATTTCTTTAGGGATTAATACATTTTTCTGATTCTGATTATGTTTTGTTTTTGTCATCCAGCCACTGATCAGCAACATCAACTCAGCAGAGAAAACTGCTGTTATATTATCAATGTCATCTCATCTGGTTTTATAGGTAAATATAAACTAGATGAGAACTTTAAAGCAATGTTAATAGTTTTTGTGTTTCACGCTGTTGTTATTTTAATCTGATAGAAGATGTGTATTCAAGTCTTAATCCTCTCTTATAATATGACTGTTGTTAAATGCCTTTAATGCCTTTATAGTTTGTGTAAGTGAAATATGTGCAGTGTCAAAAGTCCAGTATGAGTTTTATAACATGTCTTTCATGATGATTAAATAGAATCTGAATCAATATCTTGAATATTCTTTTTTATAATAATGTAATCTGGAAAATATGCATTTCTATTAATTTGGTGAAATTCTATTTTTGCAGAACAAATTTTAAACTCTCACAGTTTATGTCTGAGCACTTTTTTGTGTATTATTCCTTTTGTCCGCCAGAGGTCCTCAGTTTTCCAGTATTTGCACAGTCACCTGTTAGAGACTTAGAAACTTAGACTTAGAGCTTTTTATTGTCATTGTGCAGTTTCTTGCACAGCGAAATTGGGTAGCTGAACCACAAAGGTGCTAAAGTAAGAAGAGAAACCAATATACAACGAAGGCGGAAAATAAATAAATAATTAAATAAATAGAATAAAATAAAAAACAGTGTATATGTATACATATGTGAGTGGAACTATATACATGGTGTATGTGTAGGAAACATTGAAACAGACTGGGACCAAAATAATTGCACATAAGCCAAAAATATTGCACAGAACATGGAAAGACTGAGATATTGCACATAGATGATCAACAGCAGTGTCAGGGTGGATGTGTTGGGGAAGTCTTTACACACTCTTAGTTTGCATTAAGAGTTCTGACAGCCCACGAGAAGAAGTTGTTCTTTAGTCTGTTGGTTTTGCACCTGATGGATCTGAGCCTTTTTCCAGAGGGCAGGATGTTGAAGAGGTGGTGGTTAGGATGGAGGTGGTCCTTTATAATTGCCCTGGCTCTGGAGAGACCTCTTGAGCTGGCAATTAAGTCCAGGGAGGGGAGTGGACAGCCGATCACCTTCTCTGCAGTTCTGATGACCCTCTGTAGTCTCTTCTTGTCAGCTGTTGTGCAACCAGCGTACCACACAGGGATGGCGTGCACCAGCACACTCTCTATAGTGGCACGGTAGAAGGACACTAGGAGGTCAGTCTGCAGCCTGTTCCATCTCAGCACCCTCAAGAAATGGAGGCGCTGCTGGGCTTTCTTCACTAGAGCTGATGTGTTTGTGGACCAGGATAGGTCCTCGGATATGTGGGTGCCGAGGAACTTAAAGGAGGACACCCTCTCCACATAGTCACCTTTTATGGAGAGGGGAGGAGGGTCAGTTCTTGTTTTGCAGAAGTCCATGACCACTTCCTTGGTTTTCTTGGTGTTTAGCGTGAGGTTATTGTAGTTACACCATTCTGACAGTCGCTGGACCTCATCCCTGTAGGCGGTGTCATCATCGTTGGTGATGAGCCCCATCAGAGTGGTGTCGTCTGCAAATTTGATGATGATGTTGCAGGGGTGCGTAGGGGTGCAGTCGCTGGTGTAGATGGGGTATAATAATGGACTCAGCACACATCCCTGTGGTGAGCCAGTGCTGAGTGACAGGGTGGATGATTGCTGGGTGCCAACCTTGACTGACTGTGAACGGTCTGTGAGGAAGTTTTTGATCCATGCACATGTGGAGGGGGGGAGTCCAAGTTTACCAGCTTGTCTATAAGAATGTCTTGGATGATAGTATTGAGCTGAAATCAATGAAGAGCATCCTTACTGATGTCCCAGGATTCTCCAGGTGATGCAGAGCGGAGTGGAGAGCAGTGGAAATTGCATCCTCTGTGGACCTATTTGCCTTGTAGGCAAACTGGTGGGGGTCGAAGCTGGGTGGGAGGCAGTCCTTTATGTGTTTTAGGACCAGCTTCTCAAAGCACTTTGCAACCACTGGAGTCAGTGCGATGGGTCTGTAGTCACTGAGGCTACTGATGGTGGTGGACTTGGGGACTGGGACTATTGTTGACAATTTCAGGCAGTGAGGGACAGTGGCATGTGTCAGGGAGAGGTTGAATAGTCTGGTGAACACAGGAGCCAGCTGGTCGGCGCAGGCCTTGAGCACTCTACCAGCAGCTTTAATGACACCACTCCCAAGACTTGTCTCAATTTTCAATTTTGTGCCTCCTCATCTCAGAATCAGAATCAGAATCAGAATGGGTTTTATTGCCAAATGTTGAGCAGGTTTACAACATTAGGAAATTGCTGCGGTGCTTCAGTGCAAACATGCTGTCATAAATTGCGCTTAAATAGACATGAAAAAAATAAAAGTAAGAATAAGAATTAAAAGTGCTACGTAGAAAGATACATGCATGAGATATACATGAGATATATACATGAGAATAAGAATTCAAAGTGCTACGTAGAAAGATATATACATGAGTGCAGGTGGTGATCAGTGCCAAAACATGGAATCATGCAGTGAACACAGCGTAGGGTCATGAGTTAGTGGTGGGGACAGTCGTACGTTTATTGTTCATGTGTCCAACAGCAGAGGGGAAGAAACTGTTCTTATGGCGAGAGGTTCTGGTGCGAATGGACCGGAGCCTCCTGCCTGAGGGGAGCAGGTCAAACAGACTGTATCCAGGGTGAGAAGGGTCAGCTGAGATCCGAGCTGCACTCCGCAGTGTCCTGGAGGTGTGCAGGTCTCCTGTGTCCTCCTGCTCGTGAGCTGCAAATCATTTTCAGTAAACCAAGTAAACCATGTTAAAGGATGTTTTAACTCAGAGGAAAGAGAGGAGAGGAGACTTGCTGCAGGAGTTACAATCAAGGATGCACAGATGTGTCCTTTGCAGAAACCTTTGCTTCACAACCCTGGTACACATCTTCTGCTTGCTTGGTCACAATTTCTGTTTTAAATATATCAATAAAACACCAACAGATAGTCTGAGTCTGTCCTGCCTCCTTCCTGCTCTCCTCACACAACTGTGAAAGACTGAACACAAACTCTCTAAACCCTTAAACCGATTTCATACTGTCAGCGTTCAACAATTGTGATAATAGTTTGTGTTTCTGATGTTTAACTGTCCGTTATTATAAAGTCAAACCTCATGAGCTCTGCTGCTGTTGTAGCCACACTCTCACCAAAACACTTTCAGTTCTCAGAAACGTCTTCAGTTCAACAATGAGGAAGAGGAGCGTCTCAGACCTGCTTTATGTTCTGTAGCTGCAGCTGTGTAATCAAATGATCTATTAGACATCAAAAGTCCAACTGTGGTGGCGGAGGTGTTTGACCCTTCAACAGAACCTTGTTATGTGCTTTCATTTTCTTACATTTTAAAGAAAGAGAAGCTGCATTAATAGAAACATTTATCTTAAACTTCACACATTCAACTTCCTCAGTCGTCTGTTTATTTTCAGGGAGTGAAACACATGAAGCTTAAGTTCAGCCTTCACGAGTACAATGAGGAAGACTTATAATCACACTTCTGTCTACTTCCTGGGTGTTTAGTGGCCAGAGCTTTTCATCACTTCCACTTTCGAACACTGTCCAGCTGATTGCTGACATCACTGGTCAAGTCCAATCGTCTTTCTCCCGGCCTTCTTCAAGACAATCAGCCTCCACTTCATGTACTTTAAATCTCCCTGCTCATCTTTCAATCTCCCTTCCAGACATGTTACTCAGCGCTCCATCCAATTCTCCATCTTAACCACCACCATGTCTGGACTGTGGGGGGTCCTGCCTAAATTCTTTCATCAGCTGGAATCCAATCAGCCGTGAAGGCCATCAGAGTCCAATCACCAAATAGCTTGACTGGATTCTGTTTATCAGTTAATCATCTTCAATTCATCCTAACAATCAGTATTTAAATCACTGTCAGTCTGTCACAAATGCTCTGTGGGAATAGACACAAAGTGCACCTGCTGAATGTGATTTCTCATTACAATAAATTATGTTTATAAAAATCATGAATTTCAGACACATGAAAAGCTGACATACTCAACCTATGAAACATTATCATCAGCAAAAATAACAACTGGATCCCTAAAGCTGTGATGAGGAAGTGACATCTCACTGATGACAGGAAGTACAAACAGTCTTACAGAGTCAACAGTTCAGAGGGTGTGACAGTCGAGATCAAGAACAAGAAAGAAGTGAGACAGAGAAGCACGATGGATGAATTCAGATGGATTCAAATGTTTTCATGTCTGATGCTCATGATTCAGATCGCAGGTAAGAAGACAGGAAACATTTAAATAGCAGTCAAACTAAATATTGTTCATATTATTACAGTCAACAACCTTTACAGTAAATAAGAGAGCTGAGCATGCTCTGTTTATGAACTTGTGTCTAAAATATCTTCACTCTGACTGTAAAAAGTGCTGTATTCTAATGTCTATCATATTTCTCTTCAATCTTCTCAACAGTATCTGTAACTGAAGCCTCCATGTTTATGAAAGTTGGAGATGACGTCACTCTGCCTTGTGTGAATGTGATAGATGAGCAGAATAACTGTGATGGGACTACGTAGAGCTGATCACACTTGGACAGTTACAGTGAACTGTTCTCTGCTCATAAAGAAGCTCACAGTCGGGGATGTTGGTTGTTATTATTGTCGACAATACAAATTAGACAAAATACAATCTACACATACTCTGGTTCATCAGTCTTTGGTTGATCTCTCTGTTATTACCTGTGAGTATTTACATCAAAACATTTTCAGTTCAAATCTTTTCAGGACATAAAATGTTCAATAATCATACTGAAACTGATTAAGATAACTTGACTAATTTCCGCTCTGTTTGTCTCACTTTGTTACATTATGTTCACCAGTGACTGAACATAAGGACACTGATACGGTGACGTTAAGCTGCTCTGTGCTGACATATTAACAGTGTCATCACACAGTGAAGTGGCTGCTTACAGGTCGAGATGTGGACAAAGAGAACAAAGAAATAGTGACTTCACAGACTCACTGCGCTGCCACTGTGTCTGTTCTGAAGAATAATTATTTATACTCATCACGTCATAAAATATTGAAATGTGAAGTGACTGATACTAACACAAGAAGAGTGCAGCTGTTTACTTTCGACCGTCAGCCATCAGGTGAGGAAACAGGTGAGATCAGGATCAGCTGTTAATATAAGTAAAATCACATCAAACATTTACTTAAATATTTCAAGTGTGAAAGTAGAATATTGTTTCTCATGTTTACATCAGATGAGAAACATGAAAAACTTTTGTGCTTTTACTTTTTCATTTATTCAGGTGACACAAAAACAACAAAGAATCCAGCCAGAAAAACTGAAATAAGCACAAAATCAGAAACAACCCCAACAATGAAGAGTCCTTCAAAAGCAGGACTGAAGATTAAGCTGGTTGCATAAATATCTGTTTATTTTAAATTTATTTGAGCTTTTGAAATGATATGCAAATGAAAACTCACTTTAACTTTGTATATAAATACTTTTAAATACAAATCATATCACAGAAATTTGCACATTTATTAATAAAATGCTGTTACATTTTTAAAAGAAAGGAATTTACACAGAACAGAAAACTGCAACCAAATAATTTTAATAATCACATTTTTTGTGTTTGACAGATTTTTTGTTTCTTTGAGGTTCATTGTTGTCTCTGTGGGATTAGCAGCGCTTTTAATAACTGCTGCAACAGTCAATATAAGGACAAGACATAAAGGTACATTTAAGATTGAATGATTTTGAATTTTAAAACGAAACTGAAATTGACTTTCTTCTCTCATTTTAGGGAACAAAACTCAGATGGATGAAACCACAGTAAGTACAAATCTCAATAATCCAATATTAAATTAAAACTGACCCATAACTGTGGATGATGATGTAGAAGTGTCTTTGGATAATGGGATTAAATAAACATGAACCAGCTGTCCCTCTCTGAGGGAGTGTTAACAAAAACAAAACTGCCTTCACAGAGACAGTTTTCATCCAGATATAACTGGACTGTGTCTGTTTTCCAGGGACCCAGTTTAAACCCTGCAGAGACTCAGTCTGCTCCTCAAACCAGCTGGGACTCGGTGTGATCACACACTTCACCCAGAGTTTAGACTACTTGTCAAAGTGTGCTCTGTAAATACAAATGTGTGTGACTCACTGTGAGAGCAGACGAGAGATAAGAAAGTTGGACAATGCAAAAATGTGTTTTAGTGCAACTGCAATTTTGTATTTACAGCTCACTTGTTTCAAAATTCCATTTTTTGAATAAATTGTTTGGATGATTGATGTTTGTTTTTTTTAAATAGCCTCATATTTAAATTTGTTTATTAATCTGAAACTTTCACATGTGAAAAACATACAAAAAAAGGAAATAAGGAAGAAGCCAAAGACTTTTTCACTCCACTGTAAATCAAGTAGTTGTAATCTTGAAGGAAGATTTCATGAATGCGGTTTCAGGGTGAAGACAGTGTCCGTCATTATCACGAGTTTGAAGCTGGAAATCAAATGGATTATGTTGAAAGTTGTCAGTTTGTCGGCCCCGAAGGAAAAGACTATTTGTGGAGTAAGATGGATAAAGATGGAAATGTGCTAAACAGTGAAAAGAGTGTGTTGGGAAGATGGAACGAGTACTCTGAGGACCTGATGAATGTAAAAAATGAGAGAAAGAGGAGGATGAATGGTCAGTTAAAAGTGTCCAATGTTGGGGAAGTCCTGACGTGAAGGGAGCTTAGGAGCAGTTACAGCAAAGGCAGCATTAATCTGTTTATCAAACATTAGATTAGAGTAAAAAAAAACACTCCTAGGTTCCTTGCAAAGGTTTTTATTATTATTATTATGAATTCCTAAAGGGCCAAAGTCACAGCGGTCACAGGGACCAAACACAATCACCTCTGTTTTCTGTTCATTTAGGTTAAGGAAGTTAAAAGCCATCCATGCCATCCTCAACATCCTCCAAACAATCTAGCAAACCCTTCAGACGACTCACAGATTCACGTTTCAGTGGCAGGTAAATCTGTGAGTTGTCTGCATAGCAATGGAATGAGATCCCATGTTTTTCAAAAAATTGAACCCATGGGGAGCATATAAATAGAAAAGAGAACTGGACCAAGATTGGACTCCTTGAGGACCCCACAAGAAAGTGAGGCTTCTGAGGACGATGTTTCCCCCAATCTAACAGAAAAACTTTGGCTGGACAGGTAAGATTTAAACCAGTAATAAATATGAAGTAAAAAGTTTTGATCACAAATGGGATTTTTCCAAAACTAAGCTTGCTTAATAGTTCTGAACTGTTACTGTAAAGTTTATAATAAAGTCATAATAACCTGATATTTAGAATCTCCATATATCATTTCCTTTATGCTTATATGTTGTCAAACAATGGCAGTAAGAAACATAGTGTTAAAATAGCTCTATATAGCATTATCTAATCTTGAGAAGAGGTCAAAGGTCAGTTATGGTGTCTTGCTATATGCTATGAGACAAACATAGCACAGTTGTAAGTATCATAGTTTCTAGGCTCTAAGGCTTTGTCAGTTTAATAGTGAGCTTTACAAGATTGATTTTCGTGCTAAAAGCTGGCACAGAACTAAGTTCGCTTATGACCACTAGAGCTGGAAACAACCTCAAGCAATCCTAAGGCTAATCAGCACGGCTAGCATTGTTAAATGTTGTCATTGCTAACATATAGCTGTTTAACAGCATAGTGAGTAGCGAGAACGCTAAGTTATTGTTAGCTTTTAAAAGAAAAATGTTGGCAACCGTAACCATGGCCTGCGGAGGGTATATAAATGCTGCACAAGGTTCCATTCGTCCCTTTACACTTGCTATTGGACTTGTTTTGACCTGCTCCAACCTCAGCCTGTGGAAAGTTAAGTTTTCGGGAAAATATTTACTGAAAGCGGATTTGACTTGCTCGCCACAACAAGTACTTCATCTTTGGATTGTTTGTACTTGTTTTTCATACAGCAAAGCCTGAAGATGGCTCGTCGTGGACTCGACAGCCCCCTGGACTTCGCTGCAGGTACTTTTAACATTTCTTCAGTTATTTTAAGAGCTACTAAATGACTGTAATAATTTAATAAGTTCCAGTGTGAATATCAAGTTTTAATGTTATCAAAATATGCTTATTCCAAGATTTTTCCCCGTAAATTGTTTGTATGCTTTAAATTTTCCGGGAGAGGTGTAGAAATTATTAACGACTGGTGTATGAATTTGAAAAAAAAGGTGTTACTTTGATTTGAAGGCTTCAAATTTGACACTTTTTTAATGATTTGGTTAAAAATAGCTTAACGGACTAAAATTTGTAAAATGCCCCAAAATCAGTCTCTGTGGTAACAGCATCTTCAGCATGTCATGACGTCAGAACACACAGGTGTAAACACACCAGATCCCGGTCCCTTCCTAACATCCTGTTCTTCTTGGATCAAAGGCTTTATTGAAATAAACTATAACTTTTCCCCTGCTACAAAACATGATAATAAAAAATAACAAAAATAAATGAATATAAAAAAGAATATGAAAACAGTAATCATAGTACAGTAGTAATAATGGTATCCTTATGTTATGCCACTACTATATCTTATTATATAGCAGTTAATGATGTGAACTTAGTTGACTTAGCTGTTTTTTGCTTGCATGAACAAGTAGAAGTGTCATTCAGTCTGACATAAATGTAGCCTAAAATGCTTTTCTCTCATCACCTGCTCAAACTAACAGATGTAGCTCTGTTCCTTTAGCACTTGATGTTTATTACATTCTTAATGTTATTTTAAACTTGTTTCCTCACAGGTCGTCTCGACTACGTGGTTGAGCGTCCTGCAGAAGAAGGCCTTCCAGAGGTCATCAGGATCCTGGATGACTCTGATACCGAGCGTGTCAGTGAAGGTGAGTATGGTGAGTATATCCCTCTCCCATCCTCACCCTCTTCTCCTGAAGCACAGGATCCTGATGACAGTGAAGAGGAAGGTGAGTACCCTCCCTACATACCCGAGGACGTCGAAGAGGTGAGTGAAGACACTGACAATTCCTCTGACTGGAACAACTCAGAAGAGTGGGCCGATTGGCCTAGTGACGACTCGGGGTATGACACCATGGATGAGAGAGCTGATTCCCCTCTCATCCAGGAGCTCCCTCCAGAGCCGTTTTGGCACGATTGGCAACATCCTATTGCTCCAGGTGCTGCCCCGTTCGCCATGCCGCCTTTCGGCCAGGCCAACGCCCCACTCTTCCCGGTTGGTGATCCTTTAGCTTCTCCTGCTTCCTCTGCTCCTCCCTCAGCTGCTTCCTCTCCTGCTCCCTTAGCTGCTTCCTCCCCTGCTCCCTCAGCTCCTTCCTCTCCTGCTCCTTCTTCCGCTACTCTCTCAGCTTCTCCTTCAACCTCAGCTCTCACCTCCTCAGCAAAGAGAAGCGGAGACGACACCTGCACTGATGAGGTAAGTGCAAAGAGGTGCAAGGTAAGTGATGACACGTTTTATGGCCCTTCAACATCCTCGGGTTCTGTTGGTGTCAGACGCTTCTGGGAAAGGCCTTTTAACCTTTCACTTGATGACAGCGACTCTGACTAGATTATGTTAGAACTTGTTTTTAAGCTTTAAATGTTTAAGTTGGCCTTTGCAGTGTTTGTAAATGACTAACATTTTTTTCTCAAGCTCTAGCTCACCATGCAGGACAAAGGTAAGTCCGTACTTAATGTCAACACAAATAAGTAGAAAAGGTTTAAAATGATGTCGTGAACTGACTGTAGTCTCTTGTTTTTACATAAGGTATAGCCTGTGGCTCAGGGATCAGAGGTAAGGTAAAAACACATAACAGAAGAAAAGTAAAGTGAACAACTCTGTGATCTGTGAATTCATGCTTTTCTCTTTGTCTTTTTGTCTTCAGGTGCTTTACACTTGTCCTCTCCCAGCATTCAGCACTTCAGACACTCAACGCCCAGGACGGAGCTAACACAGAGAGATACTCCACCCAGAAGACAGCCTTACCCCAACCCGATGAGAAGGATGGATGACCAAATGACAAACTGGAGAGTGGTGCTGTGTTCCAGCTATGTAAGTTATCACCTCACATTGGCTACAAACTGTCTTGAAGACTAAATCCTTCCAATAGCTGGTGTAAATCATCGTCCTACAGTACTGTAGGTTTAAGTTTAGTTATAGTTATTGTGTGTATATGTTGAGTTTAAAATTGCATTTTAACAACATGCTGCAGCTACCAACAATGGAAATGCTGTTTTGTGTTAAAATGACGTCTTTCTCGTGTTATTGCTTTGCAGGGCAGCTGAGAGTGGACAGAGCTGCACAGAGGACCAAAGATCCACTCTCAGCACTTCATACCTGACTGGCCACAGCACCACCCCTCTTCACCCAGGGTGAGGAGGGCCCTGACCCCACCTGCACAGAGGGAGTTGTGAACATGCACTTCTGTGTCGGTGGGTTTAGGAGCCTCCTCACACTCACACGGATGAAGACTGTCACTGGAAGATGTCTCCATTGCATCAGCAGGACGTAAGCATTTGTATAATATTACAGTTTGTGATGTTTTATACATGTTTTTATTGCTTCACTTCAAACTAGGAGATATAAAATAAACCAGTTTTCATAATATTTTCTGTGTATTTAGTTGTTTTCTTAATAAGTTATTTGGAACATCATTGCAACCTGTCAGCTTTTTATTGGGGATTTATAAAGTTGCTGGTGGCTCAAGTGTGTACAGTGGGGTGTTGTTTTTGTCACATGGTAAAAGTGACCTCATAGGGAGCAAAAAGAACAACTGAACAATTTGGGGATTCACAGACTTTGGTAATCATTAAAAGATGAAGAAAAATAGTTTTATGTGATCAGTTTTAAGTAGTGAGCAGCAATTTAATCAAATGCTGGGATGAAATGGGACAAAAGGGTCATGTGACAGCCACATTAGTTCCCTTCCCTCGTTTAACAATGTGTAAGCAGACTGCTTTAACCTGCAATTTACTGCATGTTATTAGGCTGCATGGTACAACCACAGTCTGCTAACCACCTGTGGTGAGCGAAGGTTTTGAGGCATTGTTCGAACTACTGATGAAGCTTTATCAATGCTTGTTAAGTTTCCCAACCACATTTCATCCCGATGGTCCAAGGCTTACATCTTTATGCTCACAAACGTGCTTCTGTAATTAACCAGTAACAAATGTATTACTTTAAGTTACAGTGTGAGGGGCACTGATGAACATAAATTAGATTTAACTTGATTATGTGTTTAGGTCAAGAGACACAGACCTTCATCTGTAAGAGGCTTTTCTTAAATGTCTGATCACGATGTTTGTGTTTGTCTGCAGCATCACTGCAGCAGAGAGGGTATAACACAAGGCCACAGTCACGTGGTATTCTGTCCTGCTATTAAGTGAATAAAATACTGAAACTCTGGCAGTAGACTGGAGCGAGGCAAAGAGTATGTAAAGGGACAATAAGAGGAAATGATGGGAGAAAAAAAAAAAAAAACACATGTCTGAGAAACAAAGGAAGAAGAAAAATAAAAAAAATGGTGGAAAAAAGGATTAGAGCCTAAATTCTAAAGCTGCAGCTTTGCATGCTGGCAGCTCCAAGATCTCACTGACATGTAATCATAGACTGAATAAACATAGGCCAGTGTGATGTCATTGATTTGTAGACTTTAATTTGTAACAAAGGGCAACCTCTGGGTACACACGACACAACACTGGGAAATATACCATTCACATCTGTGCCAAATTGAAACTCTCAAAACCTAAACTCTGCTGTCAAAACCTAACATTCCTTTGTCAAAATGTAACTGTTGACAAAATGACACATACTTGCATCATATGCAAACACTTACAGATCAGGGGGAGCACACTAGTCTACTTTATATAAAACACTGCAGTCTTTCATTGTTTATTCAGAAGGCATATTTTCAGGAGACACATTTTCAAACAACCAAAACAACAAATAGGCCTACTCAGTATTGTACATTGCAGTACCATGAGAATGGGTGAATGACTGAATGTAGTGTAAAGCACTTTGGGGTCTTTAGGGACTGAGTAAAGCGCTATACAAATGCAGGCCATTTACCATGAATTCAGAGAAAGCAAAAAAAACAAAAAACACCATAATACAGTAATAGAAAAAACACCATACTGTAAACACAAAAAATCATGACAATTGTGCATACGTGGGCTCATGGATCCCGCCGTCTGTTGGGGTCTGGCCACAGGACCTCATCGACATCGCAAGCAATGTCTTCTCTCGCTAGGCACCGGGGAAAATATCCTCTTGCATGTCGAAACCATCCATGGATTGCTGTCACCTGAATGTCGCCGCAGGCCTGTTCCATTGCCTGCAGAAGAGGTATGCGGGCATGTGGTTGGCGGTCATATACACGCCATCTCCAAGCCGAAAAAAATTCCTGTATAGGGTTTAAAAATGGTGAGTAAGGGGCAAGTATACCACTTCAAGTTGGTTGTGGTTGGAGAACCAGGCCTGGACCAGAGCAGCCTGATGGAAACAAACCTGGGCTGATCTGGTCTGTTCTGTACAACTATGTTATGGAGAGCATCTAGAAATGTGAGTATATGTTGGCTGTTGTATGGACCTAGTTTTGCATGATGATGCAGAAGCCCTCGAAGGCTTATGGCGGCACACAATGTGACATTTCCCCTGCGCTGCCCTGGGACGTGCACAATTGCCTTTGACCAATGACATTACGACCCCGTCGTCTTGTTTTGCACAGGTCGAATCCAGCTTCATCAATGAAAATGAATTCATGAGGCTGTGCAACTCCATCCATGGCCAAGAGAACATATTACTGTACTACAGTGCTACACATACAGAACCCCATCACACAGGTACCTGTGTAGCTCTCAGAATGGATCCATGTGGTACTGATATGGTACATATTCAGCTGCTACTGGATTTCACCAATACTGTATTGTACATGTAAAGGACAGTTACACTTACCCGTACATATTCAGCTCGAAGTCCTTTGACCCTGTCACTGTTCCTCTCAAATGGGACTCTGTAGAGCTGCTTCATGGTGATGCTGTGTTTTCCCAAGATGCGTCTGATGGTGGTGATGCTCACATGGTTTATGCTGTTGAACACTTGCCTGTCTGCAAGTATTTGCTTTCGTAGCTGGTGGAGACGGATGGCATTGTCTGCCCTCACTAGGTCCACAACGGCAAGTTCCTGCTGTTGTGTGAACAGGCGTTGGCGTCCTCCCCCAGAAGGTCTTCGAGTCAGTCTAGAGAAATACAACCACATATTGTCATCGCTTTGCTTATTTTTCTTACAGTACTTTACTGTATGTACTGTGTCATCCACTGTACTTCAATATAAGTAATCATGCTATGTTTCACAGAAACTACCACTTTGGCTGCAAAAGGAGCATTAGCACCCTGCAATACCCTGTACACTTGATATGGTAATGGTATATACTGTAGAACAGTGCTATAAAAACCATCTGAGTGGAGTAGAAGGTAGAGAGGTGAAGACAGACCTGTTTTCTAGTCGGAATGTTCTTATTACAGATGCCACTGTGAAGCGGCTTAGATGTGGGTGGACTCTCTGCCCAGCTTCCCTCATAGTCAGGCCATGGTTGATGACATGGTCCACCAAAGTTGCTCTTATATCATCAGAAATATGGGTCCGTGCATGGCCTCTTCGACTTCGACCTCGACCTCCTCCTCCTCCTCCTCCTCATCATCATCCTCCTCCTCCTCCTCCTCTTGCTCTCCCTCCATCCATGCTTGCAAAGTTCTTGAATTGGCTAAACTGAGGGCTTTTTGTAGTTGGCTAATTGGTGTTCAGTTTTACAAGTAAGTGCCTTCAGGTGTGTATTTGAGTGGTTGCAATTACCCGATGTGTTTTGTATTTTGGGTACATGTGTTTTCCAAATGGCACCCTGAAATTTCATTTTGTGAACAAAGTGTCTTATGTATGAAATAGAGTGTAGCATGCAGGACCATGTGTGTTGCATAAAGGAGTAAGTGTGTTGCATAATTGCAACTAGGGTGCAAAGCAGCGCTTTTGTTTAAGGTAGGGGTACATGTGTTTGAGGTATGGTAACAAAAGCTTCAAGTTGTGTTACTTTAGTCTAAGCATGGGTTTGTAGTGTTCAAGCAACGGGCAAAAACTGTAATATCTCAAAAAGTATGAAAGGTATGACCACCAAAAGATACAGCTGGCATTAGCACAGGGAGCAGAACAGATTCAAGTTTAAATGGTGGAAATCGGCTGAAAACGGAGGGAGTAGTTAACCAGCAAAGGTCGGAGCAACTAGAATAAGGTAGAATAAAGTTTAAAGAGAAACAGGATCTCAATAGTGTGAATTCACACAATAAACAGAGGAGACAGTTTTCTGGTTGTATGAATCTCAAACATACTGGTTCCAGTCTGAGTACATATACTGGGTAAGTGACCTGGAAACTTACTGGAAGGTGACTCTAACGCATGATAGGTGGAGCAACATGTGAAACCACAGCCCCTAAATGTTTGTTTACACTGTCTTCTTGAAATATCTACTTGTGTGATTGTGTCTTAAAAATGTTCTGTGTCTTTAAAACAGAGAAACCTCTGCTTTTATATGAACTTTTCAGACGACTAAAAAGGACGATAACTAAAAGGTGTTTCTCGTAGTTCTGTCAGTCTGTGATAAATATCTTATAAAAATCATTGATGTGTCACAGCTGTGGCTGTCAAAAATGATCTTAAATAAATACAATGAACTTTGCAAATTCTTCTTTAAGCTGACTGTCCAGAGATAAGCTATCAAACCTGTGATCGATCAATATGCCAGATCTACAAGTTTTTTAACTGAAGGAAAAAAGTGTGTGACTGAGGAAAGTTAGTTTTGCAAAACACCCCAAAAACACATTTTCAAGAAAATGATAAAAGGAATCTTGAGTCTATGTAAACCTGTTTAGAGCAGATGGTTTACTTTATTTTTACAAACATATAAACTTCATAGAAAAAGTAAGGAAACTTATATTTGGACAATCAGTTCTTTGCTGTCGCACTTCTTGGCAAAAAATCTTATGCTACTGGAAAGTGTTGGGTCTGCGCTTCCACAGGCCCCGCTGCTTTAGAGACTTATTCCCGTTAATGAAACAAGACGAACATCTCAACCGGTTTTTCACATGCTAGCAAGGGAAGGATCTCAGAGCAGCCCCTCTGCCCTCGGTGTCAGACCACAACGAAGAACCATCACGCCACAGCAGCCTTTTATTTCTGTGACACACAGTTTACACAAACACCCATTATAAAAAAAACCCTGTGGTTATAAAAGATAAGGCACTTTCATGTATACTTTCAGTTATCTCCTAAAAGCAGGAAAAGTTGATTTCAATCAATAAGAGACCCTCTGACTGAACTGTGCTTTATTTTAGGTCCCCTTCAGATATGCGATAACATGCTAAATGAAATATAACTCTCCAAATGATGCTATAATTGACTCTTGCACACAGGATGTAGGGAAGAAAAGTATTTAAATTTCAGTTTCACGTGGTTATTGCTTCAAGAACGTAAAATATGATTTTGTGAGTTTGAAAACACATAACATTGTGTGCTAAAATCCTTCAATTCAGAGCCTGGAGACATGCTTACAGCTGAGTTTTACTAAAGACATTGCCCATATTAGGAAAGAGACATGTGTTTGGCTTCACTGATTATGTAATTTTCTGGCCCTCTTTCAATGTGACAAATCAAATACAGTCCACTCCGGAGCTGCAGACATTTCACAACTCAGAAACCACAACCGAAAAAAAATCTGCTTGATTTATTTATGCACTTTGTAAAAGACATGATCCACTTTGTCTGACTTTCATTATCTGTATCATTATTATATTATATGTAAACAAGGAAAGCTTTCCCCTCATAGACATAGAAGTACTCCTGATAATTTTATCACAGCTGTGGTAATGTAAGCCACAGCTGGCCAAACAACATGCTAACATGTGAAAAGGAGAATCCACGTCTTCATACACTGAACAAAAATATAAACGCAACACTTTTGTTTTTGCTCCTATTCCCCATGGGATGGACGTAGAGACCTAAAATTCATTCCAGATACACAATATAACCATCCCTCCCAAACAGTGGTCACAAATCAGTCCAAATGTGTGGTAGTGGGCACATCTGCTATATTGAGATAATCCATCCCACCTCACAGGTGTGCCACATCAGGATGCTGATCTGACATCATGAGTAGTGCACAGGTGTACCTCAGACTGCCCACAACAAAAGGCCACCCTGGAATGTGCAGTTTTGTCTCACAGCAAAATGCCACAGATGCCACAAGCAATGAGGGAGTGTGCAATTGGCATGCTGACAGCAGGAATGTCAACCAGATCTGTCGCCCGTGCATTGAATGTTCATTTCTCAACCATAAGCCGTCTCCACAGGCGTTTCAGAGAATATGGCAGCACATCCAACCGGCCTCACAACCGCAGACCTCGTGTAACCACACCAGCCCAGGACCTCCACATCCAGCAGGTTCACCTCGAAGATCGTCTGAGACCAGCCACCCAGACAGCTGCTGGAACAATTGGTTTGCACAACCAAACAATTTCTGCACAAACTGTCAGAAACCGTCTCAGGGACGCTCAACTGCATGCCCGTCGTCCTCATCGGGGTCTTGACCTGACTCCAGCTCGTCGCCGTAGCAGACTTGTGTGGGCAAATGCTCACATTCGATGGCGTCTGGCACGTTGGAGAGGTGTGCGCTTCACGGATGAATCATGGTTCACATTGTTCAGGGCAGATGGCAGCTGAGAATGTCCCAGTTCTTGCATGGCCAGCATACTCACCGGACATGTCACCCATTGAGCATGTTCGGGATGTGCTTGACCGGCGTATACGACAGCGTGTACCAGTTCCCACGAATATCCAACAACCTCGCACAGCCATTGAAGTGGAGTGGACCAACATTCCACAGGCCACAATTGACAATCTGATAGACTCCATGCGACGATGTGTTGCACTGCATGAGGCAAATGGTGGTCACACCAGATACTGACCGGTTCTGGGTCCCCAGACCCCCAATAGCGCAAAAAACTGCACATTCCAGGGTGGCCTTTTGTTGTGGGCAGTCTGAGGTACACCTGTGCACTACTCATGATGTCAGATCAGCATCCTGATGTGGCACACCTGCGAGGTGGGGTGGATTATCTCAATATAGCAGATGTGCCCACTACCACACATTTGGACTGATTTGTGACCACTGTTTGGGAGGGATGGTTATATTGTGTATCTGGAATGAATTTTAGGTCTCTACGTCCATCCCATGGGGAATGGGAGCAGTAACAAAGGTGTTGCGTTTATATTTTTGTTGAGTGTATATAAATTAAAGTTGAAAATAAAATAACTGTACAACAAAATACACAATACACAATATAGAACTATATAAGAATGTATGAAGAAATCTAAATATAAATAAATATATACACAATAACAGCAGCTGTACAAGTATTAACCGGAAATGAAGAATATAGTGACCAGTGTTGTGCAAAACCAAAGTCCAGAAAGTCCAGTGTGTGTGTAAGAACCACATGTGTGGGTCAGTACTGTGTGGTGGTGTGATTGAGAGACCGTATCGCCTGCGGGAAGAAGCTCCTCCTCAGTCTCTCTGTGTTGGTCTTCAGGGAGCGGAATCGCTTTCCTGACCTCAACAGAGAGAACAGTCTGTTGTTGGGATGGCTGAGGTCCTTCACCATCTTCCTGGCCTTGGTCCAGCACCGCCTGCTGTAGATTGAGTGCAGGTCAGGGAGCTCGGAGCGGATGGTGCGCTCAGCTGACCGCACAACCCTCTGTAGAGCTCGTCTGTCCTGCATGGTGCTGTTCCCGAACCAGGTTAAGATGTTTCCCGCCAGGATGCTCTCTATGGTGCACGAGTAAAAGTTCCTGAGCACCTTGGAGGGCAGTTGGAAGTCTCTCAAGCGTCTGAGGTGGTAGAGACGCTGTCGGGCCTTTTTCACCACGGTGTTGATGTGACAGGACCATGACAGGTCCTGCGTGATGTGAACTCCGAGGTATTTGAAGCTGTCCACTCTCTCCACTGGGCACTCGTTGATGACGGGGGTCTGGTAGTTCCTCTCCTGCTTAGTGCTGAAGTCCACTATCAGCTCCTTTGTCTTACTGACGTTTAGAAGGAGGTTGTTCCTCTGGCACCAGTTCTCCAGATTCCTAATCTCCTTCAGGTAGGCCGTCTCGTTGTTATCAGAGATCAGGCCCACCACGACGGTGTCGTCAGCAAACTTGATGATGGTGGTGGAGCTGGTAGTGGCCACACAGTCATATGTGTACAAAGAGTACAGCAGGGGGCTCAGAACACACCCCTGGGGGGCTCCAGTGCTGAGAGTGGTGGAGGCTGAGACATGTCCGCCCATCCTTACTGCCTGTGGTCTGCCAGTTAGGAAGTTGGAGATCCACTGACACATAGATGAGCTGAGTCCCAGATGCTCCAGCTTGGTGGTGAGTGTGGAGGGAATTATGGTGTTAAATGCAGAGCTGTAGTCTATGAAGAGCATTTTAACATAATTCCTCCTTCTAGTGTCCAAGTGAGTGAGTGATGTGTGGAGGAGATGAGAGATGGCATCGTCTGTGGAACGATTTGGACGGTAAGCGAACTGTAGTGGGTCCAGTGTGTCTGGTAGTGAAGAAATGATGAAGTCTCTGACCAGGCGTTCAAAGCACTTCATCACTACTGAGGTGAGGGCTACAGGGCGATAGTCATTGAAAGAAGCAGGGTGGGGTTTCTTCGGGACAGGAACAATGATGGACTCTTTGAAGCATGTGGGGATCACCGACTGAGATAAAGAGATGTTGAATATCTCAGTGAATATCTAATTTGTGCTTTGGACTGTCACCAGATTTCTTCTAGAAGTTTCTTGCCAGTCAGCAACTATCTTGGCAACACCACTTGAGTTTGTGTGTTGCATGCTAACATCCTTATCATATGTGTAATAATACTAAAGCGTCATCTTATGCACACACAAAAAACAAATATGGCTCCTTCGTGCAGGGTTTTCTGGTATGTTCATTTATGCTTCCCAATTAAAAAAGAAAAAAGAAAAAAAAAAGACAAAGCAAAGTTCTTGCTTCTCAGCCACTGCGGCCACATCCTCACCGTTTTTTAGGCAGTTATATAAACATACTGTGAGTGAGTCATAAGCTTAAATACAATAGTTGAAGGA
This sequence comes from Rhamphochromis longiceps, assembly GCF_057381845.1. NCBI lineage: Eukaryota > Metazoa > Chordata > Actinopteri > Cichliformes > Cichlidae > Rhamphochromis > Rhamphochromis longiceps. Next base: position 22,173,998 of record NC_140571.1, read on the forward strand.
ACAAAAACGTAATGTTTAAAAATACCAGTCAAATCTGATTAAAGTAAATAAATAATAAGTATACAATGTAGTTTTAAGACTTCTCAATGTTTCGTAACATTAATGTTCTATGAACTCGTGAGTCCAGAAATCTGAATGTCATGAAAAGTATTTATTATTCGTGTATTATTATTTTACAATACAAGGTTGTTTTTTTCCTGATACTTCATGCAAACCACATTTCTCCAGGCCTGTCCTAATCAGCTTACTCAGTATCACTAGATCCAATGCTGCTCCTCCAGCAGAGCACACAAAAGTAGGAGAGACCAGAGATGCCATGGCTTAGTTAGGAGACTGTTTGCTTCAAGGCCACTAGAGGGTGCTGCCATAAAACTACAATAAATGAATTGACCTTTTGACCTGCTCACACTCTTTTATGCAAAACCCTGCTGATGACACACACACACACACACACACAGATTCTAGGTCTGACCAACCGTCTCCACCGTGGGCAAAAAGATGACAGTCAATAAAATTCTAAAATTTTATTTATAAACACAATGAATAGTAGTTAAAAGTCCAGTGTCCCATTTAGGTACAAAGTAAAAACACACAGTCCAAGGCCAGAGCCAGCTATGCCACAAAGCCAGTTGCACTCCACACGTTGTTCACTTCAACAGGGGTAGCAATTGTCCTCTGAGACCCACCACCCTGTAAGTAGAAAGCCTGCACAGAGCGACAAAATAAGACAATTCACTATATAATTCACAGCCCATCCATCCCAAACATATCAGATCATTAGAGGTTTTGTCACATTACATACCTGCACTGAGAGACAAAATAACACAGCAGTGTTTGTAATGTGGGCTATAAGTAGACTAGCATATCAGTGCAATCAATTACACCTGCCTCCAATTAGTCCAGCCCTTTTACAGTCATTGACTGGGTGAGAAAACACGAGCAAATCAACCCAAGAGACAAGCAGGAAGACTCTCTGAAGGCTCCTGTGGCTGCACAGGCAGTCTTACAATTACGAGGTTGGAGAGTTGTTGTTTCAAAATGTTCACACTGATTTCACATGCTCATTAACTCACAACCAGCTGACCATATATATTTCTGCTGCTGAGCTGCTTTTTGATGGAGATTTTCTGAATTTATTTTGCTACCATAAGAGCAGACTCCATGCTGAAAGCATGTGCACTGTCACTTGCAATGAGTGGCACTAATGACGCTAAATTTAATTACAGGTCATGGACAGCCTTCATAAATGCTCATATTACTCACCCACACTGAATTCCAGCACAGGTTCATCTGGGTCCTGACTATTTCCTGCAAAGTAACACAAACGTCATCAGAACATTAAGTCAGAGAAACAACATTTGGAGCTTTTGTACATGATAAATTATACTGCAGTAGTAAAACAAAGTCAAGCAGCAGTACATTTATTAAAATCACCTTCAGCTGTAATATTTAAACTGATTTAGTGTCAATTTAGATTATGTTTAGATTAAAATGAAACTAGTACCCTTGTAATGTCTTTTTAAATTAGAGGTAAATATTTGTATATTTTTTACATAATATAATTATATTTACTGGATTTTCTCTCTATTGTAGTTTAGTATTATAGTTATTACTTGTTTTTTATTGACTTGTCTTGTTTTTACAATGATTTGCTCTGAATGCAGCCTTTAAAGAAAAGACTATCTGTTCAGTAACTATCCATCAGACTGGGTCCATGTTACCAGCCAAATGGGTAATAATTAAAGTAAGTTTTGAATTACGTATATTTGGGTGTTTAGGTGACACTTTTGCAAAAAAAAATATATAATTAGGTTTAAAAGAACTAAACATGTATGTATTTAAAAACAATAAGTGTGTTAGAATTACTACAGCAACAGCTTGTAGCTCACTGTACTATTTTTGAGCACAACTTTGGTGCTTTTGCCTCATTTTTAAATCAGTGATCCCAGTAGCACAGTCTAAGCAGAGACCTCAGTGCTTGGCAAACAATCAATAGAATCAATATAATTATTAAAAAGAAACAAAATAAATGCCAACCATATAAAAAAAAACATAAACTTAAGGAAAAAACTAAACTTGATTTTGTGTCTTTAGGCTATTGTTAACAGCAAGCATGAGGTTAGTGCATATGTATTATTATTGGAAAGATTACTGCAAAGAAAAAAAGGTTGAACCAGGAGGGGGCGATATTGCTCTTCTTACCATGAGTTACATGCAGGCTATTACTTACCATGTCACTCACATTTATTTCACAAAACAGCTGAACCCACTTAATTCGATTTAATTGTATTTATGCAGAGCTGAATCACAACAACAGTCTCCTCGAGGTGGTATAGATTGTAAGGTAGAAAGTCTACAATTAAAAAGAAAAAACCTCAATACAGTGGGAAGGAACAACTCACTTTTAACAGGAAGCACCCTCTGGCAGAACCACGGTCAGGGAGGGGCGGCCCGCTGCGACCCTTTGGGGATGAGGAGACGAAAAAGGGGACAAAAGACACACTGTGGACGAGAGCCAGAGATGAACAAGAACTAATTATTGAATGCAGAGAGGTGTATAAACACATGGTGGGAATCCCCCAGCAGGGTAGTCCCAGGGTAACTAAGGGAGGATTCATGGTCACCTGATTCAGCCCTAGCTATATGCGTTGGCAAAAAGGTAACTTTGAAACTTAATCTTAAAAGTAGAGATAGTGTCCGTCTCCTGCATTCAAACTGGGAGCTGGTTCCACAGAAGGATGATCCCCTTCTACTTCTAAATATCCTAAAAACCACAAGGAAGCCCACAGTCTGAGAGCAAACTATCAAACTACGAGGTCTTTAAAATAAGATGATTATTCAAGACCTCATGTGTGATGGGAAGGATTCTAAATTTGATGCTGGACCCACAAATCATAAAGAGAAACACTAACTCACACACACCAGAAAGTGCCAAGAATTATAATTATATGTAATTTAGTTTTGCGTTCCTTTATAATGCTTTCAACTATACAAATAAGACACTTCATGGGGGCGCCTGAGCCTTGTAGACACAACAAATACTGAACAAACCTCATGCGCCCTGTTGTTGACAAAACGATAAAAATGAATGTGTACTTCTGTCTTATTTAGGTCATTTTTGTAGTTTTTGTAGACAGACTACTGTAATTTCTCAATAAAATGTCGCTTATTATCGCTCACTCTCAAGAACAAAAACGTGAGTAATTTCCCAGTAGCTCACCATATTTGGGATCTTCTAACATCCACACTTCATGTTTAAACGGTGGTGCGGAGGCGGTGTACCGTCGCAGGCCGGATGTAGCATTCAGCGCGGTGTGCCTTTTTTTCAGTTGCTAAGCAACAGATTTGTCCCGCCCCTTTCGTTATGACGGGGCGGGCCAGTCCTTTGACTGGTGACGTTTCTTTGTAACGTCACCTGACGTTACAAAGAAACGTCAGGTGACGTTACAAAGAAACCTTAAACCGACCTTATATATAGACCTGGCTGTTCAGTTGAAACGCATTCACACAGCGGGACAGCAGCGCTTTAAACGTTCAAACACGGAGTTTAACACAAAACAACATTTTAGACATAAAAAACAAAAAAGTGAAATGGCAAGCTCGAACTGTAACACAATGACAAATGATGAAACAGTTCAGACCAATGGGGATAATTCTACAGTACATGCTTTGGTATCCCTCTTGAATAACTTGTTCAGTAGTTTTTCGATCAAGCAGTGGGGAGAGCTTATCTCAGGCTATCCGGATTGCTTCACCGCTAAGCGGCTTGTAGGTTTTGTAGAGGACGTAATGGACCTGTGTGAACAGTCAGTAGCAGTATCACCACTGAGGTCTTCCCAGAACTCCCCTGTACATGAAAACTGTTCTGTCCACACCACTACTGGCAAAACGGTTTTGTCACGTGTGAAATTTTTGGACGATTCTGCTGAGCAGGAGTTTGATACAGCACAGAATATAGATGCTAACAGCCAAGAAACAGCTAACACAGAAGAAAGCTGTCAAAATGCTGACCAACACAGTGCTGCAAAAGCAGAAAACAATCCAATTCCAGATCCCCAGCAGCAGAAATCCTGTGTTGAACATGAAGCCAGCATCCCACCGTTAACAAACGTAAGTCAAACGGAGTCATATAAAAAGATACAGCATCACAGATCTTCTGTAGACTGTGAGCCACCTGAAAAAACCTTAGACTTTGAAAGATGGTTAGAGACATTAATTCAGGCTGTGCTTTCAAAGCTTGGTAAACTTTTAAAGTGCCCTCATTCTCACCAAAAACGTTTGTTGGATCTACTCTTGGACAAATTCAAGGGGATGGATTTGCATTTAGACCGAAAAGTGCAGAATTATTTTGACTGCATTGCTAATGCGATTTTCACTGATATTTGTGACAAATTACATAAATTGTCACTAATATCATTGGAAATGGGGAGGAGTGGGGAGGAGGATTCAATGAATTTAATGGAACAACCAATATTTAATATCATAACTACTTCAGTATTCCAAGAACACCTGTTGGCAGTAACAGTTACTGATAGACTGGAATCATATGAAAAGAAAGAAAGATGCAGATTTTCAGTGGAAATCTTTGTGGAAGGACTGATTTCCCAGGTTGCAAAAAAATCAGGCACAGTCTTCAGCATTGAAAGTGCTGAAGCTATCTCCAACCGGCTTACCATGAAAATCTGGATTGAAATCAGGGCCAGATACGACAAAATCCCACCAGAGAAGTTCAAGAAACTCAGCGAGAGGGTTTTCAAATCCCTCTGTAAAAGATGGAAGCATGCATCTTTGGTGACATTCTGGCAATTAAACTTCCAAAATCTTGATGAAGATATTGTTAAAACTTTCAAAAGAAAGATATTCACAGAACCAAGTTGCATATCTAAGTGCTTCTCATCGGTGCGGGCATTTTTTGGGAGGTGTAAGGGAAGAAACAAAGTTTCCACTTTATAGTGACATCGTGATATCAACAGCAAAATATTTTCTAAAACTCACTGGACACTTTAAATGAGCTAGTTTTACATTTAGATCAGATCAAGTCATTTTTGAAATCCCCAGGAATGGTCGCGGCAGATGGCCACCCCGCCCTGAGCCTGGTTCTGTCGAAGGTTTCTTCCTCTTAAAAGGGAGTTTTTCCTTCCCACTGTCGCCTCGTGCTTGCTCAGAGGGGTTTGTTCTTTTGGGGTTTTCTTTTTAATACTGTAAGTTGTTACCTTACAGTGTGAAGCACCTTGAAAACACCATTGTTTCCTTTGGTGCTATACAGATTGAAGTGACTTGCACTGATAACATAACTAAGCTGGGACTTTAATTTAACATCAATAAAATTATAAAAATATTACATCTTGATTTCTGCTTGTTTTCATTGTCTGTGACTTAATGAATACAAATGTGTAATTTAACAGATTCTTTCTTTATGTTAGTCTGACCGGTGATTCCACGTTGGCCTTAGGTGTTGGCGCGGATACGCTGCAGCCCCTGAGCCATTAATGGCCCAGCACACTACAGTAAAAACAAAACAACAGCCATCTGTCCAACTAGGAAAGGAAAATAATAAACTGCCTCCTTGGAGGCAACCTGACTCAAAACAGTTGCAGTCCAACTCAGACCGACTGCAATCACTCTCAGGCAGATTGATGAAGATCTGCAAATAACTGTTGTCTAATTTATAAACGCAGACAGATTGCCAACACGTCTGTTCACAATAGAGGACTGTACTTACATGGTTGCAAACTGGTTATCTTGCTTATATGAAAACATTGCTTTGGAGCAATGAAACTCAAACACATTCATTTTTAAAATGCTTCAAAATGAAATTTTGAAGCATTTGGCTTTATGCTTTGAAAGTGCCGTTGTGAGTGGGAGTGTGAAATCCTTACTTGATGTGTTCCCTTTGCCTTTACTGTTTTCAGTTTTATCAGTTTTCAGTTTTATTTGTCATATGCAAGTTAGCACAGGGTCAACATTGCAATGAAATGTGTTTGACGAGCAGCAGTCACTCAGCAGCATGGTACAGTAGAAGAAAATATAATAAAATATAATAAAATAAAATAAAAAATAGAAAAATAGTAAAGAGCAAAATATTAGAGAGACGTGGTAAAAGAGAAAAGATGACTAAATATATATATATATGTATCTATAAATATATGTACACTAGTGATTAAATAAGAAAATCTTGAAAAGAAATATGACGGGAGGTCAGATGGGATATTGCACAGGAATGAGCAGCAGAAAATTACAGTATTACTCAGACTTTTAATAGTCATATTGTCAGTTTTGGCCGACGGTCATGGGTCACTTCCACTAAAATAGCACGAGACTGGAGTAAAATGTACTTTATTAATGAGAACACATGGTGATACAGCAAAGAATCCAACCCTTCTGAAAAGCAAATGGCTTCCTGTTATACTCTACCTGATTCAGGTGAGCATCTGGAATAGACCAAGTCTGGGGGTCAGCAAACCAAAGGGAAACAAAACCCTCCCCATAAGAAAACCACTACAATATAACCAACACGTTCTCACTCCCAAAGCGTAACATTTTACGCTAGGTGACAAATCGTCACCATATTACGTTTTCGGCTACCCACCACGTTCCTAAATGACAACCTCGGAAAAAAGAGGAAATATGAGAACTGTCTGGACTGAATCTACACATGTTTGCTCTTTTTCTTCAAATCGCTTAGAAACACGCTATTTAACATCATTAAAGTCCTGGTTAAGGTCAGGAATAAGGTTATGGTCAGGGCTAGGGATAAGGTTAGGTTTAGGGCTGGAATACAGGGCTGGAACGTCTATTACCGCGGGAGCGTCATTGCACTGGATTCCAGCCATAGCCCGCCGCGTACCATAAGAACGCCGAAGGTCTCCTTTCACGTTCCTCAGGAACGCCGCGGGACGTGACAAAACGTCGACATGTTACGCCTCGGGAGTGAGAACGGGCTGATATAACACATCATAGACATATGAAGATTTGTAACAAGTCCTATAAATAACTCCATAACATATAAACTTCAGTCTCTTCTATATACATTAAAACAGCGGTCCCCAACCTTTTTTGCGCCACGGACCGGTTTATGCCCGACAATATTTTCACGGACCGGCCTTTAAGGTGTCACAGATAAATACAACAAAATAAAACTAGTACCGATACCGGAAAAAAAGAAGATTTATTCATAACACACGTGAAAGACCCAGGAAAACAGAGTTAACGATAAAAACGATAACAAAATAACGATAAAAAACGATAAAAACTCTGAAAACCATACATTTCACACCCGAGCCTCATCTCTCGACCAAACGACGGTCCGTGGCCCGGCGGTTGGGGACCGCTGCATTAAAACACCTTAACCACACAGTTAGGTTTCAGCCCTCGCTGACTCAGAACAAAGTAAGACAATCAGAGTTCGATTGGTTTTTACTTGTGCAGGGGAAGCCTGGTCGGATTCTCAGAGTTGCAAGCTCTACACCCAAACTCAGACAACTCCAACTCCAGCCTCCACTCGCAGCCTTTTATTGAATGAAAACAGTTACACAACCGCCCATTGTAAACCCCATATGTTGTGTGGTAAAAGCTAAGGCACTGTGTGTGTGTGTGTGTGTGTGTGTGTGTGTGTGTGTGTGTGTGTGTGTGTGTGTGTGTGTGTGTGTGTGTGAGTGAGAGAGAGTGTATGTGTGTCTGTATACGTGACTTCCTGCTTACAAACGTTTTAACCGCATCTCTAGTCATAAAAGGGTCATCTCCCCTCAACCTCGTATATGGCTTAACCTCTCTAACAGTCCACCATTTACATGGTGAGCCCATAAAGGGCAGGAAGTGAACATTCCTTACCAAATAAGGAAACCAGAATCTTACATAGATTGTGCCTGCAGTTGAAAACTATAGCTAGTAACATCCCCAACATCCTACATGTGGGGGAGGAACAGAAAATATCTGAACATACAGTTCAAGACAAGGTCCAAGCACAATAATGACAACTTTTAACAAAATCACTCCAACACACTCCCCTAGCCTGGCACATTGGTTTTCTCCAGGAGCTCATAAGCAGGTGATTGAGCTGCTTTTACTCTTTACAAAGTGAGTACTGTTAACACTTCTCTTTTTACATATACAACTAATTTAGGTTACAGACAAATGATTAAATGTGAACAGCTCTAACACAGGTTCTTTTCCTGACACAGGTAGGATGGCCAGTCCCCCTGTCTCTTCACCTTTAACGAGTCACTTAAATAACAACCCAAAAAGCCTAATAAAGAATCACAATCAACCAGTGTGTGTTTTTCTTCATTACGGTTTTTAAATACAAATCAGTCAGTCAATTAATAAAAATACAAGTAAGGGTAATGGAACCCCTGGTCTCCATTACACACATAAATACCATAAAGACACTAAGTCGTAGAGCTCTGAACTCCTTGCTTCTATGATATTTACACTTCTTCTTGGCCTTCTCCTTCACTCTGAGTCACTCCAGGATAAACGCATCAGCTCAGACATACAATAATTAAAATATGTGTAGGTGACCGTTTGGCAGAAGACGATGTCGAGGCGGTACTGCAGTGACACGTCCGTGGCTATCGTCGGGGCGGTGTCCTGCATCAGAAGGAAGTCAATAGACTTCTTGGCTTTGTTGCTCATCATGGCGCTGTAGTCCGTGGGCGTGGCCTGCAAAAAGTGTAAATAAACCATCAGAGACCAAACACAAATATGCCTTCCAACCACTAGTTTAGACAACATCTTGCAAAGAGTGTGTATTTCAGAGTGCAGTTGTTTTTAAATTTGACAGAAACAGAAATAAAGACGGAAGAGAAGGACAACAGGGAAAGCAGAAGCACCGACACACTGAAATCTTTTAGGGTCAAGCTCCAGAACTAGCCACAAATCCTGCTGGAAAGAACCTAAAAATACTTAAAAATACTTGCAGAGATCGAATGGAGCCGTTAACTCAAAAGCCTGGTGTCAGGCATGTTCTTTAATAAATAAGAAACGAGCTGATATGTTACAGACCCCAGTCTTTACGTAAAGAAAAAGCTGACATTTAGAGCGGTCTCGCAGCAGATTTTAAAACAGTGACACTGATTTGTGGGGTTTTTGGGCACAAATTTGAACCTTTTTGTTTTATCCATGTCCTTGAACACAGCTCGTGACTTGGGCGCTTTCATATGTACCGATTCATTTAGGTTTGTGCACTGAGGCCAGATTTAGGTATTAAAAACGAGTCAGTCATAACACTTCTTACATTAGTTAAAAAGCTGAGCTTACACTAAACCAACATTTAAATTTCCCCTTGTGGGACTAATAAAGGTATATCATATCATATCATATCATATCATTACTAAAGTATTGCTGCAACATTGTAAAGACAAAGATGACACACAGACCAGACATAAAACACTGAACACTTTTTAAAGACGAGTCATTTAAGAGTATTTTCTCATAGAATAAAGTCGGCTGATATGGTGAAGGAAAAATCTGCTCACGAATCCTCCAACTTCTTAAAAGTAAGGAGTGACCTGAGCTGGAAATCAACATGAGAGGGATGACTCAAGAAGAAGAAGAAGCAACAAGAAAAGAAAAACAGAGTTCAGAGTGTAGTTAAGATATCAAGCTGTATCCACAATGTGTGCCAAGAAACTAAGCTTGTCTGTTGTCATGCTAAAGAAATAAAAAATCTGGAATCAGAAAACAGCCAATAACTGCTGATCAACTCACCCACTCCTCTTCGTGCCAGTCCACGTGCAGTGACGACTGGCTGTTGTGACCGCTGTACTTTGCTCTCAGCGTATCCTTGTCATTGCGGAGCACTACTTGTTCAGACTCAGCGGAAGGAGAAGCTTTGGTTGCGATGTACTCGTACTGCGTTCAGGGCCTAAATAGCTGAAGCTAGCAGCTTGCAGCCGCACACTGCCACCAGCTGACGGGTCTGAAAGGAAGAGGGTATGAATGAAATATGAAGCGTCCCCACGTAACGTCAAACACTTTTAGTACCTTGTCAACCAGACTGGCGAGCGTCCACTCCAGTCCGCTGGCCGATTGGTCTTTGGCAGCTTGAGACAGCCTCTCTGCGTAATAGCTGACCTGAGTCTTCAGCGTGTTGACGTAGGCGATGATCTCTTTGGCTCGGACAGTGTCCTGGGGTATGTGGATGATGACTGAGCTGGAGAGGGCACTACTGCAGGGAACAAAGACACACCGACACATCTGTATCCGAGCTGGGACTGAGGACACTCACCAGCCACTTTATTAGGTACATGTGTTCAAAAGCTTGTGGCAGCAATTTAGTGCATTTAGTCAAATAAAGACAATAGAGTGGCCTGCAGGTGTATATTTTTGTAATGTTTCTGTCTTATGCCTGAAATATGCTTCAGCAGGAAATATACGCTGTAACTGGAAACAACAGCATGATGGACCGGTTTAGTGTTAAGAGGTGTTACATCTGAAGTTAGAACGTAAATTTCCTGCAGAAATCTAAATCAAGCTTCAGAGGTACTGTTCCAAAAATATAGGGAGGGACGTTACCCACCAGATGTAAAAACAAACACTGTCTGCATGCACATGCCTGCTCTCAATGAGCCTAATCGTGGCTTAGAAAAAACAACGAGGAGCCGACTTTGATAAATGCGATACCACTCGCTTCACAAATTCAGACCATCTGTGTAGAAGAATTTTAGAAACGTCTCATTAATATTGTCAGGATTTGACTTTCCAAGCACAGAAACATGTTTTTGATAGACTTTAAAATGACTGAATGTATACAATGAGCAGTATTCATATACAACTTTGTGACAAAGGATTTGCTCATTTTAAGCTAACACACATTTTAGTTCTATATTAGTGAACACATCACCGATGCGCTACGTGCCCTTTTTTCCTTGCATTAACATGATAAGCTGTGCAAAACCCCATTCTTCCAGCTTAAAACTGAAAATACTTTGTTGTACAAATCTTAAGGATAAGATAAGAAGAACTTTATTTATCCCGAGGGAAATTCTTTAGTCATACACATACTCAATGCAGCAAGAGAGACAGAGGAATAAGATATACCATATATACAATAAGAATACTACTATTACAGTAATATACAGTAGGATAGTGCAAAATACAATATCAAATAACTCTAATGAAGTTAGTTCAGTCAAATGAAAACAAGCAAAGCAGTGCAAGGACTCACCATTCCTCCTCGTTTACGCTGATTGGAAAAGTAACAAAAGCAAAATTAAGAGGAAGCCATAAAATGGGAACTGAAGTATTAATGCAGAAATTGAAGAAACAAGATGACCAAAAACGACAAATCACAAGACGAATAAAGCAAAATATAAAACCCCAAAACCAGGAGCAGAGGTCATCGCTATGCGATTGCATTTGTCCCTCACGTTAACTTTTATCAAGTGGAAAAAAGTGAAGCTGGCGTTCATCCTCCAGCTTCACTGTGCTAATGTTATGCTAACAAAGCTGTGTCGCTAGCAATCACGTAGCACAACATTATATACCAGGTAGTCCAACTTCAGTAACCCTGCAAACGCCAGTTTTCTGTCTTCATTTATGTTGGAAGTGGTAGCAGAGCTGTACGTTTTAATTAGTTTAAAAAATCTCTCAGTCAGAACATGGTATGAAATGTTTAGATGGAAACTAGCAAGCTAACTTCCTGTTAACTTGTAACTCCGTTAAATTTAATAAATTCTGTTTTCATTGATTCATGGATGTTAAACTTAATTGTTACACCTGGTAAAGCAGCAAGGTTGATGATTTCATTAAAGATGAAAGAATTTAGACCGTTTTTAACTCTCAGTGTTCGTTTGACTTTGGGAGCTGAAGCCCACGGAGTTTTGGACCCAGATTACTCCGTGAAGCTCCTCACTACGGCAGCCGTAATGCTCTGACAATCCATCAAGCAGTGCAGCTTACCAAAGTTGTACTAAAACATTTTTTAACAGATTTCTGCACGCCAAAATCGGTTCGAGGTCAGATAAGCACAACCAGAATTCATAGGCACACTTTCGATTTTTGAGAAAATTAATTAAGTGTGTCATATAGTGTGGAAAATATGTTATACAGAAGAAAAGAATATTTCGCGATATATATCTTTACCGCACGTGCTTCAAATTATACCGCGATATGGATTTTAGGCCATATCGCCCAGCCCTAATGTGACGCCCGACTTTACTCTCAACTTACTGTTTCTTTGCTTCCTCAAACTTCTGGATGAGCTTCCTCAGAACGCCATTTTTAGAAACCCTGGCAGTGAGAGGCCGGTGCTCCGACAGTTATGACATCATATGTCTGTTCTGGAAAGACAAACAAGGATGTTTTAGAGGCACAAAAAGAAGTATGTGCGATCACAAGACGATTTTTTTTTAATCATATGTATTTGTGTCTAAACCAAAACCCATTTCCCCTGTCCAAATCACGTTTTATGTTTTTAAACCCACTTTGCACAGAGGCATGTTTTGAAAAATTATTCTTACAAAGGGGGAATGAAACAACTACACTTAAAATAAAGGTGGTATTAGTTTATTTTGTTGCAACCTGTAATTTATTGTAGTTTACTTTTATTTGTTTGCTTTTGGTTTTTTAAAGGTTTGAGGTGTGAAAGAAACTGCAGTGGAGTTTGAAAACAATAAATGGCTGTGTGTGGTTTGAGGATGTGTTTGTGCCGGGGGGCTGCGAAGATTTTCTTGTAAAACAAACAGGGGCCTAGCAAAAAAAAAAAAAAAAGGTTTGGGAACCACTGGTTTAATGTAACATCCTTTTATTCATCCTCCCTGTCCTATATATCCAGGTTCAAGGTCATGGGTTTGGTCAATCTAAGGAGAGAAACTTAGACCTCCCTTTTGCCAGCCACCTCTTCCAGCTCATCTAGGGGAAAACTGAATTATTTCCAAGCCAACTGTGAAATGTAATCTCTCCACCGAGCCCTCAGTTTGCCCTGGGGCCTCCTACCTCCAGGACATGCCTAAAACACCTCATGCAGGTGGTGTCCAGAAGGCATCCAAATCACATGCCAGAATCACATCAGCTGCCTCCTTTCGATGTGAAGGAGCAGTGGCTCTAATCCAAATGCCTCCCCAATGACTGAACTCTTCATCCTATCACAAAGGCAAAGGCTGTCTACCCTTCAGAGAAGGGTTATTTTGTCACTTATATCTGCCATCTCATTCTTTCTGTCACTATCTAAAGCTCACGACCATAGTTGATGGTGGAGAGGTAGATTGACCGATAAATCAACAGCTTCACTTTTATGCTTAACTCTTACTTCAAAACAACAGAGCCCCAATCTGTCTGTCAACCTCCCGCTCTGTTCTCCCTTCATTTGTGAATAAGACCTTGAGGTACCAAAATTCTCCATTTGATGCAGCGAGTCATCCCTGACCTGGAGATAGGACTCTGCTCTTTCTTTGCTGAAGACCATGGCCCTTGACTTGAAGGTGCTCACTGTCATTCCTGCAACTTCACTCTTAGATGCAAACCATCCCAGTTTACATCTAAGGCTGTCTGGGAACGTTTAGAGACAGGACACTCTCAGCCATCTGCTCCAGCACTCGTAGGTGGTTCCCATCAGTGGTTAGGAAGCGGCACATCCTCGACATCATGCCGCCAAACACTGAAGAAACACAAAATTCAGTTAGCTGGGATTAGATGAAGACGGATCTGACCAAAGTTTTTCTCTGTGGACTGCCACTCAATCTCCGAGGTAAACAGACACCTCCCATTCACCGGGGACAATCAATTTAACTCAACCTTTTCAGGATATGTGACTGGAAGAGTTAATGAAACTCTGTAAAATTGTCCACTTCTTTGTAAATGAACCGTCCCATGTTGTGTAGCTCTCTGGATTTTGTACTTATTGGCCTACATATTTATTTATTATACAGGCTATACAGTACATAAGATCAAAACTCACGTTTTATCTAACTAAAGTGTTTAATTATGTGGGCTACAGACTATAGGGCTGCCATGATTCCTCGACTAGTCACGATTACTTCGACTATCAAAATCGTCAACAACATATTTAATAGTCGACGCTAGTGGGGCAGCAGATCACGGTTGATCCGTAATCCGAACTGATGCTGAAACGCACGTGATCCAAAGATTCGAAAAAGCAATAGTTATGGTCAGCTCACTGACTTAAAACAGTGATCCGATCCGAGAGATTTTCGATCGGTTGCACCACTAGTCGACGTGTCGTTTGAAACTTTGTAAGATCCCGAAAGACGCAGGAATAAACAGTAGGTAAACAGCAGTGTAATAACAGACTGAAACCGAAGATTGCAGCACTGCATGTACAAGGATGCCAGCTGCAGTTAAACCCTGAAGAAGAAGAAGAAGAAGCAGCAGTCTCCGGTATCGTAGCTGTGTACGAGGCCGATTACGTTACAGCGACGGGAGGAAGGCTGTCCAAATTCGAAGACGCCTCCAAATGTGGTCGACAATGCATTCTTCATTTCCCCAGATTTGAAGGATGGGTCGGGTGTATCCTTTGTGGCCAAACCCGATTCATAGCGCAGCCCAGCCAATTCCAGTTTCCAACAATGGCGGCAGCTACTTAGTTTTAATATTACTCTTATGACTGTTTCTGGGTCACAAAATAAACGTTTAACATATTTTCAGAGAGAATGTAGCTGTGTAAACCTCAAACATCTGCTCAGTTTATCAAGACACCACATATTTGCAAAAGTGCACCGACGTTTTCGGCGACGTCTGTTACCCACCAGCTTGATAGCTAGCCGGGGTAAGGCTCACTAGATCCGTGGAGAACAGCGAACACCCGGCACATCGTTTTCAAACCCCCGCGGTCTTTTGCTACTCAGGTTAAACATGATATATAAGTCACTTAGATAACCTAAAAATTTTATTGTTTGGCTTTTTTCAGTGTTTTATTTGTTCCGGAGTAATTCGGTTTGGCTGAGATTAAAGTTATAGATTTTACACATCTGAATAAACGTCAAACAGAAAACTGATTAAACAGAAGTTTGAGATGGTCGAGAATTTACTCCAATGTCCTGTTAAATTTTAGGGAGCAAAGAGCAGACGACTTAATTTATTAAACCACTGAGACAATTTTCAAATTTCATGAAAAGTCTAATCTATCATCTTGTCTTTATTTTTAGTTAGCACATACTTTAAACACTTCAAGCAGTAAGCTAATTATAGTTATATAAGAGCAGATGAATGCTGGTGCAATAAGCCGTATGTTTTACGTCCAATGGATACATGATCTGATTAGTCGACTAATCGCAAAAATAATTGATGACTAGTCGACTATGAAAATAATCGTTTGCAGCCCTACAACAGACAATAATCAAGTTTATATGAAAAACTATGTTTTTCTATCTCCAAAAGTTGATTCTGTTCATCTGAACGTAGCGTTTTGTGGGAGAAACGTTTCGTCACTCATCCAAGTGACTTCTTCAGTCTCAGCTGACTGCAGGGTTCTCCAAATCTTATAAACAGTACATTTGTATAATGACTGAAACCAGCCCACCGAGGGAACAATGGGCTGGGAGGTCAGTTCCTTAATCATAATTATGCAAATTCTCATGACCGTTGATCAACAACCACTGACCAAAACCCACTGATCAAAGACCACTGATCAATGGCCATGAGTACCATTCACAGAGAGTTGGGGAATGGCTGCAATCACAGCATTGTAAGATGGCGAAAGATGTACCCTTAGGCCCCCTCCTCGATTCAGAGATGGTCTTTCCCTTTTCACGTAAATGGCCTCCTGGACTCCGCGCTCAAACCAGCGTTCCTCCTGTCCAGGATGTGCACATCCTCATCATTGAAAGAGTGTCCACTGGTCTGTAGGTGTAAATAGACCGCAGAGTCCTGGCCTGACGAGGTAGCTCTTCTGTGTTGTGCCGTCCGCTTCGCCAGAGGTTGTTTGGTTTCCCCGATGTATAAATCCTGGCAATCCTCCTGGCATTACTATGTTACTCTGTTTGTGTCGGGGGACCCGATCCTTGGGGTGGACCAATTTTTGGCGCAGCGTGTTTTGGGGTTTAAAAGCCACAGAGACCTGGTGTTTAGAAAAAATGCGTCTCAATTGCTCTGATACTCCTGACACATATGGGATCACTACAGGTTTTTGCTTGGGCAGTGGTTGTCCTTCTCTCCTGGATTAGCTGGAGCTTTCTTTAGGTGCCTTTCCCGCTTTGACAGAAGTCCAGCTGGGATAACCACATTTACTCAGGGCCTTCTTGATGTGCTGTTCTTCAGCTTTCCTGGCCGCTGTGTCTGTGGGGATGGTGTTCGCTCCGTGTTGTAGCGTCCTAATGACACCCAGTTTGTGCTCCAGTGGATGATGAGAGTCAAACCTTAGATACTGATCCGTATGTGTAGGTTTACGGTACACGTCACAGTCTAAGAAGGCTAACCTGCCCCTTTTCATATCCTCCCTGGTGAATTTGATGTGTCGGTCCACCGAGTTAATGTGATCCATGAAATGTAGTACGTCCTGAGATTTGATTTTCACCCAGGTGTCATCCACATATCTGAACCAATGGCTTGGTGGTGTTCCAGGGTAGGATAGCAAAGCCCTCTTTTCCACTTCTTCCATGTACAAATTAGCAACGATGGGTGAAACTGGGGAGCCCATGGCACACCTGTGTTTCTGCCTGTAGAACTGACCCTTGTATGTGAAGTAGGTGGAATGAAGACACAGCTCCAAAAGCAAACACACTTGGTCGTTGCTGAGAGTGGTCCTGTTGCTGAGGTTGGGGTCATCCTGTAATCTCTTACGGACTACCTCCAACGCTTCTGTGACTGTTTCAGTCATTATACAAATTTACTGTTTATAAGATTTGGGGAAACCTGCAGTCAGCTGAGACTGAAGAAGTCACTTGGATGAGTGACGAAACGTTTCTCCCACAAAACGCTACGTCCAGATGAACAGAATCAACTTTTGGAGACTTTCCTGGATGATTGAGAATGCATCAAGATGTTATTTTAATGTAATTTTCCTAA
Organism: Rhamphochromis longiceps; assembly: GCF_057381845.1. Lineage (NCBI taxonomy): Eukaryota > Metazoa > Chordata > Actinopteri > Cichliformes > Cichlidae > Rhamphochromis > Rhamphochromis longiceps. Next base: position 22,190,960 of record NC_140571.1, read on the forward strand.
CCTGACATTTAGCTATTTAGCTAAAATTTGCTTTTATATTCTTATGGAAAAGTCTATTTGTAAATTTTTTATTTATTTATTTTAATACCAAATATGATTAAAAAAACCAAACAAACAACTTCCACGCTGCTGGCGGCGCGTGTGGAACACATTGGTCTCATCGTCCCGTCCGAACAAACTCTAAACTGTCAACCTAAACATATTTCCTTTGTTTTGCTTCTCCCGGATTGAAATTGGATTCGTTTCAACATTCAAAGGTTTGTTTTTGGCCACCAGATCTCATGTTTATTGGTGTTTTTTGAAGTATTTTGTGACTCAGTCTCATCTACATCTCTTGCTTCTGCGCGGCAGAACGTTCACGTGGAAACTGGGATCGTCACAAATGCTTCAGTTATCGGTATCTGCAGTTAGTGTAGAAATAATAGATTGTTTATTAGGTATTGAGGTCATAGGGAATGTAGTTTATTAGTGGGTGTCATAGTAGGATTTTGTTGTAGATAGAATGTAGCAATACACAATAAAAAATAGTCCTGGAAGGGGGGAACAAAGAACTGGATCGCAGGGCAGTGGGACATCTAACCCCCACCCTCAGGACAGTAGCAAGAGTTACTGAGGGTGAGGGGCAGACAATGGTGGATGGACATTTCCTTAAAAGGAGATGGGGGTCAGGGTGTTAGCATACCTGGCCACTGTACCAGTGTTTTTCCACTGTGGGGGGTTTACTGTAGGAGGAGGAGACCAGAGACTATAACTGTAGCTGCTGTGTAAAACTCTTCAGATCAACTTTAGAATAGGACTGCACTGTATGTAGTGTTGATCTCCAAACGCGCATTTGTATTGGGATTGGGAAATAAAGTGATACTTTGATACTTGGAAACATCTCAGCGTGATCTCTACCAGGACCAAAAGAATTGCAGAGACCGGCATTAGCTTCAGCTGTAATCACTACAAAATATGGCAACCCTGATCCTGGAGGACGGGACGACGTTCAAAGGCCGCCAATTTGGTGCAAGCGTGTCGGTATCCGGAGAAGTTGGTACGTGATTTATACTGTTTTAATTTACCTCAGACTCTCAGTTTATTATTGTGCATAGTCCACCTGTGTATAATATAACTCAGCATGGGTTAAACATTTGCTTTGGTACATTGTGTAATCTGGATGTGTGGTGTGGTTTGCCCCTTTGTTCCAAGACGCTCATGGTTCAGAGTTGTAAAGCGCCAAATCCTCCTAACGTTTCCCCCCCAGTGCCAAACTCCATTGAAAAAGAGTGGAATTTAGTGACGCCATCACAGCCATGCGCCCACCTCTACCTTCAGCGCCCACCTGTGTGTATTTTGGCAGGCAGATGTGACTAGGAAACTGCTTGCTGTGTCGTAATAAGCATGCCGAATTAAAGATAAGATAATAGTGATTTTGGATCAGGTCAGATTTTGACATTCAGTATGCGTGACTGCAGAGATGAGTCACGCAACGTTAAAATGATAAATAAAAATTTAAGCGTATGCTGGATGGAGGACGTATACCCGGGTGGAATGCGACTGTATTCCAGCCAGGTGTTATAATCCCTTCAAACGTTTATTACAGAAACACAAGTAGGTAGAACACAATAAAATAATCGACTATAGAGATCGAAAAACACATTTCGTTCTCAATAAACAGTCATCATATGTAGACAGTTAAAGATGCCGCATGAGTTCATTTAATCAAATGGGAAATACTGGTAATTAATGCACTTTCTAGTCTGAGTGATCACTCAGACTACAAGAGACTCCACATTTATCTGTATTTTCCAACAGCAACGACTGAAATAATTTTAATATCAGGTAATATGGGATGTCTTAATAATGAGACTGTTTATTATGAACTACAAGAAAAAAATTGGATATCGTCTCATGAGATACAACACTTGAGATACAAAGATATAATTGTACTAAATATGAGAGAATCATAATTATGAGATAAAAAGTCATCCAAGTCCTAAACCATAAGAGTTTCATTGTTATTGAAAGTGCATCAGTGTGCATTAAAAAGAAAAGAACTCAGTTTGCTAGTATTTTCTGACTCTAAAGAAAAAACCTAATTATTATTAACTGTCTGGCAGATTTAAGCTCTTGTAGTTGATATGATGTACTCAAGAATGTTTTGTGTGTTTAGTGTTTCAGACGGGGATGGTGGGATACCCCGAGGCTCTTACTGATCCATCCTACCGCTGCCAGCTGCTGACCCTCACTTACCCTCTGGTTGGCAACTATGGTGTGCCAATGGATGAAGAGGGAGAGTTCGGGCTGAGCAAGGTAAGCGGTTATTTAAACTCCAGGTGAAAATTAATTTGCAAACTTATTAACATATTTAAAGTGGAAAAGCGAGTCAGGATTTTTCTTCTTTTCTTCTGTGGGACGGTTTTATCTGAATGAAAGAAGTCTTAACTCTGATAAAACACACTGTCTCATCTGTTGTTGTCTTGTTCAGTGGTTTGAGTCATACAAGATCCACGCTGCTGCTTTGATTATTGGAGAACTGTCTGAAAGTCCCAGTCACTGGAGTTCAGCCAAGTCACTGGACCAGTGGCTCAAAGAGCAAGGCATTCCTGGATTACAAGGTCAGAAACCCAGAATAAAAATGGGCGTAATTTAATTGGAAAACTGCTCAGCATCTGTAATATATATTAATGCATAAAATAATCAGATGCAAGCTTTTCAATTTAATGCTACAAACTGTTTCCATTTTCTTCAGGTGTTGACACCCGCTGCTTGACCAAAAAGATCCGAGAGAAGGGGACCATGTTGGGGAAGCTGATAGTGGACGGGACTCCTGAGGAAAGTATTCCCTTCGATAATCCCGACAAGAGGAACCTGGTCCGAGAGGTCTCCATGAAGGTAACCCACCAGGAGTTTTGTTACAGTCCCATCGAAGCTCTGCCAGCTCTCGAGTGCTAATGGAGGGCGTTATTTATGTTACTGATAAACTAGAAACTTGGAGATTTGATCTGTGGATCTAATTTTGTGAAGGTTTTTTTTAAAGCTCTAAAACATAGGAAAAGTTTAGCGCTCACACTTCAGCTCAAGTAAGAGGTTTTAAACTAAATAAAAAGCTTTTGTCTGTAGTTGTCTCAAAACATATTGTTTAGCAGGTAGCTTGCTGCTTGTTTTGTGCCTGTCAGATATTTAGATGTTTCTCTGTTTGGTTGTCTCCAGGAGCCAAAAGTGTTCAATCATAGCGGCAGCTTTCGTATCACAGTGGTGGACTGTGGCATCAAGTACAACCAGATCCGCTGCCTGGCTCAGAGAGGAGCCCGTGTTACTGTCGTACCCTGGGACCACCCGCTGGACACCGCCGGTCAGGAACACGCGCTATGTCGGGGATTTTTCTTCAGGGGAACTCGTACCACTTTTATCAGTGGTTACATAAATAATTGTTTCTCATCTTTTTCCAGATTTTGATGGTTTGTTCGTCAGTAATGGTCCCGGGGATCCCCAGCTCTGTCAGGCCACCATCAACAACGTGAGGAAGGTGATCTCTGTGGACCAACCAAAGCCAGTTTTTGGCATCTGTCTCGGACACCAGCTGCTCTCTCTGGTCATTGGAGCCAAGACCTACAAGATGAAGTGAGTACCTCAAACTCAACACCTCCGTAACCTGAAAGATAAATTGTTAAACTTTGATTCTTAAGTGATTTTAAACTTTTACCAACGTTTACTATCAAAAAGTAATGGTGCTCCATTATAAGAAAAATGTATTCAATTATTTTCAGTCCTGTAAACTTAACATGATTACTAATTTCTTCAATTTAACACACCTCTTTCTCTTTGTAATAAATTCGAAACCCTTCCGCAGGCTTGTTAGCCAGTGCTTGCTCTGGTGTTGTTAGCTGGAGCTGGACTAAACAGCAAGTGATTTAAAAGCACAAGAAAAAAATATCCTTCATGAGCAACAACAAAAAAAGATCCAGAGTGAAATTTTTGTGAAGGTGGATGGTGTGAAAACATTTTATTTAAATTTGTTTAAGTTACCTTTGCTCAATCTTTTTACTCCGGGCCCACAGCTGCACTGTTGTGAGAACAGCTGGTCAGAAGCTGAATTTCATGACCTTTGGTGGAAAGGGTGAGCACATGTGAATGAAGAACTCACTGTATGTTCTAGTGTAGATGTGGACTTGTCTTACAGTTGTGAAATAGGACGTCCTCATATTTTGCAAGCCTCCTTGGCAGGATCATTGTGTTGTGTTTCGGCTGTGTACAGGCAGGAGAAGGACCCAAATGCAAAACTCACGACAACCAAATTAAACTCAAAAAGATGCTTTATTGCAGAATGGTATGGAAAACTAAACTGGGACATGGATAACTAAGGCTACGTTCACACTGCAGGCGAAAGCGCATCAAATCCGATTTTTTTGACCCTATGCGACCCATATCCGATCATGGTTTGACCGTGTGAACGGCACAAATCCGATCTGGGTCACTTTCGTATGTGGTATTGAATCCGATACATATCCGATGTTTCAGAAAGCGACTGCTGTGTGAATGGTCGTGTCGCATTAAATCCGTCTTTTACGTCACTGACACAAGACAGACGCCAATTATCAGCACCAGAGAAGCGCCCGAGAAGACACTGCGAACGCTTCCTGGCCATCCGGTGAAACTGTTGGGAAGACAACGTTGGAGAAACGTGAACATTTTATTTGTACTGCATAACCTGCAGATTCTGACAGAAATCTGCAACTATCCTTTGAAGCACCGCTCCTCTAAAACAGCAATAAGGATCATTATTAGGTTATCTACATTATTATGTAAATAACAAAATAACTTAAAGCAAAAATTGAGAAACGTGAAGTCTTTATATTAAGGGCCATCAGTCAAATATTGTTTGCTCTGGGTCTAAACAGAGCGCATTGTGTGTGACATCTTCTTTTGCGCATGCGGGCCGCTTTGAGCGTTCACACTAGAGCGCATTTGCTGACGCATTTTATTTGTAGTGTGAACGAGCAGACAAAAAAATCGGATTTGATCAAAAAAATCGGAATTGAGCATTAAGACCTGCAGTGTGAACGTAGCCTGACACACAGGGAAACACAGCCATGAGGGAGACTACGACACTGACAAAGAGAAACACAGGGCTCAAATACACAGAGGGATAACGAGGGAACGAGACACAGAAGGAGAGCACAGCTGGGAGTAATCAGGCTGGACGAGACAAGGGAAGCAAAACTAGAAACACTGACATGAGACACGGACCTTCAAAGTAAAACAGGAAACACACTGACTGAACTCTAGACATGTAAACTTAACAGCAACTGGGGAGACAGAACATAGGAACCTGAAACATGTGTCACCTGTTCTTTTTTGAGGAGAGAGACAAACGACTGCAGAGTCCCATTCAGGTGCGTCAAAACAGGATTTTATTGAAAAACATATTGGGGAAGTCGAGCACGATCACCCAAAGAGCATCGAACTTCCTTACAACAGTTAAGATGGATCATTTTATACATATGATGACCAACAACATACGTCACCCCAGATAAAAACAACATTGGCCATATTCTAAAACAGAACATTGCCTCTCTCAGTCCCTCTAGATGCATCCTGTTGTTCTACTTGTCTAGACTTAAACAACACTTGCAATCCTTTCACCCAGACAGGCTATGTGTCTGTGTCGTTAAGTGCATGACCTTCCTCTACATCACTTGTTACCAGGCAAACATCCACAGCACAGGGCACACGGCCTTTATTTCCTTTCTTAAACAATCATAGAAAACATTTGTTAAATTGGATATATATATAAGCAATCCTTCCAGCTTGAACTTTTGCTCCATTGATCGGCCAGACATCGCGCTGCCCGTAGCTTCAAATCATTAATTAACTTGACCAAGCTTCAACCCTTTAATTATGCAATATGTGTATAACATGATTACAGTTGCACCTGCAATGAAAGATTATTATGCGCTTATGCTAACACCTGAAGTACAGACTTTAATATAACATCGTCAGTTTCAATAAATGTGTTGATCAAATCATAATAATCATGAATCATAAGTGATGTCACAGTAATAATACTGATTAAGGATAGTAACATAGATTATAAATGTAAAATAATATTTCACTTCAACACATGGTACAAAAACGTCACAGTGGACACAACATGGAACACAGGGAAGCCATATTACAAAGCCAAAGAACTAAACCTATGATAACCATAACTGAGACCTAGGGAAACAAGAAACAGTACAACAAAGGACTCAAAACATAATCCATAATATAAAAACACGAGATCTCTTCAAAATAAAATAGGAAACATAATGGGACACAGACATGACAACCAGAACTTGACAACGTAAGACACAGACATGAAACACATGAAGAGCAGGGGAGACTTAACATGGGTTGGAAACACAAGGTGGAACTAATAAGCAAATGAACATAGGAGACCTAATGAGCTTAAACATACTATAAACATCAAAATGAACTAAAACTCAAAACACTGGGTCATAAGACCCAGGATGTTGAGCTAGTTAATAGGTATGCCCTCGTTGTCATCTGTTGTGATTTTATTTTGAAAGGATGCTTCCTGTTATGCTGCAGAGTGCACGCGAGAGTTCAATAATAAAAACTAAGTGTTGTTCCGGTGAAAAGCCGATGCCCCACGTGTGATTATTCCTCCGTCTAGACAATATAAGTATCTTCAATATTCATGCAGATTCCGCTGGAAGACCCGTCTCTGCTAACAGGTTATGGGCCCAGGAAAACATTGAAGCTACGCCAGGGGAAAGTTTACCACCAGAAAAGTCGCAAAGTACAGCGTGTTCGGTGAGGGCTAGCGTGCTAAGTTAGCACCATGAATAAGCGTGCTGGTGAACCCAGTGGCCGATGGGCAAGGTTGGTTTTTGACGGAGATGAGAAGAATTATGAACTGTGGGAGACAAAATTTTTGGGACATCTTAGATTACAAGGTCTAAAAGACACAATATTGAAAAGTGATGACGACGATGAGGACGACGAAGATAAGAATGCCCAGGCCTATGCAGAGTTAATACAGTTCCTGGATGATAAGAGTTTATCGCTCGTGATGAGAGAAGCTGCCGATGATGGACGCGAGGCACTGAAAATTTTAAGAGACTATTATGCAGGAAAAGGTAAACCAAGAATTATCAGCCTTTATACCGAACTGACTTCTCTGAAGAAAGCAAGCAGTGAGAGCGTCACTGAGTACATCATACGCGCAGAGACATTTATTACAGCCCTGAGAAATGCTGGAGAGACACTTAGTGATGGTCTGCTTGTAGCGATGGTGTTAAAAGGTTTACCAGAAACATTTAAACCTTTTTCCGTTCACATTACGCAAAGTGAATCAGAAATCAAGTTTGCGGAATTTAAAACGAAACTCCGCAGCTATGAGGACACTGAGAAAATGCGCTTAATGGAACAAGAGGATAACATCATGAAGGCGAGAGTGCAACCCAGCGTGAGACCCGCAGCAGCTGCTAATGACCACAGGAGAGACATGTCAGACATAGTCTGTTTTAAGTGTGGCCAACGGGGACACAAGGCCAGAGCATGCCGCTACAGACAGTGGTGCGGTCACTGTAGGAGCAACACCCATCGAGAGTCGACTTGCAGGAGACGACAACGGAATGATGAAGCACGCACAGCCTCGGAGGAGGGCGACAACGCAGAGAGCGACGACACCTATGTCTTCCGGATGAGCGATGACTACGCGGCACCTCAACAGCCACAAGACATCAGGACCAAAGGCCTAATGGTGGATACTGGCGCAACATCACACATCCTGAATGATAAAACAGCGTTCAAGAAATTTAATGACGACTTCCAGCCGGGAACGCACTGTGTGGAATTAGCTGATGGCACCAGGTGTAAAGGAGTGGCTGAAGGCAGAGGAGATGCAGAGGTGTGCTTGATTGACAGCAGAGGGAGACAGTGTAAAACAACACTGAAAGACGCCCTATGCATTCCCTCATTTCCACAGAATATCTTCTCTGTGAGAGCGGCCACCACGAACGGAGCCACTATCATCTTTAAGAAAGGAAGGAACGTCCTTCAACACAGAGACGGTACAAAGTTTCACATCCATGAGCACAACAGACTTTATTACCTTGAGACTGTAAGTGAGTATGATGATAAGTGTAATAATTGTTTTGATGTGCAGACATGGCATGAAATTTTGGGACATTGCAATCATAGTGACATTCTGAAGCTACAAAATGTGGTTGAAGGTATGAAAATCAAAGGGAAAACTGACAAAGAAAGTTTGAACTGTGAGGTGTGTATTCAGGGAAAATTTGTCCAGACTAGGAATAGAAACCCTGACAGGAGAGCTGAGAAACCTCTCGAGCTGGTACATACGGATCTAGCAGGGCCGATAGATCCAGAATCACGAGATGGACACAGATATGCATTATTGTTTACCGATGACTTTTCCGGTGCAGTATTTGTATATTTTCTCAAAAACAAAAGTGAAACAATGCAAGCAACTGAAATCTTTTTGGCCGATACAGCCCCACTCGGGAAGGTAAAGTGTATCAGGTCAGACAACGGCACAGAGTTCATAGCAAAGAGTTACCAGGTATTGTTAAACAAACATGGAATAAGACATGAAACTTCAGCCCCATATTCCCCTCACCAGAATGGTACAGCGGAACGTGGCTGGAGAACACTTTTTGATATGGGGAGGTGCATGCTTATTGAGAGTGCCATACCAAAGGAATTATGGACGTATGCAGTTCAAACAGCGGCTATCGTGAGAAACAGATGCTTTAACAACCGGACAGGGCAGACACCTTACTTTTTGCTGACTGGGCGGAAGCCCAATCTATCCAGAATGCGAAAGTTTGGGTGTGAGTGTTATGCTTACAAGCAAAACAAGGGTAAGCTGGATTCTAAGTGTACAAAAGGGATTTTTGTAGGCTACGACAAAAACAGTCCAGCATACAAGGTTTATTTCCCAGACAGCGCCAAAGTGCAAAAGTTTAGGCTGGTTAAGTTTGTAACCAAACACAATGAGGAAAAGCAAACACAAACTGATACGACATCTGAGGATGAAGACATACAGGTGAGGGAGAGACCAAACGTGAACAGGGAAAGCCCCAGTACCAGTTCACAGGAACCAGATACTGACAACCAACCAGAAGTGAACAGTCAGATGCCACTTAGTGATGAGACTGAAAACTCCAGAAGGTATCCTTCTAGAACAAGAAAGAAACCAGATTATCTAAATGAATATGAGTCAGGAGAAGACATTGATGATCAAGTGCTGACTAACATAGACTACTGTTACAGACTGATAAGTAACTCACCCGTGACATTCAGTGAAGCTGCAAGGTCACCCAACTCTAGAGAGTGGAAAGCAGCTATGGATGAAGAAATGCAATCCTTAAAAGAGAACAACACCTTTACCCTAACAATCTTACCTGAGGGAAAGAAAGCAGTGGGGGGTAGATGGGTATATGTGAAGAAAAACAGTGGTGATGGATCAGAAAAATATAAAGCACGGTACGTAGCTAAAGGTTACAACCAGTGTTTTGGGATAGACTATGATGAAACTTTTTCTCCGACTGCTAACCTGACAAGCATAAGAGTATTGATGCAGTGTGCAATACAAGAAAACCTGATTTTGCATCAGATGGATGTAAAAACCGCATACTTGCATGCACCAATAGATTTTGAAGTGTATGTTGAGCAGCCAGAAGGCTATGAAGTAAAAGGAAAAACAGATGAGAAACTGGTCTACAAGCTGGAAAAGTCACTTTATGGGCTTAAACAGTCAGGCCGAAACTGGAACAGGACATTACATGACTATTTGATAGAGAACGGTTTCATGCAGAGTCCTGTAGATCATTGTGTTTACACAAGGAAAACAGGAAAAGAAAAAGTGATCATGATCATATGGGTTGATGATATTATTATTGCAGCCAGTGATGAAAGGGTTTTGAAAACTGTGAAGGAAATGCTAACTGCAAGATTCAAAATGAAAGATATGGGGAAACTCAAACATTTTCTTGGTATTGATTTTGAGCAAACCCAAGATTGTGTAAAAATGTTACAAGAGAGATATGTAGAAAACATACTGGAAAGATTTCAAATGCAAGACTGTAAACCAAGATCAACTCCTTGTGAACAAAGGTTGAACTACAATGATGATGCTGAGAAAATGAACAATGTCAGAATGTACAGAGAGGCAGTAGGTAGCCTTATTTACTTGACCTCTTGCACACGACCAGATTTGAGTTTTGTTGTAAGTAAGCTGTCACAGCACTTCAAAGAACCAGCTGTGGAACATTGGACTACTGTGAAACATGTTCTAAGGTACCTGAAACAATCAAAAGACAAGACATTGTGCTACAGGAAAAGTGACAAAGATTTGAGAGTACAAGGTCACAGTGACTCAGACTGGGCTGCGGATGTGACTGACAGGAGGAGTACTACAGGTTACTGCGTAAGCCTGAATGAAGGAGGTACTTTGGTGTCATGGCGAACAAAGAAGCAGCCAACTGTTGCCTTGTCAACTTGTGAAGCAGAGTACATAGCTTTGGCAGCAACAACACAAGAATGTTTGTACTTGACACAACTGTTGCAAAGCATGTATGAGCATCAAAAGAGACCGCCAAAGATTTTTGAGGACAATCAAGGGACTATTGCATTGGCAAAGAATCCTGTTAACAGACAGAGGTGTAAGCATATCGATATCAAATATCATTTTGTGAGATCAACAGTTAATGCTGGAAATTTGATATTGGAGTATTGTCCGACAGGTCTGATGGTGGCCGATGTTATGACAAAGCCAGCAACAAAGGGGAAGTTATTGAAGTTTGAGAAATATATGTTTGGAGTGTAAACAAATAGTAAAGAAACTGTTTCTTTTGGAATGCATGTAAAGCTGACAACGTGAGTGCAAGTGGGGGTGTTGAGCTAGTTAATAGGTATGCCCTCGTTGTCATCTGTTGTGATTTTATTTTGAAAGGATGCTTCCTGTTATGCTGCAGAGTGCACGCGAGAGTTCAATAATAAAAACTAAGTGTTGTTCCGGTGAAAAGCCGATGCCCCACGTGTGATTATTCCTCCGTCTAGACAATATAAGTATCTTCAATATTCATGCAGATTCCGCTGGAAGACCCGTCTCTGCTAACACAGGATCGTGACACATTGTGTTCCTGTCGCTGACATTCCAGTCATTGCATGACTCAAGCAAGTATTAATATTGCCTTCAAACTGTTTCTAAGATTACGCAACACACATTAGCCAGCCTGAACGCACCTTTTAAAGGTTGAGCTGTAAAAAGTTGAGTGAATCTGTAGTGATGCGTTCACTGACGTCTGTCTTTTGCTGAGCCCTCGGGTGACTGAGGGCACCCTCTACTCTCTCTAGATACACAGGTTTTCACGCTCTCACTTTCTTTGTGAAATGCAGATTTTTGCTGTTCTCAGCACTCTGGCGTCTCCCTTATGATCACTAGAGGGTTGGATTGAGCGTCGTTGTTATGAAAAAGGCTGAATAAACACGTCTGCCAAATTCTGTAGCCATATCTATTATGGGAGACTCAGCCTAATAAAGCTGCCATCGGCAGAGTCTGAAGGTCGGAGTGGGCAGCATGTGTCCTGCTGGAATGTGGCTGGCATCCCATCAGACAGATTACAGGTTGTTTGTGGAGATTCTTTCTGAAAGACTACAAGTGTCAAACAAGTCGTCCTAAAATGTGCTTTGTCTGTACCTGGATGAACAATCTAAAGGCCAAGTTAATTAAAGCTTCTGCTATAATAATGCCTCATTAGAGGGCACCTTGGTTAAGCTAAATGTATAATTATAGATTTTGTTAACCGTGGGAAATGTCTTTTATCCATCTTTTAATTAGTGTGTTATTTCCTCTTGTTTCTCAGGTACGGTAACCGTGGACACAACCAACCGTGCATCCATAATGGGACAGAGCGCTGCTTCATCACCAGTCAGAATCACGGCTTCGCTGTCGACCCTGACACTTTGCCCAAAGACTGGGACGTGCTCTTCACAAATGCTAACGACCACACCAACGAGGGCATCGTACACAACACAAAGCCTCTGTTCAGGTAACAGTCTGTGAAAGATGGAGTCCAGTGGTGATTCACTCTAGAAGTGACTGGTTCTGCTGCCTTAAGTGCCTCTGTACTGGCCGGAAAAAACCCAATTAAATCATTTGTGGTCCCTTTCATCCAGTGTTCAGTTCCACCCAGAGCACATGGCTGGTCCTACAGATCTGGTCGGCCTGTTTGATGTCTTCATTGAAACGGTGAAAGACCATAAAGAGGGCAACACTGGAAAATCTGGTATTCCAATTTAACTTTCATTTTTTATCATCTTAAATGTTGTGGTGCATATTAATTTATGTCTAAAGTACTTTTGTAGTTTTCAGTAGTAATTGGTATTTAATAGTAGTAATGTAACTATGCCTGTGAAGAAGAGAAACCCTTGTAAGTCTGGCTTGTGTAACAACTAATAAGTAGCAATTTGTGTGATATTTTTCCAGTGAAGCAGCGTCTGATGGACCACCTCACTTTCACTGGTTCCCCAAAGGCTGAAGGGCATGTCAGATCCAAAAAAGTCCTCATCCTAGGCTCAGGTGGACTGTCCATCGGCCAAGCTGGAGAGTTTGATTACTCCGGCTCGCAGGTCTGTGAAACAGGAGCTATTTGGTCTTATTTTGGGCTGTGTGTAAAGCGGAGGGTTAATTCAGGATTTAAAGAAGAACACTTGAACGCAGAGGACTTTTTTCTGTGCCTCCTGATGTTACTCTGCTCTGTTTTCCAGGCTATTAAGGCTCTGAAGGAAGAGAATATCCAGACTGTGTTGATCAATCCCAACATTGCCACTGTCCAGACCTCCAAAGATCTGGCTGACAAAGTCTACTTTCTGCCGATTACAGCAGAGTACGTCACTCAGGTATGGATTCTCTCTGTTGCAACTCTGTGACTGATGAAAGAAGAGAAACTGTGGACACAGTGAAATTTGTAGGTCAACTGTTTTTTGTTTGTTTGTTTTTTCGGATCAGTCAGTATTGACCCCAGATTGTGTTTGTCTAAAAGACTGAGGGGTCTCACATAATCACAGCCCACCAAAGAACACAGAGCAGTTCTGTACAGGTGTGTTTGTAGCTTTGGTGACTGTTGAAGGTAGTTCAGTCTTCTTTTGTGTCTGTATTGTAGGAATTGGGACAGTGGGTTCTAGGACAACCTTTATTTTTATTTCTTTACTGTGGATAAGATACACTTTTACGTGGTCCATCACTTTGTTTGGTTGAACACTTGAATGCAGCACAAGTGTTTAAAAGCAAAGGCAAAACATGAGCTTTGTGTTGCAGCCCTTAAATCCGCGGCTCCATGGAAGTCATCATGTAAGATAAAGGGTGGTGCTGGTGGACTAAAGAGAGCTCGTTGCTCCACTCTGGTTTTTATATAGATGCAATATAGAGACAACAGCCAGTAATTAGTAAGAGAGGAAAAATAAGAGTGCGGATTAATAATGATAATGAAAAGAAACAAGTTTGAGGACAAATATTCCCTCAGATTTTTACCGTCTTTGCCCAGGTTTATTTAATGTAGTTTATGTTATTATTTTTCTTTTTAAATTTCAGTGTTCATAATACGTTTCTGTAAAAATGTGCTGGCTCAAAGATATAAAAATCCCTGCTCAGCTTTCTACCTGCATCCATCATATGGCAGTATAGAGTGGAAACGAAGAGGCTAAAAGGCTTTTACAGTAAAAAATCAAAGATCACTTAAGCTGCTTTTAGTTCAGTTGCAGACTTCCAAATGTCTTGGACGGGATGAAATTCCCAGTGTGAAATCCACAGAGCTGTTTGTCTCATTTTCATGTGTTGTGAGTGCTTCGTGTCATTACATCTTGTTGTTACAGGTGATAAAAAATGAGCGCCCGGACGGCGTCCTGCTGACTTTTGGAGGTCAGACTGCTCTGAACTGCGGTGTAGAGCTGACCAAGCTGGGCGTTCTGGAGAAATATAAAGTGCAGGTTCTGGGAACTCCTGTTTCCTCCATTGAGATGACCGAAGACAGAAAAATCTTTGTGGAGAAAATGGAAGAGATCAATGAGCATGTAGCTCCCAGTGAAGCAGCTCTGTCGGTGGAACAGGTGAGGAGACGTGTTCGCTTATAAATTAATAGCTTCTGGATTGTTTTTTGCCCCAGTGAAGTCTAAATTTATCTGATTAACTCTGCTGTAGGCGGTGGCAGCTGCTGAGCGTCTTGGCTACCCCGTCTTGGTTCGTTCAGCGTTCGCTCTCGGAGGCCTCGGCTCCGGTTTTGCCAACAACAGAGAGGAGCTGACCTCTCTGGTAACGGCAGCATTCGCTCACACCTCTCAGGTGCTGGTGGATAAATCCCTGAAAGGCTGGAAGGAGATCGAGTACGAGGTGGTCCGGGACGCCTATGACAACTGTGTGACTGTGAGTAAAAGGAGACCAGAGAACAAACGGTTTATACTCACTAAAAAAAAACTGAGGGCGATTTAAAGTGGCTGTTGTTTCCTCTTGTTTAGGTGTGTAATATGGAGAACATCGACCCACTGGGTATCCACACTGGGGAATCCATTGTAGTGGCTCCCAGTCAGACGCTTAATGACCGCGAGTACAACATGCTGAGAAACACGGCCATTAAAGTCATCAGACATCTCGGCATCGTGGGAGAGTGTAACATCCAGTACGCTCTTAACCCCGAATCTGAACAGGTAAGCATATATGTGAAGACCTGGGTGATGAAAAGCACAAATAGGACTGTGTTCACCTATAAAGTGGATCTGTTTTGCATTTCCTTATTTTAAAGCCAGTGACATGCTATAATGAATAGTACAGAAAGTGTAGGTATATTGAAATAAGCATGGGTGGTAACATGACTTGAAGTATATACAGTTTATATGGCTATAGGATGTACAGAGTGTGCGGCTGGATCTGCAGATAATGTAACAGCCAGGTATGTCAACGGCTTACATTTACTGTTTTGGCTCCATAACAAGGTTGTAAAAAGTCTTTGCTATGTAAATCCTAGTTCAATAAGTTTTAAAAGAAAATTGTTTTAGGTATCAATGTGACCAAGTTCATTTCATACAAACCAGGAATAGATTTGTATGAATAGGCTTTATGTATCAGAACAGGCCTTTAAACAGGTCTTGTGTGCATGGGGAGCTGGTATTCCTGCTCCTGGTCTAATTCCCGTAATGTCTGTGATTGAATTGTATCTTCTATGTATAATGTGTTGCAGTACTACATCATTGAGGTGAATGCCCGCCTGTCACGGAGCTCTGCTCTGGCCAGTAAAGCGACTGGTTATCCTTTGGCCTACGTAGCAGCTAAACTTGGTCTGGGGATCCCGCTGCCACAGCTCAAGTACGTCTCTCAGCTTAAGAACGGCGGATAATGAACTAACAGGGGCATCGCTGCTTTTACAGAATGATGACATCCAACAAAGACGTTCCAGTATTCTGCCAAACTGAACATTTTTTAAAAGTGGGGTTTAAAGTATTCAAGCTTAAAATCAATTTTTGTATATTAAACGACCAAAAAATAATTGTGATGCATAGATGCCTGTAAAGTAAGGCAGCACAGACTCTCTGCCTTCACTGCATGTGGACCCCACAGTGTCACACAGACCCAGGAAACATGTAGCTAGTCAATCATTACACTTAAAGACATCTGATCATTGAAATTCAATCATTTTTTTTAGTATAAACGTGCTCACAATTTTTCATCAGCAAAGAAATTTGGAAACAAGATGATATTCATCACCTGCACAGCTGGCAGTTTGGTTAATTTGAAGTTATTGTTTTGACAAAGCTGCTTTGAGCAGTTGCAGCATAAGCATTGTAGTTTTTTTATTTTTTGGCATAAATGTCTTAACTGTAAAGCGCCTTTAAATTAAGTGATTCACCAATGAAAAATATTTGCACTGCGTCTGTATTTTTGTCCAGAAACTCAGTGACAAACTCAACGACGGCAAACTTTGAGCCGAGTTTGGATTACTGTGTGGTGAAGGTGCCTCGCTGGGATCTCAGCAAGTTCCTCAGGGTTTCCACCAAGATAGGCAGCTCCATGAAGAGTGTTGGTAAGAGGCAAAAGCGAGCTTGGAACAAAAATATGTTGTAACAAATTGTAAATAGGTAGTAGATTTAGTACTGTTAGTATTCCAGAGCATTTTAAAAATACTTAGTTTGGTCTCAGTAAAGCTAACAATAAATTCACATGGTCATTTTTTGCACCTACTATGTTTTTTCTTTCTTTTTTATTCTTATTTATTCATTTTTTCTGCACTGCTATCACAGCAGATTTCTCCATGAGGGCATTAAAGTTTTACTCTACTGCTTTATTTCACAGTTTGATTATAAAGTTAACCTTTACCAGTGCGGGCAGAGAAGCCAGTAAGTCAGGTGCTTATTATGGATATTGTGCTCAGTGCTTGAACCTTTTCCTCGACAGGGGAGGTGATGGCTATTGGTCGTAGCTTTGAGGAAGCCTTCCAGAAAGCTCTGAGGATGGTGGATGAGAACTGTGTTGGCTTTGACCACACCATCAAGCCTGTCTCTGAAAAGGTAACCTCCCATAGCTGAAGTCCAGGTTAAATGGTTGTACTGGTTAAAAAATGCCTTGCTGCTGCACGACCTGTTCAGTGCACAGTGTCAGCAAATACTTTATCCCAGGTTGAAAGATTTTTAACCATTTTCAGCCAAACATGCAATGATTTGCTTCATATTTGGTCAGAACACAACATTAGTGCTTTTGCTATGCAATGCCATCGACTTTTAAGGATGAGTGATGGTGCTGCACATTAAAGCATGTTGATCTGTTTTACTACGCCTCTATTAGGATGGTGACCCTATAAATGATTGTGATAAGGACATTTTAAAAGGTCAAAACTGTATTGTTCTGTCTTAACGGGACCAGTAGATGGTGCCAGATCTCCCCTGAGCGATCTACTACTGTAATGCTTCCTGCTTCTGGGTTTTTTGAGGAATGTTTCATTGCATGCTGTTAATCATGTTCTGCTACTATGTGTGTGGCTGATTTATTTTTATTTATTTATTTTGAGAAAATAAGCCCAAATGTCTGAGCTGATGCTCATGGCTGGCAAATAACTAGCAGCACTTTACTTCACAGTTAGTATGTTGTGCTCCCTCTGCTTACCAGGAGTTGCAGACTCCTACAGATAAGCGTATCTTTGTGCTGGCGGCAGCATTCAAAGCTGGCTACACTGTGGAAAAGCTGTATGAGCTGACCAAAATCGACCGCTGGTTCCTGCACAAGATGAAAAACATCGCCGACCACGAGCTGCTGCTGGAGACCTACAATCAGGTAAGGCCGATAAGACATAACGTGAAAAAACTAAGAGCTGTTCGAAATGGATTAAGATGCTGGATTAATTTCCTTCCGTCCAGGATGAGAGCTCCATGCCTCCAGAGGTGATGCTTAAGGCCAAGCAGCTGGGCTTCTCAGACAAGCAGATAGCACTGGCTGTACAGAGGTGGGTAGGAAAGGAAATAATCACTGTCTTATTTTAACTTAATGGTAACTTTCTCTGTGATTAGGGTATTATCAGCATGAAATGTTATTTTAGATAAAGTGCTATTAAAGAATCCAAACTTCCTTGGTTTGTCCTCTATCACTGAATCCACGTTTCCCTCTAACAGCACAGAGCTGGCCGTCAGAAAGCTGCGTCACGATTGGTCCATCCTGCCAGTGGTGAAGCAGATTGACACAGTGGCGGCTGAATGGCCGGCTTACACAAACTACCTGTACCTGACCTACCACGGCACAGAGGACGACCTGAGCTTCAACGATCAGCACGTCATGGTGATCGGCTCGGGCGTGTACCGCATCGGCAGCAGCGTGGAGTTTGATTGGTGCGCTGTTGGGTGCATCACCGAGCTCAGGAAGGTAAGGCCTACGTGAGACTTTAATACCGGATGCTCTCTTTATGACTGAGTTAGTCTTTTACCTCACTGAAATTGAATCCAGGGAGCAGGAAGAACCGCCTCCATGTTCAGTTCATCTCTTTATTTCCTTTACTAAACTTTTTTTTTTTTTTTTAGCTTGAGAGGATTAATTTACTTATTTATGAAAAAACATACAAATTTAGATCTTTTTTTGTCATTTATTGTGTTGATTATTACACTTATTATTACACCCCAGAGCCAGTAATCCAAATGTTACGAAATAAGCATCAAACCATTTGCAGATGGGCTATAAGACCATCATGGTGAACTACAACCCCGAGACAGTCAGCACAGACTACGACATGTGCGACCGCCTCTACTTCGATGAGATCTCCTTTGAGGTAAGTTTTAGCTGATACGGGAAAGTGTGATTGTGGTGAATGTGACTTGATTCAAGTCTCACATTTTGGGTGAAAGTAGCCTCTGGGCTCTTTGTTGCAAGTCATCCCCTCAAACTTTCTAACACTGTTATTAATTTCCTTGTACACGTATTAATCTGCAGTGTTTCGTGGTTAGAGATGAGTATTTCTATGCATCTTTCAGGTGGTGATGGACATCTATGAAAGGGAAAACCCAGAGGGAGTGATCCTGTCTATGGGAGGCCAGCTTCCCAACAACATTGCCATGTCGTTGCACCGCCAGCAGTGCCACATCTTGGGGACTTCGCCCGAGTTCATCGACAGCGCTGAGAACCGGTTCAAGTTCTCCCGAATGCTGGACACCATCGGCATCAGCCAGCCGCAGTGGAAGGAGCTCTCAGACACTGAGGTACAGCAGACTGACGATGAGCTCGTTTTATGTCACCGATGTCTCGGTCTGTAAAGTTAAAGATGTTTAACCCTCAAATGTTGCCTTAATATGCTAGTAAATTATATTTACTGTTATTTACTATTGTACATACAACACTAAGAAAAATAGTTGCAAAGCCAGCTTCGATGACGTTTACGTTTCTTCTTTGCTCTAGTCTGCTGTGAAGTTTTGCGAGACGGTCGGTTATCCCTGCCTCGTTCGCCCCTCGTATGTTCTGAGCGGAGCGGCCATGAACGTCGCCTACAGTGACAGCGACCTCGAGAAATACCTGAGTAACGCTGTAGCAGTGTCCAAGGAACACCCTGTGGTCATCTCTAAATTCATTCAGGAGGCTAAGGTAGTTAAAGACCCGATAATTACAGCAGAATTATTGATTATTATCAAGTTGAGTTGAGGCTGTACTGTTTATAAATTTCGCAGGAGATAGACGTGGACGCTGTCGCATGTGACGGTGTAGTGATGGGCATTGCGATTTCTGAACACGTGGAGAACGCTGGAGTTCACTCTGGTGACGCCACCTTGGTGACACCGCCTCAGGACCTCAATCAGAAAACCATAGAGAGGATCATGCAGATCGTTCACGCCATCGGTCAGGAGCTGCAAGTCACCGGGCCGTTTAACCTGCAGTTAATTGCAAAGGTAAGAAGTACATGGAAATACTGTTAAATGCTGTTGCTGAGGACGTGAATTTAAATTGTTACTCAATGCTGATACTTTATGTAGCTTTCTTACAGTATTTTCCAGATTCCGGTAATAAACAGAGTCAGATTTAGGGAGACTAGTCTTCTTCTTCTGGCATTTAAGGCTGAACGGGGAGTTGTGGTATAAAAACGTATAGTTTTGTAAAGTTGGCACAGTTGCTCAAATTAGCCAAGCATGATCGACCTTTTTAATCCCCAACCTGCTGGCAGAAATGTCCACCTATTAAAAAACACATATCTCTCTTCAGAACTATGACGCCTAAATAAAAAAAACCTTAGTTTATATGGTGAAAAATTATTTGAGAGAATCTTGAAGAGCTGCTGCTCCTCCACATCGAAAGGAGCCAGATGAGGTGGTTCGGGCAACTGACAAGGATGCCCCCTGGATACCTCCTGGGCGAGGTTTTCCGGGCAGATCCAGGACACGCTGGAGAGATTATATCTCTCGGCTGGCCTGGGAACGCCTTGGTGTTCCCCCGGATAAGCTGGAGGAGGTGGCTGGGGAGAGAGAGGTCTGGGCTTCTCTGCTTGGGCTGCTGCCCCCGCGACCCGGCTCCGGATAAAGTGGAAGAAAATGGATGGATGAATGAATCTTGAAAATGAACAAGTCTTCCAGTACAGAGTAAAATGTGAGAGTGAAAATATTGCGTGTACTTAAAACCCCTGGAGGGTCTTGGGTCAATTTGTGGCTATTTTCAAATTTTGATTACATGCCATTTGCACAGTGTTGAATGGACTATAGCCAAATTCTCCAAAAAAAAAGTTTGATATGATTTTATTTCAAAATTCAAGTCTGACTTCCTTCAATTAGCTTCAGTGGCTAAGCTACAGACAAACTTACACTATTGTGCTTAGTGGTCGATTTGTGCCCCATTGAAACCCATTATAAACGCTATTTTTCACTGCAAATTAATTACGGTCAAAGGGATCGTTGATGTTTAGCGTTCATTTTCATTTTGCAGGACGGGCCTTAGAGTTGTAATTTTTTTATTTGTCCACCGGGTGGCGCCCTTGCTCCACATTTGACCCCGGGCTGGAAAACAGCGGGCTGCTTAGATAGACCTGCGGGAAATGAAGCCTCATTTCCGGCGTGCAGCAGCGGCTTCGCCCGCTGATCGGGCGGGACAATTTTTTGGTCCCTAGGACCGTGAGAGGGTGCTTTTTTTTTTTTTTTTTTTTTTAGTCAACAGGAAATGACGTATTTGTTGTCACGTGGTATCGGGCGTGTGTGCTGGAAAAACGGGTCCCCGGTGATCGTGCCCCGGTAATCGTCGCGACTTACCCCGGCACGATGCACTTATTTCGGCCTAGAGGAGGAGCATTTGCCGCCTGGAGACCATTTTCTGGTCCTGGGAAAAAAAAAAATAAAAGGCGATCGAAATGAATGTTGGTGCCAATCTTTAGTCCATCTAAAGGCCTAATTATAATAACAATTGAATATTACCTCAAATGTTTTTTTTGGAAAATATTCAAGTTTTATGTTTTTTGGGGCAAAAAAAGCAGTGCGCTCATGTGACGAAACCGGGATATAAAGGGTTAAAATCCGCGAAATGTAATTAAAACTTGACATGAATATTTCAAGGAGAAGTAGGTCTAAAAGATTGGCTAATTTAAAGTGGAATAAAATATTAATATATAAATTTTTTATAGCACTTTTTTGGGCGTGGTCGATTTGTGGCTCTAAGCCCAATAGTGTATGCATTTTTCTAGGACCCTCCAGGGGTTTTAATAAAAACCTAGAAATGTTTGGGGGTTATTTTCTGGTGTAACAGAAATATACAAGTGCTACATGGATTTTTTTTTTTTTTTTCAGGTGACCTCATTGTTGTGCTCCTGAAGCTTTTAAAAGGCAGCTGGGGTCATTTAAAAAAACAAACTATGCGTCAGAGCAGCGGTCCCCAACCTTTTTTGCGCCACGCAATATGACCGACAATATTTTCACGGACCGGCCTTTAAGGTGTCACAGATAAATACAACAAAATAAAACTAGTACCGGTACCAAAAAAAGATTTATTCATAACACACATGAAAAGACCCAGGAAAACAGAGTTAACGATAAAAACGATAACAAAATAACGCTGAAAACTGATTAAAAACCCTGAAAACTATACATTTCACACCTGAGCCTCAACTCTCGCGGCCCGGTACCAAACGACTCGCGTACCGGTCCGAGGCCCGGGGGTTGGGGACCGCTGCGTTAGAGCGAGTACCAAGGACACCAGGAAAGCAAAGATTAATGCAGTGTTAGTTTTTGAGAGAAGCTGAGCTTGGTGCCAGTCGTTCATATAAGAGTTATGTCATCTTCATGCAGAGCAAGCAAACTAACAAGTTACCTCCATGAAAAATAAAAGTAAATGTGATGCTTTTGCTGTAGATTTGGGAAAACAAGCTACAGATATGTTTCTTCCCGTTTACAGCCACCACAGATGGCATTGTTTGTCCGTTACTTTAAGGTGTTTACATTGTAAAGTACAGACCCTGAAAGTCCTCATTAAGTTGTGAAAATTAAGCTGTGTCAATAATGCAAAGGACAGTTATGTCTTCTATCAACACTGGTCAGAGCATTCATTCACCGCTGTGTTTTTCTCTCAGGATGACCAGCTCAAAGTGATCGAGTGCAACGTCCGAGTTTCTCGCTCCTTCCCCTTTGTGTCCAAGACGCTGGGAGTGGACTTGGTGGCTCTGGCTACCCAGTACATTATGGGGGAGGACGTGGAGCCAGTGGGCCTGATGAAAGGGAAAGGGATTGTGGGAGTCAAGGTAAGCAGTGTGGAAGCAATCATAAATATTTCCCTTCATGTTAAATCACTTTTGTCTTCTCATCTGACTGAGCATCACGGATTGCTTCAATGTCCTCCAGGTCCCTCAGTTTTCTTTCTCTCGGCTGGCCGGAGCTGATGTGGTGCTCGGGGTGGAGATGACCAGCACTGGAGAAGTAGCCTGTTTTGGGGAGAACCGGTACGAGGCTTACCTCAAAGCCATGCTCTCCACAGGCTTCAAGATCCCCAAGAAGAACATCCTGCTCTCCATCGGCAGCTATAAGGTACTTAAAGGTTTCGACTGACAAAAACACAACAGATAGGGATCCAGATGTGAACAGTGAGTTCAGCTCACAAGTGATGCAGCTGGAAGTACGAATGATGCATTTTAGTGGCACATTAAAGGTGCAGATGTTTTTGTGGCTGATCAGTCACATGGGAATAAACAACAGATTTTATGCATCTGCTACTTTCCTAACGAGAAAAGCAACAAACCTTGATTATTTGTTTTTGCAGCAGCTGTTGATGATTCCACCAACAGCTGATAACTGTAAATATTATCACCATGAGACCAGATGTAGTTAAACTCGATCAAAACCATCTCAGCAACACAAATGGAATAAAAATCATCGAACCACATTTTTTTTCTGCGGCGTTGAAATATTATGATCTGTTTGCCTGAATATATAAAAACTATAAGGGGTGACCGTGGTTCAGGGAAGTCTAAAGATATGAATGCTGGGTTAAAAAAACAGCAAATGGAACTGTATGAAAAGGCCATCGATGTCAGATAAGATGAGCTGAAACTGAAACTGTCTGTCTACCACAATAGATTTAAGAAGTTTAAGAGTGATCTGATTTTAAGGAGCAGCTGCAGAGTGTTCCGGTTGTGTGAAGCATAGTAAACGAAATAGATTTTTCCAGCTTTCAGCACTGATGTTATGATTTTATTGTTTATCCAAACTATTTGCATTGACTTGTGTTTGCAGAACAAGAGTGAGCTGCTGCCCACCGTGCAGGCCCTGGAGTCTTTGGGATATGACCTGTATGCCAGCATGGGCACGGCTGACTTCTACACAGAGCATGGAGTCAAGGTAATTCTTTTAACACAGGCTTCGTTTTTTTGGAGTAACAAACTTTATTTAAATCAAAATCGACTTATTTTGCAGTGGCACATCTGTGAGTGACTCATGAATATGGTCGTGTTTATATGTATTTGTTTTTAAATGCTTTAATCCTGGTAACCCTTTACATCTTTATCATTCCTCTTGAATTGCACATTAAACCAAAGATTCCAGATGAGCAGCACTTATACATGGATACAATGTAGCTGTAAAAATGTTTTATTTTGCTAGAGCTTTTGAAAAACAGCAGAAATGTATTTAGAAATGTCATTGTTCATAATTGTGGCGTTCACTTAAGTACTTTAATACTTAAAATATAGTGTTATTAATCTATGACAGGATGAAATCAGGATAGAAACTTTAAGACTCTTTAAGATATTGTCTTTAAGTTTGTTTTGTCTCCTTGTACAGGTGACTGCAATCGATTGGCCGTTTGAGGAGTACGACAGCGATGAATGTGCCACCAAAGAGAAGCAGCGCAGCATCATGAACTACCTGGAGGAGAACCACTTCGACCTTGTCATTAACCTCTCCATGAGGAACAGTGGAGGTCGAAGGCTCTCCTCCTTTGTCACCAAAGGCTACAGGACCAGGCGTATGGCTATCGACTACTCTGTCCCGCTCATCATCGATATCAAGTGCACCAAGCTCTTTGTTCAGGTACGCGATCTGTTTTTTTTTTTTTTGTTGTTTGTTTTTTGTTTTGTTAGGATGTTTGTGTGATGTGGTTCTATGGGAACATGATTAATAAAGGGTGACTCGTTTGCAGGCTCTTCGTCAGATTGGAAGGACTCCACCAGTGAAAACTCATGTTGACAGCATGGCATCCCAGACACTCGTCCGTCTGCCCGGTGAGTGGTCGTAAACGGCAACAACAACACTAATGTAATGTTAGATGTTTGTTTCTGAAACAGGAATTCTTGAGTCTTTAAAGCAAAGTTGTTCAAAGACTGAGGTTCTTTAAACAGTAAATACTTCATCCTACTAAAAGCTTTACTAATTACTTGCACTAATGGTTCAGCTTCTCATTTTAATTCTTTTTCACATAGTACTGTTTTTTTCTAAATATTTGAAGTCGAGCTATGCAGACAAACTAGTACAAAGATACCGGGTGAAGTATTTTGGTTTTTGATTGAATCACAGGTCTGATCGATGTCCACGTTCACCTACGGGAGCCTGGCGCCACCCATAAGGAGGACTTCTCCTCAGGCACAGCAGCTGCTCTGGCAGGAGGAGTGACCCTGGTGTGTGCGATGCCCAACACTTCCCCCGCCATCACTGATGCTAATAATCTGGCTCTGGTGCAGAAGGTAAACCCACGTTTTTAAATTGTATTCACTTTTTAATCTGTTGGCTGATCCTGTTAATGCAGAAATGTTAAGATTTTTGTTGGCAGTGACCAGAATGGACAAGATTAGAAATGAGTACTTCAGTATTCAGTAAAATTTGAAGCGATATGACATTGACTCCTGTTATATTGTGTCACCAGTTAGCCAAAGCAGGCAGCCGCTGCGACTACGCCCTGTATGTGGGCGCTGCCACGGACAACGCTGCTGTCCTGCCGCCCATCGCCAGCCAGACCGCCGGTCTGAAGATGTACCTGAATGACACATACTCCACCCTCAAGATGGACAACGTCTCCCTGTGGATGGAGGTAGGCTGGATTTTAAGTGTTGCTGGAAGGCCATTAGAGATGCTTCAGCCCTAACCGTGTGGATCTGTTTAAAGCACTTTGAGAAATGGCCCAAGCAGATGCCCATCGTGGCTCACGCTGAGAAGCAGACGGTGGCGGCGATCCTCATGGTGGCCCAGCTGTACCAGCGGCCAGTCCACATCTGTCACGTGGCCAAGAAAGAGGAGGTAAAGAGCTGTTTCTTATTGTTGTTAATTTTATGCAACTTTTACTTTATTTTAAACTATTTCAGTGGATTATTGAGGTATTTTACTTTTAGTCTGTTTTATTATCGATTGCTTTGGCTGTTAAAGTGCATCTTATCTTAATTTTTTGGATTCTTTCCTACAGTTTTAATACTTCTTAATGGTTTTCAGATCCTGGTAATCCGAGCTGCAAAGCAGAAGGGCATCCAGGTCACATGCGAGGTCGCCCCTCACCACCTCTTCCTGTGTGAGGATAATGTGGCGCAGATCGGCGACGGTCGAGCGCAGGTTCGACCCATGCTGGGAACACGCGAGGACATGGAGACACTCTGGGAAAATCTGGACATTATCGACTGCTTTGCTACAGACCACGGTCAGAGAGCATTCATTTTCTGTCACCGATCATGCAGACAGACTTGTCTTTGACCTTCCTGAACTGTACGGTTTTTGTTTTGTTTTGCTAGCTCCTCACTCTGTAGACGAGAAGAACAGTGAGCGTCCTCCTCCTGGTTACCCCGGTCTGGAAACAATGCTGCCTCTGCTGCTCACCGCCGTCAGTGATGGACGTCTGACTCTGGATGATATTACCAGACGTCTTTATGACAATCCACGCAGGATCTTCAACCTGCCCGTTCAGGAAAACACCTACGTGGAGGTACACAGACAAACACAATTAAAGGGAATTCATTTTAAGGAGACATTATTTTGATGCAGTAATTAGCAGCCTATCCGTACTCTGATGAAATATGTTCCTAATTATTTATCAATTACGTGTCTTTCAGGTGGACCTGGAGCAGGAGTGGGTTATTCCTCAGGCCATGCAGTTCACTAAGTCTAAGTGGACTCCTTTCGAAGGTATGAAGGTGAAAGGTAAAGTCCGCCGTGTGGTCCTGCGAGGAGAGGTGGCCTACATCGACGGCCAGGTCAGCATTCGTGCGTTTTGCTTTTGAACAAGAAAACAAAGAGAATAAATGTAGTTGATCTAATAAAGTACGTGTCCTGTCTCCTTCAGGTGCTCGTGCCTCCAGGTTACGGTGAGGATGTGAAGACTTGGCCCACTTCTTCCACCCATCCTCCAGAACCTGTCAAAGAAACTCCAATGGTAATAAAAGTGAATGCGGTAATAATGCAGCTGCCTTCCATGCTTTCTGTTGTAAGATAAAGACTCTACAATAATATTACATCACATTGGTGTTTTGGCCACCGCCATGATTATTTTTGGAGCCAAAATTGACCAGATTTAAGAAGAGAGTGAAGTTATCTGCCAACACTAACACACTTCTTTAGCAGCCATAGCCATGAAGAACGTGCACACAGCAGCAGATATCGGCTAGTTGATGCTAAGTAAACGTAACTGAAAGAAAACACTAGAATTTCATTCAACAAATTGAATAAAAGAACTTCTTAGATGTAATTAGTTTAAAATGCTGTAAAAGACACAGCAAGCAAAATCGAGAGGTTCAGATCAGTGATTAAAGTTGGTGTTTCTTCCATGCCTGAAATGTCTGGTAGGAGGCAAACAGCAGGTATCAACTTGTTCCTTTTGAAATGTGGAGGAAAAGCAGCTCCTCACTTTATTTCTAAGAAAGAGGTCTTAGACGCCACCGTTTGGAGGAAGCTCTTTTCCGGTGCTTATATCCCCGGTCTTCTTTCTTATGAGCGTAGATGACATCTAAAAAGTTCACAGAATTTGGTGAACGTACAGCTAACAGAGTTTAATTACAAACAAAAACATTTAAAGCCTGTACTTAGAACTGTTTTGAGTGTTTCTTGAACTCCTCTATGTGGGGATTACTTCATGTGTTTTGTTTACATTAATTCTGCTCCATCAGACTCCTGAGCGTCGGCGTCCAACTCCACCCCGGGATGGAGTGCGGACTCGAGCTGCGAGCCCACGACGCATTGGTGGAGAAAGCCGCTACCTGCTGCCGCCCCGCATCCACCGTGCCTCTGATCCCGGCCTGCCACCAGGTATTACAGCTCCCAGAATGCTTTGGAACAGCAGTTTTTTTTGTTTTACCTCGAGGGTTTCTCCCAATGTTTCTACCAGTGTATTATCAGCCTGCCTGGCTGTGGTGGGGTGTGGTCTGCGGTGCCGTGCAGGGAGGGCGGACGTACCTGCACGGCATCCTTAATCACGCCCGCCTAGTTAAAAACACGGGGACTCAGGGGTTTGGGTGGGTTGTGGTGAGATGTAAATAAAGATGGCGCCGAATGATACTCCGTGGTCCCGCCGTGCCTTATTCTCGCCACACTGGCCTTAACAGGGGATTTTTAAAGCCTTCTTTAGGCAAAAGGTATCAATAAGTTGAAAGAGGGGTTAAAAAATGAAGCAGATGTTATCATATCATTTCACATGTTCAGCTGGTATGTCCATTAATCAAGTATGTCAAAACTGTTCATTGCCGTATAAAAACAAGTTTAATTAAAGTTGTTTGATGTTCTCCTGCTGATTCTCAGTGAAACACCTTTGCTGTGTTCCAGTCATTGATACACTGCGACTCTTATCCCCACAGAGATGGTCATGCTCCCACCAGCCGCTGCTGTTGACGGGTACAGCCATCCTCCCCCACTGTCCAGGCTGCTGTCCCCACAGTCTGGGTCAGGACAGGTGCCTCCTGGTCAGGTGTCACACCTGCAGATGTCTCCTCTGCTTCACCCACTGGTGGGACAGCACATCTTGTCTGTCAGACAGTTCAGCAAGGAGCAGGTACGCCGAAGAAGATGAAACACACTCTGGGAATGCTGACAGGTTTAAAACAAGATCTCGGGTCTGAACAAAAGCTTATTTTTGTGTCCTTCGTTTGTTTCAGATCTCACACCTGTTCAATGTTGCTCACACTTTACGTTTGATGGTTCAGAAGGAACGAAGCCTGGAAATACTCAAGGTATCTCCTAAACGTGCCTCATGTTACTGCACTATTCACTAATTTCAGTTATGTGCTGTTACAATGGTGGATGTTCGTATCAAACATGACCAAAGTTATAGAATGATGAGGTACCTTAAAGTAATCCCTCATTCCTCATGCCTTCCTGTTCAGGGTAAAGTAATGGCCTCCATATTCTATGAGGTCAGCACTCGCACCAGCAGTTCCTTCGCAGCGGCCATGCAGCGTTTGGGCGGCTCCGTCGTCCATTCCAGCGAGGCCACTTCCTCCTCGCTGAAGGGAGAATCGCTGGCGGACTCTGTCCAGATCATGAGTGGCTACGCTGACGTCCTCGTGCTGCGTCACCCAACACCTGGAGCAGTAGAGGTGGATTTTAGATGGATACTTTTTTTTTATTAAAAGTTTTCTTTACGTAACAGAAAATAAAGACTAATTGGTCATAAAAGTAACTGCAGCAGCACCCTGTTGTGTGTTTTTTGATGCTTGTTTAGTTTGAAGATGAGTTTTTAATATCTTATGCACGTGACTCCTCCTTCTCAGAGCGCGTCCCATCAGTGCCGTAAGCCGCTGATCAATGCTGGCGACGGTGTCGGGGAGCATCCCACTCAGGCCCTGTTGGACGTCTTCACCATCAGAGAGGAGCTGGGAACGGTCAACGGCATGACGGTGAGCGACATGATTCCTTTTTAATTTAATCTTCAGCCAGAATAAAACTTTACATGAAAACATGTTAAAACTGTGGCGTCTGTCAGATAACGATGGTTGGAGATCTGAAACATGGCCGAACGGTTCATTCCCTCGCCAAACTGCTGACCCAGTACCGCATCACTCTGCGTTACGTGGCTCCCAAAAACCTCCACATGCCAGCAGAGATCGTCAGCTACGTGGCCTCAAAGGGCATCAAACAGGTGAGGACTAAACATGGTTACACAGCAAAGAGGAGTTTTCACAAATGTGTACTAAAAACTGCTAATTTAAAAAAACATGTTTGTTTGCAGGAGGAGTTTGACAGCATCGAGGAGGCTCTGCCTGACACCGACGTCCTCTACATGACGAGGATCCAGAAGGAGAGGTTTGCATCTGAGGAGGAGTACAAAGCCGTAAGTTTCATTTCACCGACGGGTTTTATTTTGTGACACAGATACTTGCATATACTCACAGCGCATCTGTAGTTAGGCCTGGTGCTTCCTGCCTCATGCTGGCCCGGTAATCGTTTTTGATATCGTTCAGTTGGTCTCATGGTGACATTTTCCCTAATCCACTATTCTGTACTGCAAACTCCACTGACTCCATCTGGTGAAGCTGGGGTTTGTCTGCATTTGGAGTTCATCTTTAGTGGAAAGCAGCTGATTTGTTCAGTTATTCGTCACAAAGTTCTTTCCAAATGAAATATTTCTAGAGGCAAAACTATTAAATAGAATTGTCTTAAGAAAACAAGAAGATATGTGAGAAAGAAGGCGTTCCCTCACCCCTCTACAGATGTAAGCGTGTGGGGAAATATGGAAGTGGAACCCTTTAGCTAAGCATTCATAGGTGCAGACAGAACCAATCAGCTCAGGTCTCATGTGAATGGATGATCCCGGAGTATTTGCAGTAAAATAAGATTAGAGTATTTGTGATCTTTAACTGTGACTCTGTTGTTTCTCTCAGTGTTTTGGTCAGTTCGTCCTCACTCCTCACATCATGACTGGAGCCAAACAGAAGATGGTGGTGATGCACCCGCTGCCCAGAGTCAATGAAATCAGGTGAGACGCGCTCAGTCAAATGTCTGACAACAATATCAGTTCCAGCTGTGTTGTTTAAATGTTGCTTGAGCCCTTAAATGGGCTGCAGAAATGTAACGTTTTGTGTACAATGTCTAATTTCAGTACGATTTCTTTTAACTAACTTAAATTTGAACTGAATTTTATTTTAACCCACCTTACATTATTTGCTATTGTGTTGATTAAGTGGACTAATGATCTGTTTCTCTTTGTTATTTCTCTCTCAGTGTGGAGGTGGACACAGACCCGAGGGCGGCATATTTCCGTCAGGCGGAGAATGGCATGTACATCCGAATGGCCCTGCTGGCCACCGTACTGGGCCGATAACTCAGTGTGCTGCTTCTTTGTCAGTAGTAATATACCTATAGCTTGTATATCCCTAACCCTACCCACGTAATCGGTGATGAATTGTGAAGTTACAATTCTTTTCTGAAAAAGCATTTTTATTTTTGTATATAAATAAATGTTGATGTTGTGCCATGGGATTGTATGTTTCAATTTTACTTATAATGTACCAAATCACTACAACAGGCGGCTCAAGACGATGCCGTCCAGAGTAAGGATCTTGTTAGCCACAGTGTTTCTAAGATTTTTACGCCCCGTTACAATAACCTCAGTTCTTTCTGAACTTAGAAGCAGAAAATTAAAGCTCATTATGTGTCTAAGACATCCCGGCAGTTTAACCAATAATGGTGGGTATCATATCTATAGCGGTGAAAATGTATGCTATGCTTTCTAAAGCACGTATAATGTAAACAAAACTGGTCTTTGCACAGAAGCCTGTGGAGCTTCATAATTAACCTCAGTGTGTGAAGAGGACTCTCCATTTAATAATAGTTGTAATAAAATGTTATGGCCAACGGTGTTAAACGCTGCACTTGGGTCTAGCAGGGAAGATTTCAACTTTTCAATATGAATGAAGGCTGAAAACTGATTAGATTAATGTCTGATCTTTTCTGTGCTTCAAGTTTGTAACACCAAACATATTAAAGGATGATATAAGGTTCACAGGAAGAGTTTAATTAGACACACATTTACTATTTTTCTTTATACTCTCTTTCTTGACATGTTTAATATGCTTACGATCAGAGGAGAAAATGACCCTTGTGTAGTCTAAAAACTTTTTTATTTAATCAAACTGTAATGTTGTTGAACTCTGACGGACGTGTCTTTTAATCTTGTCAACAAATCCTTAATCATCTAAATCTGCCATTTATCATCTTGTAAAATGTTCCCTCTGCTTCTGTTGCACATCTCCCCGGACACTCTCTGCTTCACCTGTCCTGTGCAGGTGGTCCAACCCCTGCCTGCCTCCTTAAACTGGGGTGTTTAAATCTCTTTACCTCTGTGAACTTCACACAAAGTTTGTGGTAACAAAATCAAACTGACGAGGATCTCGTTTGAAAAAAACAATCACGAGACAAAATAAAAACAGACTGCTCAAAGCAAAAGCAGAGCCCTCACAGCTGGTAGTACAAAAACACAGTGACAACATGCGTATTAGATACCCTCAGTGCCAAAAGCATAAATATGAAAAAGGTGGGATCACCAATAATATCCTAAAAACGGCGTTGAGGTGGGTGTTACAGTGAAAAAAACAAAAAGCAGCCAAATTTTCATCTGCAAATGTTGAATTTTAGTAAAAACAATACTCTGTAGTTTGATACTGGAGTTACAGACAAAGCAGATGTTTAAAGCCTTTGGACGCACATTTGAAATGCACTCATTCTCCTTATCAGCTGGAAACATTAAAGCCGTAAAATGACTTTTTCGAACGAATAAAAACTATTGAACAGCAGCAATGTTGAGCCTGTTCCAAAATTTAAATGCACATGTGTTGAAGGTGCGGGTCTTGTTGAATTATTAAACATACTTTCTTTAATTTTTCGAGCCACAAAAACAACTTTTAATTTTCTTCTGCTTGAGTCTCGGCCTCGGGTAGCTCTACTTATCATTGCTCAGTCAGTTGTCTGTTTGTGCTACTTTTTCAAGGAGCAGTGGATTATTGGTAAGGGTGACTTTATGTGTTTAGTTACTTAAGTGGTAGCACTGTGGATAGTTTTACCTTACATACATAGAACTGCCAGTACAGCTTCTGAGGTAACTGTTTACAAAATGTTATAATCTATTCACAAGTTCTTTGCAATTTTACATTGATAAACATTATCCTTAACACTTTTGGCCCACATAAAGTGCTATGGCCATCACACTGTAATTTAGAATTGTTTAAATAACTCGTGTCTTAAGTCCTTCCATCAAACAGAAAATAAAAAAGTCGCATGGTTCACTTTTATATCACAAAATGTTAGAAATATAAGTCGTTCATAACAAACTGAAAGGTTGGGAGTTTAAAATGCAAACCGATGGAAGCAGAAGACTAATGTCTCAGAGCACACGGTGTCTATTATTGTGTAGACATTTATAAATAAGAGCTTAATAAAGATGCTTAATTTCTTAAGAAATAAACAGGTGGAGTGATCTTTATCAAAAGTGGATGTTGCATCTGTGGCTAAACCCCTGTACCCAAAAACTTTAAAAATCTACTGTGTGTGAGGCTGTGTAAGTAAAGCTTGCCCTTCACACCCGCGTGTAACCGTGTGTTGGGGGTTGTGGATTTGTCACCTCCGCATTGTGAAAGTGGGGAAACATGTTTCTGGCTGTGCATAAGATTTCTGCTTACAACTTACAATCTCAGTTCTAAATGAAATTCAGATGTTTTTTTTTAAGTATGGCTAATGCATTATTTGACTTCTAAGGCAGGCACACACACGCACACACACACACGAACAACAACACAGAGAAGAAGAAGAGGGGGTCGTTTTACTACGCATCATAAAAACGCAATCATTCATCTTCCAACTGTATATTTCTGTTCTGGCTTTAGAATCATTGGTTGTTTACTGAGCCGTACTTTGGGAGTCATACTGTTGTGATACTGGGGAGAAAAGGGTAAGGTTTGATAGACTAAACCCTTACACACATAACTTGAAAAACCTAAAGAGTGTGTGAGACTGCTAGCTGTGTTGTTCAGCATTAAACTCATCTACAAATGTGTTAGTAAAGAGCAGTGTTGGTCAAGTTACTTGAAAAAGGTAATCAGTAACTAATTACTGATTACTCCCCCCAAAAAGTAATCCCGTTACTTTACTGATTACTTATTTTCAAAAGTAATTAATTACTTAGTTACTTTTTAAAAACACGATTTACAACCTGAAGAGGTGATAAAGCGATAGATGTTTCAGCCCAATTCTACTTTTTCTGCATAATCCATCATACAAAATGTAATCAAATGGAAAAGTCTCTTTTTTTTAAACTTGTTTTATCAGTTTTAATCTTTTAACTTTATGCATCAAGCAAAAATTTAATTATATGCAACATTCTGACTTGAATAAATTAGTTTAACATTTAAACCTATTTTCTACACATTCCAGCACATAAAATAAAATATTTTTTGTGTTTACACTCACTCTTTCAAATAGATGCAAGTAAAAGACAGCAGAAAATAAATAAAGTCAAAGACTCAGCGGTCTTGTTGCTCGATTTTCACCTGTAAAGCAGGACTGGGGGTAGGCGGAGGTTTACCCTGGTGCAGGTGTGCCGCGGTCAGTTGAAGAATCCGCGAGTTTCTCTGTGAATTTGCCATTACGTCGTTGCGCACTCGTGCTTGCTTGGAAGTTTAGGGGTTTTTTTCGCTGTAAAAAGAAGTTTTCTTCCCACGCACAACAGACGCTAATGTTTTTGTCACTTTTTATGGAATCAAACTCAAAATAAGTTCAGTACTTCCACGCTTTAAACGCTGCACGCTCATACTCTCCCACAATCGATATGTGATCCATTGTTGATCTGCACACAGCTGTTGTCACTAACGGCGCACTCGCTTACGTCACTGTCATGAGACATTCTTGCAAAAAAAAAAAAAAAAAAAAAAAAATCACGGTTTTAGTAACGCAGCGTTCCTACGGGAAAGTAACGGTAATCTAATTACCGATTTTGCAATAGTAATCCCTTTACTCGTTACTTGAAAAAAGTAATCAGATTACAGTAACGCGTTACTGCCCATCTCTGGTAAAGAGTGACTTGTACTTCTGTCCCATTAAGCAATGGTTTAACAAATTTCACTGCAAACTATAAAAGGAATCTGGATTTAAATAGAACATAGTAGTGCAGGAAACACTTGTATAAGGTGTCTATTGAACAAATCTCCTTCAGCGTTCAAATGACCAAAGTGAGGACTACAGGCGTTTCTCTCAGTTGGTTGTGTTCAGGGAAAAAGCAGCTAAATACACTGTGACTGCTCCACATTGTTAGTGAGTTAACTCTGGATACATGGAGGTTTTGTCAAACTTGGAGTGAACAAAAGCAGAAAAACCGTAAAAGATGCAGACAGTGAAAGTCTGGTTTATTTCATGAACACAATGAAACATTTTACAGTCCACAGAGCAAAGTAGCATACATGATAAATAGATACTGTCACGGCGAGAGAGATGAGCCATGTGGAAAATAAAGGAGGATCCAAAAGCAGGCACTTGTAAAGGGGTGAGGGTGGTTTATTAAATATGAAATAAATATAGACAAACAGCAAATGGAGCACGAACTAAACTACAGAGCACAAACCTGGACAAGAATGAGAACGAGCAGAGGAGAATGACGATGGACAGCAGGGAGACCACACGGGAGAGACATGGTGGATACACAGACAGACCAGCAACTACAATGACAGAGGACACGACTTAAATACACAGAGAAACACAGGGGAATTACACACAGGTGGTGGACACAGCTGGGAATAATCAACAAGACGAGACAGAGGTAAAACTGAACACACTCACATGAGACGCAGACCTTCACAATAAAACAGGAACAAGAAACCATCACACTAAGACGCAGACTCGACATAAAGAGACAGACAGAAAATGACACATGGAACCTGAACTAAACTAACGTGAGACACAACCCAAGAACAAATCCTTAAACATGAATAAACAGAAACATAGAATTCAAATGATTATAATAACAATAAACACAGAATGCTGGGTCGAACCGACCCAGAACCGTGACAGATACACATAACACGGACAGTGAGAAGTAAAACTCGTCGTCTTACCACATGTTATATTCTGTAAACTTAAAACAAACCACAGAAATTAGAGTTTAGTGTTTTAAAGTCATTATTAAAAACATGAGTCAACATTACTGAAGTGACACTTTAACGATTCTTCATATCACCGTGTTTATGATGATAAAACATGTTCTCTCATTAGTAGTTGTCTGCGCTGTCACTTGTCATGAATATGTCCTGAGCCAGGGTTCCTCTTCAATTATCATTGATAGGACGCACAAAAGATTTGTTGCATTATCCCCATAAACAACATGCTTTTATAGAAATCATTGTGACACAAATATTTAGATTCTTGCTTCACAATGTGCACGAACTCAAAATCTTTAGCTTCATATTTATAAAGTATCGCAAAGAATACATTTATACCATTGTATGAGCCACACACACACACACACACACACACACACACACACACACACACACACACACACACACACACACACACACACACACACACACACACACACACACACACAGAGAGGGGGGATATCATTAATACAAAGGTTTGGAGCTGTTTTTGGATTTTCACTTGTTGTTGGCTTTAATATGAACAGTCACATAAAATTCATTCCAGTTTTTTTTTGCTTTTGCTTCAATTAAGATGTTTCTTTAAATCTACAACAGCTTCCTTTTCAAAAAAGTTTACTGACATAGTAAGGAAGTAGCTAGGGACCTCAGTAAGTATGAGCAACAATAGCTTAGGGACAGTTTCTCCAATAAAGAGGATTTCATCATCTGTTCGTCAAAAAGTGCCGTATTAAAAACAATTCAGCAGACCCTCAGAGTGCGGATACAAACTGTTTTCAGCTGTAGAGGTAGAGGTACGCTTCATGTACTTATCAACATACAGTTTAGCTGAGTGGATTAGAGTGCATTGGTGCTTGGGCCTCTTTTATTTAGCACGGTTATACCATTGTGAATTTAGCTATATAAATATACTCTAGAGTCTATCATATGTTTGACATGCAACTAAAAATTAGAAAATATATATTTTTTTAAATCAGTAACTTTGCAAATTTAGAGGAAATGTTTTCGGACAACATATGTGTCACATTTTAAACAGGGTTTGAATAATCAGCACTGACATACAGACATTTATGCCCTGGGTATAACAGACATGCTTACCTTGTGAAAGGCCCTTTGATTTCTTGGAGCAGAGAAACACTCTGCATTGTTGCTTTTCTCTATTGTATAAGCAGCGCCTGACTGTCAGAAACGCTCTGTGCGGGTAGCAAAGTCGGCTCCAACGCAAGTTAAAACGAGACTCAAGTTAAAACGATATACCTTGCGGCAGTTGTGAAGTGCTGAGGAAAATACTGTGTGTCTGATGGGGTGTTTTTATATAGGTGGAGCTACTTTCAGTTGATCTCTGAGATGTAGAGATAAAAGAGCACGATGTAAAGAAGAAAGGTGGAAAGCCTTTGGAGACTCTGTTGGACACGGTTTCTGTTGGCCTCTGACATGATAAGATAATGGAATTAACCATTTGTGAAGAAACACCTTTGGGCTGGGATGCTCTTGATAAGGGAGCCTCTTTTGTTGCTTCATGACTTCTTTTGCAGACTGTTGGGAGCCTAGCTGCAACACCCTCTGTCTAACTGTTACAGAGTGTGGCTAGGTGTGAATATGTTTTTTAGAAGTATCACAGTTTATTTCTAAAAGAATACATGTTGTTTGTGGTGCTCTATTTAAAAACTATTAACCTGTGAAACTATTAGAAAAGTGAAATCTTCCTAAACTAGCTAAATTAAATGCTGTGTGGGAATACACGGTTTTTAGAAGTATCACTGTTTATTTCTAAAGGGATACCTGTTATTTGCGGCCCTCTGTTTGAAAACTATTTGCTCCTAAATAGCACTAAAAAAAGCAAAATGCTCCTAACTAGTTAAAATACCCCTAAAGTAGTTAAATTACATCATCTATGTCTAAATAACAGAACTCTGAGACCTATACAATCCTTTAAAAAGAGTTTAATTAAAACACATAATGGTTTCATTAAATAATACGCTATTAAACACATGTGAACTCATATGACCCCTGGACCCACATGCATGTGCAAAAAGTCCGTTCTCGCGCATGTGCACACGCACATGGACGCGGAGGGGGATAGGGGAGGGGGGAAACAGAAGGGGGGGGGCAAAAAAGCTATAGGTATATTACTACTGACAAAGAAGCAGCACACTGAGTTATCGGCCCAGTACGGTGGCCAGCAGGGCCATTCGGATGTACATGCCATTCTCCGCCTGACGGAAATATGCCGCCCTCGGGTCTGTGTCCACCTCCACACTGAGAGAGAAATAACAAAGAGAAACAGATCATTAGTCCACTTAATCAACACAATAGCAAATAATGTAAGGTGGGTTAAAATAAAATTCAGTTGAAATTTAAGTTTGTTAAAAGAAATCGTACTGAAATTAGACATTGTACACAAAACGTTACATTTTTGCAGCCCATTTAAGGGCTCAAGCAACATTTAAACAACACAGCTGGAACTGATATTGTTGTCACACATTTGACTGAGCGCGTCTCACCTGATTTCATTGACTCTGGGCAGCGGGTGCATCACCACCATCTTCTGTTTGGCTCCAGTCATGATGTGAGGAGTGAGGACGAACTGACCAAAACACTGAGAGAAACAACAGAGTCACAGTTAAAGATCACAAATACTCCGGGATCATCCATTCACATGAGACCTGAGCTGATTGGTTCTGTCTGCACCTATGAATGCTTAGCTAAAGGGTTCCACTTCCATATTTCCCCACACGCTTACATCTGTAGAGGGGTGAGGGAACGCCTTCTTTCTCGCATATCTTCTTGTTTTCTTAAGACAATTCTATTTAATAGTTTTGCCTCTAGAAATATTTCATTTGGAAAGAACTTTGTGACGAATAACTGAACAAATCAGCTGCTTTCCACTAAAGATGAACTCCAAATGCAGACAAACCCCAGCTTCACCAGATGTAGTCAGTGGAGTCTGCAGTCCAGAATAGTGGATTAGGGAAAATGTCACCATGAGACCAACTGAACGATATCAAAAACGATTACCGGGCCAGCATGAGGCAGGAAGCACCAGGCCTAACTACAGATGCGCTGTGAGTATATGCAAGTATCTGTGTCACAAAATAAAACCCGTCGGTGAAATGAAACTTACGGCTTTGTACTCCTCCTCAGATGCAAACCTCTCCTTCTGGATCCTCGTCATGTAGAGGACGTCGGTGTCAGGCAGAGCCTCCTCGATGCTGTCAAACTCCTCCTGCAAACAAACATGTTTTTTAAATTAGCAGTTTTTAGTACATATTTGTGAAAACTCCTCTTTGCTGTGTAACCATGTTTAGTCCTCACCTGTTTGATGCCCTTTGAGGCCACGTAGCTGACGATCTCTGCTGGCATGTGGAGGTTTTTGGGAGCCACGTAACGCAGAGTGATGCGGTACTGGGTCAGCAGTTTGGCGAGGGAATGAACCGTTCGGCCATGTTTCAGATCTCCAACCATCGTTATCTGACAGACGCCACAGTTTTAACATGTTTTCATGTAAAGTTTTATTCTGGCTGAAGATTAAATTAAAAAGGAATCATGTCGCTCACCGTCATGCCGTTGACCGTTCCCAGCTCCTCTCTGATGGTGAAGACGTCCAACAGGGCCTGAGTGGGATGCTCCCCGACACCGTCGCCAGCATTGATCAGCGGCTTACGGCACTGACGGGACGCGCTCTGAGAATTGATTTGATTTTGATTTTATTGATTAGCATTCAAATTCAAATCTCAGTGAAAACAGTGAAAAAAAAACAAAACAAAAAAAAAACAGTGAAAACAGAACAAAAATCTACC
The DNA here is from genome assembly GCF_057381845.1 of Rhamphochromis longiceps. Classification (NCBI taxonomy): domain Eukaryota; kingdom Metazoa; phylum Chordata; class Actinopteri; order Cichliformes; family Cichlidae; genus Rhamphochromis; species Rhamphochromis longiceps. The sequence continues at coordinate 22,229,802 of NC_140571.1, forward strand.
ATAAAGAAAGAAAGCATGAGACAAGGCTAATCAAAAGGTATTGGCTGAAGCATTTGCTTATTACGCCAACCCTTTTCACAAAATATCTTTTTGTATGCAGCTCCTGTACACAGGGCTTGAAGAAAATAATAAAACAAAGCAAAAACCAAACAAACAAAAAAAAAAAAAACCAAAGAAAAAAAAACTTTCCACCTTAGATAAGTAACTACATCAAAGCAAAAGAATCAAGAGGTTGTTTTTTTTTCTCCTTTTTGCTCTTTTCATTCTTGATTTATATATTTTTCTATTACTCTATTTTTAAACATGTTTTTAAACAAGGAAAATGAACTACACCTTTTTAAATCACTGTCATAACTATTCCACAGGTTAACTCCTCTAACAGAAACACATCTCTGCTTTATATTTGTCCTTAT